>NC_136538.1:5248213-5860556 GCF_910591455.1 Pholis gunnellus | reverse complement strand
GCAATTAAAAAATGGTGACCTTTGTGAAATGGTGATGGACATTTTTCCATTTTATAGAGCAAACGTTTAATTGTTTGATTGAGAAAATAATAGCAGGATAATTAATCATGAAGATGATTATTAGTTGAGGCCCTAACGGGCTCAGATATGCTGCGGAGCGCAATGAGACATTTCAGAATAACGAGGAGAATAGCTGGACAGACGGGACGGAAGAGAGAAGAGAGACGGGGGTTTTGGGGGGAAAATGTTTGTGTTTAGGAGCATTTTGAGCTACTAAATTGTGTGCAAGTACTTTTATATTATTATAAATCGAGCAGAACCCTCACTACCAACAATCCACTAGAACGGATTAGCCTCTGCCAAACGGTCATGTCCGTCCAAAATGCCATCGCTTCAAAGATGTATCCTTTTGGGACGTTGGTGCCAAATTTGAAGTAATTGTCTGATGTTTTGAGTTCAAGATAATGGACCGGACGGACAAACTATGACAGCACTTGTATACAAGCATGGAAGAAACCTCTGTTTATTCCTCTCCTATGCATTCACATCAGAGCTGAGACGTCTTTCTTGAGTGGATCAAACAGTTTCCTCCACTGTCCCTCAACTGTAACACTATTCTGGGAGAAGGGGAGACAGCGCACCAGTGGGGCATTGAACATCAGCTCCAGGGGGGGAGGGGAGGGCGGCGAACGATTGCGGGGTAACTCAGGTTACGTCCCTGACCCGGGGCCAACCTCAGGGGCCCCGCGAGGCAACGCGCCCTCCCCGTGCCCTGACAGTGCCAGGCTCTGCGCTCATCCTTGGCTTTGGCTCGTCGCGCCATCCCACCGTCGGCATGGTGTTCCCAGCTGCCAGTCACAGCCCCCCCCCACCCACCCAACACCCCCACTCCGAGAACACAATGGCAATAGCATGGCTGGCGCCGGGCTCAAACGGCCTGTTGTTAATGAGCAGGACCGACAGAAGCCACTGCTTGTTCTTCATTTGCCAGCGTTTTTAATTATATGGACAGCGCTCCCATCAAAGCTGAATCGCTCAAGTTACGCCCTCATAGCTGAACTCTTTCTTTTTTTTTTCTCCCCTCCCTGTCTTCAGCGCTGCATTCATTAGCATTGAAGGCAAACAGAGAGGAGAGGGGGAGAGAGAGAGAGAGAGAGAGAGAGAGAGAGAGAGAGAGAGAGAGAGAGAGAGAGAGAGAGAACAGGCGCTGTTGTCTGGAGGGAATAGTCTCCCTCTATATCCACATGGGTTATCTGTGATATAATGGGCCCTCATTGTGATAGATTGGACTCTTCTAGGCAGATAATATGCCTTTATTGTATTGTAAGGAAACATCTCCATTACAGCCCTTCACCTGTGTGGCCATAAACGGGGGGTGTGTGTGTGTGTGAATGGGGGGGGGGGGGGGGGGGGTTTACTGCGTCAGGACAATTGAGACAGTGTCAGGTGGGTTGTCTTAGAGAAGTGTATTGATTTAGTGGGCTACAACAAGCCATGTAAAGGATTTGTCAATACAATTTGTCCTGGCAATAAATCAGTGCAATGCCTCCTCTCAGGAACTTGAGCCCTGCTGAAACTCAATATTTGTTCAGAGGTGTTCTGATGCCATTTGCTTTTTTCCTTTCACGATACCGATTCCGATATCTGAACTTGTCCGATAACGGTCGGATCGGTACTCGGATTATTCTTAGTTCCAGAACTAGAATTTACAAGATTACATTTGAGCACATCATGATAACGCTGTAATTTGCCTTTTGCCCAATACTAATTATTATTGACTAGAGCTTGAACGCATCAATATGTAACTCAACGCAACCTCCGCTAACGTTAGCCGTTAGCTCCGTTAATTAACCGAGCAGGACTGTGCTGCCCACCGGCTGCTAACAGCTACGGATGACCAGTTCTCCTCCTGTCGAGTTCAACACCGATTTGTTGTCGACAAAGTAGCATTATCAGGGAAAAACTACGTGTATGATGAAATGAGTAATGTGTGTTTAACCACAGCATTTCAGGCTGTATCGGAGGAGCATCCGATATCAGAACAGCTCTACATATTTCACAAATTAAGGAAAGAGGAAGAAGAGAACAGTGTATAAACATTGTCCTGAAGAATTATGCCACACTTATAGCAATAAGCTTCTCCTTCTAGTCAAAATCTGCTTGAGTACATGAGGGACGGTGCGTGTGTGTGTGTGTGTGTGTGTGTGTGTGTGTGTGTGTGTGCGCGCATCTACATCTGTGGCTCTGGGTGTAAATGCACGAGTGTATCTGGGCAACTGAGGGCAGCCGAGGAGGGCTGCGGTCCCCGGTGTCAGGGGGAGAACAGAGGCCCAATCAGTGCTGGCCCGCTGGTTAATGGATGGATGGCCCCCAAAATTAATTAGCCTGACTAATGTAGTGTACACTTAATTACGCTGGCCACCTTTTGATTTATAGCTTTGCCAGATACACACATGCTAGTCAAAGTCAAGCTAAAAAAAGGGGGAAATTGTTTACCCTTTACTGGAGCAAATTATTATATTTACCCGGACTGGGTTCAGCAGCCAGGACTACAGCGGCCATCAGCTAATGTAATGAACTCATGTTCGGCAGCACAAACACCGCAGGTGACATACACAACATAAAGAGTTTGCTTCCATTACTTAAACTGTGGCATCTATTAGATTATTAATAAAAAAAGTAAAGCAGATATTCACTTTAGCCTTTCTTTGGTTCTTTCACATCGGATCAAGCCAATGATGTTTCTTCCAAAATGTAAATGTTGCATCTATAAACAGAAGATCATAAATGTAATAAAAACAGCAAAGCAAACCTCGCAGATTCACATGTATTAAACCTGGCACATATATGCAATAAACACACAAAAAGACACGATATTGTCAATATAGAAGATTCACATCTCGTCTTCCAAAAATAAAGCAGCTCAGTTTATAATTCCATCATGTGAAACATGACTGATCCATCACGCTGGCCTGTCATTACGGAGCATTTTACAGCATTCATTAGGAGCGGGGCCAGTCCGGGGGCCCCACCTTTAATTTCATGCTGCTCAAGCGAGAGAAAGGACACGGGACAAAAGGAAGGAAGATTGATGCCTGGTACCGCCCCCCCCTGCACTTCCTGCAGACGCAGGCGGGGGGCGCTGGTCCAAACCGGTCTCCATTCAGAGAGAGAGAGAGAGAGAGAGAGAGGGAGAGAGGGGGGGAGAGAGAGAGAGACAGAGGGGGAGGTGGGGGGGCAGCTAGCCTAATGAAATCTGTCCGTGTAGCAGCGGATCAGCCCCAATTAAAACAGCCCCACACCATGTCACGGGGACAGTAGATCAAGTCAGCAATTAACCTTCCCTCTGGCCTCTATCAATCCTTAAATTGGAGCGGGCCGGGGCCAGCGGCACACAATCTCTGCAGATATTAAATTTACATTCTATTAAGTTTAATTAGGAGGGATTTTAAATATACTGGGAGTCCAGGCACGGAGCCCTGAGCCTGTCATCGACGCGGCTGATTCACGGCCGCCGGCCACCTCGAGGGAACACACACACACACACTCGCGCCACTGTACACCTTATACCACCCTCTGATTGAAGCGCCAAGGAAAAGCTGTGTTTGCCGTAGGTGTGAAAGGGTCAACTCATGACTGAGCTGGGCTGTTCGGGGTTGACAGCGTTACTATTGTAACCTTATTGTTACCACAAGCATGAAACTGTACATAGGGGCAGTGACTAAATGGCCTGTTCCAACAGGTTTGTGATTCTACTCCTGCATGCCCCCCCCCTGTGATTCACTTACACCTGCAACAATGTCGTCTGCTGTAAATCGGTCTGAACCATCACCCTGGTTAGAGTCCACACTGAGGCGTGAACTGGAAACGAGGCTTATTAAATGCCTTTGTAAAAAGAATGGAGGCAGTGGGAACTAAAAGTGTATTGAAATGTTAATAAATGACTAATTGTCAACGCTAATTCCTGTTCAGTGTTTACAAAGAAACAGATCGGAAGAGGAGCGTGAGGGGGGAGGGGGGAGAGCTAGGGAGAGACCGGGTGAGGAGAGAGAGATCAAGAGTATGATGAAAAGTATTCATCTTAATTGAGGCATACGGTTTATTGGAGGGAAATGGATTTACACGCATGGTTGAGATCAATAATATCAACCTCTTAAAATTTCATCCCACATCAATCGCGTAGTGCTCACTGCCTGCTTCCATCTTTATTATAATAACACCCCCCCCCCCTCCTCATTTGGGCCCTCCTTGAAAACTGCATCAGGTCTGGGACGCATCTTTAGTCCATTAAGGGAAAACACTATCAGCAGAAGCTCTGTATATGTTTCATGCACTGGTTCATTTTCATCTTCTTTCAGAGTAGCGGAAAGAAAACATCCGATTAATCCACATTTAGGTCTTTCCTCGAATACTTTTTGTGTCAATAGAATTCTCCTAAAATCACCACAGGTTACCATTAGATACGGCCTCGTTTGCATATTTAAACATAACACTTCAGAAAACTTGTAATAGAAAAAACGATTGTCTTAGTATAAGTAATGAACTTGGGAGGTTGAATGGTGACATACATTCAGTATTTATAACCCTATTCACCTGCATCGTCTGAAAAATGTATGTAATTTTACAATACATATCTTTAAGGCTGTTTTCTATACATTATTTATAAATCACTTCAGCAGCACTTACATTCAGCAAACGTTCCATTTTCATCCCTATTTATATTCTGGAGGTTACCACAGAGGGGTTTGTCCATAAATCAATCATCGCCTGATTTATACAACATTTTATTCCTAAATCATGAAGAAAATTGTTTTTTTTATGGCTAAAAACCATTGAGTCTAATATGTCAACAAAATGAAACAAGAACTATGAACCTGGCTTTATCCAATGTTCAGAATTATGTTCTGGGAAAAGTATGCAAATTAACTCATTTGATAAGATATGCCTCATTTGCATATTTAAACGTACAATTTCAAACAACTTGTAATACAAAAAAAGAATCGTCTTAATGTACGTAATCAACTTGGGAAGTTTCATGGTGTCACCTGTCGGTTATACTCTCTACTCTATTCACCTGTCGTGTCTCTGAAGTCCCTACTGGCTTGAACACGAGTGCTCCATGAAGGGGTTCAAAGAAACCGCCGGCAAAGACAAAACCTTCAAAAAGCCATTCCTCTGCGCTTTCCTGTTTTATCAGCACCGATGCAAAGCGTGATCAAGCCGCGGCCCGATCACACCCATGGGAGAGGAGAGGGGACTGGACCACCTCCAGGCTGCTCAGCCCTAGCATTAGTCTCCACGTGGCTGTGTCCTTTGTCTGCCAGTCAAAGGCCCCGCTGAATGGGGGTCAATTGAAACCAATTCCCTCTGTCGGACACAATTAATGGGGTTGCCCGGACCGGGCGGGAAGGGGGGGTCCGCGGGCCTTTGGTTACTGATCCTGCCGCACAAGCATGCCAGGAATTTGCCACCTGGAATTTGCCCTGTGACAATAACAAACCACCCCACCCCCTCCTTTTTTTTTTCCAAACCCACCTCCTTCTCTGTACACACATGGATACATCCCAAAATACCCCCTGTCCCATCCAACCCACCCACAAGGCGGGATGGGTGACGGGGGGGAGTGGCTAGCGGTTGTCCACAGTCTAGTCCCTCACAATGGACCAGAGCCGGAGAAGAAGAGGAGTGGTGTAGCGTGCAGCTGTAGAGAAATGTCCTGGAGCATTTTCTGACCCAGTGACTCCCAAAGTGGGGCCTGACGAACCCCGAGGGTGCTCGAGGGGTTGCCCCTGGTGTTCGACAAATCAAAAACAAGTTTAAATGTGCGATTATATCGTCCACTTAACGAGGTAAAAGTGCCTATTCATCTGCAACGCTTTTTTTTGGGGGCCCTTCCCCATCGATCGAAAGTGGAGAGAGAATAGTGAGAAAAGCAATGGAAAAAAAAAAGAGAGAGAGAGACTCCCAGACGGCGGGAAACGAGCTCCGTGTCTGAATCAATCTTCGGATAAGTATGGACGATCGATCCGCCACAGGCCCATCTACGGTTAAGCACTTCGGTGGCTGTGCGCTAATTGTCCTGTTGACATTAATTGTCATTAAAAGGGCTTGAAACGGCCTCCCGACTGAGTTACATTCTGTGCCAAGGTTGCGACCCGTTTGTTTATTGGTGACATCACAGCTCTTTATCGCAAAAGGTCCCGGTTAAATCAGAACCAGGTTGACCACAACGCAGGACCGGTTTACATTATGATGACATCATAGGCCTACGCCATTGTCCCAGTTAAAAACCGGCAGGTTTGAGGGACCCTCATTAGGCTGGAGGGGAAATGTCTAGGTGTGTGTGTGTGTGTGTGTGTGTGTGTGTGTGTGTGTGTGTGTGTGTGTGTGTCTGTGGTTTAAGCCCCAGCTCTAACTTCCTGTGGGGAAGTCTAAAAGGCCCCCTGCATTGCTGTCGCACCCCTTTAAAATGGACTGAATCAATCAGATTCAGTTGGCCTAACAAATTGGTTTGTGTGTGTGTATTCGCTCTGGATGTGAATGGGGACCAAGGTGCATAAGAAAGGAGCCGTGTGGAGGGGAGAGAGGAGGGGGGGGAGGGAGGGAGGGAGGGGCAGAGATGGACACACAGCGATGCAAGCCTAACACATCCCTGGAAAAGGGGTCGCGACCCCCTGCCGCACTCAAACAGCATTTCAGAGCGGCAGAGACACGGAGAGGGTGAGTGCTTACCTCCCACCGAGCTATCTAGATCAGCAGCACACGGTGAGAATCATCTCATCTGACTCGGTTTGATTGGATGCTTTCCTGTCAGTTTACAAAAAGAGACTGTTCACCCCAAATATCAAAATATACAAATTCTTCCTCTTCCCTCTAAGCGTCTCTCCAATATAATAGCACCATAACGGCACTCAGCTTGTTGTGCTCAACCGGTTTCTTGTCGGAACTATTTTATTTCAACCATAGTTCCTGTCAATGTAGACTGACGTTACAGGTAAGAGGACAAATACGTAGTTCTGTTTTCGCGGTGAACTGTCCCTTTAAGGGATTGGACGTGTAGAACACCATCTCTTTTAACAGAGCAGTGCTGACCAGACATAAAACGGCCCATCTCTGCTTTAGAATCACCGTGGCGACCTCAACGAGGGCCAGGTGACATCTAATTGCCAGAGCTGACTCCTGAATAACCTCCCGTGTTTGCACATCTGCTGTTGTGGATTCATTAGCTCCGAAGCAACGCAGGCTCACATGATCAGCCGGTTACAGTAATGCGACCCAATTACGCGTCCCAAAATCAAATCTGCTGCACAAACTTTGAGGCCGTCAATCAAGGCCCCCGTCGGGTCGCTCATCCCATTCAGCAGACGGTGGCTTACCGCCCCCCTAGTGGCCGGGGGGCCGAACTACAGAAGGCTTCTTCTCCCGTGCCACACAGAGTGAAAGTCCCTCCTAAGTCATTCCCTCCTCTTCCATCCTCATCTGAATGGTTGAGCCGAACAAAGCCCACACCTCGAACAGGCCCGCCGACTCCAGGGGCCATTGTGCCGGAGAGACGACCGGCCAACAAGTGGCTCTCCCACTCTGTTATCACGGGACGCCAATGTCTGTAGGGCCTTTATGACTTGTTATGCCACCCCCCCCCCCCCCCCCCCTGCCCCGCCATGCTGAATGACCACGCTATACCTTTGGCTCTCACCAGCCTCATTTGCACCAAGGAAAGGAGGGGAGGAGGAGGAAGAAAGAGGGGAGGGAGCAGGAGAGGAAGGGAGAGAGAAAGGAGCAGTGAATGGCACCGTAACATAACAATGCACTTGGAGGCTCAGTTGGCAAACACAGCTGGGCCAGCGACAGTGAGGCGTTTAATGAGTCATAACTCTAAAGGGACAGTGGGCTCCTAAAAACCACTTTTACTGCACGGCAGTGTCTCTCTAATGCACACAAACTTTGTATTGCTCCGAGTTTGACACAGGTTGACCACATGTGTTACAGTGCATCAGCATACATCTACCTTCCATCACACCACAAAACACTCACCTCAATGACCTGCTTCGAGTCCAGCCTGAAGTTAAAGTCCCCAAAGACGAAATATGGCAGCTTCTCGTGCCGCTGGTCCGTGATCCTGGAATAAAACACGACAAGACACTCGTCAGCGAGGAATGTTTTCAACAGCCTGACGACCACCATCTTTGACTGAACACATGCCGCTAGTCGTCAAAAGTCTTTCCATCCGATGGCTCCCCACACCTCAGGGTATTTAGTTCACGAGGGCCACAGCACCACCTGCTGGTCCGGACACTTGGAGTGGAAGATGTTCACCTTTGTGGTCTGACAACATCTATTGTTCCATGTTCCCTCAGAGTATGCAGGGGGCAGGGGGGGGGGGGGGGGGAGGTAAGGAAGGGGGGGCCGATAGAGAACGAGGTCTGACGTGCACAGGGAGGCCTCTGATGAGGATTTCTAGGTTGGTATGTGAGGAGGATGTGTAGGTGTGTAAACTGCTTGTAACACTGAAAACAAAACAAAAAATCTAAATTCTGACTGAAATTGAAACAACAGACGTCTTCACTTTGATTTCTTAATATTACTGTAAAGTCAATTTTATTAACATAGCCCAATATCACATTTTGCTTCAACAGGTTTTACAATCTGAACAGCATACAACCTGAGTGAGACCTTCAACCTTTAATCCAGATTATAAAAAAAGTACAAAAATAAAAACTTCAACAGGGGAAAAAAAAAATGGAAGAAACAATTATATATCTACTTAAAACAACAAGTATTTGCCTTCAGGAAACCCTGTTGTGCAGATCTAGAGATACAGTATGTTTTACACGTTTGCAGTTTCCTGACAGACTGAAGCAGCTCAGAGACTCAAGTGAACACACCGTTCACTCTCAGCTGACACCACAATCAAATCAAAACACTCTGAGAATTTCCTTTGATGGCAAAGGAAATTCACTTTGCGAAGTCGATCAAAGGAGAGAGCGAACCGGCCCCAACCCCGGGAGATATTCTACCCAGCTGCCTCAGCGAGAAGGGAACGTTAACGGACTGTGTGGATGTCTAGCTGGGCCACAAACAGGCTTGTAGAGCTTAAAGGAGAACGCTGCCCTAGAGCTAACCTAAACTCTGGATTGTGCTCTCTTGATGTATTTTCATTCGGCCCATTTTATCGTCTCTTGTCTTGCAAATGTTGTTAATGTACTGCATGCATTGCTTTTTTTAATTTTCTTTCTAAACCTGAAAGTAAAGTAAAGGATTCATAGAGTTTAGATCATCTCTGTCATGGCTTAGGTGCGTTTTTTAATATATTTTTTTTCTTATTCTGGGATGGTGGCGCTGGGGCAACAGATTTGGAAGTGGCCCATGACAATTATATATAATTAACTCCTATGCTGCCTCGTCAGCCACTTACAAGTGGCTCTCCTGCGGAGCAGAGACGGGGAACTGTAAGGTGGACGCGGCGCGGGCCTCTTGTGTAATTAATGATTCAGGATGCTCGGCTCGCTATCTCCACCAACCGCGCGGATAAATCTCGCCCAGTGCCCAGATAACAATATATTTATGGGGCCGTAAAGAGAGCGGAAGCCTCTCCTTAGCGGTGGGTCTGGTCTGGTCTGGTCGTCGTAAAGCACGGCGGCTTCTTCTCACCAGAGAGAGGGAACAGCAGGGAGGCGAAGGTGACTGGAGTGAAGAGGCGGGGGAGCGCAGCTATTATATTAAATAGAGAGTATGCAACTCTGACATCCCATTACATTAAACAGAAACTCGTCTGTCTCCGAGAGGGGTCACCGGAAGGATTTACAGTTCCATCTCCAAAAATAACAACTGAAATGTTTCATGGTCGTGATTGATGCAATTATTAATGTCCATCCAGACTGTTCCATCTTTATGATGGACATCTGCTCCATTCTTTCCTGCACTTTGTGCGGGAGTGGATGAGGACTTCAGAATGAGATCTAACATCTTTATCCGTTCTTTGAGTCGTATGGATCTTTCTTAATTGTGGTTAGAATTTGGGCTACAACTTGAGATTCCTTTCTGAAGTGAATGATGAATGGTTTGGTCTTTAAAATATTAAAATATCAATTTACTGACTCGTCGTTCCAGCTCTACTCACACTCGTTGTTATATAAAGACTGTATACAACAAGTGGACTTGGTCATCATGACGTTACCAATTGGTTTGGGGACTGCGGTTTTGATACCTCGAGTTTGGCATTCTGGATGTTGCCATCATGTTTTTTGGTCATCGCCATCTTGGTTTTTTGCAACCAGTGAAGGGAAATAACCATATTTGGACTGTGGAGGCATGACGCGGTGGTAGACACACTGTATACGAGTCTGGCAGTGACCTGTCAATATAATACAGGCATAATGCAGCCCCGCCCTGAAGCATACCCTGTTTAAATATTTCCATTGCTGTATTGAAGAAGACTTCAAACTAGAGATTGAGACCTTAAACTCACGTTTACAATGTTTACTGAGGTAATAAATCAAGTGAGAAGTAGAGTCATTTTCTCATAAACTTCTATACAATCAGACTTCTTTTTGCAACCAGAGGAGTCGCCCCCCGATGGCCATTAGAAAGAATGCAAGTTTAAGACACTTCCGCATTAGCTTCACTTTTTAGAACCGGAGGTTGCCGCCGACTCAGAATATGGCCTCAGGTCAACTATTCTTGGCAAAATGAATGAGGAACAGCGTTGTGGTTTCTTAAAAGCTTGCTGTAACAGACTTAAGAAGTCGGTCTTTGTAGGTGTGTGACCAGGAATCCACATCACTACGGACACGATTCTGAGCTAAATGCTCCATTAAACTGTACTAGTAATCACACGCTGACAGTAAACTGGGACTGATGTCATTAGTGACCTTACATCCTGGTGCTAAGAGACCCAGCTCTATTCAAACAGGGTTAGTGGTCAGCGTGTCCCGCTGGCTCGAATGGTGGGCAGTAAAAAGGCTGAGCACGGGCATCAAACCGGTTGTTATAGGCGTGGGAACTCCTGCGCTCCTTGTGCTAATAGAGAATTTACCACATCCGCTGCTGAGGAAGAAGAAGAGAGTGGGTGAAAAGTGAGGCGGAGGAAGAGTTTGTGTTTCCTCAGAGAGGCTGGATGTCTTCCTCCTCTGTGTCCTGCAGCTTTATCCCGCTAACAGCCATGTCTAATACCCGCAGCCCGGCTGTTTTTGTCTGCTGCTCCAAGGTATCAGCCACAGGTCAGAAGGTAACACTCTGTTTACACGATCATTTCCTAAAGCACTCGTGGTGACCCGCTGGTGCGAAAGTTGACTTTTTTTCTTGGCCTTTGTGGAGCACGGAGGGGCGGTGGGGGGCGAACGGACGGGCGAAGAATTGCGACATTAGCTACAGCTACTGGGCGTGAAAGGAGCTTGAGGGTGGGGGGTCCCAGAGCTTGGGGGGGCCAAACCCCCACCCCCCACTCCCCCTTCCTTCGCTGACCCTCACCCCCGGCGGGGGCCCCCATTAGCCTCGTCATCGCAGTTCATTCAGGCAAACTGTAACAGTGTCGGTGACATTCTCCCACAAAGACGCACTCCTTTACACAGTCTATAAACATGCTTCTCTGGGCCAATTCATCGCGCAGTGACACCCCTGAAAGAGGCTCTTCACAAGCGCCGTTCCCACTGAGGTTTGGGCTGGGGACTTCGCCGAGCCTTCCTTCGGGGGGCCGCACAAAAGACAGGGGTCAGACGCTAATTTATAACACGGCCCCCGACTCTGCTCCCAGGCTCCTTAAACCACCAGCACAAAGCAAAACGCGGCGCATTCTCCGTTTCCAGATTTGACTTTTTTCCGTAAACACGCAAATGCATGCCGTTACAAAAAACAAGAAAACAACACACACCTGTCCAGACTCTGAAATTGCTCTTGCACCAGAGATCGGTCTCACAGATAACACTCATGTACTTGATTGCACTTATCGACGGCTTGTAAATCTTTTTCCCCCCTCACACCAGCCTCAATCCCTCAGCGACTCCGAGCCAGATTACACCATGATTGACAGCCAAACTGAGCCATAATAGACAGTCTGAATGAGATTATGAGGGTGCAACGGGGGGGCCGTGTCATGATCATATTGACAAGATGACTTACCATAAGTTGGCCGTTCGGATTCCACTTTGCACACAATGGCTCGGGGCCGAGCGCGGTCGACCATTGTAGGCAAATGTTGAGAATTTGGGAGACTGTTAACATTGTGACGAATGTGCTGGGTGACGTCTCTCTGAATGGGCCAGGGGTGGGCCGTGACGGGACCTTTGACACGGCAGGACAGCCTTCCCCTCGTCCCCCTGTGGGCACCCAGGCTCCTCGGCGACACCCACCCAGGCCAAGAACACCGTGCAGGGAAGATTGGGCGCCGAGGAGAGGGGGGTACAAGGATGTTCGGCGCGGTCACGCAGAGGTTAACGAATAAGTCAGCTCGAGTCGACGGCGACGCAAACTCGAGATGGGGAAGACACCGAGTAGAGCCGACTTATGGGAAAACCTTCTGTAACGGCCACCGAGAGATGTCAGACCACCTGCGCTCCGAAATGGATTACCAGCCGGGCAAAGCCAACGACACCCTCGGGCCCCAAAAGCCCCAATTTCACTGTGTGTCAATCGGCTTTTAGGGAATTTGATTACTTGCAAATTTGTTGCGGAATGCGCACCACTAAGATGCAACATCAACAGGGTTCTGCACTGTGCCAAAATCTAGCCAAACACTAACATCTGGATTATTCCAGTGTATATTTTGCCTCAACGCAGCACACTGAAATATCAAAAGGAATAGTGTCTCATTGCACCAAGTAGGGTTAGGTAGTGTTTCTGTGCAAACTGTACTGACACTGTCATACAGTACTTGGGAACATGGACGCAATAGAAACAATTGGTCGTGTCTGTACTGGCTGCTAAAATGCATGTAAAGACAATAATAGCCGAAAATCTGTCCACATACTCTAGGGAGACAATCTGCCTGATTGCTTTAGTTGTGTACCGTGGTGCTGTGTTACTGCAGATTTCATTTGAAAAGAGAAATTCTGGCATTGCAGAAACACTAATATATACAAATCGAGGCTCAGTAATGTATACGCAATATTAGATATTCAGGTCATTTTACTTGCATTGGGGTTTCAGGTCACTTTTGGTTTCTCTGCATGGTCGTAAAATGTGGCAAAGTGATACCCGACAAATCTCCGAATGGCTCATGTCGATCTATTAAAAAAGAGTGACTGCTGGAGCACGGTGTGTGTATGTGTGTGTGTGTGTGTGTGTGTGTGTGTGTGTGTGTGTGTGTGTGTGTGTGAGAGAAATAAACAGGTCCACTCTGAGCAGAGAGACACTGGGGAAGATTAACCTCTGCTCCTGCAGGCCTCCCAGGGTGAGAAGGCAGTTCAGAGTCACACAGTGACACCACACACACACACACACACACACACACACACACACACACACACACACACACACACACACACACACACACACACACACACACACACACACACACACACACACACACACACACACACACACACACACAAAACAGTAACCTTGTTAAACAATGCAATTTGAATTCAGCCGCTGTATGTTAAAGTAAAACATTTGAAATGGACACATACGACATGGGCGCGCACACACACACAAACCACTCCCTTTAATAAATTCATTCTGGCTCTCTGGAGGATCTCCCTGTGATTATCCAGTCCTCCCTCTTGCAGCTCAACATGTCTATAGGCTGGAAACTAGCCGGCCTTTCTCTGCTCTTTCAGCCTGTTGTTCTGGGAAAAGCCTAAAGGGAAACATTTAGATTGGAGGGCTCTTTGAGACGCTCTGACAGTTGACTGATGACCGTCCATAAAATGACAAAGCGTCGCTGTGTGGTGGCCAGTGCGGCCCACTGCCTCCCCATGGGAAACTAATTGCTTTGAATTGTTAACGGCAACATTATTTTTCTGCCAATCATTGCTTTTCAATGCCCCGAAAATGAGCATGAAACAAGTTCCTTTCAGCGGACAAAACAGTTAAATGTCCCCAATGTTGATCAAATTAACTTCAGCACTGTGACAATGGACTATATTTGTGTGAAAATAATGGCGCGCCACAAAGGACGCCTTTATACCAGGATTTCACAGTTGTAATGTAAAACTGTTCTCCCCTGAACCGGACCAGCCGCTCTGAATAGGAGGGTGGAAAAAAGAAACAAACTCCAACCCACAAAAGGCTTTTTCTTTTTTTCTTTTTTAAAAGGAAGAGAAGAAAAACAACCTGTTGATTTTATCTCATGGTATCATTTAGCAGCCGAGTCTTCCATCCTCTGGAGAGGCATCACTTTCAGAACTTCAGCTCCTCAAAAAGCTGATTTTTTCCCCCCTTTATAAACATTATTCCTTAAATTTATTGACATCCAACTGAATTATTCTTAAAAACATAAAACAAAAAACGTATTTTCTTCCACATTGTGTGCACACCAAAAACTATGAACCCGTGTCATAATTATAAAACAATGATTCTGCACATCAAGGCGTAGCTGAGTCAACAAGAGAAATAATGGCCGACGCAGCCCCGGGCTCATGTGAGCGGTTTTTCAAAGGGCAGGAAAACAAGCAGGGGATGCGTTTCAAGCAGAGCTTTGCTCTCGCTCTCATGGAAGTGGGGCCCACACATCAACGTGGGCCACAGAGCAGTGCTTTTTTGATGTGACTCAATGGCGAGGGGGGCCTGGTCGGCTAAACGCTGTTCCTTCTCGGCATTGTTCCCCCGAGGCCTTGAAGCACTTTGGAGATAAACACCGTTTAGCAGTTAAAAGGGCCACAGAGGGGAAAAAGGCTTATCAGATGTCTTCTCAATGGGCCGTAAGCTGCATTATTAGGCCTGGGCCTCAGATAAGGTGGAGGCTCAGGTTTGATTCCCTGCCTCCTGCAGCAGCAGCAGCAGCAGCAGCAGCAGAGCCGTGTCCCCGGCACTGCCGTGCGAGCAGCCTCCTGCGGCGGCTGGAACTCAGCTGGCGGTGCGTTCGGCAGCCCCCTCCTCACCTCGCCTCTCCTTCTCCCATCCCGCGATGAGAGATTAGAGCTCAGAGAGGAGGGAGAGAGCAGCGGAGAGAAGAGGGAAGGAGGCAAGGGAGGGGGGTTAGTTAGGCTTTAGATATTCCCCCCTGTCCCCTTTTCCTGCTTCGGCTTTCTGGGGGTAGGAGTCAGAGTTAGGACAATGGCCAAAAAGATGGTTCCCAACCAGCCGCTGAATGGGAACACTGTTGGTGGTAGCGCTTCATTCAAAGCCCGGGCCCGGGCACATTGTCCTCCCAGATCGGCGGAGGAGAATGGAGTTTGCTGGTGGCTGCCAAAAGGTTAGCAGCCTCTGTGAAAGGACCGGCCCATTATTCACTGCCCTTTACAGAGCCCGAGCACCCTTTGTGCTCCTCCTCCCTTCCCTCTGCGCCGCCAGCTTTTTCTCACTCCGGTGCCCCGGATCTGCGCCCGACGGTCCCCCCCCCCCCCCCCCCCATCCCCCCACAAAGTGAGCGACTGAGGCGCGATGCCACCACTATCCCACCCCTGGAATACCAGGGGGAGCCGGGATATATAACAACCCCCCCCCCCCCACCACCACCACCACCACCACCACCGTGCCTTGCACCACTTACCCCTCATCCCCACCCCTGTCAAAAAAAAGAACCTTTAAATGATATGGCCCAGAAGTAACAACAAGGTTACCATTCACGACACAAGGGGATTTAGAAAGAGGGAGCGTGGAAACTGCCAGTCAGCCAACACAATTTCTATTCAATCCCCCTCAGCCACCCAGCTCAACCGCGGAGACTCGCCTATTTAGGTGTATTTACAAGGGAAGGGGGAAATAAATCAACTGAAAAGGCATGATGAAAGCGAAGGAAATACAGGGAAAATCACTTAAATGTAAGCAACAACAGAGGTCCTTTTCAAACTTCATTATGCCAGTAAATCCAGGTAAGCTACAGCGTAATAAAACAGCAAAAGCTGCCATATTCTTTAAACGCCCCAGCTTCCCTGTCCATTAAAAGCGGACCATTCTTGCATCAAATCAAGAATGGAGCACAGGTAAAATATGACCCTCGTGGAGAATACTTAAAAAAAGTGCCTCGTAATTCATGGGCGTCAAGAGGGCCCCGGCGGTAATGTATGCCACCCATATATGCATGTAGTTATTCAAAGTGGAGGCGTCGGGGAGCCGTGTCGCGCATTCTGATGCCGTTTGAATGGGAGGTCACCTGCTGCTGGGCTCTTATTCTGTGTTAGCGTGGCCAGGTGGGGAGCAGGGGTCGCACCGCGCACTCTCTCATCCTGCTCCGCCGCAAATGGATGTCCCATAAATCACATTAGCGTGGCCTAAGAACGGAGGGCCCGGCCTGTTTGTACAGCGGCAGGCTCTACTCGGCGCAGGGTGAAGACATCTCGACCATTACGACCGCGACTCCTAGAGCCTTCGCCAGCACAATTAAAATGCTGAATGTATTATAAGGGATGATCCTCTTGGGAGCACGAATGTGATGATGAAGATACGTTTTATATAGAATTGGAAATGTTGGCCTGATGGCGGTGCAACAAGAGCAGTGGACCAAAATATTTATGGTTCATCTTCTGTGTATTGCCAGCTGATCTTATTGAATATATGATTATTGCTTCGCGGTCGTATGCCTCCGTCAACCCGTAAAGTAATTGTATAACGGTAATGTAATTTATATATAATGTAACATTTGTGTTATTATTATTATTATAATGCTATTATTTATGTGAAATTATCATAATTAAGGAACCAATTAGCATATGAATTATTGAGTTATGGACAAAAACATGTTGGGACCTATGACCACCAAATTCTTGTCAGTTCGACCTCGAGTGTAAGTGGACTTTTGTGCCAAATTTGAAGAAAGAAAGAAAGGGTGCCTCCTCTGGGGAGCATGAATGTGCTCAGTAAATGTCATGGCGCTGAAATCAGGATTCATCCTTTGGGGGCCGATATTATCCGGCGTAAATCAAACCCGTTTCGAGATACTTCTTGTGTAACAAATCTTTCTTCAAGGGGACATTTTGACCTGAAGGTGGCGCTCGGCAAAAAGGTGCCGTAAGGGTCACCAAAAATGATCACTTTAGATATTCTGTTGGTTCGATGCGTGTCCCAATTAACAAATACTTGCATCCCTTTGCCTGCCGGTAGGTAGTGTGGGACAAAAACCCAAGATAAATGTAGGATTAAAAAAAGGAAAAAAAAAAGAGGAGTTAGAGAGAGGGACAGAAAAAGAGGAGATAAAAGAGGAGTTGGGAGTTCACAGACCGTGTAGTGAGTAACACCCCCCCCCCACACTTTTACAGACGGATGTAATCCCACTGGTCTAGGACTGAATCCCACTGAAATCTTCTCCGCTTACCTCTCCTGCTCGCTCTCACTCTAAGCCTCCATTACAATATCAATACAGGTTTTGCCATGCCAGACAGGACTGGGGATTGTGGATAGTATCTACTACATTTCTCTGCATTTCCCCATTCTCACACACGGCCTTTATTTTTGTTTCCCACAGACATTGTTCTTATCTCAATGAAAAGAGACGTTTGGCATGTACAGTACCTGTCTAGAGCGTAGCCCAGCGCCTTCTGCCTGGTCCCAGAGTAGACGGACGGGCTTTTCTCCCAGGCCACCAGGTTGGAAGCATCGTGGAAAAGGTGGATGTTGACCAGATCAAAGGCACTGGGATGAAAAGAGCACAAGTCTGAGAGACCTTCAAGCAGAACACCGTGAATGCACCACTCACAAAACAAGAGGACAATGTACAATTACGAATCAATCGCTGGTTGGTAAATAAATTATTCTTTAATTAATTCATCAACTGCATCAAGACTTTTAACACAGTAATCAATTTACAAACTCCAGATCCTCAAAGAGAGAGAGAGCGAGAGAGAGAGGTTTGTGAGGCTCTATATTAAATGATAGACGTAACGAGGAAGTCATTTTATCATTACCTACATTATCGGATTTCTCATCACGGTCAGAAAAAAAACTGAAAAAGCAGCCGTCGTAAGGGGGACAGGGTAAGAGCTATCATAGCCAGGCCTAGGGCTGCACGATTATGGCAAAAAATGTTATCAGTATTGAAATCACGATCATTTATCCCAATTTCTCCTTTATGGTTTTAGCTTGATGTACGGTGACGAACACCTCCCTGCTGATCCTCTTAACCTGGGCACGTTTTGTTAGCGCGGCGTTCGCCGGGGGGCCCGCTTGGAGGAACTGGTCTTATCTCGAGGGGTTTACACTCTGCGGGCGACATCCTGAACAAATGAGTACATGCGTGTCTTTAGCGTTCTCTGTCTATCCCCTTCTCAGAACCCCCCCACCCCCCATTCTTCACCAGCCTCTCTCTCTCTCTGCTGCTCTTGTCAAACGTCATGCCCCTATTAAATGCCTACCGTTTCAGCTCTTTAGTTCTCATGTCATCCTTCTATTAGATTACAACCTCCCCCCACCCCCAATCCCCCCCTTTGCTGTGCTCACACTGGAAGCCAGCAGGTTTTTTTTTTTTCTTCGTTCATGCCGCACAGGTTCAATTGCATGTAATGTTTTTGGTCGTCTGTCATATGCAACTGCTTGACTAACTCGATTACGTCTAATCAAATCCCCGCTGTCTTCCGCGGTGCGCTGTCCGGAGAGGGTTCAGCTGTGTACTGTAAGTCTCTCTCTCTCTCTGCCTCTCCGTGACCGCCAGCGCACCTCGCACAGCCGGGGGCTCGACCGACACGGTCGGCTACGTCTCCAATCACAATGGTGCGGCTGCAATGATTCAGGGAGGAACAGAGATGAGGTGGGATGTGTCGCTGCAGGGAGGGGGGGGTGGGTGGGGGGGGACTCACCAGTCAGCCAGGGCCCATCGAGTTCTGATGAATCCCTTTCTGGACCACTTGCACTGCGGAGCGGAGAGACTCAATTTAGCAAGACAATAGGAGGGAATCAGTCAGCGCGAGGCAAATGAAATGCTAGCATGTCAAATGATTCACAGTCATCGATGTCTATCATCTGGGAGCACGAGTTCACATTTTTTCAACACTGTCATGAACCATCAAGTTGACTTTCTGTCCCAGAAAATTCCCTCTTGTATTGAATTACGAGGGTCTTAATGAAATTAAACTTTTGGAACTTTTGGTTGCAGATGGATAGATAGGGATAACCATGACTGATTAAAGGGACAGTGTGTAGGTTTTGGTGACACCTAGTGGTGTTGTTGCAGATTGCAGCTGATTAAAAACCCCTCTGCTCACCCCTCCCTTTACAAAGACTGCGGTAACGTGAGCCGCAGAGAGAACTACGGTGGCATTCAGTTCACGTAAAGACGCTAAAGGCTCTCTCTAGAGCCAGGGTTTGGTTTGTCCATTCTGGGCTACCGTAGAAACATGGTGGACTCCGTGAAGAGGACCTGCTCAGTATGTAGAAGCTACAGGAAACAACGATCCTTAGCTTCAGGTGATTATAATGAAAACATAGTTGTGAATATTATACTTTGTTTCGTCTTAGAGGTCCCCCAGAATGCTACACACTGTACCTTTAATAATCTATTAACAATTAACAAATTAGCAGTAAATTACCAAGTAGGTCACTTTTTTTGGCACTTTGCCACTTAATTTAATTAGGTCCATTTGATAGTGCTTCATACTTCTACTTCAATACATTTCAGAGAGGATTATTGTACTCTGTACTCCATTACATTCTCAGTATCTGACAGATAGTTACAAGTTACTTTAAACATGAAATGATAAATTATTAGATTGAACTCGCCAACGGGCTCTAAAACAGGAAAAAATGACAGTGACCAGCCACACCATTAAAATACTTCTTAATACATCAATAGTATTGAGCCAATAATGTACAGTTTATTATAATGATAAAGACACTCAGAAATAGGCCATCCTGCATCGTGAATACTTTTAAACACTAAGTGTATGTTGCTCAGTAAAATGTTGAATGCATTTTGGTTTTAGTACTTTTACCAAAGTAAAGGAGGTGACTTAGCTCAGTCTAAATCAATAGTTGATTCATTGTTGAAGTCATTTTAGAGTCAAAAACGGTCAATAGTCAAAATTCCAGTTCTCAGGTGAGGATTTGTTGCTTTGTTTTAAGAGTTACGTTGTCATCAAATCAAATATATTTATGTTGGTTTAACGAAAACTAGCAATTTGAGAAAATTAACATTTTATACTATAACTTGAACATAAATGATCACATACATTAATCATAAAAATAATTAGATATTCAAGATGCTTTACTGTAGTAAAAGTAGAAATACCACAATCTAAAAATACTCACTTAAGTAGAAGTATTATCGGTGAAACATACTTATTATATTATTATTATATATATCATGTATAATTAATAAAAGTAAACAGCAAAAACACTCTGAACAGTGTTAAATTATTAATAATACATTATATTATTGAATACCACTGGTTTAATAACAATAGTCTGAAAAAAAAGAATCTGAAAAATAATAACTAAAGCGTTCAAATGCATGTAGTGCAGTAAAAAGTGCATTTCTCTATGAAATGTTTTGAGAAGGGAGTAAAAAGTAGCATCAAATGGAAATACGCTTAATTAAGTAAAATTACGCCAATACTGTACTTATACTCAGTAGTTGAGTAAATATATTTAGATACTTTCCTCCATTGATTACATGTAAAAAAAGAAAAGAAAAAGAAATCTGTTTATTGGTTTAAATCCAGCTGAGAGAAACTTTGTTGACACGTCAGAAGGTAGTTAGACATGACAACATGTCTCATATGATTGTCTTCCACACAGAAGCTGCAGCCTGTAAACAGACATCCAGCATGCAGCTGTTTGATCAGAACCCACCAGCCTTGAGTGAATTATCCAATCACAAGTCCAGAGTCCTCTCTCAAACAGCACATGGTTCACCGTGAAGCCGGTTATTAAACGGGAGACAAATTGATGCTGCGAGTGTTCCCATTCTGAAAAAGATAAATAAGTCTCTCTCCCTCAGCCCGTCCATCTCGCTCCGATACTCCTAATGGGGAGTTAACTGCAGTGATGAATAAACTAATTATGGGCCAGGTCACATAATTACAAATTGACTAATTTTATTTAAAAAAGAAAAAAAAGAAAAAGAAACTCTGAAGCAAATTAAAAGGGCTAAGAGGTATTTGATTGCACCTCACATCCTTCAATCTGCATTAGTGCAAGATTAACTGTATCAAATTGAATTACATTAGCATACTTGAATTAATCCATACGGCCTCGGCAGGATGTATGGGCCCAATTATAACTCGCTGTCCCAACATTGTGACTTTGAAAAGGAGCAAATGGAATTAGGCGCGTGTGTGTCGCACTGACTCATTCGTAACAGATGAAAAAAATAGTTTTAAACAAACTAAATCAGAATACGTTAGAAAGATTCTTCTTTTTTTTAAAACACTGTACTGGATGCGTTTGTTGATGTAAAGTTGAGGAAATAAAGTCTTAAGAGTGTGGAGGATGAGGAGGGATGAGATTTAAGAGTTGGTGTTGGGGATTGGGGGGGGGGGGGGGGGGGCTTGCTCAGTGCCCATACAAGCTCTGACTGCAGCCAGAGACGTTTAATCTCGATTTAATTTAAAGAGCCATTAACTACAATCGCGGCATTAAAATCCATCACTTTCCCTGACACCCGGCCCCAGATTGCCCCATTTCCTCCACGTATGACTGATTGACCCCCTGCTTCATCGCTTGCTTATAAACACACACACTCTCTCACACACACACACACACACACACACACACACACACACACACACACACACACACACACGTGTGCGGTAAAAGACACGCAGACCGGCCGTCCGAGTCGAGCGAAACAAACATCTACATATCGGTAAGTGAGGAGGAACCGTCTCGTTCACCCGATCTAAGTGCTTTTATTTTGTAATGGGAGTGCGGTTAAGATGATTATCTCACGCAATCAATCAAAGTGTAGAAGAAGAGAAGTGTCTCTATCTCTCTCTCTTTCTATTGGCTGACACGATGACATCATGATTTGGTCGCCGCAGCTGATGTTGGGTAGCGGGGATGATGACACAGATGCTGTCCGGCCCCATTTAATCTCCTGCTGAGACATCATCATCACCTCCCCCCTCCTTCCCCGAGAGAGAGAGAGAGAGAGAGAGACACACACACACACACACACACACACACACACACACACACACACACACACACACACACACACACACCTACATCTTCTTAAAAACAGATGACTTTAGCCAATGCTCTGTTTTTCGCCATGCTCTGTCACAGTCATGACACGTAATCATATCACACGTTGGGGGTTGGCGGCTGTGAGGAGTCGGTGGCACAGAGAGGGGGACAAGATGGTCGGTGAGGGGGGCGGGGGGGTGGGGGGGTCAAAGGGCAACGGTAAAAGGTCGCGAGGCTTCGGTGGCTGACATTGGCCGACCTCCCGCAGGTCAGCGGTGGCGTCCCTGCCCGTGGCAGTGATGAACGGCAGCGACACGGCGGGTCACATCCAGGGGGGTGTATCACACACACAGACACACACACGGGATGAGAAAGACACAGACAGACAGGAAATAAGACCAAAAATATAGACGAGATGGGGTGATGGAGGGAAGAAGGACCATCGGATTCACTGGGAACCACTAAATAAACCCCCCCAATTGTGACCAATGGAAGATTACGCTCCGATAAAATGTCAGACGTGACACGGTCAACACACACACACACACACACACACACACACACACACACACACACACACACACACACACACACACACACACACACTGTCCCGTTCGATTCTTTGACCTTTCTTATATTTCAGCTCAAAGTCCGACCCCCATAAATAACATTATGACGGGGTGATGTTTGGAGGGGGGGGGGGGCGTCTGATAGAAGAGTGCAGGGCAGCGGAGTGTGTGTGGGGGGGTTACACAAAAGCCCCGTGACAGAAATGCACTGTGAGTAATAAGTAATACACACAAACGCTGATTGATTTGAGCCCCAGCAGACAGTCACATTTATCTTTATTCCATCAACCGGGGGGGGGGGAATAAAGAGAAGGCCTCACATAGGGTTTATATGACAGGACAGCACGCGAACATGTGTGTGTGTGTGTGTGTGTGTGTGTTGGGATAAAGATGCACCACCATGTACAGAGAGCAGCCTTCGTTTCTGTCCCCGCTCACCACGACGCAGGAATGTCGAGTGCTTCGAGAAGACGAAAGAAAGAGAGAAAAAAAACGGTAGATTTAAAATTGGACATTTCAGTCGTAAAAGTCAATACGATTTCAGATCCATCAGTGTACGAAAAAATAAATAAATGAGCGCGGAAAGCCTTCGCTTAAGCTTTTCATTTCCACATCGTCCCCCCTCCTTTATGAGCCCCCCCCCCCGCCTGTCGTGGATCCCGCCATCTGTGTCACAGGTGTCTTGCGTGGCGATAAACGCGGCGGGCGTTTTTACAAGCGATGCCAGCTTTGAGTGACTTCATCTCCTTGACGCCACCAGGGCGTCGCGTTCGCGTGTTTAAATCAAAACCGATGGGAGGTGGTGGTGGTGGGTGGGTGGGTGGGTGGGGGGTTTCAAGTAATCGCAGCCCCGTATCAGAGCTTAGGGCGCTAAAAGGGTACGAAGAGTCGATGCTTTTATGGACACGCTTCGTGGTGCCAAACAACAAACACAAACTCATATGGATGTTGATCTACAGCCTGTTCCCTTCTCTTTCTTTTTTTTTCTTCTTCCAACCGGCTGCATAAAACAATCAATAGCAAGGGCACATTAAGGTCTGGGTCGTATACTTTATTTATATAAGGCAATGACAAACCCTTATGATGCAATGGCTTTTGGAGGCATGTATTACCGAAGCCAAACAAATAAATATATTAACGCCCCCAACCGGGGGGGGGGGGGGGGGGATTGACAGAACGACGGGGAAACGACAGGCTGCCGAATCCATCACGCCGACCTTTCAGGAGAAATGCGCCGACGATTTCGTCCACTTCCGTCTTATTCGGCATTTCAATTAATGTCCCTGAGTCTCTCTCCCTCCTTCACTTACAGCCGTAACTCAACGCCAAATTAGGGAGGCGGCTGATGTTTTGCATGCGGAGAGGTTGTCGCTTAAATCAGAGGCAAACCGGCGTGGGAGCAGAAGAGGGCCCCGAGCAGGAAGTGTGGATGTAAGTGGGATTTCGCCAAATATTTTTGTTTTATGATGTTGGGTTTGAGAGGCGTCTGAAAGCTGGCGGGCAGTCCGGGTTCAATGAGAATGTATATTTCTAAAGCGTTAAGTAATGTTATTTCCACACTGGCTTGACATTAGGCTTCACCCTTGGCACTGCAGCTATTAATAGACAATAATAATTAATAGATGGGATGACTGACAGAAAATTCATCTACATCTTAGTTCAAAGTTTTTTTGCCAAAAATTAAGAAAACAAATTGAATTAAAATCCAATCGACTTTTCTTCCTGTCAAACTAAATATGACGTGTGCTTACGTGAGGAAGTACCAGCCAAGTTCAACCGATTATATCATGCCGTCCATCCATCAATCAATCTGAAACCTTTAGCGACAGCATGAGTTTTCCTAAACCCGCCCACTTTTTAGTGGTCCAATCAAAAACCGCCCTGACTGTCCGTTTCACTGTGACTTTAAGAATCACGCCTCTGTGTACTTTTACATCAGTGTAAAATGACAAAATTTGCAATTTGAAGGCATCACATGCAGCCCTTCTCTGCAGGTAGGACCAACCTTGCGATGATTCCCTCACGCTTCCCACCGCCCAATGCACTAAATGACATTTGGTTCCCCTTTTATACGCCCGGCCCTCCCACCATGATGTCACTGACACTTTATTAACGAGGGGGAGCGTGAAGGGAAGACACACACACACACACACACACACACACACACACACACACACACACACACACACACACACACACACACACACACACACACACACACACACACACACACACACACACGCACGCCTCCTGAGCTGTCTGTTGTCACTCTCCAACCTTCCTGGGAGGATTCTGTGTGACGTACTGGACGCATTTCAAACATTTAGTTTTTTTGTTTCTCTTTACGAGCACGTGAACGCGACATCTGCCCTCTGCGTCTTTGTTGATGGCGTTAAATAATCCGGCTGGGGGGGTTGTCATTCAACGTTTGTTACAATAATCGCACCGCCTGTGAGACCCGAACCTGAGAGCTGACGACTCGAGCAACTGGTTTCGGGACTCTTATGTGTGAGTGTGTGTGTGTGTGTGTGGCGTTCCGTCCGGCCCAAGATCCACCACCCCCCCCCCCCCTCCCACCCACCCCCGGTGTAATAGGATTCCTCAAAGCTGCAGATGGATGGCAAATCTAGGCGGTTTCATCTACTAAAAGAGGGCATAAATCACGGGCGGAGGAAGCGGGGACGAGGCAGGGGTTATCACCAGTCTGCCTCCCTCATGAGAGCTTTGCATTAAAGCATTAGTGAAATTAATTCATCTTTCATAAGAGGTTTGAGCAGTATCTGTGATCTATGATAACAACCAATTTCTCACTACGGAGGGGCGGCGGAGGAGGGCGAGAGGGAGGGGAAGGAGAAGAAAAAGAAAAAAAAAAATACTCGGCGACCCTGATAGACTACACAAATCTGCTCTTTTTAAATGGGCTAACATTATCTGGAGTGCTGCTCTCCGGAGCATCATCCCAGATTCATATCCCGGCCCGGGGAAGAGGCATAAATCACCGGGGCAAAACTTTTTCTCATCTGCCCTCCCCTCCCCTCCCCTCCTACACCTCCTTTCCCTCTACATCACTCCCCTCATCCCTCTCACGCCGCGTCGCGTTTGTTTGCCGCGTTTCTTCGCTCGTCCCGCTACAAACGCAAAGAACCAACGCGTCCGCTGCAATCATTCGAATGGCTTTTTGTGCCTCAATCAGTGTAATTGGTTTTAGATCATCTCCGGAAGGGGAACGTGGGGAAACCTGAAGATGTTTGGATGTGCGTGTGTGTTTGTGTGTGCGTTTGTGTTTGTGTGTGTGTGTGTGTGTGTGTAGGGCGGCTCAGGGTGGGGTGTCCTGGCAAGTGTGTGAAAGAGACGGAAATCGGGGGGAAGTGTGTGAAGGGGCCGTATCCATCTGTTTTGCATATATTTGCGGAGGCGACCGGCGGAGCATGGTTGACAGATGAGTGGGGAGTGCGGGGATGACACACGGGCGGCCGTGCTCTTTATTACTATATCAGCACAGCTATGCTCACACACACACACACACACACACCGGAACCAGAAAACCCGAACACGGCGGAGTGAGCAGGGGAATTGCTCCACGGGACACAGCGAGGACCCCCCCCCCTCCCCTCCCCTGTTCTCGATTTGAATTTTTGTGACTGATTTGTCTTCAAATCAGCCATGTGTCAGATGGGTTCCCTCGAAGCAGGAAAAAAAAAATGGACAAAAAAGAGATACATAGAAAACGAAATGGCTTTTTTTTGTAAAATTATTTAAAAAGTAGGAGAAAGAATCTCTTTTTTTTGTTGTTTAAATTATGAAGTCGTAAAACAGAACAAGCTTCAACGCTTCAGGTGTTTCCTATGATTTCTTTTGCAATCTTGTTTCGGCGGGAAAATGAATCTAAATTCATCGGTTTGTGTCCTTGATTGATGACTTTTTCAACTCAGCGGCTTTATTAAACCTGCATGCGATGTAAAAGAGCTCTGTGTTCACTCCGTCGGCCCTCGTCCCGGCAGAGAGCTGCCATTGGACGACAACACCGCCATCAGTCAGCCAAGTGCTGCCCCGTCACGTCACCCACCTCGGGAAAGTAGTCCTGTGGAAACTTCTCCTTCTCCAGGGAGGGTGTGCTCTCTAGTGTCTCCGAGTAGGTCTCCTTCCCCACGACCTTCTTGAATTTCTTGGCTTCAAGTGGAGACGGAGAGAGAGAGAGAGAGAGAGAGGGGGGAGAGGAGGAGGAAGGAAAAAGGGGAGACAGTTTATTGTGACAAAACATGGCCGGAGACCCCCGTGTGTGTGTGTGTGTGAGGCTGAATCTCCTGTTGCAATTAAAAGCTCAAAGAATGCCAGCGCCACTTTGGCTTCCTCAGACAACTGCACCACCTGCTGGTCACAACGAGGCATGAATGGGTCTTCAGCGAGAGAGGTGAGAGGTGAAAACCCGAAATATATATGCATGTCTCTGATCTCTCTTCTGGAGGGGGGGGGGGGGGTCTGTATGATCAAGTTCTATTCTAGTTGTGTTAGAAAGAGCAGCGTATGAAAATGACACGTCACAGGAGCAAAAAGCTCAGTGACTTGAGTGATGGCTGCGTTCCATTTAGCTGCTATCGGTTAACTGACACTTGGAAATAGCAGCGCCAACTACATGTGTGCTTTGCCTGCACTCACAAGTCGCAATGCCTGCTGGGAAAAAAAAAAGCTCTACAACAAAACAAAACGAAGAAGCAACACAGTAGTTTCTGTAATTCAGACTTAAAATCACATCTTTAAAGTGTGTGTGTGTGTGTGTGTGTGTGTGTGTGTGTGTGTGTGTGTGTGTGTCTCTGTGTGTGTGTGTGTGTGTGTGTGTGTGTGTGTGTGTGTGTGTGTGTGTGTGTGTGTGTGTGTGTGTGTGTGTGCGCGCGGGGGGTCCCCTCACGACCCCCTCCCCTGCCTTCGCCCTGTCCTTCACTGCAGGGCGACTGGCGCTAATGCTGACTTGGGTCTAATAGGAAGCGTGGACGCCTCCACATCTATATCCCCTCCTTTAATTAGCGTGGCCGCCGGACCCCGGGGCCCTCTGACACCGCAGCCTGATGAGACCGCCGTAACTGTCCAATAACCCGCCGCACACCATTACTGCCGGGCCCGAATTCTTATGAATTAAATCCTAATATTAATAAGCATTACCATTCCGCCCCCCCCCCCCCCCCCTCATTTTATGGTTTATGGTGTGTGTGTGTGTGTGTGTGTGTGTGTGTGTGTGCGTGGGGGGGAGGGGTGTTAGGATACTCACCTTTGAAATCAAACTGGTGGATGTTTTTCAAAGACTCGTGGATGAAGTAGAAACTTCCGAGAGCCTGTGAGAGGGGGGGGAGAAGTGAGATTGAGAGACACGTTTTTTTTACATAAATGACACTTTTTCCAACACATTTAATTCTTTACCGGATCTGGATCCGATCCAGGATCAACAATCATCACTTCTCCACATGACGGGTTCCACCATCTCCCAACAAATTCCCCAACTTGCTCTAGAGCTCCAATTGATCCCATTATATCTGGTGTGCGAAGGATTGCCTTAATGGGAGGAAGCTCGACTAATAAACTGGTCTGTAAGGAGGGAGAGCCTCTACACTACACACTACACACCGTCGACTACACAACAACAGGTGCTCCCGGTACAGTACCCCCCCCCCCCCCTCCATTCTCTTCTGATGTGGCGCGTCAACAGTTCGAGCTCTCAAAAGGGACACATTCAGATGAACATCGACTTCAATGGGCTTAAAATCTTAATTTCCCCCCCGCGGACAATTGGGGAACTTTCCCAGTCGGCGGACGAGCCAATCAAAGTTTGTGGGAAGATGGGGGATGGGGGGGAGAGATTTGATGCGGTTCACAGTCCGCTACACTGCTTTCTGTCGCCCTCTTTACACTCAGGGGCAGGGGGGGCACACGGAGGCAAAGCTCAAAGCTCAATCCCCTGTGTCTTTGAGATAGCGGACCTCTGGCTCGGGATCAGCATCCTTTCTGCCCTCGAAGAGAGAAAGAGAGAGGAGAGAGAGAGAGGAAGAGAGAGAGAAAGAGAGAGGAGAGAGAGAGAGAGAAAGAGAGAGGAGAGAGAGAAAGAGAGAGAGAGAGAGGGTGCTGAGAAACTTTTACTATAAAGACCGAATTAAAAAACGCAACAAAAACCCGGCGTGCGACAGAGATGGAGGCAACACGGTGAAGTCGGAAGGCGAGACTCAGGTACAGTAACAGAAAGGAGGAGTGGCGGAGCGGGCTTAGAGGGGTGTGATCAGAAGGAAGGAGGAGACACCCGAAGAAGAAAAGCTTCTTCTGGGCACCGAGGAGGATTTAGTCTGAAGGGTTTTTCCTGCGTTTTCCTCTATTGAGGCCAGACGCCTCTCTTCGTCGGTCCACCCCCCCCCCCCGCCCGGCCTCTGCATTATTTATGAGCGCCGGCACATCTTGAGATTAAACATTTGCTGATTTGTCAAAAGCACAAACATGAGGTCCTGCCCATCTCCTTGACATATAAGTCCAGCCGACGGGGGGGGGGGGGGGGGGGGGGGAACACTGTCGCACATTTAATTGATGAGAACAGCGGCTGGTGACCCTCCCCCCCCCCTCTTCTCCTGCTCTGACGGAGGGAGGCGGCGGGAACGGCGTTGGGCGAAAGGCATGGACTCAAGGTCACAAGCCTCCCATCGCGAGAGGACGGCTTCCAGGAAGCCCCCCCCCCTACACTTAGCCGCCGCGCTCGCTTGTCTTTATGTTCTCTTTCACCTTAAAGTGCCGACAACAGACCCGGAGACAGAGATGGATAGGAGAGCGGGCAGCACGGGAGTGGTGGAGGTGGGGTGGGGGGGGGCTATTTGTCAAAACGGTGCCACCCTTGCTTGGTGCTGCTGTTTGTGTAAATATTTCAGAGGGCAGTCAAGTGAAAATGACTGTTTAGAAATATGACACACGGGGAATTATGGAGATATAAACAGGAAATGTTTCATCAGTCTATTGGAAATCAAACGGCAGGATTCAAAGTACTGCTGCGGACACAATCAGCTGATTAATTGTTGATGGATAGAAAATGAATTGACAAAAAAAAAATCATTACTGATTAATGGAAATATTTGTTAAATATTACAGATTGAATATTTTGAACAAAAACAAAGCAAGATATTTCACCTTGACCTCTGGGAAATTAGGACAGGCTTCAATTTCTGACTTTCCTCAAAACATAATTAATAGGGGAAAAAAAACACTTTATTAGAAAATAATCATCAGTTACGCAAAAATCTGTCCTCAGCCCTGATTAATGAAAGCGTCAACAGCTGTTATCTGCAGGAAAAACAACAACAGAGAACTTTAGAAGTGAACGATGGAACCCTCCACTTCAACAGTCTCTCGTGTGGAGGAAGCCGAATCCCTCAGCAGGCCCCCAACAAAAATACTACATTAATATGACACCAAACTAATCGTCCCGAATCAATTCTCAAATAAAATGACAAACGACGACACTTAAGTGGCTCTCCGTGTAATCGCGAAAAATCTACTTAACCCCACCTCCACCCTGATAAATATTTATTTGACGCCGGGGTTCCGAACCGGGCAGCGGCGGCCGCGCTCTCCTCTCCTCTGCCTCCCTGCTGCACTCTTCATGAAGAAGCTATTATATTAGCCGGGCGCAATTAATCCATTTGTCTCCTGACATGACAGCCTCAAAATATTCATTAGGGCCGGACTGCGCTGACAGGCCGTGCTTATCTTTTACCAGCGGCTTTACAATGGCCCGCGTCAAACGTATGTTTGTCACGTCCCTCTTTATTGATTAGCTGCCAGATTCACTTGAAATAATTAAAAGTATATTTTACATATTTATAAACCCCCGCTGCCACGGCGGCTACTTAATTTTCCATTAGTAAAATGCAGTCTATTAAGTGCACCGTGAGGGCCGAGGTTGGGGGGGGAGGAGGGGAAATGAGTAATCACCATAATTGTAGACAGAAAGACAATAACCGCGCCATAAAAAGACGGGGTTTTATGACTCGCTCTGGCAATGCCATCTCTTATCGCGAGTCGTATTGGCTACGCCGCTCACAGATAAGGCCACCCTGACTGTGTGTGTGTGTGTGTGTGTGTGTGTGTGTGTAGTTGACATTTCCACAAAAATCCCAGCAGATATGGGCTGAACAAGTCCCAATAGACTGTCTGCATGGGGAAAAAAAAATAAAAAAAATAAGAGACTTGAGAGCTGCAGTACATAGCCGTGCATACTTTGCTCCGCTGAATGCTTTATCGATACCGAGGGCTGCAAAAATGAGTTCCGGCCGACGGGGGGAAGCGGGAATTCTGTGACCTCCGCATGGATTTTCTGCGGTTTAATGTGAAAAATGAGCCATAAAGCAAACATAAAAGTAATCATTTTTCCTCCAAGGTCTCACCTCCAATCTGTGCGGAGGGAGAGTGGTCCAGTCCCGGGAGAGCTGACACATACGCGCTCCGGGTGTCATCGCTGTGCAACTTGCGAGGGGTAATGTTCTGCTGTGCCCGTGAGGGCTCTTAATAGGGAAATAGATGATACGCTCATAGAGCCCTTTAACAAGGGGACGCTTACTCAAAACATGTTAACTGGCGCCGGACATGATTGTTTTCATTAAGGATGGCACTCTTTTTTTTGGTTAACCGAGGCTCCAGCGGTGAGGTTTGAGGTGTTTTTGGAGTGCTGCTGTCCCAATCCATACTGTAAGTATTCTTATAATCATTGCTAAAGGCGGGGTAGGTAATCTTGAGAAACTAGCAAGAGTACGCTAGCAGCACTGGCTCCAAAAGTTGCTAAAGCTAGCAAGAAAGTTGTCAACTTTGAAGGTAAAGAACAAACATGGCTAGAGTTAGTTCTCACAGCTTTAGGGCAATGTTGGACCTCATTCTGTCTCATTTCGAGTGGAGCATCTCTGGTACTGCATTGTCAACCTTCAAGAAACCCAATTAGTAGGATTTTCAGACGTTTCTGGGCGTTAACCTCTATAAAAACGTAGCAACCGGGGGTGCCGGATCGCAAGCGTGCATCCAAGACGAAGCTTTGAAAATGGCGGACACAGAGCCCAAAAAACATGCAAATATGGTGAGGCGAAAACGCCAAGCTGACAAAGTTTGTTCCAAAACCAGAGTGAAGCTGGGGTTGACCTACTGGAGAGCACCGTAACCCTCGTAGTCAAGGGGAGGAGGGGCCGAGAAATTCTACTCATGCTGCCTTTTAGCGTAATTGTGGTTTACTAGAACTCTGGGTCTTGTTTTTGTAGCTGTGGACATCATTGCGACCCGTACTAATACGATTTTACTGGGAACACTGGTAGTAAAATGATCAAACACAAGTAAACCTGGATTACCTAAACCACTTTGGTTTGAGTAGTTTATCAATCCATTAGTCGACAACCTGTTTGATCGCTTCACCGCCCGTGTTCCCTTTAGGCAATGTTGACATTTCTCGAGATCTCAGAAATGAACACGGCCTCGTTATTATCAGGAAGGATGGCCAAAACTATGAAAACAAGACAGGTCTGTAATAAAACAGAAATACCCATTAACGACACTACCCTTAAAGTGATGCAGCACCTGTGCCGTGATCAGGGTTATCTCAGTGTCGCAGCCACCTCAGAGAAATACCTCCTCAGGGGGTTCCTGTGGCATTTCGCCCTTTGGACAGCAGAGACAAAATGGGCTGTTTTTCCAGTTTATATCTCATTGCTCAGAAATCCCTGGAGTCCCCTCATCTGTCAAATCCAGAGTGATCCGCATAAACCTCCACGTGGAAACACCACCACAGCGCGCACACACACCCGCCCGCCCGTGGTCGGTCTTATCGGAAAGGTCAATCAGATGTACTGTCATGAAGGAACGGTGTTGCGATACATCACGAACGCATGTTATGTCAAAGAGGCTTAGAGGAGGAGGCAGAGACATAAGCTCTGACTAATAGCTACATAATATCCTCATTAGTCACTGAGGACCAGCATTCATCCACGGCTGCGTTCTCAACATACTCCCAATACAAAAACGCGAAGGGTTCGGCAGACAGGAGAGCAGACTATGTGCTCCGACGTCTACCCAATGTAAGAATCCACGTATTTGTTTCGGGATCAGCGAGGGACCCATTGACATGCAGGATCTGGGGGGCTATAAAGAGCACCTTCGTGGGAGCCTCCAATACTGCACAAACAGCCTGTTTGTCATCCAAAGGAAAACACCGCGGCACAAAAGTGAGCGGCGTCAATAGAGACGGCTCGCTTCTTTTTTTTTTCCTGCTAGGAGATACAGATGGAGCAGCCTTAGTGTTTTCTACCCCTCCTGAGCCCACCGCCCACCCCGGTGCTGCCATATGTGTTTGCCAAGGCCCTCTCCCACTGCCATTGATTGAGTATTCAGAGTATTGAGCCACAGTGTCTATTATTCATCGGCTGCCTTGGAAGCCCTGACTGGATACACAGACAAAACTCTCATTAAAACTTCCTCTGTCACTTCCTGTGATTTGAAAGCGGCCCAAGTGCCGGAGCCATCCGTCACGTCCTGAAGGAGCCCTTGTCTCTGGGGTGTGTGTGTGTGTGTGTGTGTGTGTGTGTGTCTTGGAGGTGGGGGGACGGGATGGAGGGAAGGCATTGGACAGTTCAAAGATATACTGATAGGAAACATGTTAACGTACATTTACTTATTTATTTCACAGTAATTAAGATTTAACTTGAGCTTACTCTCCTTAATGCTCTTCCACGGTCCCCGTGAGGGACTCCGTGAGCAAACCTTGCTAGGAAATTGGTTTACATGGCAAAGCAGGACTAGTATTGATCCTGTAGGATTGAAAAAGGAACAGCAGATCCAGACCACCTGAGCCTCATTTTGACTGGTATTACGGCTAAAGGCGGATCATACGGAGCATCAAAATACGTCCAGATGAGGCTCTTTATCCTAAAATGTTGTGATAATGTTCGCATCTTTAACGTATGCTCACAAAGACTAAGAGTCTACTGCAATGCTAGCAGCTCTGCAAAGGCTGTAATGGTCATGGTACAGAAATATAAATAGATAATTAAGTTAGCAAGATAAAGCGAAAGTATTAGACAAATTACGATTTTGACAGGATGATGAATGGGGCAAAATTAAAAGCCAAGAGATCACCAAAAGACTGAATGTCTGCATTAAAAAAAAAAAATCTTCTGGGGACCATCGACGCCAAACTTGATCGCCAAGGACATTTGGGTTCAACTTCTGGGAATGAGGATTTTCTGCACCAAACTTGCTGCCAATCCCTTCATACAACTACAAATTATGACATAGAATTCAGCCTCTGGGGACCATGAATGTCTGAACAGAATATCACAAAAAAGTACATTATATATATATATATATATATATATATATATAAAATATAAACTTCATAGCGGCGCTATAGAAAAAGTAAGTCAACAGGATTCATCATCTGGGGACCACGAAAGTCTGGCAATCCACCCAACCGTTGTTCAGATGTGGAGCGACCAACCAGCCGACATTGGCGTCCCAGAAACCGCTGTATTTGCTGTTTCCCAAACCCCACCTCCATCCATCCATCTATTGATGTATTTCAAGTGAACCCACTGCTGTATGGATCAGTTACGATACCTGAATTTCAGCTCTGCAGACCGCGTTTCCGGGCTTCCACTTCATTATTCTAAAATCTCCCAGAATGCAGAGCGACAGGCGCTCATGATTGATCTCGAAACCACTGATTTTATTTTCTTTTGAGGAAAATATTATGGATGGGTCTAAACAAGGCATAATTGGCCAAAGCCACGGCAGCGCCTGACCTGCCAACAATCCAGACCCACTCCCAAGGTTGGCTGCCTCCCTGGGAAATATTGTGCATTAATTTCATTTAGTCTCCCCTCCAACATTCAATGGTAGGACTTAATTAAATTGCTTGTCCATTGTGTTCATCCACTTACAAAGTTAATGATATTGTGCCGGGGAATTAAAGAGCGTTTTATAAAGCGCACGGGATGGGAGCTGGCAGGCACTACATTGCCCAGTTGAACCCTGTCAGTCGGCGGGCTTCTAGACCCCCTAATTAGCGGTGAAATGGATGCTTCCATCTGCCAATTTCCTGCCATGCTCATCAGTCGTGCAGTCGCTCCTCTAACCTGCCCGGCAGAGGGGTCTAAAGCAATAAAACCATCACAGCAATGACATTCAACGAAAAGGGGAAAAAAAGGAAAAAGAAAAGTGAATACGCGTATACATGATATGACTCAGACTTTAAAAGAGCTTCTTTTTTTTTGGAGCTTTAGACCACAGCATTGGCTTGTTCAGCATAATCCAGATGGAAGAGTTTGATAACTTTGTTAAAAATGTTGGATACATACAGTAACAAGCACCTCGTTTCCATTTTCAGAGAGGAGTGGTTCGAATAAATGTCTTCTGATAAAGCAATAAGACAGAAATGTGGTGGGGGCACATTTTGATGTAATGCTTATAAGAAGGGAACAGAACTCCGGTCACAATTAAAGGATAACAATATACGTTCTATTCATGCATCATTTCTGCCGGTTTGCAGCAGCGTCTCGTCCACTATGGAGAATGATTAATGCTCATATATATATATTCCAGCTGCGTATTTACTAATACCATGTTGCTACTTCAGCAGCTTTTAACGAGGACATAAAATCCGAGGGGCAAAGTAAATGGGATTACACCTGTGGGGCCGGTGCTGCTGTTGACCTCTTAAGGAGGCCGGTCCAGATGTCCTTTACATGGCAGTCTGTAAATTCACAGTGAAAACGGAGTGAATGAAGCCGTGTTGATGGTGTTTTTCTTGCAGCTTGACACAGGTGCAACTGTAGGCCTCAAAAGCGTAAAAGCAGCATTACAAACCGGAGGTGTGGCGTTTAAAAGACGCAGGCATTTAGGAAGCAGGGAGGATCAAACGAACGACCCTTTTTAAATGCATTATGGGAAGTGTAGGTTCCAGTTGTTTCTGGAGCCTGACCAATACTAAAGACTAAATGCCAAAAGATATCTCGGCCTCAGCTGCCGTTACGTTTTAAATCGGTGTCCTTCGACTTCATGGAAAAGCAATCCCAAATCTCCTGGGTACCTTTTTTTAACCTCGCTCCAATTTCTTATCCAGAATTCTAGCCACATCTCCAAGATGAACCCTCGGCCGGACACAGAATATCTACAGTACGGTAGGGTTTGGGGCCGTGTGGCGGTTTATACCGTGCAACAGCAGAAATGTCAACCGGTGGAGATTTGGGAATACCGTTTCCAGGTAACGTGATTTGGGGCAGACATGGAGGAGGGTGAAGTTGCAAATAGAGAGGAGGACATGAACTTTTGTTACATGATTACCAGATATTTGCACACTGTAGTTTATTTAGTTTTGTAAGCTGTAAACTAATTTGTGTCATTCTTATATTGCACTGACTGGAGTTCGGCTGATGATCGCTCTCAGGAACGAGTGTTGTCTCATGTCAGTTGTTTTTCTTTGTATGGAAGTTCCAAATAAAAACAAAAAGAATCCATTAAAATGTATTTATTTACTATTTTTTAAATTTAATTTATAAAAGAATGACTGTATCGTGGTATAAATGAACACTAGAAGTACTAGAAGACTTTGGCCTTATCAGTCCGCCCTACTGCACCGTGTGCTTATAACAGTTTGGAACGTCTTTAACAAGATGCAGTTTCCTGATGCCACCTCATCTTAACTCGGAGACACATAAGATTACATCTCCAATGACTCAAGAGGTCATCGGGACCTTATCTGTGTTTTAACTGAATTAAAGAGCAATGTCAGAGAGTACTGCTGTTGACTAGAGCCAGCAGAACCCTCTAAGGTCGCCCGGATTGACACACAGCTGTGGTCGGATTGTTCTGTAACTTCATAATAAAAGCTCAGGTCAAAATTCACAATTTAATCAAGACACCGGGCACAACTAGTACTAAAACAGGATGTAACATTCATCCAATGACAAACAGCGAAGAGCAATATGCGGGGCAATTATGGTTCTGAAGGGAAATTTTTACAATGTCTGTCCCCGCTAACAAGGTCAACGTCCCGGGCCTGAGTGTATCAGACGTCTGCAATTGGGCCTGAAAAGACCTCCTTCTGTCTTCACGTGGAGAATAATCTTTTGAAAGCAATCTCCAAATAAACCGTTGATCTCGGAGAACAGCACGCTAAACGGCCACTTTCTTTAAACAACCGCGCTGTCCGGGCTCTGCAAATATCATCGTTTTAAAAGGGGATGTGAGGATGATGAATATTTGCCTTATTAGATTGCTCCCAGAGATGAAAAATCAAAGTCTGAACAATTGAGGTATCCATTAGTAATTAAAGTGACATTACCTCCGCAGGCCTCCGCCGGGTTGCCAGCGCCATTATTCAATTGTTTCGGATGCTGGGGGATAAAATGCCCTTAATATACTTACGCTCATTAATGTAAATCATATTTGGCTATGGATGTCCAATAATCAAAAAGAATATTTCAACTTGTAATTCCCCGTCTGTAAAAAGTATTCCCATTAGGGGAAGAGGCCCATGCAAATGACAGGTCTTTGAGCTCATTGATTTCTTTCTTTTTTTTCATCCGTGCATTTTGGAAAGCCCTGCTAATGTTGTCATGGACTGTTCATCAATCTATATTATTATCTGATTTAATATTGCGCCCATACACGTGGCCTCATTTGTGAAGGAATTGATTGGATTAGGATCATACAGACTGTTGGGGGGGATGGAAGCAATATCATTTTAACTGCGGTCGAATGAAGACTGTAAAGAAGTTTGAAAAGTTTTTATATACATATTGGCTGAATGCACGACTTGTTTACTTGCCTTTAATGAGCGTTTGTAGCGAAGCACACGTGCGCGCACACCTGTCAACATCTGGGGTAAAGTGATGCAACTTTCCATGTCAAATAATCAGTATTGAGCAAAGTCAACTCTCCCTGAGGACGCCGGCTGTCAGAGCGGCGATGTCAGCTGGAAAAGTAATCAGTCAGTTTCTGTCCGGAGGGCCGCTTTGATTCCGTCCCCCCCCCCCGTCCCCGTCCCGCACTGTCCGCGAGCCCGCTCACGCGGCCTTGTAATGACGAAGTGGCATCCTTGGCCGCCCAGTGAGATACAGCTCTATCGCGGCGTCCCGTAGTGAGATATATTAGTCTGCTACATCTTAGTGGCATTACTTTGTCACTTGTGGGAAGAATTTATCAGGAAGGCGCTCATTTCTCTGTATCGTGAGCCCTTCCTCCCCCTTTAGCACAAACACAACTCTTCCTAAATGAAGGCAACATCGTCTAGATCATGAGCCATCTCGTGAAACATCTATAATATATGAGGGCATCCGCGGTGCGGGGACAATCGATGGCGGTCGCCAGTATCTCCTTGCGGGCCCCCGGAGCGGTCCCCTCTGAAGATCGCCCCATCAGAGGAGAGGGTTCAGATTTGAGGTGGCATTCAGAAAAATCTTTTTTTTTTGTCCCCCCCCCCTCTGCTAGATGTGTAAAAAAAAAAAATAAGCAGCTTTCTGTCTGTGTTCTGTCTGGGTATGAGCAGAGGCGTTCTCGCAGCACAACAGTGACCACAGGACCGTGAAGCTTTAGAGGAGTCTGCAAAAACACTCAGCGCAGCGGCTCGTCTCAGGCTAAGACGCCCGTCCGGTGGCTCTTTGTGGCCTTTCTTTGTCTTTATGTAAAAACCGATGCTCGCCAATGATGTGTTATGTAAAATTCCCAGAGGCTTGATTTAAATGGTTGGATATCCTCCATGCTAGCTTAGTTATACTCCAGTGCATCGACCCTGAGAGCACACGGACGCTGCATGAAAAGCAAATGTAAATGCAGCCTCAGCTTTCTTAGATAACAAGAAATTATGTCATGGGTTTATTTTCTTTTTCTTCCTCTTATTGTATTATTATAATAATAAATTAAAAAAGAAAGAAAAAACGAACAACGGAGGACTTTTCTGACGCAGATGTTTCTTTTTTTTTTTTTCCGTACAATCGCAGCATCCGGCCCTCTCTCCCCGAGTTAAAAGACAGCTTTGAGATGCTGAGAGTGCTCAGAGGTCCTGTGCCAGGGGCCAGAGTGGCAGCGAAACCCACGTCTGCTCTCCTGTAAAATACCACAGCCACAGAAATGTGGGAGGAAAAGAGGATTTGGAGGGGGCCCATGCGGGTCTGCGACAGGGCTCCTGGGCCTCGCCCTCCCCTTTGAGCACTCCACAGATGACCAGGTGGTAGTGTATTGTGTGTCATTGGGTCACGTGTCGGTGGAGAAGAATACGCAATGTGCAGTGCATCTGTTACCTCTTGAGAACAAACCAGACTCAACGCTCGACTTCGGCTTTGCACAAACGAGGGCAGCGACGTAAACAGCCGAGCTACATCGGGCAGCTTTCTGTCCCCTTCCAGCTGTAGATATTGTTGAGGCGACTTGGCTGATAAACAGGACGACGATGCCTCTAAAGTGCTATTTCAGAAAACTTCTCCTGAACACATTTCTGTGGATCAACATGTGGGACTCCTGACCACCAGAACACAACATGGAAGTTGAAAACTGTTTTCAAGAAAGAATCAGACATAGTAGTCGCACATGATCCAGTTGTTATGGTACTTTTTAATAGTACTAGTGTATTGTCTTGTTCAGCAACTGCTTTGCTGTTAAGTTGTGTGTACTTGTTCAAAGGGTCCATCTGGACCCAAGCTACGTACTTAGTACGATTTGTATTTTGCCATAAAAACAAATGAAAAATAACCAACACAAATAAAAATGCAAACATTTTAAAGGGGTAGATTTGTCATAGTTACTGTCACACACCAAAGGCCTCTATCCCGCATCTACACTCCAAAAAATACGTATAGAGAAGTAGCGTCAGCTAGCTAACCGCTGGCTCCAGGGTTTAGCTAGCCAGCAGGCCATTCTGTGATGTGTCAATATTAGCTTGCATCTACAAACCGCTACTGACGCTAGCGCCGACTTCATTTGTCAGCTAGCATGCAGTGCAACTAAAATATCTGAAAAAAAAAAAAAATATATATATATATATATATATATATATATTTAAATTACTTCATCTTTCATGTCCCCTTTTGGAGGCTAAAAAAAAGTGTTTTGCTAACTTGTTAGCATGAGAACACTCTTTAATTGTTCTTAAATAAATAAAAATCAACACTTTTCCACAGCAGACATTGGAACCAATAAGCAACTAATGAATTGATTAGCTACACCTGTGTTTGACCAGTTAAAATGTCTGCTGTAAAAAGATATTTTTCCCCCAACTAGTTTGGGAGTTTTAAGCTTTGGGCCTCCAATAAGGCCACCAGAGAGAGTGCTAGATCCTCTACATCAACAAACAGTCCTACGTTTCTATCAGCTCATTCCAGTGGTCTCAAGTCTCAAAGACACAGACTCACCTAACGAAAGGAAGACTCAGTTCTCTGCAGCTCAGCGTTGCTTCAAATGCTTCATTTCCAGTCGGCCAAAGAGTGCTTTGAAAAGCTTTTTTTTTTCCCCTTTCAGAAATGTAATTAGGCAGTTAAAATTAAGAGCTTGAATTTAACTGAAGGAGCATAACATCCAATCTAATTAGAGGGCCCTTTAATGAGTTGTAAATTAGCTACAGCGTGGTGCACACAGGGCGCCATTGTGGCTTGAACTTGTGCAGGGACCCTGCTGACTGGGTCACCCTTTGTGTTAGATTGGTTCCCACTTGGGAAGCATTACTCACTGATTACGCTTTGCCATCAAGGCAGCCAACAGAAGGATATACAGCATGAAGCAAGGGCAACAAACCAACATTGGGGTGAGTGAGTGTAGTCAATAAATGGGCCCATATATTTGCTTGGTCAATCATAGGGGATGCATTTCGGCACGTGCATTGAACAGCGCGGAGACAATACATCATAAGCAATATTGCGCGCTCCGCCCTCAAACAGACCCCGCGGTGAGTTTCATCAGGGGGACCCTGGAGGTCCCGTATCGGCGTGCTGCCTCTCCGTATGCCAAGCACCGCCCCTCATCTGCTGGAACCCGTCTACCTCTGACCTCCAGAACCCTACAGCGACTGCATTAATTTAGCCAGCAAAAATCAATCGGCCGGGGGACTGGGACAAGGAGGAAGGCCCTCGTTATTACAGCGGGCAGGACACACCCTCTCGCTGGGAGTGTGCGGCTGTTTTTATTGGTAATAGTTTAACGGGGGGGGGTTGGCGGCTAGGGGACAGAGGCATTGCTCATTTCCCCCTGACCCAGTCGTTTCCAAATGAACTCAAGATTTAACATCATTAGAAAATGAGGCCTTGAGACAATTTTGGGGTTATTTCTTGTGAAATTGTTCCATGTTAACCACAAGTGTGTGTGTGTGTGTGTGTGTGTGTGTGTGGGGGGGGGGGGGGGGGGGGGGGGGGGGGGGGGGGGGAGCATATGAGACTAATTTATTTGAAAAGATGGCATTGGGAGTGTCAAGGGTTTGAAAAGGAGAACAAAGCATTCAGTCAAGGGCAAGAGAGGGCATATGACTGCAAATTCCCAGACACGTGGCCGTTTCATTTTTGTTCTATTTATTTATGTCCTGGCCGGCCTAACAGACTCTCAAACATTCCCCAAAATCAGATTAGGAAATTATGAGCCCTATAATTAACCGGCTGTTTCGGCCGAGAGCTCTGGCGTCCTATTTTCTAATAAGGAACGAGTGAAAAATTATCTAATAATGCAACAAATGTGCTTTATGAGCTATTAATATGTACTACATAACACAAACATGACAACAATACTGGCTGCGCGTTTAAAGATCCGAATAAACTGTCCGCGGTGGGCTGAGTGCAGAGTTATGACAGTCAAAGAGGAGCGGCTGGCGCTGTATAGGGGGGAGGCCGCGATGCCATTACTCAGACAGCAAGCGGGGGGCTCATCGGCCCAGGGAGGGACGGCGGGGTGACTGAGTGTGTGCGTCTGAAACGGCCTATGTGTTTAAAATGTGCTGCACAATACCTGCTAATTCTATTAAGTGCCTCTGTGGTGTGGCCGCGTGGCTACCGGTTGATGTAAATGGACGGCTGGTTGACTAAACAATGCAATAGCATTAGAATAAGGTGATTGGATGACAGAGTGGAGTAGAAGGCCCGAGCCCAGCCACCTCGGGCCTTGCCAAGTCCATTACGCGTATTGGAGGACATCTTGATATCAGTCATGCGGAGTCGCGAGCCGAGAGAGGGAAGAGAGAAGAGGGTTGTTGTTTTGTTCAGCCTTTATTGTCAAGATAGCTTCCACCTCACCGCATCCAGGTGTAGGTAATGCAATCAAATGAGGACCTCACAAACGCACACACACACACCCCCCCCCCGCACACACACACACACACTTTCAATCTGTTCTGATCATTGGGGCGGTTTTAGGAATCACTGGTAGTCAACTGGCTCAAGGACAGGCATAGATTTGAGATCTGTTTTGACTTTGCCACCGAGACATCATCGCCGTCTGATTTCGTGATGTGTACCTGTTTCCATAAATCATTCCTGAAGCTCCTGACAGCTCAGAGTGGAGAACAACAAGGAAGGAGGAGATGAAGAGGAGAGCATGCACTGTCAGACATAGACTGTATATAAGAAGTGAACGTGGTCACCCATTGGTTTGTGGACTAAAAGCCTAAACTTTGTCATTTTGGCCGTCGCCATCCTGGTTTTTGTCCGTCAACGTCTTGGTTTTTCGCCATTTACTCTAAATGCACCATAATTTACTAAATGAACATCATGCTGTATTGAAAAAGACTTGAAACTAGCAATTAAGAACATAAACTCATGTTTGCAATGTTTACTGAGGGAATAAATCAAGTGAGATTTCTCATAGACTTCTATACAATCTAACTTATTTTTGCAACAAGAGTCGCCGCCCCCTGATGGACATTAGAGAGAATGCAAGTTTAAGGCACTTCCGCATTGGCTTCACTTTTCAGACCCAGAAGTTGCCGCCTGCTACGAGTGCAGATGCAAGAACATATTACTACCATAATACATGAAGGCTGATGGAGTCACCGCCATGATTGCTGTGACTTATCTATAATATCTATATACATTTAAGGTAAGGCTGCACAATTAATCGAATTTTAATCGCGATCACGATTTTGGCTGCCACAATTAAATGAGCATGATCGTCAGCGATATTGACGTTTAAAATGCTCTGCTACATATCAAATCAAGCGCGTCCTCAACTAACACTCAGCCAACCACCAGGGGGAGAACGAGATGGGAGTAGAAGAAGTGGAAGAGTAGAGAGACGGGAGCTTGAAGGACGAGTACTTGTGCTTAATTTATTTACACGCCGGCATGTCACATCTGTCACTACATGGTCGCGCATTTACAATTCCCCTGCTCTCTGTATCGCGCACGGCGGTGTTCCGCCGTGATCCGCGCGCACAATGCAACAGTCGCTCTCCTGCGAGTAGCAGCACCCCCCCCCCCGCCAAGCATCTAAGGTCCGGTAACTGGTCATTAATGAATAATCGTGATAAATAATCGTGATCTCAATATTTATCAAAATAATTGTGATTATGATTTTGGCCATAATCGTGCAGGTATGGCTACTGAAAATTCTTACTGGTGTCTATCGAAAGCCAGGCGCATGTTTGCAGTTCGGAATTAATGCAAAGCATTAAACTGTAGGTGAGGAAAACGACAACAGCTTTGAGTTTGTGTTATTTGTGAAACCAGAAAAAAAAACAATAAATAGCATTTAGGTTAAGGAGAAAGATTCTAGGATTCCTCATGATTTTAAAACTTGTTTGCGAGTGGCCACAGCAATACCCTCCCAGTTGTATGTCCAGCATTGTAATGGAAGAAGTTGTCACTTTGGATGGTTCGCCTTGTCGGGTATATTTATCCCTTACATACAGCATCTTTCTTTAAATGAAGAACATAAATGTGCCACTATATTCCTTCAATAAAATGTTGAATTTGTAATAAACCGTTAAAAAGCCAGAGTTAGATTTAGAGAAAGTAACTGCTTGTGCTCATAGAAGGTTTATGTTAATGATCATTGACTGGTGAAATCATTTCAGCAGATTTTAAAGTGTAATGCCATAATGATATTTGACTTGAGATACATCAAGAAATCGAGCAAGACGAGATATTCATTGCTCACTGTTGCTCTATTCACACAAAAAAACGTTCACAGCAGCCACCATTGTCTCACAAAATGTGCTTCAAGTGAGTAAAAAGTGCATCAGAATTCTCTTCCTTCCTGTGTGTGCATAACACAGAGCGGGCTTTATTCTTATCGGGGGGGCCCCTCACTCTACGAGCCGTTCATTAAAAGCACTTGTGTCGAGTGTGATTGTTTGAGCGTGCTCATTGGATACAGGTGTCAAGAGGTTGTTTCTGCTGCTGTAATTACTCCACAGCACACGAGCCACAGGCTTTCTTCAAACTGAGGGGGGAAATTGCTTGGATTTTATTTAACGATTCCCCCCCCCCCCAGATCATAACCAGCCGTGCGTGACACCGGGCTCGAGCGAGGAGATCAATTCCCCAGGAAAGTGTCGGCGTCGTCTTCAGACAGGCCGGTGAGCCAGGATGAGAGGGAGAATCACGGACCGCCACTTCCACCGCATGGGGAGAGGGGGGGGGGTGTTTGGATTAGGGTTAGCTGCAGGTGTCTCTCTCTCCAACCCCCCACAATGCCACTCCATCCTTCTGTACATGATACCTGGTATGAAGCGAGGTGGAGGAGGGAGGGGAGATATATATATATATATATATATATCTCTGTACACTTAGGCGGGAGAAAGGTCAGGCGGGCTGGATGTGCCAGGCAAACAGGCAGTGGGGGTCTGGGGGGCCCAGGGATGAATCACAGGAGAATTGGTGCATGGCAGTGAATGAATAACCCGCCATGGCTCCCCAAACCCCATTATTTCCCTCCTTCTCCGGCGGGGCCTGAAATTCATGTCTGCGCATGCTGCCAGTTCATTAGGGGGAGGATGTCATTCCTCTTCTGGCTGCGGCAGGACAGGCCAGGCGAGCCCCAGGAGGACCCGGCCCTGTTTAATTCCACATCAACCGCTCCACTGAGGGCCTTAATCTCTGCTTGTGTGATCAATACTATATCAGTGTAAATTAAAATGACAATTTTAAAGTAATTAAGCCTGTTAATGCTCGATTCAAATGTCATTATTTGCACGAGGAGAAGCAGATGGTGGCTGGATGTGTATAATGTGTGTGGGGGGGGGGGGGGCAGGGGAGGTTTTTTTTTTAATTTATTTTTTTTGAAGAGGAGGCTAAATTACGAGCCGTGTCCACAGTGACAGGTAAAGCGCTTTAACTGGCACGGCCCGATGTTGTTGCCGCCGCGGCCACCAAAACGAGGGCTTAACAAAAAGCAGATTAACTCTCCACCCATGCCGGCCCACAGACCTCTCCAATTTCAGAGGACGATAACCCAATTGCTGAAATCTGATTTGTACAACCAAACCCAATTATGGCCATATTAGATGAGAAGTGGCAGGGAGAGAACGCTTGCCGAGGGAGGCAAGAAAAAACAAAAAAAAAAGAGGGGGTGGGAGTGGGCGGGGGGGGAGAAAAAAAAAAGAAACGTTACACAATAAAAACGCACTTAACTATAGAATGAAGCCAAGCAGTAATTGCGTGATTTGATTATTTTTGTCTCCCTCCTCACTCCGCTTTTGAAAGGCTATTTAGAGTCATTGTTAGAGTGAAATAAATGGGACCCAACGTTAACCTTGTGTGTGTGTCTGTCCATGTGTGTGTGTGTGTGTGTGCGTCCTGTCTCAAGTGAGGTGAAGTGTAAGTGAAAGGGAAATTAAATGATCACATTGTTGGTTGTTATTATGACGGGCTCACAACATAGCCGGCGACCCCTCCGCTCCTCTTAGTCCAGATCCACCGATTACACCCAATCACCGCGGTTAGGGGCCGATGTGGAACCAGACAACCACACGTCCTACTCCAGCTGTTGCCTTGCCGAGACGGGACATACCGTCATTAAGACTCAGACCTGCAGTTTCCACTTTCTGCTCTTTCACTTTTCCCCAATGCTCTCAATGAGATGCACAACAGTTACACAAACGGCCGCCGGTGACGAGCAGCGTATTTCAGGAGGCCTGACTCAGTCTAATGAAGCCACTAACGGGACTTTCCTCTGTGGGGAATATGCCCGTAATCTAACAATTAGCGGCTAACAAGTCACGTGGTGACCAAACAACAGTGGGTGCAGCGATTAAAAGGAAGTAATTAGCACAGCGGTATAGATCGGTCGTGGATGTGTCCGTCACTGCTCAGCTCCTTCAGCGACAAAGCGGACATCTCTGTTGTCACCGATGTGGAACCGCCTCAGCGGCAGTCAGAGGAAATGGCCTGGAGGTGTAGTTATTTGGCAGCTCTGCAGCAAATGCCCCACGGAGGTGTGATTGGCTCTTCAGAGGAATGATAACGACCGTCTGAATGCTAATTATTGCTGATATGCACAATGTTCATCCCACACTCTTAGAAGTAAAGGCGCCGACTAGAGCCAGAAAGGGTTCTTCGGGCTTATCCTCACAGGAGATCCATTTCTTTTATAAAGGTTCCATCTGAAAACCTTTCAGAGGGTCTTACCCGTTACTCAACATAAAGGGGTTATACCTAGAACCACTTGTGAAAGGTTCCACCCAGAACTCCATATGAGAAGTTCTACAGACTACCCTTCAATGGTGTAATGGTTACAGATGGTTCATTTAGAACCCAACTAGGGGGTTCTACCAAGAACCCTTTTATATTTCAATGGTTTCATCTGGAACCCTAAAGGGCCGGGGGTGGTGTGGTGCAGCACAAACCACAACAATCATGGTTCACAATCACAGTTGATGATGGTCTGTTGGCTGGGTGGTGGGCGTTTCCTTAGAACACCAATACTTTCAACAATCCTTGAAGAACTCTGTATTCCAAAAAGGTGTTTTTAAAGGATCCCATCGTCTTACAAAGAACCCTCGAAAAACCCTTTCTTAAAAAAAAAGGGTTCCTCAGAAGCAAAAGGTTCTGTGTAGAACCTCAGCCCTTCAGGAAGAGCCCATTTGGAACCCTTATTCCTAAGAGTGGATGCGCATTCAGGATGTAGGTGTTAGTCTTGCAACATTTAATTAACAATCACAAAGCAAATAGTGAACATTTCAAGTTAATCTTCCATTAGTGCGCGACGCTGTGAGCGATTCAACTCTACCACAAAGTCTGCAACAAACCCTAAGTAGTCAGTGACGCAGCCCCATGAATTATTAAATACATGCCAATAGTGAGCAGATAGAAAGCACCCCAGCTGAAAAACAAGGGCGACCTGTGGGTGTTTAATTAGCAGGGCGGGTGCTCCTCTGCATGCCTGATCATGCCGGGGAAAGGACGCCCAGGGGCCGGAGAAAAGCTCGACAGCCGTATTGGTTTGCATCCAAGCTGTCCGATCCATCACGCCGTCCCGTTGACCGGTGTTTTGCACAGCCAGCCCTTATTAATTATCAGCTCGTTTGGAGAGGAGGGGGGGTGTCAAGGGTGGAGAGTGGGCGGTAGGTGGTGGGTCCTCTTTGATCAATGGAAGCGATCGCTCCAGGAGAACTCTACCGAGGGTGATTGAGGTCAGTTTGGCCCGGCACACTGCACGTCTCCACCAGAAGAGGATGAGTGGGCGACCCATGGGATGGAGCTGTGGGGGGGGGGGGGGGGGGGGGGGGGGATCGCTGCATCCCATTGGCATGCGTCGGTGATTGCATTAGCGATTAGTTTCCAGCCTAGAGGGTTAAACACACTTACCTAAATAACAGCGTAATAGACACTGCTGCTCCGTAAAACATCGGCATTGCTGCCTGTTTAAATATTTCCTCACTTGCTGACATATTAAGCTCTCACAGTTTTTAAACTGCTAATAATTAAGAAGTCTATAAATCCTGCAGGCACGCAGAGAAAAATGCTGGATCATAACTATGCTGGGGTGGTATCGGGCAGTTTTCAGATATTCATTTAGTTGTGCCTTGACACACATATGAGATAATAAAGGGTACTTTTAAAACTACACCAAGAGTTATTTAAGGGTTACATTTGTTTAGGCCTATCTTGCCCATAAGTATATTGAGAGTTATTGGTCACTGTAATCATCCGTCCTGTCCGTGTTTTCCATGTCAGTGATGCATATGTGAAGCTTCAGGTGTCTAAATGAATCCAATCAAGATGGTATCTTCCAAAGCGTAAGTCTTTTTTAGCATTAAATCTTTGTCTTTCCAATTATTCCCTACTGAGCTGCAGTGTGGGGATTGTAATAAGAAAGGACAGTTTCTTCCTAAACAATCCTCTTTATAACATTTTACTCCACTCATTTCTTTTGGTATACAATATTACATGTTGCTATGGTGGCGTCTGGTCTTAGTCATGGAGAACCAGAACACCAGAACATTGAAATGCTGCTTACATGTAAATGCATCATTAAAAATAATCCAAATACACAATACATACATATATTCTGCATAAGGAGTACTTTCTCTGTTGATACTGAATATAATACTTCTTCCATTGTGATATTGCTACTTTCACATAAGTTTAAGATCTGAAAAAAACACTGGTAATAATACGGAATAATAGGGAAACATTGCCGTGTTTGAATCTGCATTATGCAGGTGTGTGTGTATGTGTGTGTGTGTGTGTGTGTGTGTGTGTGTGTGTGTGTGTGTGTGTGTGTGTGTGTGTGTGTGTGTGTGTGTGTGTGTGATGCATGTTGCTGTGCAGATTCTTTGCAGAGTAAAGTGCCTGGGGTTGGGTTTGGGGGTCATTTTGTCTCCTTGGAGAGCGGGGCTGTGGGAGCTGTGAGGGCTCTCAATAGACAAGAGGATTATGGAAATCAAAGCTGGGAGATTAGCTAATGGGAATATAATGGCCACCGGACTGCCTGGTTTCAGCTGGGCCATGCAAATGAAGCGGCAATAGCCAGCGGCGGAGGACGAGGAGGGATCGATCCGTACGGGCAGAGTGCCGGCTGGTAAATAGGATCGGTGATGCCACTCGGGCACACGTGTGCACGCGCACACGCAGGAAGCCTGAGGGCCGGCAGCCAGCGGGCAGGAGGGAGCTTTCAGCGGGAGGCAGCCGGCTCAAGTGGGAAAACCGGAGATATCGCCAACTCCCCCCCCCCCAGCTCCCTCTCTCACTGATGTCAACAGGCAGCATGTGATCCTCCCCGACGCCCGGCTCTCATCCCCACACTGACGCAGCAACCCCCCCCCCCCTCCACGCTCCATCAAATATCTATTCATCCCGCCTTGGCCCCAAAAACAGAGCGAGACGTCCTTGTAGACAATCGATAGTGCCGCTCCCGGGACGGCCAAGTATTACGACAGCATTCGGATACACTAAGTAGTTTATTCTCCTACACTCTCGTGCACGATCTGACATCCACCGTTTAGGATGTGCGGGTATTAACCTTCTTCGGGGCGCGCGAGGTGGAGTGGGTGTCGTAAAAAAAAAAAGCCCATCGACTGGGACACACGGCGGCCGTCATCATCAAACTATATATATATATATATATATATATATATATATATATATATATATATATATATATATATATATGTCAGAATAGCAATTTTGCACGTGTCAGAGAAAATTTCAATTTCAGGTGGGACTCCGGCTCCACGCGCCTGGCCTCTCCCCTCTCCACCCCTCGCTCATTTCCATTCCCCGCCCGCCTCGACCATTCATCAGGACCCCGGGCAGAGGACACCTCCCGCCTGCTCACAAATGCATGGAGCAGGCAATAAAATTAACCTTGTGGCAATTGTTTTCCCACCCGTTTGATGGCCCCCTATGTCAGCTCATCCGTTACAGCGGGGAAGGAATAAAAAAAAAAAAGAAAGTCAAGCGCGGATGTGCAAAAAAATTATAATTATGACCGGGGTTGGGGGGGGGGGTTTTCGGGGAACAGAGCCCGAGCTAATACCAGAATATGGAGTCCAAACCCAATCGATCAGTGTTGAGAGAGTTGCCGAAAAAGAAAAAAGAAAGATGGGCTGCTTGTTTGATTTTGCGTCCGGGAACAATGAAGAGCGTCGAGAGCTTTAGCGTGGTGGTTGTTACCAACAGACTGCTGAGCAACAAGGCGGGTGGTGATGTTTTTATAGTTTTAGCTAGCCCGCCGTCCCTGACCCGGCCCCCTTTCCCCCGGGCGGGGAGGGACAAGACGGAGGAGGTCAAGAAGGAAGGAGGGGAGGGGGATAAAAAAAAAATCCTTCAGAGGGTGTTTATTTGCTCTCAACACCACCTAAGCGATCAATATTTTTAATTTGGGTCCGAGTTATTATTTTTCACATCACTGCGCCGGGGAGCAGAGTAAAGTGGCTCATATTTTAGCGCTAAAAAGATCGATATGACAGGCTCACCTTCACTCTGCCCCCGCAGTGGCTGCTGGGGGGGGGGGGGGGCACATCATAATGGACGGTGGCGAGGTACACCCTGTCCGACTTGTGCTAGAATCACATCATTATCTGTGGCTGGAGACCCCACACACACACACCACCGCAGGACAACAACACCTCCACCTCCAACACGACCGATTCGGCCCCCTTGGCTCGACCCCCCCCACACACACAAATAGTGGTAAACACTTTATCAGAGCGCCATTTATGAGTGTGTGTGTGTGTGTGTGTGTGTGTGTGTGTGCGTGTGCGTGAGAGCCGATCCAGGCAGGGCAGAGAGGCTCGGCTCACCCCCCGCAATAAATGCGTCAATTCCTCCACCTCTTTCCACAATCTATTAATTATATCTACATTTCCAGTCCAAAATATTTTCACACGGGGGAAGGCCCACTCTCTCTCTCTCACCCCCCCCCCCCCCCTCTCTCTCTCTCATAACTCACATCTGATGGCAGATTCATTGATTGTCGCTCGACCCCCCGTGTCCAGAGTGTGTGTGTTTCAACGTGCACTCTCAGCGTCAGTGTTTATTCATCTTTGTCACTATATATATATATATATATATATATGTGTGTGTCTGTGTGTGTGTGTGTGTGTGTGTGCACTTACGTCTGCCCCCGAGAGTATGAGTGATGGCCGCTGAGAGTTATGGTCCGGCCGTATTACCGCACTGACATCTACTCCGTTCAAGTGGCCTCGGTTGGTGCCGTACTTCTCGCCATATTGAAATAAGAGCTCTCTTGGATTTAGTTAGCAATATTTTAACCTGCTTATGTGGCTGCTGGCTTTTTTAACACGGAGCTGAGAGGAGGAGGAGGAGGATGATGAGGAGGATGAAGAGGAGGAGGGCTGCTCTTGCTAGTTAACCTCTGTGTGTAAAACCAACTCGCTGTACACAGAGACCCCTCCTCTATGACCCCACTTTCTCCGGTAAGTACATAATCCCGACATGCAACCTGGTTTTGGTTAGTCATAAAAACACGGAAGAGGGAGGTGATATAGGACGCAGTTAAAACAAATAAATAATATATATATATTGATGTAGAAAGTAAAATGGGATAAATGCGAGTGACACACATTTCGGGGCCGTGCCGTAAACACCCTCCTGCTGAGGCCCTGTCAGCACAGAGGGACACTAAGTGTTCATAAATCCGTGGCCGAATCAGAGAGCGGCACTGATGATTGCATTACGCCGCGCTGCCCGGTGGAGAGCGGAGTGGAGCCGCTCTGCCGACCGCAGAGGGGACGGCAGCTCAACAAGCTCACATTTAGGCATCTGGCTGATGCCGTTCATCGTTTAGTAGAACGTTTAAAATGTGGGACTAGAGTTTCTGTACCTTGACAAACCAGTCCTTTAAGAGACGGCCTCGGAACATCTACGTCGTGTCTTTTGACAACTTTTCCTCTCGTGCCGCTAAATATCTGAGCTGACTCTAAATTAAAGGTACATTTATTGAGCTTTATTTATCTGCTTATTTGTGACTTGCACTCGATTCTTAAACGTATAGACTCATACAAAAAGAATCCTCCCAATCATCCCTCATGACATCACTAGAAGTGTTTGGCGGTGTTTCTGGGCGTCAGCCTCTATTAAAAAAACGTAGCGAGCAGGTTCCAGAACGCAAGAACGCATCTGAGAGGAAGCTACGAAAGTTGTGGAAAAACAACCGATAAAGAATCTGGCTTTAAACGGATTTAAAATGTCCTTAAATTGCCTCGAATCGCCGCGTGTCAAACCTCCTCCTCGGCTCCTGTAACGCTAGATGTTGCTAACTATTTCCTTCTAAGCTCAGGCCAGTGACCTCCCGGCCTGTCACATGATCCGGACAAAATCACAACATGGCGTCTAACAAGCAAGCGGCCGTATACTGTTGACTGGTGCTATGTGATCCTGAATCATTGCTGCCGACACAGGAAGGATGTAGTAGTGTAGTGGCCAGGATTTAGGAAGAGGTGACGAAACGTGTCGAAACATCGCTCCCCGCTGCAGAGAGAGAGGAGCTCTGACGTGCGGTGTAAAGACGACGAGACCGCCCAGTCGAATGTCACGATTACGTCACACCACACCACATCACCACAGCACGAGTAACATCAGAGTTTCTGAAAACTCAACCTGGAGGACTGTTACATGAATGTGAAAGACCCATCCAGAGTGACAGACAACTTCACTTAATGCACTTCATTTCATATGAAGTTCAGCGACACAATGAGATTACAATATGCACTTTATTTTCATATCTCCGTCCCTCGGAGTGAAAGCGGTTCGCAAAACACGCACATGCGTGTGCACACACACAAGCGCGGCGGTAAGAAGGAGACGCCGGTGTCCCGTCAGAGCCACGGGGCTGATTTATCCTCTGCCGCCGCTCTCGCTGCTGTCCTGCAGACCACAGACATGAGGGATGCCTTTAATTTCCCATTAAAATGCCCTGGAACAACCGAGGGGGCCGCCGTGTGTCACTGTCTGTATATGTGTGTGTGTGTGTGTGTGTGTGTGTGTGTGTGTGTGTGTGTGGATGGCTTGATTAGACCGCGTGACAGCGGTGGTGGGTGTGTGTTCGTGGGCCTTTTTTTACGTTAAGCCGTGTCAGGAAGTGGCAGCGTCACGGCGCGCGGCGGTCCTGCGGCTCCGGGGGGGTCCCGCGATGAATATTAATGTCCGAGAACATGTGGATTGGGAGTTGGGCTATCAGGGCGGGCCTTCCTAATTGACATTTTACCTGCTGTATACCTTAACGGGGCTGTAAAACACCAGGACCCGGGGCTCAGCCGCAGGGGCGACGTGTCAGTCAAAGCTCTTCCCACTGCCGGCCTTCCTCTGGGAGGAGGAGGAGGAGAGAGGAGAGAGGAAGAGAGGAAGAGAGGAGGCCGGCCTGGACTCCTCATCGCTCACATTCAGCGCTGAGGTGTTGCATGTGTGCCGTTTTTTGACACCAGGACGTTGATGGGGTTTCATTTGAGTAAATCAAGATGCAGTGAAGAGACAGGAACACTGCTCCTTCAGCCTCCACACTGTCTTTTATGTTTCTGCATTTTGGGTTTTGGCAGGAAATCTGTCTGATTGTGCAAAAGATTTCATGTTTTTGCTCAACAAATGACACTAAAGTTGATTTCAGAGCCACCTTCCGGGATAAATAAATGTTTCAGCTGGTTCTAAAACCTCTACAGCTGGACGGGGATCAGGTTTATCCATTTCTACAGTACTTGGTATTTGCCATAACGCCATTAAAAGACATCAAAGTCCATTTGTTAAATAGTTATGTTATTCATTTATCTATTTATTTATCCATTCATGTATTATTTTAGTTATTTTCATATTTCTCTTTCCATCTTCTTCTACTCAATACTGTCATTTTTTTGCAATCTCTCCCCCTTCTACATCTTTCTCACTGAAAACCGATCCATCAACACACACACACACACACACACACACACACACACACACACACACACACACACACACACACACACACACACACACACACACACACACACACACACACACACACACACACACACACACACACACACACACACACTTCTTTGTTGGTTTGTTTTAGGGTCAGACGTTTTATGTGCTTGTTTTTATGCAGATCACTTTTTGAAAACAAAAAAAAAAGAAAGAAATAAGATTTGAGCAGTTAGGGCTTCAACTAATGATTATTAACATCACCAAATATGCAGAAGATTTTCTCAATTCAAAACAGCGACCACAATTTCCAAAATTGAGCCCCAAATGACGTTGAAATTGCTTGTTTTGTCCGAACAGACTCAAGGAGCCACCGTAGAAGACGAAGAGAGCCGGCAGATATTCACACCTGAGACGTTGGAACCAGTGAACCGGCTTAAAAAGTTGCTGCTCAAGTTTCCTGTGGATCGCTTTAAATCGATCAACTTGTTTCTCCCCCCCGACTGCAATCACAGCGGTAAACAGAAGCCTTCCATTCATTGACAAATGAACGTTATCAATCACGTCCCTCTCTTCCACTGACACAGAGCTGCAGTTCAAACACTCTCGTGTATACACTCGCTACATTGCTACGCAGGAAAGTCTCCCTACTTACATTATCTGAGAATTGACAGGCGGGGGGCGGGGACAACAAACAATTATCCCCAGAGCACAGTGTGTGTGTGTGTGCGCGTGCGCGTGTGCGTGTGCGTGTGTGTGTGTGTGTGTGTGTGTGTGTGTGTGTGTGTGGGGTGGGTGGGGGGGGGGGGGTCGAAGATTGACAAAAACAAATATGGGTGATGTCACCAGAGCTAAATGGCAAGCCCTGTGTGAGAGTCTAACGTGTTTACTGTTCTCCGGTTTCAGCATCATAGAAATCACATTTCAGAGACGCACAAGCTGCCGTCTCCATCCCAATGAAAAAAGAAGGTTAATCTGTAGACAAACACCATTAAATAAGCCGCTCGCGGTGCCGGGGATATTAGCGGCACTTATGTGAAGCGGCAGATGATTATTTTTTTTTGCCCCCCCCAAAAGGCCAGTGTTTGTAATATTCTTTTGAAAAGAGCAAGTGCGACTCGGCGGTGGCTGTGATTTATGAGCGTTTGCGGAGGCGCAGCGTGGCGTGGAGGAGAACCGAGGAGACGCCGAGCAACTCCGTGATCGAAGTCCTCATCTGGACCTTTTTTTCCCCCCCGTGTGTTATTACAGTGGAGTGTTTTTTTAGTTGTTTTTTTTAAACCACATAATCTCCTGGGAAAGCAGACATGATCGCGTGATAAACCTGTAGTCTGTCAATTAAGCGTCGGACATGAAACTTGTTTCCTCTCAAGCGGTGGATGATACACAACAGAGATGAAGAACCTCTGCTGCTGTCTGAGTGTCTGTCTCCACCAAGTGGCCAAACACCAGACATGCACCCAGCTGGGGAACAAGGGGGTGAATGAAAAGGGTCTGTCACCGAGGTTTAACTCCTCACACAGCCACGTGTCAGAAGACGCAGATACAAATATATAAAGATGATGCTGTAATAATGTGAATATATCAGAAGACGGTGGGACACCTTCTCCCAGACTCAGCACCACTTCATAACTTTTGTTATGTGTTCATCAGTTCCTGGGATATAAGTCATTCAGCATGAAAACAAGAGTGATCGGCGAAAGAAATCTTAGTCGACTGAGACCAAAACGAGCGGTTAATCGACTGAGACTTTTCTTTCTATTACTAAGGCCAGTGTCAGTTTATCCTGTGAATCCATTCCTCTGATGATTACCTGTATTCAGACTAAAGCTAATGCTAAGGAACCCAATGATGTGCTCATAAGTCCTGATGATCAATAAGTAAAGCAGTCCCACATTTGAAAAAGTTTCAACCAAAGCTCTGACGGCCACATTGTTTCTGAGTGTCTGCTGCCACCTCGTGTCCATCTGCTGTTACTACACACGGAGGGAAATATCAGTGCAGGCATGTGAAGCTGGGTTCAAGCCTCTCTATGCACAATAGAGTAGATCCCGTGAAGTATTTATACATGAACTTTTTCTGTGCATCAAGCTCCACTGCAGGTCTGCAGCTCATGAGTTTGTAGTCCGTCTTAGTTCACACCGACCTCTAGAAATGAGCTCATTCCAAACTGCTCAACGTTTTCTTTGGCCGTATTTTCACACCTAACGTGCACGCACGAAGGTTTCCTTTTCAACCACGAGATAAAATCACAACGCGGCGTGAGAATTTAAGAGCTGCGATCACAAAATGACTCGTGTGACGACACATGTCACTGACTGAGATGTTCGGTTGTTAAGAGAATTCAGAGAAGTGTAAAGAGAAAGTACGCCTTAGCATGAAAGTTTAATAGTAGAAATATGTCCTGTCAGACTTTTGAACAATGTTTAAAGCCTACTGTCCGTTTTACACCTTCTGAGAGAATACGGTGGTTTTTCATGTTGTTCTAAATGTATTAAATGTGTGTAAAGGACTCATAGGCACCACCAACGAATCGGACGGCGCTTACCGTGAAATGCTCCTGGGACTTGTAGTTCTCGTCGAGGTAGACGCGGGCTCTGCTGTACTCCCTCATGGCGTCACTGGACAGCAGCTCTCTGATGGACAGAGGGCACGCACACACACACACACACACACACACACACACACACACACACACACACACACACACACACACACACACACACACACACACACACACACACACACACACACACACACACACACACACACAGATATATATCAGGAAATGTCCAATAGATCTGAAAGCACCTTCCAGTTGAACCACATTTAAAATATTCTGAAGACACATTCACTGCAGGTAAGAATAATTAAACTAATAGGTATCCGCATGAAACTTCCCCAATTGATTACATAAATTGAGACCGTTGTTTTTCTGTGTTACAAGTTTTCGGAAATTGTATGTTTATATATGCAAATGATGCGTTATCTTATTAAATATGTGATCATTTGCATACATTTCAAAACCTGACCATTGGATGAAGACAGGTTCAAAATTCTTGTTTCACTTAGTTTTCACAAATTAGAGTCAAAAGGTTCTTACAGAGGGGACTTTGGATCTCTCTTTGCATCACAAAATACCGTTAACAGCGATTAAAAAAAAAATCATTTTCTTCATGTTTTTAGGAACAAAATGTTGCATAAATCAGGCGATGAATGCTATATGAACAAGCCCCTCTGTGGTAACCTTCAGAATATAGATAGGAACAAAATTGGAAAGTTTGGTGACGTAAACGTGGCTCAGAGTCTGAGAAAAAACGATTTAGAGAAAACAACTTTCAAGATATGGATTGTAAAATTAGATCCATTTTAAGACACTACCATGCAAGGTGCCACCTGCCCATCAGGCCTATTTACTCATTCATACCACTTCAGTCTTAGTATGGACTAGCGGAGCCGGGGATCGAACCACCGATCCTCTGATTGAAAGACGACCCTGCTCTACCACTGAGCCACAGTCGCCTTGTTTTCTACATGTTTTCTGAAATGGTATCTTTAAATATGCAAATGAGGCATCATCTAATGCAGTGGTTCTCAACTGGTCTGGCTGCGGGACCCACCATCACCCCCTAATGACAAGCCGCGACCCAAATTTTCAACTTCTCAAATGTATTTAATGAAAAGATGGTGCAGTTTGAACCTGAGCTGAAAATGTCCTCTGCAGTCGTTGTGGTAGGGAGCTCTCTTGTGCAGAGGAATTGTTCCTGTCAGTCTAAGTCCCACACGTTTCACGTAACGAATAAAACGGCTTCATGCTTTCTTGTGCCAGAACCTTGCTGCACAAAACACACTGAGGTTTTTGCCCTCTTTTGTCTTCAATGTAAGAAAATCCATATCTCATGTAGTCGGTGTCGCCAATTAGCATGTGAAAACAAACTTTGTTTTCTATACTGTGAAATGGCAGGTGTATATTAGCAGTACAAGGCATTAACGCCAAATACTGTTAAGAAGTGTGAATAACTCCGCTGCATAAAGCATTGTGTATTGTGGATGTTTTCTTTCCATTAGTCTGAAAGAAGTCATGTTATAGAGGCAAAATACCCCCAATATTGACCGGTGCATGAAAAGCAGAGTTTCTGTCTGTAGTGTCTGCCTGTGACGTACATCCGTGATGCGACCAGTGGGGGGAGCAGTCCGCCGGGTTTTAAACTACCCCTGCACGTTCCACATGGGGGGGGGGGGGTGTTCCTCATCTACTTACCATTACAATCACAACAATTAGGCACACCGCGAGCGCAATACTTACTTGACAAAAGTGTCCACGTGGGACATGGATGCCTCGTAGTTCTTCCCGCCCACCTCCTGGCAGTGCACCGCCAAGAAGTGCGGCTTGTGCGACTGTACCGTCTGTAATGGAAGAGAGGGGGGAGACACACAAACACACAGGTTAAAAAGAGCCCAACAGTGCTACTGTATTTTTATTTTTCAGTGCAAGTGCAGCCACAGCATCTGAGAACGACGCTACGGCAAGATACACAAATCTCAGGCCGTTCGGTCGAGGGTGAAACCTAAACAAGCTCAGCCCCTGGGCCCCGACAAATCAACTCTGTGACATGCTACCGTATTTACACAAGACAAAGTGCCTAGCTAATGTAGGCATAAGGCACTTAGTGAGCTTGTTCCGCGAGTCGGCCCCCTTCTTCCATCCACCAGAAAGAGGGGGGGGGGGGGGTGCGCCCGCAGCGTGAGTGTACAGCGGCGTGCTCGCGCTGAACACATCGCTCCCGATACAGCGGGAATATGTCAGGACGCGGTTATTAGAATGTAGGCAAATACAGGCTGTTTTAGAGGGGGGGGGAAAGGTTCTGGCGTGAGTCACGTGACCTCGCGTCGCCCTCCTTCAGCCTTTCCCCCCTCGCGTGCGCAGCGAAGGTGTTTGTGAGCACCCTGTCAGAGGTGTTCGGGGCGGTTGACCTCTAATGGAAAAATCAATACCGCGGAGTGATTTACAGCACTCACGAGCACTCACACAGGAGGCCGCGCCCGCGTGGACGGTAGGCAGAGAGAGACGCATACATCAGTGTCACGAGGGGGTGGGGCGACAAATGGTCCCAGGGCCCGAATGGAGCACCCAGCTACTCAGGCCGGCACCTCCACCTCGGCCGCTGCATTGCGCTCACATGCGCGGCCCAATCAAATAAAAAGTAATGTATGGCAATAACACTATGGATTTTCCATCAACCTATGGCTTGTCACTTAGCCCGGCGACCCAAAGAGCCGGGACCTACAGCGTCTCAAACTTGGGAGAGATTAGTGGACCTATCAACTCACAGTGGAAAAGGTCACACTCTCAAGGAGCCTGCAACTAATGTCAGACGTTAGTGGGACGTGAATGTGTGTGTGCACGTGCCTGCGTTAATCGACTGCATTCTATTTATCTTTCCAGGCTGTAAATTCAGGGCTACGTTGGCAAACAGACAGCATCCAGGAGGTAAATTTCATTAGTAGAATGGCCAGTGCTATCAGCCCAAATCCAAACAGCATCAACCGGTGACCTTACTTTACTCTGGGAAAGAGCAAGCCCGGTGACCAGTGTCCAATTAAAACCGGCACCACCGTTAACAAGAGATTCTGTTGACTTTTTGAGTCGCGCAGGGACCGGAATATTGACTTGTCAAATATCAGATCCATAAAGGGTGATTTTACGACGGGCGACAACAGTAGTGCCCTGTCTAAACAGCCCTCAGACTGGGACAGTTGCCATGGCAGTGCTAAGAAGAAAAAAAGCCTGTCTGGTCGTGCTGACATGACTAACAGAGAGAGTGCTGCCATATGGGACCGTTTCTCAACCTCACCAGGATGTCAGACGCTGTTTCAGATGGAGATGTGTCCTCTCATCGTCCCTCTCTCTCTCTCTCAAGCTCTCTCTCTCTTACCATGACCTGATTCTTAACATTTGAGATTCCAATGGAAGGAGTTATGCCTCCTGGTTACGTATTCATCATGTTGTGTTCTGGTCTTCATTGTGGTTATATTGTCGATCAGAGAGAAGGCCCTGTGACACGTCATGCGAAATAACTAATAAACATAAACAAAAACTGTATCATTCCTTAAACTAGAAAAGGCTCATTTGTGAATAAACTATAAGTGTCCTCGCTGCTGAAAATGTTGTACTCTGAGTGGAAGCATATGATAAAAAAAACACTACAAGGAGTGCTACAAGTGTAGAGGTGTAAGTTGAAGTGCCAACTAAAGTGTAATCATCAGTTGAAGTGAAGTGCTGAAAGGAGTTGAAGTGTCAGTCTAAGAGTACGTGATAAATGAGCCAGGAAGTTTCAGTGAAAGGGAATTCCTGAAGAAATTATTGACAGATCAAGCGCACAAACTGAAACAAGATATCAGTTGAAGTGTGAGATGAGTTGGAAACACTGAAAGCAGTCGTAACGTAGTCAATTGTGCAAAACAAGTGATGGTTGTTACCTAGAGGAGACGGAGACGTTTCTTTTATGTTCAAAGCTGAAGACCTGACAGGGTTTGAAGTGTCAGTCAAAGCGTGACGGGGAGTATGAGGTCATTGGTAACGTTATAGCTGTGAACGTAGCAGTGCACCGAGTGTACAGTTTATTTATCTTAAAATAAATGCTACAACTCCTCAAGACACAAGCCAAGCTCCCGCGTTTTGCTTGCTACCTGTTGATTAAAGTGAAACGGTTAGCCCCGAAGTTAGCGACATCTTGGGCCTAGGCTCTCTTAAAGGTGAACCAGCTTTTCTCATTTTAGTGACAAGCTGCACAGCATCTTTGACCAGCAACCAGACTACCAACAGGAGATCTATTATTCTTTTTATCAAAAAGAATATATTGTTTTTTTCATTGAATTGTTTGGAAGAGCCCAGCAATGAAAGTTTGAAATCATATTTTAGTTGATTTAGTGAAAGCAGTCGAAGTGTCTGTTGATGTGTAAATGGTGAAAGCAGTCGAAGTGTCTGTTGATGTAGTTGCAAAGTCAGTGAAGAGCAGGATGAACACTTGAGTTGTCAGTTGAAAAGTAAGTGATGAATACAGTTGAAGTGTCTGTTAACGTGTAAGTTACAGTATTTGAAATATCAGTTCAAGTGGAAGAACTGAAGACAAATGAGTACAAAGAAGGCTTTCCGTAGAATTTCCACCCAAATACAAAGCATGCTGGGAAGTGTTCTAATAAGCTAACAATGTTTCTAAAGAACTCGATTTGATGAGCTCAGTGAATGATCACTGGACATTTAGTCCCCTAATGCATTATGTTTCTAAAATGCTTCCATAACTAAAGACCACATATCAACAGAACTTTCCCACTTTGTAGACAAACAGTTTTTTTTTTAACGCTGATAATTGATATTTCAAGTCCTGACAACTTGTATAGAATATAATGTGTTTTTACAGTCGGTTTCATCTTTATCTTAAACTAGTATGGAGGTCAAAAGCGGCACTGTGCACCAGATACCATCTAGTAGACTAGAGAGGGTCTTTGAAGAGGACTAATCAGGAGACCCTGAGTCCTATTTCATGGCTCCTATTTGGAGGTGGGATATAATCACAGGGATGAGAGGAGTTTGTGAGCTGACGTACAACAAAGCTTTGTGGGAGAAGTTTCCAATTCAAATTGGCTGTGGGATTATTCAATTAAGTGCGGCGCAATGCAAATCGCCATTTATACTGCAGCAGCAAAACTGGATTCCCATTCAACCCAGTCTATTGCAAACATGTGGAGCAGGCAAATGGCCCTGCTTTGCTTATGTGTAAATGACTTGGGTATCCTGAGACCGGGGATTTGATCGGACTTACTGGCAGGAGAAGTGAGGAAACAAGAAGCAAAGGCTGATGAAAAAAAGCCTTAGTCACTGCATGTACAATGTGCCTCCCAAATAGTGGTAGTTAAAGGGACAGTTCACTCCAAAATCAAGAACTCATATTTTCTTTTTTGCAGTGGGAGAAGTCAAAAATAACTCTCCCTTTAACTGTAACGAAGCCTGCCAGATGTTTCTGCACTTTTTCCTGTAATTAGCCGTCTCAAATATTCGCAGCGCTTAAGAGCATATAAAAGGAAAAGCTGTATGAGTAATCGCACGAAACTTTGTTTTACATGTATGAGTAAGTGCTGACTGCCAGATGGCGATATCTGCTCCTCCACGCCCCGAAGAGCAAACATGGAGAGGTAGATCCCTGTAAACGATGAAGATCAGGAAAAGGAGACTTACAATTACAAATATGTTGGTGCACAACTAACAAACGCAGCACCTGCCAAAGAGTGCAGTCTGATCAAAACAGGAGAAAGAGAGTGGAGCACGGTTATCTGGTTTTGCAGTAGCCGGTACAGACACGCCAATGGACTGTGACCAAGGTGTGTCGTAGAAATAAATAATCTTTATTTCCTTTAAGGAATTCCCTGAAGCTGCAGACTGCGCTGGAACACCCGCTGACGTATGGACACGTGCAGGCACCGACTCGCTCGCAGTCGCACCTCCGCGAGAGCCAGTTTAACAGCTTTTATTGTTAATACTACCCAGGATGCTGCTGTGGAACTTGGGGATGATTCGCTTTGACGCATAAAAAAGAAAAGAGAGACAGATCTTTCCTTTCAAGCCGGTTAAGTCGGCAACAGTTGAGCCTGGAATGCACTCTGTTGCGAGGCACGCAGCAGTGCTACAGTGTGAACATCAAGTTTTCTTCAATGTTTCCCTCCTATGTGATAAGATAAGCACTGATTGGATTTACCGGGTGTGAGACCAAACTTTTTTTTCTGTGTGAAATGGCCTTTGGATTGTTGCCAGGTCAAACTGAAAGCAGAAGCCGTGACACCGTACTTAATTAAAACAAACAATGCGCTCCTATTTTTCCAAGCAAGACACAAATCATAGCTCTTAAAGAGTTCCCTGACCGGAGGGGACAACAGTGAGTGTATTGTGCGAGCGGAGGGTGGCGCGGCCGACTGTTGTGGTTCTACTCCGGTCGACGGCCCTGGTCGGAGTTCAGAGTCTGATGCCTCTTTCCGTGACGTCAGCCGGCAGCAGCGCGGAGCTGGCATGAGGCTACAGGCCTGCCTGGTTCGCTCAGGGGCACACCTCACCTCTCCCCCCCTCTCTCCCCCCTCTCTCTCTCCATGCATGCTTTTCTTTCCCCTCTTTCTCACTACACACACACACGCTCTATGCTGACGATATCCAATAACCTCAGTGCTTACAACAAAACACAGCGGCTGGAATGGCCTGGCAATAGACATGTATTGGCTCGCCAGCGTCAGCAGTAATTACACAGAAGAGTGGAGCGAAGTTGACGGAGACCGGCAGCTGAGCAGATGTTTGCTCGTCTGTGTCTTCTGACTTCCGTGACCAGCCGTACGTTCTCAAATGAGGTGAAAATCTTGACGGCGTAATCGGGCCCCTTTGTGATTTAGATTCGTTGTTGTGAGACTAAGTGGGAGATAAAAATGAATGTTCCAAACCAGTTTTAGAGATCGCTATCGGAGCCAATTGAGGGAGATTTTTGTAGTTTCTTTTTATTGGTTGGACCGAGTCTAAAGCGACTCAGATTTGTTTGAAGTTACCAATCAGCAGGCCAAACGTGTGTCTCGCTCGTGGTTAGGACAAGATGACCTTCAGACAGACATTCCTCTCTCTACTGTAGAAGACACTATAGGGCAAAATACAGAACTAAGAAGAAGAAGAAACTAATAAATTGTGATTTAAGCGCTCCCTACGTTACTCCACGGCTCTGCAGATGCGATACATCGGGTCACGACTTTAATCAGACTGCCGAGGTTACAGGACTACCTGTCGCTGTACGTTTTGACAGTGTGGTTATTCGCCACCCATGAAAGAAAGACTAGCTAAAGCTAGCTGGACCCCCTACTTTCTCCAACGTGGGACAAACAACGCAATACTAAGGAGTGCGACTCGGCAGATGATGAAATGTAAAATGAACGAAAACAAAAATGTCTAGTCTGAATCGGCACTAACGTTGGCAAGCAAGGCTAACGGTCTTCCACTTTCTGATGTAAGCTAGTTAGCCTAGCTTGCTAGCTTTCATTTTCCAAGGGGAAGGCAAATGTAACCGCTCAGTGGGCACCGCCCACATGCTGAGTCACGTCTAGGGATTATACAAAGAAGGCCACGTCGCTTTTATATGCTTTAGAAATAGGAGGTCTTAAAAATGTTGCTGCCAAATCAAATTGTTAACAGAATAGTCAACCTTCGTTTCTTTATGACTGTAATACTTGACTTCTTTCTTTACCGGGCCATGTATTAGTCCGTGTAACAGAATTAAAATCCCTCAATCCGTTTTATCTCTTGAAAAAATGGAAAATTAAGCACAATGGCTGCAGCAGTATTATTACAAAACAAGTGAAAATAATTGACATTTCAACTTTAGGGTAGGCCTAATGTAGGTACACTGTGTAGCTGTACTAGTTAGCAACATCTGAGTATCGTATTGGAACTCCATCTCAGCAGGATCGACGGTGTAACCTGAGCAGGACCGTGTGGGATTCCTCATGCAGGATTTGGTTGCTCTTGTAAATCCCACTTTACACAAACTTCTAGCTAAATTTACTTTTTCTGTTGAGTGACAGAAAATTGGAGTCATGAGGCAAACCACAATATGTTTCAGCTCTTAGCAACATAACCGCTGTTGAGTTGACATAAAAAGGACTTAATGGAACCTGTTTGGTCTACCAATTACCATGAAACCGAATCATGCATTCAGTACTGGCTTCTTACTTTATTAGTCCTGCATCACATTTAATCAGTGTGATTTGTATTCAGGCTTTATGAGGAAAAATATGTGACTCCCACGTGAGGAAATCCTTTACAGACAAGGAGCATTCGACTGCGGATGCACTGCAGTGAAATACAGAGTTCAGAGGTACATGACCTCAGACTAGAGGTATAAATCTTTATGTTCTTGCGACAATATTTGACTATGTGACAAAGTATTCTTGCCCACGCTAGAGGCTGAACAGAATGACAACAGTCAGGCAGTGTGTGTGTGTGTGTGTTCAGGGTGAGTCTGGAATATCTTATGTCACAACCAATGGACCGGTGTTTCCTGGGAATAGTAAATAAGACTGTTTCCTCAAAAAGGGTTTGAGGTGTCGTTTTATTTACTTGGTTTACATACTGGTCTGAACGAACAATGTTGTTTGTTTTTTTTACAGTTAGTTCACTACCACTGTTGCAGAAACAGTGGATGAATCATCTTGTGACTAAAGAAGTGAAGATCCTTTACTTTTATGCGTAACAATGCCCAAATAACGTCACCAAGAGCCAACGGGAGCGACTCTTCATGTTGGATTGATGCGACCTGCCTGCATTTACACAGACATTGAGCGCACTGAAATATCACTCACTTCTCTGCATTGAAAAGCTCCAGCATTTAAATAAGGAACACTTACAAAAAGTGTGTTTGCTCACAGAAACACATTTCTTCCAAAAGAAACACAAAAAAACCAAACATTAAACATACATTATGAATGAATTGTAGAGAAACACGATAACATAACACCCTAGAAATGGAAACCCTCTCTGTCAGAGTGAATCCAAGTCCTCTGGATGTTTATACAGCACATCCTTACCTCACTGGTGCTGTGTAATGTATACCAGCTATGCCCACGGAAGTGTTGTTTTCATCTTCCATTGCATTACCTTTCACTGAACACTTCCCCTTCTGCAGTTCTTACTACACTGCACACAGCTATAAATTCATTTGCCAATAAGCTCCCATGTTCGGTGGGTGTGGTGTCACTGGAAAATGAATGTCTGGGTCACATGCAGTTACTCCAGGATACTTGATCACGATGAGGCTGCAGCTGGAAAAAGTGCTGTAAGTCAAACAGCTTCCTGATGAGGAAATCACCCCAAGCGCTTTGTTTCAGAGGGAAAATGATGGATTTATACTCCCTTTCGGGAAAAAAAGAAAAAGCTCTGACTTAGTGTCGTTGACCGCATGTGAACCTCATGTGGGATCGTGGTCCCGTTTGGCCTGCCGAGACATGGCCGCTACATCATCAGGCTACAGACATTCATGGCTCTAATGCCCCTTTGTTGGCACTGGCACGCCGCTATCACCGATGCACAAATCAATACAGGGCTATTTAGCCCGACAGCGGCGCTGAGTAACGCTCTAAGGATTGCTCGTCTACACTGATGAATTCGGGGATACAGCTGATTTCACTCCGTCTCTCCTTGGGTGTCTTGTTTTGTATGAATTCAGGCTTTCCTTTTTGTGTCATTCCCCTCTGTTCATTTATAAAGTGCTGCCACGTTTGACTTTGACTGGTGAGGTGACATTGGTGGACTGACATTTGAATTATTTTCACTTTCTGTGTAAGGAAATTAAAACTATAATAATACTTTTGTGAAGATTATTTTTTTTTTTTCTAAAGGGGATCAAATTGTGGGAAACAGAGCTTCAGGCCTCTGGGCGGGCATTTCCCAATGCAGCGGTTTACTGACATTTACTGGAGAATGTTACAGTCCTGGAGCCTAAAAACACAGAGGACAATCAGCACACTTAGCATTAGCACACTAAGCATTTACAACATAGGCCACTATGTTTATATTACACTCAGGAAAGTGGAACCTAGCAAGCTAAGTTAGGCTAGCTAGCTTCCACTCAGGAAGTCGAAGCTATATCGCTTAGCTTGCCAACGCTAGCACTGATCATCCCACTGGATAATACTTTTTGTTCATGGTAATTCAACACTTGCTGAGTCATCGACAGCTGCCCCTCACTCACAGTGGTGTGTTCACCCCACATTACACAAAAGGAATGGTTGCTAGCTAGCATTAGCGCCATTTCTTTGATGGGTCCAGTTGTGGTGATGGCAAATGCCCACTCTGTAAGATGTTGCCAATAGGTCGGTATCAACATTGTCAAGTCAGAACAAAATAATTCACGTCCCCTGTGAAACAATAATGTATTTTTGTGAAATACTATCAGAACAAACGCATGAGTATGCATTTCTTTTCATTTTGAACTGCTCCAATATGTGCGCACTTTCATGAAAAAACCTTGCAGAATGTATTAGCAGACTGAATTGACCTTTTTCTACGCACAACCACACCAGAGTTGTGTCGAAAGACTTTGTTTATCATAGCACAACAGTGTGCGTGTGTGTCTGTCACTTTCAGACAGCAGTTGAGAGCTCTAGCTTCCTCACTTCTCTCACCCCAGTGGAAAGAGTTGTGGTTAGTCAGGGGTTCCTATGCAGATGAAGAGGTAAGATATGAAACATGACTGAGCTCGAGCTTTTGCTTTCTGAAAGAAACGGTGCGTTCAGAGGGGTGAGAGTAAGGTGAATAAGATCACGGCAGATTAAACCCGACGTTAGTCTGCAAGATTGAATGAAGACTGAATCAGTTTATTCTGAAAAAATATAAATAAACAAAAAAATGTATTTAAACTATAATCAGAAAGTAAGTGCATCACAGTTTACAACTTGATTTTGGTAGCAATAGGAAGCACATTCCTTTACTTGACTTAATCTACAGAGCTTCAACTGTAAAAGAAACATCATGTGCACCAGCCTCAAGGGCTGTGTTCACGGTCCCATGACAACACTGGAAGCTGTAGAAACACGTGCCGGGCCTGAGCCAATACTACATCCACTGAGCCATGACATAAATGATTCATATAGTGAGAGTAGTAAGCAGAATAATGCTAATAATAACAGCAGCAGTGGCCATAATAGAATAATAATGATAAGGAGAGCAGGAATGGTATCGGTAATAGTAATGTGACTAATAATAATAATGATGATGATAGTAGCGGTGGGTGTCAGCAGGGCCATGGCAGGAGGCCCGACCACGGTCTAGATATAACCACGCTCCATGGAAAGCATATGAACATCCCAGTAATATTTCTGCTCACCAGCAGCGTTGCATACTCTGAATAACGAGCTGGCTTTCATTCCTTCGAAAGGTCGGCGTTGCGATACGTGCGCGTATCTAAAATCCTGTTGACATCCAAGTCTTTCAGAATAGTAGTTTGTGTTTCTCCTTTCCGACCGGGAACGTGGGCTCCTATCTGTCGAGCATGCATTTCTGCAAACCATATAACTACCATACAACGCACAGAGCTGAGACTTGGAGAAGTGAGTGAAGTTAACAACTGCATGTAGAAAAAGCCACACAGTGGTTAGATTTACGCCCGATCAGGAGTGGTTTCGGTTTTCCTCCTCCGATTAAAGAGCAGTGCACAGCCGCTTTTATAAACTTTGTCTCGTGCAGAGAGTCCCAATAGTCTGTCAGACGGTCTGAAAGGAACACTACCTTTACCAGCAGAGTGCAGAGCAAGAACATAATGCACAGCACAGCAGACTTTAGGGCACGTTGATTCTTTTCGTGAAATATCGTGACTTTATTCTCGTAACATTACAACTTTTTTTTCTCTAAATTTTACAACTTCTCAGAGAACACAGAAATGTGGGATGTGTTTTGAACATGGATTCTTGCCAAAACAAGTACACATTTTACAAAGTTTATAAATTAATTAAAATGAATGAATGCATCATTGAGGTGAGTAGCCACGTTTAAAGAGGCTTCCCCAAACAAAAGACCCCAAAAGAGAGGATGGAGCAGTAAATCATGCATAACGCACATATTTCAAAGCAATACAGAATGCCTGATAACTTCACTACATTATATTCCATTATTATATTATATACTTATTATTATATTGTTATGTTTTGAATTGTCACCTGCTGCCTAAATTTAGTGGTTTCCTTTAGAGAAATAAAAACATTTCCTCCAAAAATTAGTGTATTCAAATTCATATTAGCTCCCTGAGAAACTAATAATGTTATTCCAACTGTCCAGTCTAATCACATCTGTTATTTTGCACTCAATTACAAGCCTCCTTTAGTGATACGACACAAAATAATAATCACCACGAATATTCAGGAGAGACAATTAGCCTCTATTTGCATTGATAGACCACTGCGATAGTGAGTCCCTGTGGATTTTCAGCAGTTTGCGTATTCTTGACCTGCTGTTGGTTAGCAATTGGTTCGTTTTTTAAATAACTGATGATGACTGTAGATTTAGACTGTATGGACTCAGTAGTAGAGGGACTGAAAAGGTGTCGATCGGTGCGGAGGAGGGTGGGCAGGAGGGGAAATGATATTTGTTTGGAGAGAATGTGGCCGGCATTATACTCATTGCACCTTTAAGTCTGGATTGTCCCTTCAGCATATACTCAATTTGTGTGTATTAAGAAAAAAGAAGAAGTGAAATAATATTCCAATGCCACGTATTGATTACATTCCAGCATATTAAATTCAAACAATGACTTTTCAAATTTACTCATCACGTGTTTAAACGTTAATCATTTATGTTGAGGTTTGCCGTCAGCACATTGCGATACCGTCTACACAGCCGGGAGCTCGGGCGTCACTCTGTAGCCGCGTCCTGCAGTGGTTCATGTCCCGTAACCGTTTTACGAGCCGAGTGACTAACACTCCAGGAGCAAACGCTACATCCTGTAAACGATGCGTTTAACTCCATCATTTGAAGTAGGAGCTTCCCATTTCGGCAGCTGTGAACTGGCCATGTGGAGCATCACGAGACAGACCCCGATATGTAACTGGTTGGACTGACATCGTTGCATATTTTCGGGCTGGGCGCTGCGTCACTTACCTGGTAAAACTCCCTCAGCCATGTCTTCTGCAGATTTTCGGGCTGGAAAGAGAAGAAAGGCGAGATGTTAGTGATGTAGTCGACTATATTTTGCCGTCATCTTTCACGTCTAAACTCGGACAAACAATGAAGGATTTCTATGAAGTATTGGAGTTATATATACACTCGCACATCTATCTAATATATGTACAACCACGTGTTGTTCTCCATGCATCCACTGACAGGAAGTTGCCTTCCTCTAATTACAGCATCTTTCCCTCGGGGTCACGAATCACACTCTCCAGGGCACCGCCAAGCCTCTACCCTCGTCTTCTCTTCTTTTGCTTGCTTGCTCTCTCTCTCTCGCTCTCTCTCTCTCTCTCTCTCTCTCCCTCCTCCACTTTAAAAGGCTATCCCTTAGACCTGGACTCTATTTAATTTGTGCAGTGGAAACGGAGACAGGGCCCTGGGCAGTCTACCATTTAAGGAGAGATCTCCCTATGTCGATAACTAGGTCTGATGAACTGCTCTGTGCGTGTGTGTGCGTGTGCGTGTGCGTGTGTGTGTATTGGAAAGTTTGTCCTAACAAAACTAGTCTATAATAAGAATACACAAGGGATGTGCGAGCTCTGTGGGTATCTGTAGCAAAGCCCCAATGTAATACAGAAGTAGGTGCTGTATCCTTAAATAGCGAGCCAGATACCCCGTCGCCATGACTACCGTTTCTAAAAATGATTTTAACAAAGCAATACGTTAACATCGCTAGCTTTCACTCCGACGTTGGACTTGCACACATGATGTAGTTGAAGATGAACGGGTGTAACTTCAAACGAGACGCATTTGTCCTTGAATGTAAATGAAGTGCGATGACTGTTTGAGTTTTTTAGGATCACAATCACCCTCTTCAGATAAAAAGGAGCTGAAGCATAACGGTCAATACGTCTACCTTGGTGACCGACGTCGATACCTCTTAAAAATGTCTCACTGTCGTTTGAATAACGATGTAAAGTCAGTAGCAACATCAACCTGATAAACAGTTGATCTCCAATTCATTGATGCAAGACATCGCCGACCCAAAGAATCGGACTAGACGTCAATCGGACAGAAGGAGGCGTAACGTAGACACATCACGATTAGTTGTCGATTTTGATATTTTAGAAATGTAACGACATTGTAGCTAATTAAAAATGGCTACCAGCTCCAAAAGACAGTCGAGAGGCTAGTGACGAGCCTTTCAATGATGAAGAGGAGTCGGCAGTTGAGCCACTGAGCGGCGCAAAATAAGACATGACCAGGCTAGCTCCATCAATCTGGAGTTTACCTTCACAGAGCGAGGTGGCTCCCAAAGAGGTAAACAGCACTTTAAAATATAATTTGGGTGAGATCCTGGATGGTAACTCATTGGAAACATGGAGTGTATAGCCTACAGAGGGAATTGACCTTTTGCCAGGCCACGCCCCCCCCCATTTCTCCGTCAAGCTGTCAGAGCTACCATGGATCACTAACTGCACTTCCTGAATAAATATAAAAATTTTGGAAAAACAAAAAAGTGATTTCAGAGAAAGGCAGACCAAGATGCGTTTGAAGGATGTATCCAGGATGTCAAACAAATCCAGCCGAAAAATAAAGACAATCTGAAACCATTGTATGTGAAACGAAACTTGACCCTCGTCAGAACTGGCTGTTGCTACACTATGATTGGCCGGTCTGCGTTCAAGGGGCGGGACCTAGGTTCAATTAAAGGGGAGCGAACTACCGCACAAAGCAAACCTTCAGGTAAAGCAGTTTATTTACCGGGTTTCGTTCCTATGGGAGACACACGAGTGATGTCATCGGTCGCTGAGGTCAGTTGCAAATCAACGTTTATTTGTATCTTTATGAGAACAAGGAAAGACTTAGGATAATAATCTTTGCATGTCAATCACTATATGATTTTATCTGCTGACTGTTAACGCCATTTGGCCCACTCTGCAACGGACCAGATCCAACTCCCGATTGGTCATCAAGCCCAAATCCTATTCAGGATTGGCTTGACAGTGAGTGCCCCCGCCTTAAGTGTGCTCCCCAAAATTAAAGAAATTAATGGCAATTAATGGCAGAATTGTGTTTTCGAAAAAAATAAGAAAAAAAAGTACAATTTACTCCTGTGAAGAACCTGATTAAGATCTTATACCTGATATAAATTGACACGTGCAGGGGCACCTAAATGTCTCAAGACTTACCAAGTGTGTGTGTGTGTGTGTGTGTGTGTGTGTGTGTGTGTGTGTGTGTGTGTGTGTGTGTGTGTACCGTGGTCCCAGCCTCAGCCAGATCAGACAGAGCACAGGTCTATATAAGGACATAAGCACTGGACCTTGTCATTAGTCACATGGATGGAGGGAGAGAAAATGAGAGCGAGACGGAGACAGAGGAACAGAGAGGTTCAGACCAGGAGAGTTGCCACCTGACCGTCCTGGTACTCCTGTTAATGGTCACACGCGGTCACAAGTCTGCATCTACAGGTCAGACTCAACGCCGTTGGTGGCAGATGGCGCACCCATATACGTTTCTGTGCGTGTCTCTGGGATCCCAGTGACGGTACCATCCAGTAAAATCATAGCCCTTGACGAATCGCGCGGATATTTTTAGCTTTTTTTTCCATCAGTCCTTTCTCCCAGGACCGCCGTTAGCTGCGCTCTGATTTTTCAAAGGTTTCCTGTGTGTCACACAAGACACTCACGGGGTGTGATGAATTGAATCTCTTTAAAGAAATCAAAGTGGACTCCTGCAGCAGGGGGTGACAGGAGGGGTGACAGTGGAAATTAGGCAATTAAACCGCAGCGCTGACAGTTTTAACAAACAAGTCTTAGTTTGGAGTCACTCATCTGGGGAGTAGGTGTCCTAGATCAACTCCACGTGGAGCGGAAAGAGCAACAGCAGCTCCCTGCTGTAGCAATTCAACTGGGGCTTTCTGGAGAGCTCGGATTTAGGTTGACCCCGTCTCTGATGAACAGATGTTGGGGGGGGGGGGGGGCCGGAGAGACAGTCTAATAGCGGAAGGGAAGGGAGGGCGAGCAGAGTCTATATCTGTAGTTGCGGAAAGTTAATTTGCAGTTTAATTAGAAAAAGGGGGGGGTTATACAGGCAGAAAGGTAAAAAGTAAACCCAAACCCTCCCCAGCCTCTCCTCCTCCTCCTCCTCCGCCGCCGCCTCCTCCTCCTCCTCTTCTTCCTCCTCTTCCTCCTCTTCCTCCTCTTCTTCCTCCTCCTCCTCCTCCTCCTCCTCCTCCTCCTCCTCCTCCTCCTCCTCCTCCTCCTCCTCCTCCTCCTCCTCCTCCTCCTCCTCCTCCTCCTCCTCCTCCTCCTCCTCCTCTGGCACTTTCACTTGATCAGTTCAGTTCCACCTCCTCTCTCTGCTTTGCCCATGCCTCTGTTTCCATCAGTCCGTGGCCTACTTTTGAGACAGCGTGGGGAACTAAAAAGACTCTGCATGGAAATCTATTTAAAATGCCAGCCCATAAAAATAAAAGTAGAGCTGCGAAGCATCAATTCTAGATGAAAAGGTGGGATGATGAAACCTGCCCCGCTGTCACATTAGGTTGTGTCCACTCCTATAAGAAGATCGGGTCAATGAGAGTCAAATTTTGTTTGGAGAACAAACTCGGCGAACGAATCCTACTTTGCTTTTTCACGACATGCGTCGCGTTGTGCACGACGACGCCGGACAGGAACGTGACTTTCAATACGTTCCCTCTGAGGACACAACAACATCACAGCGCTCTGTGTCGATGTGAGCATCCTGTGACGAGACGACGGTTGCAAATGCCCAATCTTTGAATTTAACAAATACGATGCAATTAAATTCTACGATACGAACGACTTTGGACTGATATTTCAAAAGTATTTGCACCTACATGCAACTTCTGGGTGTGTTTATCCAAATCACAAAAAATATATATATGAAACGTATACTGCCCAATGCAGTGGAGGAGGCAGACCTTGCTGGAACTACTTTCTAAAGCATAAATAGTCATCTTGAAATGTACCGACTGTGTGCAGAGGTTACAACTTCTCAAACATAAGATTCACAAGCAGGAAAGAAAGCTAAAGTATCTGTATGACTGAACACCACGAGACAAATGTGTTTTTTGTGCCTTTGATTTGAGTGAAGGGACTCTAACCCGAACCACAAAGTGTGTGTGTGTGTGTGTGTGTGTGTGTGTGTGTGTGTGTGTGTGTGTGTGTGTGTGTGTGTGTGTGTGTGTGTGTGTGTGTGTGTGTGTGTGTGTGTGTGTGTGTGTGTGTCTCTCTCTCTCTCTCTCTGCTGGTTCTAAAACGGTAACATGAAGCGCCAACAGTTGAGCCGAGGTCACAACCTTCAGGCTGCCGCGACGCCTCGGAGGTCTCGACCTGAAGTGCCCGACCTGCTCTTCCCCTCAGCGGGGCTTTTCTTTGGCTAACGGTGCGGTATCATTCCTCTGACCCATCTCGGGATTAACAGCAGGCCGTTTTAAAACTGAGGCTGGTCGGGAAATGACGTCACGGGCCGTCCCGTTGAACACCCCTACGGCGATCTGCTGGGAACACATGGCCACCACATGGGCGTCCTCCTTCCTCCGAATACCCCTCACGCCTCTTGGCCTAAATTTCAACGACAATATTTTCTTTGGTTTGTGTCGATTTCTGGGTTTGTCCGTCCTCCCTGTTTTTTTATTTTTCTTCATCCCTCTCAGCAATTCTTCCAAATTCCCCCCGCAAGCGTTCCCGGCTCTCGCTCTCGGAGAGCACACCGGCATGGGGCAAGAGAAACATGGCGGCACGCAACCTCCGTAATTGAGAAGAAGGGAGGGTGAGATGAGGAGTCTTAAGAAAATCAACGGTTGGTTACACCTGGCACTAATAAGCAGACACACAGGTCTAACACAGAAATAAAATCCGCATTGGCGGTACAACATATAAACTAAGGTAGAGTACACCGCGGCTCTGATGTGGTTATCTGTGACACACAAACACAAAAACGGACCACCAACGAGAGGAAATCAAGACACATGACTGAAAATAGATCAACTTTCTCTGCACTCATGTTCAGGTTTCTGGGCTTGGTTTGACCCCAGCAACACCAAGTACGGGGGCGCGTGTTTTTCTGATCGAATTGAAAAACAAATCCGTGTTGAAATCGGCAGAATGGGGAGCTAGTTAACGTTAGCCGTTAGCAGCCGGCGGGCAGCACAGTCCTGCTCCTTGGTTAAATAACGGAGCTAACGGCTAACGTTAAAGGAAGTTGCATTGAGTTACATTTTGAAGCGTTCAAGCTCTGTTCCGTAAACATTTGTAGCGGGCAAAGGTCATTCATAAAGCTATCATGATGCCTTCAAATGTAATCTTGTAAAATGTAGTTTTGGGCAAGAAACTTGAATATCTTCAACAGTTGTTTGAAGGAGATGCTTTCACAGCAAATTTAAATAAATAAATAGATAAGGAATTATGATCTGTTTAACTTCCTAACACTAGCTCTAAGCAGCTTATAATACATAGTTAAATACTGATACCAAATATTTAATTAAAGATACAATCATTTATTTCTGAGTAGTTAGAATATGTTTTTATGCAAACAACCACTATAGATGAAGGTAAATGGATAATATTTAGAAATGCTGACAGTTTACAACAACGTTGGTCTGGAACCTTGAAACCCTGAATACGGCATTTAAAAAAATGAAGATTTCAAATGTATATTTCTATGTATATTTACTATTGCTCCTGTGCGATGACACGCTGGTTTGAATGATGTGGGCGGACGAAGAGCATCTGTGAATGGAAGCAGCTGAAGGCTGAAATGTCTGAGCCAATATTCAACACAACGAGGAGGAAAACCTGAAATTTAAATTAAAAGTCTAGTTTTTGATGTGTGTGATTCATACATTGGCAGCGCCATCACGCTCTGCCCATCCAGCGTAGTTTGTTTTGAAGCACCTTACCTCATTATATCATCTAGAACGCCTTGTGACTCTCAAAGGACCCAATCACCCTTTTCGAGCGCGCAATCAACGAGTCACGTCCCATTTGAGCGATTTGAGATTGTGAGCTGCGAGCCAGGCGCGACGAGAAGAAATGGAAGCTTTAATTTTACCCACCCCTCCCAAAAAAAAAAAATCATATCCACCTCATCTGCCGTGCAAAATGAGGGAATGAATTCGTGATGGCTTTCGCTGGCAGGAAGGCTTGGAATCCTTCTCCGAGCAACCGCAGCTCACAAAAACAAATATATTTTCTAAGACAATCCCTTCACTGCTTTGATGTCGCTCCAAGCTCAACTGAATTTAGCCATTAAGTCTTAATAGCAGGACTTCGTATCCAACGCAAACAAGCTTATCAACAACAACAACAACAAGCTGCTCGAAGACAAAACCAAGATAATAGATGTTCAAGACGACAACAGGGGCCTTTGTCCGACCCTCTTGGCGAGAGTGTGTGTGTGTGTGTGTGTGTGTGTGTGTGTGTGTGTGTGTGTGTGTGTGTGTGTGTGTGTGTGTGTGTGTGTGTGTGTGTGTTGACGGACTGTTAGAAAGGAGGTTATTGGCTTTCAGTGGGAGCTGACTAAAAATACCCATCCTCGATGGAGGCCATTGACTGAGGGAGGGGATCTGAGGAAGGAGAGCAGCTGGAGAATCAGCAGGAGGATCGCTTGATTTGGCTGCCCGCCCCGCCCCCCCCCCCTCCCCCCTTGTGTCCTTCGACAGGTCGCCGACGACTCTCCTCCACAGTCACTCGGGGAGGCGTGTCCCCTCAGTGTTTTATGTAACTCCACATCAAAAGAGGCTCATTATGGTATTAATTAGACACTGAACTAGAACCTGTGCTGGCTCCGGAGGACGTGTCTTCATCCTTGTAGAAGACAGTGAGGTATGGAGGCTTCAAACGAGTCGATCAGCGCCTGAAACGCCCGTTTGAACCACGATTGTGTCTATACGTCAGTCGAACATCAAAGGAAAGAAAAAAAGGGTGGGGAAAGCATGATACGGCATTTATTTTTGTTTCATGTATTCATTTGGGGGAAGATTACAGTCTCTCGGGTCCACATGGGTCTGATGTTTTCCTCTGGTGCTACTTACAGTATAATGGATGTTTTGTACGATTTGCTGATGCTGCCTGTCTGCAGGAAACCCTGAAACATAAAGCGACTTAAAGCTACTACGAGGAACTTTCTTTTTTTTGCGTTCCCTCTGGACGAAGGGGGAAGTGTTTCCGAGCACCACAGTCCCTTTAGAAAACCTTTTCATTTTACTGAAGCGGGCTGGGACACTCCAGCCTAACACTCGGTTCTGGTTCTGGTTCTGGTTCCATCGGCGGGCCCAGTAATACATCCTCCTCCCGCCAGAGCCTGCAAGATTTGGTCTGTTTTTAGGCGGAATGACGAGCATTAAGAATAACTATATAGAAATAGACAATGTTCTCTCCGATGGTCTCGTTTACTTATGAAGGCCATACAGAGGCATCAATGGCAATTAGAAAATGTTTTACTGAGCTGCTTTTCAGCATTTAGCAGCACCTGAGCGTTGTTTTATCTCACAAGTTTTTTTATCTAGAAAGAAAAAACCACAACCTAATAAGGATCATTCAAGGTTTGTTTCAGTTTCAGTTTAGTTTGGCTTTTATGTCTCTTGTGCTCTTTTTGCTTGCTCTCCATCAACACCCACTAGATGACACGCTAGATTTTCGCCCATTTTCCAGTGTGATGCACATTGAAGTGCATCTACCATGAAATAAATCAACACGGATTTGGACAATTATTACAATTTATTAACGTACAAAACATTTTAATTTGCACTCCTTAAAGCCACCAGACTTCAGTCAGACAACATACATTTTACCTCGCTGACTGCGTGAAAAACACACTTCATTCAAACTCGACAGAAACAAAAATCAAACATTTTTAGCTGCTTTTCCAGTGTAAAAGAAAAGGGTATACGGATCTGGAGTTCTTCTGGGTATTTACCTGCCTTTTACCCAATGCATGCTGGGACAGGCGTTTTTTGTCTCTCACTCAACATCATCATGGTGTGGAGAAGCATCAGAGGATATACTGACGTGTTGTTGCCACTGGCATCGAGTGTGCATGTAAACTACTATTAAATCAAGAATTTCACACTGAGAATGTAGCTCAGAGTGCTTTACATGCAGACAGAAATAGTACACACTCAGCATGAACAGGGCGGTATAGCTGCAGGGTGGAGTGGAGCAATAATCGTGGAAAACAGACAAATAGTATTCAAACAACACCTGCCCCCCTTTAGTGTGAATCAACACTGCAGTCAGCTGTGATTTGTGTAGATCGAGTGGCGTCAGAAGACAGGAAGTGACTGCGCTCCGAGCGACCGCAGCCTTTTGCTCGCTGCATGAGACTGCGGCACGCACATAGCTCACACACACACACACACACACACAGTCTAGATGAGTGTGTTGTTGGGGGTGACGCCGTACTGTAAAAAGATAACGCTGCAGTGCTTCAGCAGTGCAGCACAGACTAAAGCCGGGTCTGCCCGGCTGTTCTGTTCACAGTTACAATTTAAAAGGACAAAATCAAGGACATTTATAGTGATCTTGGAAATGACTTTTGCCGTGAAAGTCGCCGTGGAAAGAGTCCAAAGGCTGCGCCGCTATCTGAGCAGAGCGAGCTCTCCCACTCACACCTCTGCCGTGTGTTACTCCACACAGATCTCCCTGCAGCAACATGACACACGGAGCTGCTGTACTGCACTCCAACAGCTCTCCAGTGAGAAGCCACGGACGGGAACCCTGAACATCAAGTGTTCACTAATTCAACGGGATCTGGATTTAGCCAGACGCATTACAGACGCTTAATAAACTCACGTACTTTATGTAGCAAAGAACTTATGTGCTATGTTGCTTTAAAAAACGACGTGGCACACTCAGGATAAATATGGACCGTTAACGTTGTTGCAGTTACAATCCCAAGTAAGATAAAACTGCAATAAAGTGCATGCAGCGTTGTTTCCTCGTTGTATAGTACCCGCTGTGCTGCGCTGTGAAATGAGGCTGAACAGACTACTGCGTAGTGATTTTTCGAATCCCTCCTCTTGGGTTTGAGTTGCAAACAAACGTGCCAAAGGCCTTCGGGGTGAAAGGTGTTGGCTCCAGGGATCCTGCATCATTATCCCTCAAAAGCCACAGCCTACATCAACAGTAGCGCGTTACACTACACCCGGGGGTCTGTGACAAATAGCTAACGTAGACTTACCTGCTGAAATAAAATGCACTATAGTGATTTGGAAAAGAGCCAAAACTACATTTATATTTGCATTTGTGTGTGTAAAGGTCAGGCGCATGCAGCGCTCCACAAAAACCAGGACATGTCTCCACGAGACGCCTAAAAAGAAAATCAGCTGGGGTTTTGTCAAGCCCCTGGAGATCGTCAAGAACAAGAGCCAAAGTCTATCTTTAAACTGTCAAACAGGCACCACTGCTGGCTGTGAATGGGACCGGGGAACAGAGGCTGCAGTGGTCTGATTGGATCCATAGTGGTTGTGATTCATTTTAAATGGGATAAATCACGCAGAAGAGTTGAGCAACGTCCCAAGAAAACGTGCTCAGTGAACTGTACAGTGCGATATAACAAACTACAGCTAAGTGTTATTCGGGTTTACGATATTTTTAAGTTGACTTCTTTTGGCGATGATCTCAATGACACACTATGAATCACCAAATCTGTTCTGCTAAAAGGCCTTTGTAGCTGTATAAGAGACGTGCTACAGGATAACGGGGAGATACTGTAAACCACAACCGAGACAGAGAGAGAGAGGAAGGGAGCGCAATTAAGAGCCACAAATGAAGCAGCGATGAGAGGCTGTCCGCCACAAACTGTGATCAGAGAGCTGAGGGCTGCGTTCTGGACCTCCACTGTTCTAGTCGAGATACAACCGGCAGACCGCTACTATTCACCCGTGCCCTGACGTGATGGAAACAATCATGACTCAATACATTTTCCAGACGTTTCGTTTCTCGACTTAATCTCGGGGCGGCGTCCCGTGTGGTTTTTTATGGGCCTACTGTTGTAAATAGGAGAAGATAAGGAGCCTTTTCATAAAAGAAACTTTTTTTTTCAATCAGTGCAAAGAAGCCCCGCCCAAGGCTAGCTGGTCCCGGTCTAGAGAACGGCTTGATAACTTTGGACCTAACCTGACCGCAAAGGTAGATCACATTCATTTTCAAACTGCGCTGCAGGAAAGAGTCCTAAAGCCTGGCAATGAGTCAGCGTTTTTGCACTTCTGGTTCCCTCGTCTTGATGTCAATGAGTTTTTTGGAATGGGTTTTTGGTTCGATTTCTGAAATAAGGTCTATGGTGAACACAAGCTGAAGAGATTTGATTCATACCCTTCAATAAATACCCTCCTGGTGAATGTTTAAAGCTTTTACGTGTCTAACTTATGGTTAAATGAGAGCACAAAGGGTCATCACTAGTCCGTCTTTAGCTTCGTGGTGACGCGATATCATGCAACCGTGGTGTAGTTTGTTCATAGCTTAGCATTAGCTTTTTTACTTCTGGGGATTGTATTCATTGTTCATTTGTGAAGACTGTCTCGCTGAACAACACCTGTAAGTGTCAGTAATGTTTGTTTGATTTAGATCTCACTTCTGCAATAATCAAAAATCCCAAAATGAGGGAACCAGTGCGATGCCAACTTCCTGGTTGGCCTACAAAAATACATGAACCCAATGGAAACGACAGCAGAGAATATCTTTCCATCCTTCACACAAAAAGGATGAAACAATCCTGACCAAATTGGTTCTTATACTCTTCTACCAATATATTTTCAATAAAGCAAACAGCAAATTGATTTTCCTTTAGACATATTCGAATAGATAGGTTAAATCAGCTGCATCTGAGCCACTGAGAGTTCCACCATTTCCTTAAAAAGATAAAGTGCAGTAAAGCAACGTCTCCGGCGTGGAAATAAAAACCTTTTACGAGGACCAGACACTTCCCTGCAGAACAGAGCGACGTTCCACGTGGCATCGCTGATTGAGAGATCTAATAAAAGGCTGCACAGGCCTGGTTAACGTCACTTTAAGGAGTAGATTATCTTAGCCACACGAGGACGGGGAGCATTATTGCAAAGTGAAGAAATGTCACAAAGAAAACGAAGAGGATTTTATCATTGCTTTGAGCTGAAAACGCATTTTATCTGAGATTTAAAGATTTAAAGCAGCTGCAGGTTAATCCTAATGTTTACTTTGCTCTCGCTGGGGTAATTCAACAGAGCAAGTCACATCGTCCGGGAACCCATCAAAGAGCCCCTCCGCACAATATTTATGATGCGCGGAATCCCAAGTTTTCCCCCCCAAAGAACAACTTTCGCTATTATCAGTTCTTTTCCCAAGAACCTAAGAAGAAACGTGAGAAATATGCATTCGCTCCTTTGGCTGCTCGACAAGCGTGTCAACTTGCCGAGGTTTTTCCAGCAGTTGGTGGTGATTGGTCAAAGCTTCAGTTCACAACTTCCTTAATCAGGGTCACCTGATTTTTTAAATTTCTTTTGCCATATAAGAGCAGACAAGGGGCAGGGAATTCCCAACATGCTCATAATCCAGAAGGCTGTGGTGATGGGGGCCAAACGAGTCACGCTTCATCGGATGTTCAGGGCTAATCTGCGACGGTGTCGTAGAAGCTGCAGGAATTCACACTCACGACCCATGTTTCCATTCTATCGTCAAGCGGATTTTGAAGTGTTTTGGAGCATAGTTTCCATATAGCTTGTCTAATGCGATACTTAAAAAATGTGAATAAAAACAAGTGAATGGAAACACGGCTACTGGCTATCTGGAACTATTTCCATTAAACTTCAACCGTTCTCTGATTGCAGCTTCTCCAGTTGGAGGACTTGCTGCTTTTCTCTTCTCTGCGTGCTCGTAAACTGAATATCTTTTGGATTTTGGAATCTTGGTTGAATAAAATCAGCAATTTAAAGTCGAAAGTTGCGATTTATCGCTTTAATCAAGAAAACAATGTGCAGAAAACAGTGTGAAAATATTTGTCTTTAGGGTTTAGAACCTAACATTCACCCTTAAAGACGATGTTTTCAATACCATATTAGTCAGAGCTTCAATGAATTTCTCTCTCCTAAGGCAAGGAGAAGACGTCCCACGACATTTTTGACAAGTACCCCATGTTATGGTAAACCTCACAGCTGCTCATCAATCATTCCGTCAACCGAAACTCCAACAGTGCTCGGACGGCCTGAGGACATCCTGAGGGACACGATCGAACTGGTTCTGCTCCCTTTTTAAAAAGGAGGGTTCAATCTGCAAAAAAGGACGTACTTAGAAGCTTGTGCATAATTTAGCAACGAAAGAAAGGAAGAGAATCAGGCCGTCGCCGACTCCACATTAATAACCTGCTCTACTTACAAGCTTTGAAAAGTCACTAAAGATGCCTCCCACAGAAACGAGTGATGAAATGGAGATTTGACTTCTGTTTGTATGACTGTGTGTGTGTGTGTGTGTGTGTGTGTGTGTGTGTGTGTGTGTGTGTGTGTGTGTGTGTGTGTGTGTGTGTGTGTGTGTGTGTGAGAGAGGTTTAAAAGTCTAAAAATTGATTCTGATATCGATTCTGGAGTTTGTGTCTCGGTGTCGGGGGCCATTACTCGCATCGATGGAACAAAACCAACAAAAGGGAGACTTTTGGTGTTAATCTTGAAAGCTGGCACAAAAAAAAGAAGAAGAAAGACAAATGTCACAGCAACGGCGAAAACACAACCAAATAAAAGCCTTTATTCTGGGGGTATGAATAACTGACTGTCGAGCTATCAACATGCCTTGCTATTTACTGTTGCTATTGGCTGAATATGTCAATCATGTCCCCCGTAAGCAAAATCCACAAAGCCCCTCTTTACATAAAGCGTGTGAGGTGAGCCTGGAGGTGTGAGGACTGCATGTGAACGAGGTGGCGTTGTTTAAAAATATCCGCACATCCATAATTCAGTGACAGGTGTGGTTGTTCAGCGCGGACGAGTTCAAACAGCCTCCTGCGATTAGGATCTTAATCAAACAAGATAATTAAAGGTTATTTGTGGAACGCGTCGACACACGAGGGGTTTACGTGGTTGGAAATAGAACCTCATAGCGTTGATGGGTCTCCCTGCTTAGTATTATCATCTGAACCCCTTTGGGCTGTTTTTTTTCTCCTCGTTTTACCTCTGCAATATATAAGCACCGCATCTGTATGGAAACAGAACAACCATGGCTAGAAGTAGAGAGAACTCAAACATGTCTTTGGTGCAGTACGACACAGTTACAGTGCCATGAATCAAAGAAAGAAATAACGCAAGTTGAAAAATAATGGAATCTATATATCCTACACTTTGGTTGCTTTTTCTGACGAAAGCGTTAGGCACACATGATGTGTTCAAGGACAGATGACAACCTGACGAGCCTCAGACTGTCCGCTCTGAAGTTGACGTGACCCACACGTTACGGACGAAGTGGGCACAGTAGATAAATCCATGCAGACCGAGAATAATCTCCGGCTTAGTAGGGGGTTAAAAAAGAAGATATAATCAACTGGTGATCTGTTTTCTGTGTGAGAATAATGTGATTAAACCTATAATGCAAACCCCTGCTGCCTGCGTCTGTGCACGGAGCCTGTGATACGCCACCGTCACATACCTGAGCTTTTATTACTGTATAGTCTGCTCAAGTATGACGCAAATCAGTCGTCAAATTTCATTGGTAAATGAAGTCATTGTGAACTACTGTCTAGCAAGGACGCAACAGGAAACAGTTGCGAGGAGGAGGAGGTCTGTAGTACAAGTGTTTCCTTCAGGTGGCGGCACGTACCATTCTACTTCCTGTACAATAATCACTCTACTGATACTGTAACTGTACAACATGCTCTACTTCTGTCTCTCTCAGAGTCATCCGATTAACTCAACACTCGTCAGTCCCCCCCGCTGTTTTGTTTTTTATTTCCTCCTCTCTCTGGCCATGTTTTGTTTTTTTTTTGGGGGGGGGGCGTTGTCTGTCCTTATCTCGCGCCACTCTCCTGCACACGGCATCCTGTTTGCACTGGGGCGGGACAAACATCGTCTCTGTGCGCCGCCGAAGACATTTCACAGGCTATCACGTTTTCAGCATGGGGCCCGATATCTCTATAATTGGGTTCTTCCTGCTGTGGGAGTGCTTGAGATGGAGAGAGAGAATGGAAAGAGGAGAGGGAGGAAGAGAGTGTGTGTGTGTGTGTGTGTGTGTGTGTGTGTGTGTGTGTGTGTGTGTGTGTGTGTGTGTGTGTGTGTGTGTGTGTGTGTGTGTGTGTGTGTGTGTGTGTGTGTGTCAAGTTTCTATTTCCAACAGCACCCTATTAAAATGTCTCCCAGGAGCCCCGCAACTATTCTTTTTCTGTCATCATGTACTATGTGGAGCAGAGAGATTGACGTGGGGATCTGTGTCACATAAAAAGAGGTTAAATCCATCACAGCACATCAGGCGAGCCGAAACCGGGACAAACCAGACTCTCGCCGTCCAAAACAAGACCATATCTCCCTAGTAGTCCTCTCATTTCATGTTCCCCCCTCAGCTGAGTGCCGGGAAACCGGACTTCCAAAATAAACAGTGCTGGGGTTTCCACAACACGGCGCACAAGCGGTCCCAGACCTCAACCGGGACCCAGAGAGGGCGAGTCTCGCCTCAGGAACACCACAACAGGCCTCAGTGGTTAAAACCCGGGTCGGGCGACGATGCCGGGCACGCGACGAGCTTGTAAAAGTTGTCTGCTGAAGTGAAGGCACCAGCTGAATCTAGAACCAGTACGGAAGGGTTTGGAGGAGGGGGGGGGGGGGGATAATAATAGCATTTTTCCCACAACGTTTCCATTTTGCTCTGACAAGTATCAGCACGCAGCCCCGGTGGCGTCTCTGCAAGCACGGCATACGATGTTGAAGTTTCCCTTTTTGGGGAAATTAAAGTTCACAACCATTATGACACAGTTATTGTGAAGAACTTCACAATCCAGTTTCACAACTTTCTAATGAACCGACATCACAGAGCAGCAGTTGGGCAAGTGATGAGGAGAGCCTGCGTTTCAAGGGACATTTCAAGTGTGTCAAGCCTGAGGAGTAAATAGCTTGTTTTAGAGTGACAAGACTAGCCCAGAGGCCATGTGGGCCGACTGAAGGACGTGAAGCATCCTGGCCAAGTGTCCATATAAGACAATGAAATGTCATGAGTTCAGCATAGTGACGTCACAAGTGCACCGAAGCTGTGTGATCTTTGGCACATGATCACTGTGACAACCCAGTGACCCTGTTTACACTTAAAACAACACTTGAATACTTTCACAGCATGCGAACATGCAACAACTTTAGCACCATGAATAAAGGTATCGACCAATCTAGTTGTGTGGAACGGGTTGAGAGTTGTACCTAAATTTATGAAACAACAAAACGGGAGTCTCTGTGGTCCAAACCAAGTCACCAAACTTTATTACTCCTTTAACAAAGGCAGCACAGAACAGAGACACTCCTTTCCGTTCTGGTCTTTCACAATAAAAGCCCAAGACATATTATATTTGCCAGTGGGTATTTCACATGTTCATGTTGTTTATTGGCCGCGCTCCCGATGTGTGAAGGCCTTGAGAGTCTACCATGCTAGCAGCTCTGTGAAGGCTAGACTCGGGCACAGTTGTGCTATGAGCTAATTTGTTAGCTTCAAGTGAAACTTCAGATGAGGATGTCAAGATATTTGACCAAATAAGTCAACATTTTGACCTACTGGTGGCGCTAAATGGAAAGTCAGGGGATCGCCAAAGTCATCTGGATTCATCCTCTGGGCACAATGAATGTACAACATTTCAAACGTCTGTCCTATCGTTGAAGCCCGCAGAATCAAATCAATCTCATTTACTCTCATTCCAAACGGGATTGAAGTATTGACATTTTCTCGCCAGAAACCAGAGAAATGAGTGTAGTCCACAAGATGGACTGATCCTCGTGCACATGCTGCTGGGTCATATAGATGAGTGGGAGCTGTGATGTGGGCAACACTGAAAACAACAACGATCACCTGAACAAAAGGCAAAAACTATTTTGGGAACAGCGGACTGCAAAAAAAAAATATATATATATATATGTGTATAATAAAACTGAATTCTGAACTGCCTGAGATTTATTCCTATCCTCAAAATGATTCACTGCTTTCAGGCTTTCATTCTCTGCAAACAGCGTCCCCGCTGTGTGTCGAGCTCCATCTCCCTTTAGAGAGCAGCGGGTCTCACACATCACCACGTCAGCGTCACAGATGCAACCCCACGAGTTCCTATTTGCTTCGGTCTGTTCTCATTCATCTTCTGATGCGTCCAATCTCGTCACCCGGGCGGTCGCGTCAACCTCTGGTTGCCTTCCAGCAGAATGAAGGCATACAATAAGACAGGAACAAATGGGGAAACCGAACACAGACATACTGCTACACACACACACACAATCTCTCACACACACACACACACACACACACACACACACACACACACACACACACACACACACACACACACACACACAGGATAAGGAGTGTAAACTGGTCATCATGAGAGACGCGTAAACAGGAATTGAGAGACAAAAGTTCTATGTAATCTCCCTGTTCCAGATGCAAAATTCATACAAAGTTCACAAACACTCTTTGGTTGGACACACACACACACAATGCCGTCTCCGACAACAACTAAACCATTTGGGCTAACTGATGTGAGGAAACTCCACTGAATCACACTGACAGATGACAAATAGTGTGTCAACCTCAACTTCCCACCGAGGTGAAATGAACGTGAGTTTATGGCGCACACGCAAACACACACTGGGCCGGCCTATGTGCTTCTGATACGGGGGTCAATGTTTTTAGGTTGTTTCACACACACCTCTCTCTGCAGCACAGTGTCATCTCTTTCACCACAGTGTGATGAACAAACACGTATGACCGAGTTCACAATAACAACCATAAAGGGTGCTAACTAGAGCTATACAGGGTTCTTTGGCTTGTTCCCATATGAGAACCCTTTTTGGTTTTCTGGTGGAACCTTTTGAAAAGGTTCCACCTAGAACCCCCCCTATGAGAAACATACAGAGAAAAGCTTCTATGGTGCAATGGTTCCACCCAGAACCGTCTCTGGAGGTTCTATTAAAAACCTTTCCACCCTTATAAGGTTACCAACAAGAACCCACCAATGGAGTTCTACCGAGAACCCTTTTACATTTCAAAGAGCCGGGTCTGATGTGGTGCAGCGTAACCCACCACAATCGTGGTTCACAACCACAGGTTTTTGTGGGTTGTGGGATGGGAGGATCTTTTAACATCCGTGCTTTCAATAATCCTAAAAGAAGCCTTTCTTCTTCCAAAAAGGCTTCGTTGAAATGATGAAATGATGAAAAGGATTCCTAATGGAACCCTTAAAGTCTGACAAAGAACCCCTGAAAAACCCTCGCTTAAAAAAAAGGGTTCTTCAGAAGCAAAGGGTTATTGGTAGAACCACAGCATCACCCTTATTTCTAAGAGTAGCTACTGAAGGAGGGAAAAGAAGAAGAATGGCTGCCGCTGTGTCTGCTCTTCTTTTGGTTACTGCGATTCTAATTTGATCCACTTTGCCTTAATGGCCCTCTCACACCTGCTATATACTTATAGTAATCACAGTTAATGGAAGGATACCAACAAGATTATGTTATGTTGGATTATTTCATTTAATTGCGGCTCCCGTGAATCCCACTAGGTCAGATCATGTACAGTGTAGGGGCCAGAGAACCCAAGAGCAGCAACCAAAGGTTAAAACAAAAGTCATTGTACTCCACATGTCCATGTTTATGCTTAATCACCACACATATCTGCTATAAAATCAAAAAGAATATAAAAAAATCATAACAGTCATTACTAACTACCCTGATGACGGAATTTTCAACCAATCAGATGAGACACGTCCCACTGGAGCTGTGTTTGGATCCATGGGTGCAAACAATGAATAGTGAGGGCAAAGGACAAAAAAAGTGTCTCAGTCAAGACCAACGCCCCAACGTGCTGCATGTAGACTCAGTCTGAGAATGCAAACATACAGTAGCTTTAACTCCACTTAACCCTCACTTCATCCAGAGACGGTCAAATAAGCACACACTTCATCGGCATATTTGAACTGGAAATAACGCTGAGCACTTTCACCGGAGGAAACAAGGGCTCGCCATTTGGCTCGAGGCAAACTTGGAAGTAGATTTTTTTTAAATTGGGTGATACAAAAAAAGACAGATCTGGCAATGAGTGCACTTCTCGGGCTCGCAAACGAGTGAATCTTGCGTCCCTGGGCAACTACACTAATGCATGACAGTGAACATGGCGTGGGGCATGATGGGAAAGCGACCCCTCGACCCACTTATTGTCAGGTAATAAAAGCCCAATCAGACTCCATGGACCCGTGAGTCATATGTTTAACCTGGCTACATTATACAGACGGGAGCAACTTGACCAAGTAGCTGCAGATACAAGTTTTAAAGACTTGAAATAATATAATTATAGTCTGCTGATTACTACAGGTAGATAACCAGGGTGGAACAGAAGAAGACGTAACTAGGCCAGGGGTGTGAGGGGTCAACAGCACACTGCCTGTAAAACAGATGAATGTATCTCTTTATCTCTACATATAAAGTTAGTAAAGATGTGGCACATAATGATGCAGCCGGGGGCAATAGTATTTAACTCATTTTACAAGATAGGAGCACAAACCAGATGCCAAATCTGGTAAACCCTCGTCCTCTTTTGTGTCTCGACAGTTTTACGGCTATTGGTTGGCTTTAAATAGCCTATACGTGACATACTACTTCAGTAGTACAGTAAAGCTGGGGTGTTTCTACAACCCGACTGACACACTACGCAGCGCTTGTGCAGGAACATACATTTAAAAGTTTCACTGACACAATTTAACAAGGTTTCCATCCGTCACCGGCACAAAGCAAATACCTGTAAAAGCTAAACGATGAGCATTAAGCAGGTGGATAAATGTACTCCTTTGTCCCCTTTCTAACCATTGGGTGATAAAACCCCGTGAAGCAGGCGAGGTGGAGACGGGGCCATCTGTTCAGCTGGTGTGTGGACAGGCATCTCAGGACAGGCCTGTCCCATGGAGCCCTGAGGGACCAACGGACACGTCTGAAGGAGCGCTGACAGGAGGCGGGCAAATGGCCAGGGCAAGCCTTCAAATAAGTGTGTGTGTGTCCGTCTCTCTGTTCACATCTATGTAGCCAACAACGGTCACAAATCTTTAGCTGTTTCATCAGTGAAACCCACTGAAGCACATACTGCTGCACCTCTGATGGAGCGAGTGTTCGCTACTGCGAGATATTTCAACAAAAACATATTTGGAATGTGTCCCAATTAAACACCAGGAAGAGCATCTTTTAAACACGTCAGATCACATATTAATCCTTAAAACAGCCATTCAACTTGATTGAACGTTGTGTTTCCTTTGCTAACTTCCTCATAGGAACATGTGCGATTATGTACCAGAAATACTAGCAGGTTAGTTAATGTCATACATTATTATTTTATATATGTACACATGTGAATCCCCATTGCTTTCTCCCGGCCCCGTCTGCCACCACCTTCTCTTTCCCAAATAGCGGCCGGTTTCAGCAGTCATTCTGACTAGCTGACTAGCTAGCTAGTCGGATAGCACGCCGGCTAAAGCTAGTGACCTAGCATGCCATCAATCAACGAAGCGGGCTGCCAATTAGCTCAAAGTATCAAACTTGCAATAATGGTATAGGCGAAGCCGAACCATTCTTCTTAAACCATAGTCCCTACTGGCGATTCCAAATGGCTCTCATAATATACTTTTTTTTTCTGACCATGTTTCACCTTATGGATTAAAGTGTGCACAATTTTGACTGTTTTCTTACTTTTAGACTTGTCGACTATTCTAAGTTAGGACTTCCGTTTAAACGTCAGGGGAAATTAGCCGTCAGGAACATTACTGTCTCGCTGCTTTTGTCTCTGGTAGAGGAAACTTGGGTGAGGCTAAGTACTTAACTGTCACACCGTTTCCCAGGCTCAACATCATTAAGAAATAAAAGGATGTCTTGGACAAAGATGTACTTGTGGACAAGGTTTATATATAGCTGCCAGAGGAGAGGCAGGAGGGTCTGCATTGTTCCAACTGTCCGCAGTGGAAACTTTACTGTCGCTAGTGGAAGACCAAGTGATAACCCACCGGCTAAGGCCAGGGATGATAAGGCAGCGAGTGGGACCACACACGCACACAAAGACACACACTCTGCACAAATGCACGCATGTGGTGGAAAACTGGCAAAGCCCCAGTGACAATTTCAGAAACAAAGGGGAAATCAGTGGGGAGTGGTCGCACTCCCACCCAGCTGTTCACGGCACATCAGCAACAATAGAGCTGCAACTAACCCCGCTATTTAGTTCAGAGGAAGAGATCACGATTACTGTAACACACACAATGTTCTGTTCAAAACGTCTATTTATTTCGGACATTTTGACTTTGACACAGTACGAAATAGTAATTTGACAGAAAATAAATGGTTGACTCAAGATCTATAGACCTCCAGAGCTTTCTGCCGCATCGCATGGTCTTCATGCGGAAATGGAATTTGTTCAGTTGTAATAGAGACTGAAAGAGTACTTCTGAATAAAGACATACTTAATTCATTAATATAATACATATAAGAATTAGTTCATTAATAATTAGACTACCGTCTGTTCCTTGAGCATTGTTTTTTCTTTTTGCTGAGACAAACTTACGCCCCGTTAATAACAATGAAATACTTTATATTTCATTGTCATATAAAACATATGTAATCCTATATGACAAAAACTGTACTGGGCTTCACAGGAAACATGCCCATCTGTTTAAATACTGCTTTAAACGCTTAATGGGGGATGCTCAAGAAAACTAATGTGTATGTTTTTGCTACATAAAAGCTAAAAATGCTGCACACTCGCATTGTTTGTGCCATGTTGGTACGATGCCTGAGGGAGACAGATCGAGTTCAATGCTAAGCTGCTCCATTGTTGTGTCAGCTTTTGGCTAAAGGTAGATTTTACAGTTTTAGAATTCACGACTAATCTGTGTTACTAATGTTCGCTATTTGGGGAAAAAAAAAAAAATATATATATATATATATATATATATATATATATATATATATATATATATATATATATAAACAAACATGTTGTGGTCCTTCGTTTTCTCCAGAAGTGAGGCTGAGAGTGGGAGGACTAATGATGCAGTAATTAAAGCAGGCGCCAAGCTCCAACGCCACAGCAGCTGGCTGAGGAGTAACACCCAACGCTGTGCAGCTGGCCCTCTGTTTGCATCCGAGGGAGGAAAAACAGCATGCGCATTTTGGATGTGGCACGACGACTGCCTATAGCAGCACAAAATAATAACCCCATGTACTGTAAATCTACAGTCACTATTCCACACTATGCATGCTCAAGTATAATAAGCGCAAAGCTGAAACTCCTTGGAGCGCCATGTGACATGTAACAGGAGCTATCAAGCTATTTCAGTAGTGATGGAGGGCCAGTAGTGGGTTTGTATGAGTGTGTGTGTGTGTATTATGTATTGTTCTATCAGCGTTCATCTTGGCTTGCCTTAAATGGGAACCAGAGGGTGTCAAACATTCAAATACTGATGTTCATTGGGAGGGAGTTTTCCATTATGGCTCAGCGGGTTGTTGAGAGAAACCAGACGTAGTCCTGAGTGACGGGAGACACCTTTTGAACAACGATGTGAAGACACGCTTTTTTTTTTTTTTATTCACAAAAAATGTATATTTATGAGCAAATATTACTGGATATCTATAGAAGCACGGCGTACAGTTAACACCGTCCGGGTGCTCTGAACCGGCTGCACGACTCCAGAGCAGGAAACCAGAAGAGGCCGGAGGGAAAACATACCGTCACAACCATAGTGAGTACCAGGCTGGTCCTGATGACTTGGCCAGCAGACCGGCTAGTACTTTTTCAGGCCCGGGGGGGGGGGCACACGGTGGAAAGAAAACAAAGGCCTTAACAGGGAAATATTCACCCACCGAAAGCACTCTCCATCAAAGGCTTATGGTTAAATAAACAGCGGCCCAGCGGGGGAATGTGTGGCCGAGAGAGCGTATGGGAAAAAGATAAAGGGAGCCGAGTGAGCGTTGAGGTCTCTGCCGAGGATAAAAGAGAGTAAGGAGAGAGGAGGAGGAGTGCGATTAATAAACCAGATGCAAAGATTCTAGAGAATAAGGAGAGACTACAGCCTGTGAAAGGCTTGCTAATAAAGACAAAATGTTTGTTTTGCTTGAGTACATCGCAGCATGTCAGACATGACACTCATCATACGCCCTTCAGATATTGGAGCATTTCTTTGTAAATGTAAAAGTCGAACAGCAAAGTTAACGGCTGTGTTATTTACTGAAAACCAAGCAGCTTGTTCTGGTGTTTACTCACTGAAAACATGTCTCCAGTCGCCAACTGTCAGCAGTATACACATAAGCTGACGCATGTTTAATTGGTAACGTAGATGAGGCGCATCAGGGCCAAACTTATCTTAAACCAATAGTGTGACATCTCGGGAAACGTGCTTAGTTACTTTCTTGCCTCAAGTTAGATGAGAGGATTGACCCCACTCTCTGAAGACTATATATAAAGCGACACTTGGCAGCTGGTTAGCTTAGCTTAGCATGAAGACTAGAAGCAGAGGGGAACGGCTAGCGGAGCCCTCTCCAACAAAGCATCTCTAAAGATCACTCATTTGTCATTTACATGCTAGATCTTGTTTGTTTGATTATTTATGTACGTGGACAGGCTTTTATTCATTGTTCATACTTATAACTACGAAAAGTAATACACTATAATTTGGATATAACCAGGCGGCAACCTCTGATTCTGAAAAGTGAAGTCAAAGTGGAAGTGCCTTAAACTTGCATTCTTTCTAATGGCCAACAAGTCTGGTTGTATAGAAGTCTATGAGAAAATGACTCCCTCAGTAAACATTGTAAACATGAGTTTATGGTCTCAATCTCTAGTTTCAAGTCTTCATCAATACAGCATGATTTTCACTTAGTAAATTATGGTCCATTTAGAGTCAAATAGACCATAAAGCAGTGAGGCTACCTTAGTGATTGACAGGTCGCTACCATGGCGTTCCCCAGTCTGGGAGCTGTCCATGTAAACTCTTTGTATGTCTTATTTAGCTCCACCCTCTCGTGTCACTTCTAGTTCCAAATAACAAGATGGCGACGGCCAAAATGCCAAACTTGAGGCTTCGAAATAACCGTCCACAAATCCAACGGGTGACGCCGCGCTGTCTACTTCGACTTCTTATAGACAGTCTATGTATATAACCCACGTAATTGTGAGACTTGCAGGGCTGCCTCTAAAAAGTCAGGTGACGTAGTTCATAGAGCAACAGATTACGCGTAGGGAGGTAAAAGATCCCTCAAACACAATACTGTCATTTCTGAATTAACTGCATTAAAAGTGAAGTAATGCCGCTGAACCCGGAATATCGTCCTTTACAAATCAGTGAAAATCCAGTCTGCAAAGCGATCCATTGCATTTACCCAATCTGTGACCCACTAATAATGTTATGAAGACCTTTTTTCTGAACAGAACCCTGCAGCAGCTCGTTGGTGTAACGTGGAGCAGAGCAGGGAGGACACAGATCTCCAGAACGGGCCGGCTTTCACTCAACAAGATTGGCTTCTTTGGAGATAAAAAGAAAAAGAGCACTTCTGCGTGTCTCCCCATCAGACTTTGGGAGAAAACGCAGCAGGATGGAGAGAAAAGCACGAGCATCACAAACACAGCGAGAGGTGTAAAGCTGGCATCATCGCGACAGATCGCACGGAAGTGAAGTGGATGTGGATCACAGATAGAAACATAAGTGGACGGGAGGCCTGCTGTTGCTAAGCGGACTCTTTGAAACACACACTTAGGGTTTGCGGGATGAAAGTGAGCCACATTCCTCTGATAAACAGCGCTGACGCACAGCTTGAGCACTGCACATAAACTGTGCACAGGATTCCAGGTATAAATACCGACACTTTTCTGACAGAAAAACATAAAAAGCCGATCCAAACCCAGACTACACAGTTGTTCTTAGAGAGGATCGTGGCTCTGGTTCAGAGCATCCTAATAACAACAGAATCCACATTTGATAAACCTCAACCAGAGAGTTTGATGAAGAGATAAGAACGCAAACAGTTTCAATTTCCGACCACATGGTTATGTAAACAGAACCTATTTCAAATGGCTCACAGAGGAGTTAAAAAAACACTCGTCACTGTGATGCGATACTGCAAAACGACGGCCTGAACTCAAGGCCACAACACAAGGTTGACAGCAGAAGGACATTACAATATCTCTGTAGCTTTTGTACAGCCCTGTCTCTCCCATTATTCATCACAACATGCGGTCTAATAATGCTTACAATCACTTATTGATCAAAGAACATAAATATGCACTAAAGTGCTACATTAACTTCTGTCGGTCACCGGGGTTTGATTTTCCAACGTGGCTCCTGATGACAAAGGATGACAATCACCAACACTATACCTGTATGACTTCATGTTCACCCCTCTTAGTTTGTTAGTAAAAAGTCGGTGTGAGCAGGAACCGGACCAGAACTAAGATGCAACGATGCATCGGCAGGGCTACCTTGTGATCGACAGGTCACTAGCCTACCAGAGACGTATACGGCGACTGTAAATCGCTCCAACGCCGTCCAGATATGGTCATTTCAGTTCACTGGTTGCAAAAAAAAGTCAAGATGGCGATGGCCATATCTCCAAACTCAAGGCTTCAAAAACGGCAGTCCACAGCCAACGGGTGACGTCATGGTGACTACGCCACTTCTTAATACATTCTACGGAAAAATTCGATATATGTATCATATTGCCGGATTCTTGCTAATATGTGAGACAAGAAGCAATAAGCTGTACGCATAGGAACAAAGAGAAAGACTCGTCGACATTCTTTGTGTAACGCAAAGAAAAACCAATGAACATTTGATCCGAAAATACCTTAAAATAGACTCAACAAACACCGAACACTTCCATCCTCAACCGCAGTGACCAACCTCGCAGCCTGAGACACGGAGACCTCCTTCAGGTACGTCTCTCAACCAACATTCCTGAGCATGCCGTTTTAACCCGGTTGCCCAAGTAACCTGTTTTTCTTTTTTTTTTTACAATAACCCAGTTATAGATTACACATTTACTTCCATATTAAACACCATACTGTGTGATACACCATGCTACATTTTTATTGCATCAGCACGCAGTAAGAATCAAATAACACACTAGTTCAGACCTATTAAACGTCTGACTTTAATGAGCCTTCTTAATTACTATGGCTAATGCAACTTTGTCTGGAGGGGATTACTACCTCATGCAGTGAAAGGAAAGGATCCAAAATAAATGTCTCGGAAAACAAATGAAATGTGACCTCAACAACGTGTGGGACACGACTGCAACACAAGCAGACACAATGACTTGATGCCTCCGTCGCATCGCTTCCATTGTGCTACTGTATGTCAATTCTCATGGGGACTGAACCCCCCCCCCCACTGTTGTCCCCTCAGGGAATCTCATGAATGAGTCCTTGGCATCGTCGGTGGGGATGGGTGTCCCCCCTCTGGATTTTCCCATCCTGGATAATTATAGCTCTCTTGGAGTGAACCGAGGGTTGGCCTGCTCCGTGCCGAAACACTCCCACCCTTATCCCACTTCCTTATCTGGGCTCGATGGGAGCTGGCTACTCATTGTCCCGCTCCGCTCACACACGCACACACACACATACACACACATACACATAATCAAATCCTCCTCCTTGTGCGGGGTCAACAAACTCTGGGAAGAGTCGGCCATGTCTGTAAAGTCCCTGTCTTACGTTATGTGTTACCGAGTCACATATATGTCTGTGAGTGCGTCATCCCCCCTGAGAGACCCCCGCTATAAACTCTGCCGTCTGATTCAGTGAGTGACTGCTCATTTTTCCTGGTAAGATCAACAGCTCAGGCCAGCTGGGAAGTGTGGGGAGGGGTGGGGTATGTGGCTCTACACATCAGCAACATGATCGGGTCCACACCTCTGCTCACGCTCTACAGACTCGTCTGTTCTGGGGCACGGCAACCTGACTCAGCACCTGGGAGATACGGCTCAGAACAGAAAACAGCAGATGTACCAAGAAAACAAACAAAGACTCGTGCAAACAGGAGGTACGAGGATACTGTTCTGCCATCAGTTATTAGACGAACTGGAGGGGAAAGGCAAACATCTGCTCTGATAAAACAAGCGACGCAAGGTTGTTCTTACCGAGGGCACTCTGCAGCGACCTAATTTGGGAAAAGGGTGAGGGATTAATCACAGCGTGACCTCGGTTCTGTCCCGTTCTGGAAACGCCATCGACGTCTCTGAAAACGGCAAAATGTCAGACATCGGGTTCGTCTGAGGGGAAGAGGACGTCTAACAGAACCCCAAAGCCATTTGAGGGAAGTCAGAGAGCAGCCCGACTACAGAAAGAGCCGAAACCGAGACACGTTGTACGTTTGTTCAATTTGAGAGTTACGGAAGAGGAGGGGAAAGCTCTGCAAGCTCGATCGCTTGCTAACTTTTCAGTCGGGAACAAAAAAAGGACACAAGGTTTCTCGAAAGATGATTTGCACCATCGACTCTTGTCTCATCACCGTCTGCCAAACCATTCCTCATTTGAGAAGTTTAAACCCTCCAGTTCCCTCAAAGATCGACCCCATCAGGGGCGGCTTGCTATCGGTCAAAGTTACCCAAAGTTCAACTTAAATTTGCGGCCCTGCTTGCGAATCAACTGATTGCAGCACTGCTATTGATATGAATGCATTTGGCATTTTTAAATGACCTTTTCCCCCAAGTCCAGAGTTCCCATAACCTCCGCTCCATGGAATGAATCTTGCGGTCTCCCCAATTCAGATGAATGCAAAAACAAAACAAAAAAAGACCAAGATGGCTGCTGCAAAAACAAAAAAGAAAAGCTGGTCATGATAGCTACCTGTTTATGTGACCTAATCATTTTTGCATGACATTTTTTGGCGCGAGCTCACGTGCGCGGCCGTCTTGGTGACAGGCTGGAACAAGCAAACATTCCATCGTGACACCTGAGGCTTTGTTTGTTTGTTTGACTGACAGATTGCAACGTTAATTACATTCTTACACCGTTATCGCCACAAAAGGTGTTGCTTTAAGAGGACAGCATTTTGCTGCAGCTCATCAATCAATCATACACGTTTGACGCATTTCCTCTCGCTCTTTATTTGGGTTTTCCCATCAGCAAAAAATTGTGGATGGTATTTTTTTGGGAGGGTCGAGGTTCCAAGCGAGCTTAGCCGATACTGGAAGGTGAAAGTTAAAACACTGCGTACCACAGATTGGTCGGGGAGAATTGTCACCACATTCGTCACCAACACGACAAGGGACGTCCCGCACAAACCCGCCATTTAAATTGCGAGCTACCGTCAATAGCGGCCACAATTTTCTTGTTCGCCCGCAAAACTAATAACGAAGTGCTGACGGCGTTGATAAAAAGGACTCCGCGTCTGTCGCATTGAGGATGATGTTACGGCAGTTTCTCGCGGCGCTGCTACCGTGATCAGCAGAGAATCCCGCCTACATTGAGGAGTACTACTACTACTATGGGAAGAGGGAATAATAAAGAATGTGTGGCCATTACTAAATGAAAACACACGTTAGGATACAAAAACTCTGCATATTTGTGACAGTTTTACTATGAATCAAGACTTAAAGAGAACATAAGTGTCATTTCAACTGTCAATACCCGATTATTAGATGTATAACCGCCACTATAGGTTATATAATAAGGAACTTCTGACTTCTCGTTCCCTGCTGGTGGCAGCTCTCAGCTCTTTTCCAGCATCTTTTTTTTCCCCTTCTGAAATTCTAATTCTGTGTTATGACAGGATGGAAGAGGGCAGAGCAGGGGAAGGTGGGGGAGGAGGGAGAAAACCAAAATAGCATCATCTGATCTTTCTTTCATAAACCTTTCCACTCCTGCAGCAACGGTCTGGAGTGGACGTTTGGCAGAGGAAGAAACACCAAAAAAATCAAGCTGTCAGATGAAGTATTAAGTCACAGTTTTGAACTTCTCATAAAACTCGAGCCGAAACAAAAAAGACAAAAAACTGGAGAAAACAGAGAGCTAAGTGAAGACTTGTTATGAAGAATAAAGCCATTTTCACATTGCTCGCATCCTGCATTTCATTCTCGACGCAGCATCATGTCTGGCATCACATATTTACACTGCGACTGCCAAACGCTATAAATACACACGCCCTGGATGCTCAATTACATTATTCAGTTTGGGAATTCACCAGCACCAGCCATGTGACTGAAGGCTAAATTTAGTTTGCAGGCCGGCTGCAGTAACATCTTCCCATGTTTACGAGGAAAAGTACATTTGGAACCCCACTGCTCCATCGGCTAACGACAAAGACCGCTCAAACCAACACTTTTCCTGCTCTGTGTTACGTTTAGTGGCGACTCGGTGTGGTCTGGGGCCGTGGTAGCCTGAGCTAATGAGCCGCCAGAGGACAGGAGACACATGATGAAAATGGAAGTTTGAAGACCGGGGTTGTTCATCGAAATCTATTATGCAACAAGAGGCGTGTGTAATCAAAAACAGAGTGGTCGTAATCAAATGAAAACCACGTCGGACAGTGTTTACCGCAATCAGAGCGCAGGAGGATGTGGAAAGCCATCGTTAGCATGAGGCGAGGCGCACGGAGCGACACGCGCTCAGCAATAAGAGCTGGCCGGAGAAGAGTTGGCATCCCATTTGAGTCATTCGTGTTAATCCTGGAAAGTCTCCTGAAGTCGTGATGGGATCTCTGTCAGCAAGCCAGATTCACTTACCCTGAGAGATCACACAGCTCAAATCACACCTACAGTTTGTTATCTCTGGGCCGAGACCACAGCAGAAACAAAGTTCACTTTGTTATATTTTTGACTGCTGTATTTAGGTTCAGACTGCACAAACGCAAGCCTGCTGTAAACACAACTAGCAAGGACTTCTGAGTGGTGGAGGAAGACCTTAAATCAACCTCATTAGGGTCCCTGCAACTTATCAGGTGGAGCGTGATGCACGGGCTCATCTCAAATGTATTTTCTCACAGGTTCACTTCAGGTACGTGGTTTCTAGATGGCGGCCTGCATTCAGCACTCGAGCGTTTTGTTAAAAAAAAGATTTCTGAAGCACAAACTTCGACATTCCATCTTTCCATGTCGGAGCCCGTGACTGGTATGTGGATACAGCAGACCGCCCTTCACACGTCAGGAGCTACACCTCCGTCCTCTTTCAGAACAAAGACCTGCAGCTCGGTGCTGGTATTTGGTTTGTCCAGCCGGCGCGGCGTCCATCGGTTACAACAAACCCAACGACAAGAAGCACCCCTGAGCTCTCTGAGCGCGTTGCGACGTGAGCTTTCCCCGCATGCTGGAGAGAGTTTCCGACCACAGCTCAATTCCGCTGTGACAGACGACTAACGTAGTGGCTTCACTCCATCACCAACTACGTCTGTTCATCAGGCCGGCGTTAAAGTGTTGGGGTTCAGGCTTTTTTTTGTTCATGCTGAAGGACTTTTACTTACAAGTGCATCTCTAGAAAACACTAAATATGAAGTGATGCTTTTGTGTGATTCTTTGTGGAGAAACGCAGTTCTACAGATCTGTCGATTATATAAACTAAATGATTAGTAGACAAAATGATACGAGTGTTAGTCAAGTAGAAATGTCTTTGGTTGAGGACAGCCTGTTTTCTTGTGATGGCCGTTAGCAGGTAGTTTACAGTTAAGCAGAATCATACGGTCCCATATTGTATATTCATGTATTTTTTTAGAGTAAAGTATCGAAACGCTCAGTCCATGGAGAAATACACACATCTCTTACTCAGTAACTGTGCCTTTAAAAGTACGGTAGTGATATATATATATATATATCATCTCAAATGTATTTTCTCACAGGTTCACTTCAGGTACGTGGTTTCTAGATGGCGGCCTGCATTCAGCACTCGAGCGTTTTGTTAAAAAAAAGATTTCTGAAGCACAAACTTCGACATTCCATCTTTCCATGTCGGAGCCCGTGACTGGTATGTGGATACAGCCGCCATCTATATATATATATATATATATATATATATATATATATATATATATATATATATATATATATAGACCACTTACAGTCTTAAATGTACACATTCTAAATGTGTCCACTTCCCAGTGCTTGTGAATGACATCAGCTGACAGGAAATGAAGAGGAACCCAAGCTGTTGCCTAGCAACTCAATTCCACGCTTAAATGGAGCATTTCAGACGGAGGGCGAGTACAGGTGCAATCAGACAGACGGAAAGGGGAACGTTAAAGCATGCAAACATCTTCTAGGAGAAACCCACAACTTAAATATGAAGCTGGAAACGAGCGTAAAAATGTCCCCTTTAATTGGCTTCATCTGAAAAGGTGAACCGTGTACGACAAGCTGACTTCGTATCGGGAGTACTGCGGGACTGCGTCTTCAGGATGGGAGCGGAGAACAGGACCGAGGGCTGGGGAGCAAACATCCTAAGGCTTGGGAGGTCTTATTGTACAGTGCAGGCTCATGTTTGTTTAAGCTGCATCGTCACACGCGGTTGTGCCGTCTCATCGTTCAGGCACATCGGAGGGATGCTGCTCAATTAAAAACTGATCCGAGTGGCCGAGTAAGGAACTGAAAAAAGTTTAGCAGCAAACAGATTAATTCAGCCGAAAGTGAGCCTGTGAAACTCACCGAAAAAGCAAATAATGGTGAACTCTTGAACGGCCAATGTTTGCCGTCATAATGAGACTCGAGCTGGAGGACGACTGTTTGCGTTTTCGCTTTAGGCGTTGTTCAAACAATAACCGGAGTCGGAGAAAAATTCTAATTGGCTCAACGGCACACAATGAGCTTTAATCACCGTGCACAGGCCACACGAGTGCATTTCAAAACCAGCTCAACGGATTAGAGATTATTTTCCATATGAATAACTGACAGTGTGAGAGAAAGACCCAGACGAATGGGATTACAAGCGGACATTTAATTGGAACAACAGCACTGGGAGACTTAATTGAAGCGGAGTCGGGGGTCCCGACGCAGTTTATGAATCCGCCTTAAAACAAAAACGACGTACGTTTGATGCATGAACTTATCGATCGCAACTTTAGCTACTGAGCTCTATTATTCAGTGGGAGTTTGTTTATAATCTTCAAATCATAAATGCGCAAGTTATACTTGCTGAAACTTTGGAGAGGGACAAACAATCAATGGGACAGTATTTCTAATAAAAAATAAAAGTTCTGCGTATTTATTTTGCAATATTTGTTTTATTAAAAAGGGTGTGTTTTTAAGTACACAGAAACATGTTTTTGTGCTATTTTCTGCTTTCTAAATCAACATAGTATTCCTTTAAACCCAAACAACTTTCTCTCCCACATGGCGACCAGTTTCATTATTTTTTTAAACGGATTCTCTGCACGCTCCAAATGTATGGCGTGTTGCTGAAACCTGCAAGGTCCAAACTCCCAGAGGCCGTAACAGCGTGCGATGATAAGGCAGCCGATGTTAAACTTATTGATCGATCCTTGAACATTTGTCCACAGTGCTCTCTTCCCACACCTTTGATTAACAAGAAGGGGGGTGGGGGGATATATATATATATATATATATATATATATATATATATATATATATTAAAAAAATCTGTGCATATTGCACATTTAAGGCTTTAATCGATACTTGCAGAGTGGCACTCCTTGTTCAAACACATGCACGACTGCACGTCGAGGCTGTTTACATTCGCGATGGCCGTAAACACAGGAGCCTGCAGCCACGTGATGTGAGTCACAGTGGACAGGGGGGAGTTTCGGACGGCATGTTTTCCATGTAGAGATCAAACTCTTATGAGATGATCCGGGAATAGAACTCTAAAGAGGCCTGACGCTTTTCACATGGTGCCTCGTAGGATCGGGGTCAGACAGACTGGTCTGTAACAGAGGATGAAAGCAGTCCACAGAGACTTCATTAAGCTCATGTATGCATCATGAGGGGTGCAAAGACACTACAGACAGCCTCGTATATGACCGACGCGCCCATTCACAGGCTGGCTCCGTCTCTTAGAAGTCTGGTGGAGAGACACGAAGAAAAAAAAACTCACAAGACACCAAAAGCGTGCTGCTTTGTGTGCGAGACGGGCTATTAATAGGCTTTGCTCCAATGAGGGAGACGGCTCTTCCCCCTCATGTTTGGGATCAGCTCCTCACAAGGGTGAGAGGGGAGGGAAAGAGGGAGGAAGAAGGGGGGAGGGGGCGTGCTCTCTATTGACACTGAAAGTGACACAAAGTGCTTGAACTTCCAATTGTAACGGTTACACTTCCCGCCGTCGTTTAGTGCCACTATAGGTACCAAGTTACAGCAGGGTTGGCGCAGAAACAGCAAGGAGTCCAAACGCACTATTACAGCTATAAATCATTCAGCAACCTGCGCAGACACTCCTTAGGAGGCCCGGCACACCTATTTCCACACAGAGCAAAGCAAAGTGGCTTTATCTAGAGTGAATATTTGAATGCTGCTTGTGATCTCATGATAATGCAAATGGGCTGTTTGTGAGTTTACGATCTCAATTGGTGAATGGTAAATAGACTGTACTTCTAGTCTAGTTTGTCAGCGCTTTAACACTACATGTCATCATTCACCCAATCACACACTAATGACAGGGGGCTAGCTACCATGCAAGGTCAGGACCATCTAGTCCAGGGGTGGCCAACCAGTCAGAGACCAAGAGCCACATTTTTTACTGTGTTACCGCAAAGAGCCACATCATACACATGGGCACACATGAACATCACCCTATCCCTTCCTCACACACACACATACCTTTGCTCAGCCAGATTTATTGTAAATGTCACACACCAATATGATAATGACAGAAATTGACTCCTAAGACCACAGGCCAGTCATTTTCAACAATGAACATTGTGTACACCAGGGGTGTCAAACTCATTGTCGCTCTGGGGCCACATCAGCATCATGGTTGCCCCCAAAGGGCCGGTGGTCGGCGGGGGGGGTGCTGCTGCTCCTTCTTCGTCGGCGGGGAGGGTGGCTGCTGCTGCTGCTGTCACATACGCTGGTGGAGGTGTGCGCGGCGCGTGCGGATCGGGGAGGAGCTCCGCCTTGCGCGATACAACGGATATTTGTAAATTGTCCGACTTTTAAATTTTTACTTAAAGCGGGGCTTTCAAACAGTCCGTCTCGGCGTTAAATGGGTCGACGAGGAACGTAATCTGTGGCCGCACATGCGCGTTTGACGAAAATACCGTATTTAACTCAAGCGAAGCGAACACGAACATTAAAAAAACACAAATACAAACTTCGATATGAACGTAAGAGCCGCATGAAACCGGGCAAAGAGCCGCATGCGGCTCGCGAGCCGCGGGTTGGCCACCCCTGATCTAGTCATTCATACACCACACGAGCAATTTGGGTTTAAGTGTCTTGCCCAAGGACACACCGACAGGACCAGCATGGCCGGGGATCGAACCGCCGAACAACTGACACCAATTGAAATCGGTGTTACTCATAACACTGTCTACTACTGAATACTGCGGGCAGCTCAGTCATGAATGGAAAAAAAATGACATGAGGGTGTCAAAACACAGAAATCAAGCAAGCGGCATCTCCCGTGATGCAACGGGCGAAACAGAAAAAAAAACAAACTCTTCTTCTGGTGATCACCACAAGGCAAGCAACCACAAACATCAGCAAACTTCTATTGCACATTTAAAGCAGTACACGGCTCGTGCTTCCCTAACAACACCTGATTTAACTTAGAGTTTGGTGTCACAAGCAGAATCACACCAGAATATAAAAAGGTGGGGTTCTTCCTCTGCAAAAGGTAAACTGCCGAGTTACAGATTGACTCATAGAAAATACCCGTAGCGTCCAGTACTGCAGCGGGGAGAGATACACACACCTTTACATTGACATTCATGGGGGTCACGAGAGAGAGAGAAAAACACACGTCACTGCGCGTGTAGACCATCAACACACAGAGCTAGCATGTGTCTTTATTGGTTATGTGAGGCCCATGTGTGCACGCGTGTAGGAAAGGTGTTCAAGCTACCGCACGCGAGTTCACACACACGAGTCGTGACCAGCTGAGACGTTATTGAGCATAACATGAAGACGTAGTTGGCGGTATGAAATTACATTAAAATAAAAAAAGACATAACATTGGCGTTAAAAGACAGCGTTCATCAATGAAGAAACTCACGTCCTCGAAGAGAGACCCGACGTTGGCCGTCACCAGCAGTATTCCTGTGCCTTGCGCTGCTGTCAGCTTCCCTGCCATAATTCTCTCTCGCAGGTGGGTCGAGGACTTGGAACAGCGGGACTTTACTGGTGAGGAGCGGGGAGGAAAAACAAACAGAAGCCGGGAGAATGTCTCGCAAAAGTGGGTTACAACGCTGGGTGTTTGCTACTGAAGCCGGGGTTTGAGGCGGCTCGGCTGGAGCATAATTTTCAGCAGTGGCCGTGCAGCTACGAGGAGTTGCTTTGCAGCAGTTGGTCCGTTGGCGGCGGGTTGGCGTGCGGCTTCGCGTGCTACTTTCTCGCGTTCAGAGCCATCGTAAAAGTTCCCGTTTTTAAATCCACGGCGAGTGCCAGAGGGCTCTGGTGCATTCTCTCAGCGACGAGTGTCTCCCCGGTCTTTAGAGCAGTGTTAAAAGTCTCCCTCCGAAAGCAGGACTCTCTGCCAGGACCATTGCCTTCGCCGTGTAGAGAGGATAGGCTGGAGTCCTTCACTGCTCTGACGTCACCGTGCCAATGGAAACACGGGGCTGTCTTAAAGGGCCAGCGCTCCGTAAACACGGCAGCCCCCGTTCCTAACGCCACGGCGTCCGTTATCGGACACAACCATGGTGAACGTCTCGGTTTGTCCACCTATAGTGCCCGTAACCAGATTAAGCAACCGATTTTGTTGTACAAGTTATTACCACGTTTCATGCTATCGTATTTATTACAGAGAAAACTACATGTGTATGGCATGAATTGGTGGTGTGCTGTGCATGAGAATATTGCTGCCACATGTCTTTGAGAATGCCACAGGCTTGGTTCCTGCAGTAGAACATCTATGCAGATCACTGACCACCTGAAGGTACCACTCATGGATTCCATTTTTTTTTAATTTAATAAGGTGGGCAGAGGTGAAGTTTCCTTAACTACTACTCAGGTACCGACATGAGTTCAGGCATGCAAGTCTGTTGACAAACCACGGACCAGGCTGAACTGGGGTGCAATAGAAGTTTACAGGTCGAGTGTTTTTCTTGTATCTTTGTTTGCATTTTCCCTTCTTTACTGGATAGTTCAATGGGGAGAGAATAAGATTCACGTGAGAGAGAGACTGTACTGATGGAAGTGGATTTGTTTTTTCTAACTGAAACATCATCTGTGGCATGGAGGATCATTTAAACAATGGTACATTTACTGTTGTTGGAGACTCCCTCCCCCATTCACACCAACGATCAACTTTTCATGTCGCACTTGACCCGGTTGATGATGCCAATAAAGTGTGAATTAGGGCCGTCCTTCAACCAAATCGATTTTTTGTTGACTAACACTAATACGATTATGTTGACTGATTGATCGGTTGATTTAATCGACAGATCTGTAAAACGGAGTTCCTCCACTAAGAAGCACCACTTTTCCATCTTGTGTTTACCGGAGATGTGCTCATAAGTCATTCAGCATGAAAAAATGAAAAGAAACCGTAGTCGACTAAGACCAACTCGACCGATAACTCGACTAATGGGATAAGATGGGGCAGCCCTAATTCAAATCAGCTGTAACGTGGCATTGAACAAACTAGTTACACCCTTTTTTCTTTTATTTTTTAAAAGACATTTTACATATTGACATGTCACAATTTAATAAAAGCATGGTTGTAACTAATAGAATGTATGATGGCTGAATTAGCTGCTTCTATTTCAGGGTATCTGTATAGTGCTGTACTGGCTCAAAACACCAACAACTTCACCATCTAAGACAAAGAACATTTTAAATACTTGTGGATGACAACATACAGAGAAATGCGGACATGTCTCTGCAGTCTTTTTGCAGTGTCTTGTCAAATATCCAATGGTATTTTACAGCACTGTGGTGTTGCAGGGTAATTGCGCATTTCTTTAAGTATCGTAAACCATAACTGCTTTTGTTTGTGGGGCCAAAACTGTGAGGTGAAACGTGAACGTGTTGTTCAACACGTTCAAACCTGCACTCAAAATAAGGGTTCAAATCAACATGTTTGTTTTTTTTATAACTGTGGATACAGCTCCGATTAGCCTTGACAAGGACCTCTGTGATCTAGTGGACGCCGTACAACAGATATATCACACTAATCTATGTAACTGGGCTCAATCAGCAGCCATTGGCAGACTGACACACATGTCCTAATGTGTTGTGCTCCAGACTACCATTGCCCTTTCCACTGCATGCATGAGCCTTACATACACCTACACACCCTTTGCCAAATGTGGACATGCACTCTGCAATCTGAAAGTTTCCTGTTTGGGTTTTGGCAGGAAAATTTCACATTAAAAGACTTGAAACCAAATCAGTGTGCATGACTGGATTCTGCCAAGGGGGCTCAGAGGCACAGCCAAGCCTGTGAGTAATGGATCATCGCGAATGGGAATAAATTGCCTTTTCTCTGGCTTCACAAAACCTGTTTGTTGACAACAGCGTTAGCTCACCTCTTTACTGGCACAAGGCTCAGGACGGAGTTGGGAAAACACAAGTCACCCCGTGTGAGAGTGTACTGTTGAACGCTGGTTTTGGCTGAAGAGTACACCTGATCACAGTAAGTAAAGGTCACGTTGATTTTGCACTCAAGTATTTTTGTAGGCCAACCCCGGAAGTTAGCATCGCACTGGTTCCCTCGACAAAAATCCAATGGGAATTCAGTCGGCAGAAGTAAAAAGCTAATTAGCAACCGTCTTTTTTTAGGACACGTAAAGACTTCAAAATTCACAAGAGGGGTTTTTTACTGACATATTTTATGTTGTAGAACATAACATCTCTTAAGTTTGTGTTAGCCATCGACCTTATTTCAGGAATCTGACCAAAAACCCATAAAAAAAACAAAAGAAACGAGGGGAACAAGATGGAGGGAGGTGCAAAAATGCTGAGTTCTAAAACTCTTTTCTGTAGCGCTTGATAGGGTGATGTCGTGCACCCCGTTCGAATTGCTGTAGGGAATTGTGGGAAAGCAAAAATGATCTCCCTGATGGTTTTGAGGGAGCCAGGGGCCATAAATAGGCCGCCGCCACCAAAAAAGGTAGTTTGAGGGCAGCAGGGTATTGCCGGCGTACGACACGCCGAGCAACAGCCCACTGAGCTCCTGTTAAGTGAACAGAAGACTTAACAGAATCCTCGCTTTATAGAGAAAGTTAAACATGTTAGGCCTCATCATGTTGCTGTAATGTATTTTGTGTGAATTGTATGCATCCAGCTGTGACGGAAGGGATCGGCCGCAGTCCTCGAATGTCTAAAGAACGGCTCATGTAGCTAGCATGTTAACAGCGTCGTACTAGTGTGTGTGTGTGTGTGTGGCTATGAGTGTGTGTTTTGGGAGGGGGGGTTGTGCACGGTCACGGCTCGCTAAGAGTCCTTGATTTGAACAGAGCTGAGAGATTAGCGCCAAAACGAGTGCTCACTCACAGCTGTGTCTGGCATGGGGAGAGTGTGTGTGTGTGTGTGTGTGTGTGTGTGTGTGTCTTCGTGACTCCCGTGTTGTGATTGTGTTTGCATGAGTACATGTTTATTTACTTAGTTTTTCCACCATGTTCTGTATGTGTGAACATGATATGCTACAGAATATCTGTAATTAGTCATTCAGACACATGAAGAGGATAATGATAACAATCGAAGGGAAGAAATCCCTGCCGGTGCTAGTGTGTGTGTGTGTGTGTGTGTGTGTGTGTGTGTGTGTGTGTGTGTTTTTGTGTGTGTGTGTGTGTGTGTGTGTGTGTGTGTGTGTGTACATGCACAGAGTTTTAATTCAAAAACGGATCAGACCGTCCTTGAAAACAATCCAAACTTGATATCTCCTTAACAGAATGTTATACTCGTCACTATAGCAGTAAACTTCGCACCATTAGAGCTATGTAAACCATGTGGACCGTACTGGAACATTCTCAGTCCTGACTGACTTGTGTTTATCATGAAGTTAACATGTTGTCACCGTATATGCTTACATTAAGTCATGCTGGGTTCGGATGAGTGGGAGTTAATCGTTTTTTTGCCCAGGGAGGAGGCCTGAAGGTGACAAAGCTAAAAACATTAGCGGCGTCTTTGATAGGCAGAAGAAGACGGAGGGCGAGGAAGAAAGAGGAGCGAGGAGGGGAAGATGAAGCCCAGCAGGAAATAACACAAGCCTACTGTTTAGAACACTTTGGGAAGTGGGCAACCAGAGTGGGAAAGTGAAATTCATCCACACGTTCCAGATGCTTGTTGACATATTAACTAGTAGACTACTCTAGCTGGCGAGGTAACCAGCCAGGACATGCTAGCACAAGTCACAATAGTACCCTGAGCTTTTTTTTCTTCTATTTTAAATTAAGAGTTTAATTTAAGAGGGGAAAAAGGACTACTGTGCTAGCTAACTGCTCGCTAACTCTCCGTATAGTTAAACGAGAGTTAAATGAGAATATTGAGACCTTTCTCATGTTTCTACGATAAACATTTAGCTGTGGCAATTAGCTTAGCTTAGCTGGAAGCAGGTGGAAAACAGCTAGCCTTGCTCTGTCTAAAAGATAAAATCAGTCTGCACTTCCAAATTTCACAAATTTACACACACCTCTTGTTTGTTTAATCCGTACAAAAGTCTAAATGTTAAAATTACATGTTGTGGTTTTAGAGGGATTTATGCGAGTCACATGCTCTCAGCCAAGAAATAGACAGTTACATCACGTAACCCCCGATACTAAAACTATTATTGAGCTTTAGACTTGCTGGTGAGTTCGATGCAATGCTAAGCTAACCGTCTCCCGGATTTACAGCTTCATGATTATCGCACATGAGAGTAGAAGCCTATCGATATCCTCATCGAAGCATCGACAAGGAAGCGAATAAGGATATTTCCTGAAACGTCAACGTGTCCCAGCTATCCTCTCGGACCGTGAGATTCTGTTAGTTTCTGCTAACGCTTGCATGCTGGTACTTTTTTTGCCATTCTTATCAAACAGCCTGAAGGGGAAGCAAGTGGAAATGGCTCTAAAAATAACAGGACAAATATGTGTGGAGCTTTGTGTGTACACAGATAACAACTCAGGTAATGTGTTTCATGAGGGTCAGTAAATACTACACTGTAAACTCTAGGCAGGATATCCCACAGGGGGGGACGTAAGGAGGGGGTAATGAAATGTGTGTAAGTGTGTGTGTGTGTGTGTGTGTGTGTGTGTGTGTGTGTGTGTGTGTGTGTGTGTGTGTGTGTGTGTGTGTGTGTGTCTGCTGCTGATAAAGAAGTTCTACGCAGTGGCCCGAAGCTCCTCCCTTTGCACTCTGGGTAATGGAAAAAAATTATGTTGGAATTCCAGACTGCCAGCAAGTATGTGCACTTTGACCCCGATCCCTCTGCTTGGAATCTAAAAATAGGCAAACCTGGAAATAATCAGGCGTTCTCATGTCTCCAAAGAAGCAGGGATCCAGCCATTTAATGATGCATTAAGACTCGCTGGACATGAAGTTTTATCTCCAGCCGCACTCAGGAATCAGTCATGTAGACCCCGATGTATGTAACTCAAGAGAGCCAGCTTCGGCAGCATGGGAATTTAGCATGAGAATGCGGTTTCATTAGTGAAAGGGAGGTCTGTGTGTGTGTGGATGAAGTTTTATCTCTCAGTCATTCCACGGACAATTCATGTCTGCCTGACATATTTCCATATCATTTGAATAAAAGGTTTGCGTACAGTATTTACAAATCGTTTGAACAAAACCATTATACGTTCTCCTTTAGCGAACCGGGATTTGTGGATTAAGTTCATTTGCTGACAGAAACTAGGCCATACGCGCTGAAGTATGTTCATTCAACCTCAGAGGAAATCCAAACCCTCCAGCGCAGATTTAGTTCTTGATTTTTCACTAAAGGAACATGTAGTGTGGATGTTATCTTTAGAATTAGAACTAGGTAATCATCAACACATCAGAGACTGTCACGATTCCAAGTATCCTTTATTTGTCTTAAATTATATCTAAAGGGGATCTTTTAAGTTTCTTAAGTCTACAATTGTTTAATACACCTTAGCATATAGTTTGCCCCTTTAGTAGCTTCAAACAAGAAAACAATTATGTTTTGGCCACTTGGAAACAGCTCAAACAAGCTCTAAACACAACATTGACATATCAATGTTTAAGCTGATATGCATACTTGTTAGCCGTTTGTCACTTATTTACACATCCGGTAGTTACGCAACGCTATTATTCATTTGGAGTCATGTTTCTGGCTCTTTTAAGTCCATTAATGACTTTCTTTTAGCTCTGTTTTTGTTCTCTACCATCTCCTCATGGAAATATCTGTCTCTTCAGCTGCTAAATGCTCGGCTGTGTTCACCAGCGAGTCGTTAACTGCTGAGCAGGTATAGGTGGGCCTAGTATACAGCAGGGTTTTCAGAGCTGGAAAGCCCAGGGGAGCGGCACCTTCAGGGGATAACTGTCTGTAGCTTCATCCCAAGTGACCTCTTTCACATTGTCACATTGTTATTTTTGATACATTGTATAGAATATTGATTATAGACGCTTCAAGGTTGTTAGAATAAATGAATGAAATACATTTTTGAAAAGTATCTAGAAACTCAAGGTCTACTTACCAGACTTTTTCCCCCCAATACCAAGTGCATTTTGTCAGTGAAGGGAGTTTGCTGGAGATGGCTTGGTCGTCATCACTTAAGTAAAAAGCGACATCATTTTTACACAGAGTGAAATATTCAAAACTGAGATGTTGTGGCCACACCAATCCATTAAATGGAAATGTTTTACACACTTTATGCATAGTTCTTATTTAACATTTCTCCCAAACTTTGACACACGTGGTCTCTTTTTTCAAAATAAAGTTCTGTAATAAGTAAATACACTGCAATTATATGGAGAAAACATATTGTTCCCCATCACAAAAAACCCAAAGAAGTGAGCATGCAGGGCCTTGATAAGCTCGAGGCTTCAGTTAACCCTGTCAAAGTATTTCAGCTGGGTCAGTTCACAGAATTAGCCTTCTCTGCCTGGACTGTAGCCTTAAATCTCTGGCATATTTCTCCACTCCTCTCTGTTGGCCGGAGTGGATCCCACTGCGAGAAAGCCTATTTTGGAGCTCCCACAGGGTGCTTTATAATATCGTCCCATACTAATTTATCCTCCCTTACCAATTAATTTGGAGCACGTTATTCTACTGGGACAAAGGTCAGTTATTTTCTGAAAGAGGCTGCTGATGGCCTAAATCATTTTCAGTTCAAGGGGGGGCTGACTGGTAAAACTGTCCCTGCTTCAACTCATTGCTCTGACTATTTTCAGAACATTTAATATGAATTATGTAGCTTCATACTTCGAACTAAAAGAAAAAATAAAGAAACCTTGAAAAGCCAAACATGCATAAATTGATTTTTAGCTACTTGAGGGCTGTGGAAACAGACTCTAAGCCCAAGAACGGGAATATTTCAGCTTTTAAAATATGACAAACTTGTTAGCGAACAGGCGGTTATTTACACATAGACAGAGCGAAGTGTTGGCATTTAGTTCGCACCAACAATCTCCTTTTTCTCTCTGTTTGGTCTCCTCCAACTCTTTAGCAGCTAAATGCTCTACTATGTTCACCAGCTAGTTGCTCTCTTTATCTATCTTGTGGCGCTGGTGCTGAACAGGTAGCATACAGTAGTTCTAGCAGAGCTATTTCATTATCGCAGATCTAAAGCATCATTTATCAATATTTCCACATTAACATGGCTACAATTATTACGTGCAATGTGAAGGGGGTCACTCACAGTGACGTACACATAGTTCCCCTCAACTCTACGGATTGTTTTGTCGTCTTTCAGTTCATTGTTTTGGTTTTACAGTCCGCAATTTGAACGTTCGGATTCAGTCTCACTGCTCTCATCCACCCCGTTCCCAGTTGTAGCTTAAGCTGCTGTTTTCAGTGAAAAACGTCCACCACAGCACCAAGCGTCAGACGAACAACGTTAGCGACTAGCTTGTGAACATAGTCAAGCAACTAGCCAGTAAAGTCAGTAGAGTGCAGAACCTCGCCAGGTTTTTGTGCAACGACCACTGCTTTACCCACCGTCTAGACACCAGTTAGATCATCTAAAACACACTTCATTTTAACTCAAAAACAAGCGGCAGTGAATGCGGGCCATCAGCTTGAAGTTGTTGCATAAGACATTTCTCGCAACCACGAGAGGTCCTTGAACATGCAGCCATTAACTGGCAACCCAAAATAGTATTGAGTTTGCTGCAGCAGAATGCGAGATTAACCGTGGACAGACACGGAGGTGCACAGGTGACCGATCGCATGATCCTCCTGGTGGAGATTTTAAAAAAAAAGAAAAGAAAATACTGGACAGATGCACGAAACGAATACTAACGACGCTCCGCGTTCACTGAACCTGTAAATAGCCAATTGTTTGCTTACACATCTGGCATTACATCTTTTAAGGCAGTGGTCGCCAACCCGTCGATCGCGATCGACAGGCCGATCTCGGAGACTTTCCCTGTCGCTCTCCAAAATAAAAGAAAAAAAAAGAAGAAAAAAAAATTCTGTGCTTTTATTTTGAAGGGGATTTTGTCTGCAGGCTGTCTGCTCATCATCTCCGCTTGTGTGCACGTCAGAACGCGCAACTGGTGGGCCCCACCGAGGCGGGTCTATGAAGCAGTTTAGCCAATCGCTGATTAAAGATATAAATGAGTGACATACAATTTAGCCAATCAGCGTCCTCAAGTAGATTCAGAGTGGGGCTAAAACGATCTGGCCCCAAGCACGAGCGCGAGCGCCAGCGCGAGCACTACTTGTCCAAGACCCGTTTGAGAGGAGAAGTTTGAGGAGATTCTGCAGTGAAAGAGCTGATCCCAGATCAGCAGACTAGCGGGAAAGGGAAGCAGAACATGGAGCTTCTCTACTAGCTGTACCAGACAGGTTTGGCTAGCTGGATGATGTCATGCTAACAACTTATTAAGCTTTTTACAACAATGGGGACAGATCCAGCACGGACAGTTAGGGATTGAGGGAGGAGGAGGTAAGGAAACATGAGAACACCAGGGTAGGGAGTGAGGAATGAGGAGGTAAGGAAACATGAGAACACCAGGGTAGGGAGTGAGGGATAAGGAGGTAAGGAGACATGAGAACACCAGGGTAGGGAGTGAGGAATGAGGAGGTAAGGAAACATGAGAACACCAGGGTAGGGAGTGAGGGATAAGGAGGTAAGGAGACATGAGAACACCAGGGTAGGGAGTGAGGGATAAGGAGGTAAGGAGACAGACACCTCACCGACTGCCTCAGACTGGCTGTCTGTGCTTATGAGCCGAACTACAAGGCACTCACAGACGGTGTTCAGTCACAGCATCACACTGACTTGAGTCACATGACTTCTGATGGCATTGTGATGGGCCACAGAGCTGAACTGCACTTACATTAGTTGCACTGACTGAGAATTGTGTCAGTATTGTGTTGTAACGTCAGTTGATAAATACAACAGTTAATATTGGTCGTTCATCCAGCCTGCTCATTGCAAATGTGTTTTTTCTTGTTCAAATTGTGTGCGGTTAACAAATAATTTCCTTTTTATGTTGCACTGAAATGAAGTCATTTAGTGTGTTCTTGGTCACATCAATTTGAAAGCTGGACCAAAGTGTTTGATTTCATTCAATTACAATTAGGCCAAATAAAAAGCCATATTTGTAAGTACAGTCTGGACAGTCTTTTTCTCTCAACGCCTCAATAGGTAGATCTTGCCGGTCACCAAGGCAGAGGTCAGGGATCTTGGGCTTAAAAAGGTTGGTGACCACTGTTTTAAGGTATGATGTCAATGTTGTGTTTACAATGAGTAAAAAGATATCCCCCCCCCCCACTAAAAACAATGATTGTATCTTTAAATTAACTATCTTTGGACAAAAACCTTTGCTTCTCTACATCTTAACTCACACTTTTCAGTCTTTATCCTTCTGGGGTTGTTTATTAAGTTGCTGACCTTTGAATTAAAGCTTATTTCACCATTTAGAACTCCTCTCTCCTCGCCATTTGCAATTCAAATCTTAACTGCCATTTAATTCCTGAATCAAATACGGGTCGTTAGGTTAGACCCAAATCTGTCAATCCTCACAACCATTATCTGCCCTGACGGATTGAGAGTGTCTGTCTTTCTGCCATCTACAGGTGAGTTAGCCTACTAAGCCTACACAAAGTCTCATCAAAGTGACGTACTTTCACTGATTGGCAAAACTCAGCGAGTGACGATATCTTCAATGACAAAGCAGCTTTGTATCAAAAGGCAGGCATGAGGTTGTGTTTTTTCTCCAGTAAATTAGGCCCTATACTCGGAAATAGTTGTGCGTCACGGCCCCCCGAAGCCATTCACCCAACCAAAACACAACAGCCATGTCAGCAACAGCAGCCCCGTCCAAAATCACAGAGGAGTTAGCTCTGCTCAAGGCCAAGATCACCGCTCCAGCTCAGTGCGCCATTCATTCAAACCATAACTGGCAATATGTCAAGCCGGCGACCCCGAGATTCAGGCTCACTGTACTAAATATAAACCGAGGGGATTAGGGCCCTTTTTTTCTGTTTTCCTTTTGCTGCTTGTCCAACACAAAGCTCCTGAAGGTGCTGAAAACAGGCCTGTGTGTATCTAGGAAACGGCCGCTGCCAAAATGGGAAACAAACCGCGCTCTGTGCTGCTCTCCAGAGCCTTATGTAAATGTCCCGGCAGAGCGGGGCTTTAATTGACATCAACCGGTGGCCACGGCCAGACTGAAAATGATGAAATTGTTCCATCTTGTGACCAACAGCTGTTTGCTTTCAGGATCATAACTGAGCTTCCTTGTCTGGTCTGTTTACATAGGACCCGGCAGCTGAGTCACTATTTACTGGAAATTAACATTTCTTTGTGAACAGAGTGGCTAAACGACCCGACTAAACTTGACTGTATGCTGCTCCTTTATCAGACACACATCCAAAGAGGGATCTGAAGTGATTCAAGCCTCTTTTTTTAAGACAGAAAAAGGGGGACATGGTGACAACAGAGGAATAAGAAAAATATATTACACTTGCTTTCTTCCAGGAGATGGCAGTAGAGATCAATCCTGTCAAAACATGTCGTTGATCCACCTCCAAATTCTGCATCCTGCCCAGAGAAAGAGTTGTGTTTTGTCTGCCCGTTCTTTTGTTTCCATCTCTACGTTGTGGTGCAAGTTTGATGTTTGAGTAAAAATCTGTTTTCAGCATAGACGCCATGATCTTGAGAAGACAACGACTAATTTCAAAAGACCATTCCATATTCAATATGCCAATATTCATTTATTCTAAATGAAATGTTTCATTCTAGTGTCGGTTTTCTTTTGTTTTTGTAAACATAAAGACACGATACATGTTAATCATTGGGCATATAAAGGTAGCTCATACCACACCACAACCACACATTTTTACAGTATATTATCCGGAGTATTCACTTCCTGGTACATTTTGTTCTTTATACAAATTAGAATTCGAGAGCAGACTTCATGGACAATCCTTCAGTATTAGCCCTCATCTTCAGAGATTAAAAAACAACTCACAAAACAGAAGCAATGTCCATCATTACTTTGAGATGTGGGCTCTGTCCGACTAATGGAGCGAACAGTCCTTGTGCCAATAAAGCCTGCCGATGCTAGTAATCCATGTTCTGATGTATCCAGTGGATAGACCTTCTTCCAAATAAACACAGATAAGGAAGCTTGTTTAATAACATCTGTGTATCATTGTGTGGTTTGTAAATGCGCTTACTGCGTTTTCTGACCGGCCTGCATGTTCCACTTTTCCATATCCTGCATCTTCTCCCATGTTTGAATTAGGATCCCTTTCCCTGATCTGTATAACTACACGGAGTATGATTTGATTAATTACTGAAGCTGAGCGTGCTCTCCAAGGCACATTCAGAGAGCATTGTATTTTCATCGGATTTCGTTCTCCTTTTTCATAATTGTACTTGCTTTAAAATATTTGCTTCTTACAAGTCACTGACTTCTCTTTTCCAACCACACTTTTCAGAGAGTACTTTGTTTTGTTTTTTCAATACAGGTAAATGGTGTATTTAAAAATATCCTTGCTTCCACTGAGAGTTCAGTTCTGTCATATTGGATATTGTAGTTGTACTACTATTGAACCAACAGAGGGAAATGCAGCAAGAACGTAAATAATAAAAATGCATCCATTAAGGCCAAGCCGTAGTCTCACAGACACATCCGTCACATCAGCACAAACACAAAGTAAATAAACATAAAATGTTTCTATAGAAGCTTCATGAGGAGGTGTTCATCCCAAAGTCTCATTTAACCAGCTGTCAACAAGGGAAACACACAACTACAACTAAAAACATTACAAATGTGTATTAAGTGGTGTTCACAGTGAGCCTCCTCAACCTTTTGTTTGAGTACCTTTCACTGGCTGATTCGTTTGTTTTATTAGTTGTTGGTGCAATTGCTAAAACACAATTTCTGAAACTCTACACACAAAAATACATTCACAAGATACAAAATATGTTACACCTCTAGCAAAGGCAAATTTCAGACACAACGTCTTCCTCTAACTCTCTCCAAACTCGGGCCTCCATTGTTGTGCACCCCAACGAGCAAACCTCAATCCAGTTCTGCTCTAATGGGTTACAGGTGTTGTCACAGGTGCATTCTGGGTGCAGGTGATTGATAACCGAGTGTGGTATATCAACGGCAGTGTTTAGCAAACAACACACACAGGCTTTTAGTTTTATTGCGGTTATTTGCAAAAAAAGAAAGTGTGTTTTAGAATGTAAAGCAGACAAAGAGTTTCCTGTGAGACACCACTTGGTGGCAGCGTTGGTCTTCTTCTGTCTTTGTTCATTGGACAATAAAGGACCTTTTGGTCAAAGACACCCAGTAAATCGAATGCTACTGTGCCAGTTTGTATTGTTTGGGCACTTTAGCCAGTCCGGGTGGTCCTGCGGTCAAGAAAAAGACGCACCATCGTGTGATTGAGTATTGGAAATCATTCAGTTTTAGCCCAAATTATTCCCAAGGCACCTTTAGTGAGTTGTGTGTCAGTCTCACTTGACCAGCTTCTGGAAGGCTGCCCCCTTCAGAGTCGTGGCTAATGCCCACGCTGACCAGAAGCCTCCATTATCCGGTCCAGATGAGGGGGGCACGATAACGTCCTGAGTGACAGGTCTGTGGCAGCTGTGTGGGGAGGGAGGGCCTCCCACCCCACCCCTCATCTCCGAGTGTCCGCTCACAGAGGGAGGCGTTTGTTACTGTGTGACAGCTGTCACGGCCCCCCCTCCCCCCCCCCCCCCCTCCCACCCCATCCCTCTCACCCTCACCCCTTCCTCCAAGCACAGCTTTCCGCATCATTACCTCTCACCGTAACCTGCTGTCCCTTCCCAACCACGCCAGAGAAAGGAGAAGTCTCTGCGTGTGAAGGAGGAATCCGGTGCAGTGAGTTAAAGCATTCGAATTAAATGGTTTTGTTTGTGAATTAACAACCTTTAAAAAAAAAAGAAAGGAGCGAGCATGAGCCGCAGCGGGAGCAGAAAGAGACTCCTGCTGAAGTTCAAACCTTTTTAGCCAAAAATCCAAAAAACAAATTGTCACTCTGCACGCGCTTAAGTTTGACTGGCAAGGTGACATTTGGGGAGAGGAGTGCAAAAAGACCCCAGTGATGAGGGCTTAGCAGCAAACATGTGACAAGATGCACACGTGCAGTAAAACGTTGCCAAAAAGTACACTTTCCCCACGGAGTTTTTGATGATAAAAACATTTCATTTTAGAGCCTATATGTCAAAATGTGCAGTCTTTTCAAAATAAACTTCCGTCTTCACAGGTAACAGCTTAGTTAGGTTCAGGCAACACAACTACTTGGTACGGTTTTGGAAAAGATTGTGGTTTGGGTTCAAATAACTACGGAAACGGCCTTCTCGTTTGATATGGGGGGCACAAACAAAGGTTTCCTGAGACCGGTTTTGGTTAGACACATCTTGTGAAACACTGAATACGAGCCTGAAGAGTTAGACGTGCAGTAGGTTTTCAGTTGTCCATTTTAGACAGTTGTACAGTTAAATACTGAAGCTACAGGTAGGCACTGTCATCCTTGAGGCCTTATCTTAAGGTTGTATTCAACAGAATCCTTGTGTAGTTATATGAAATAAACATTTCATATCACATTTTCCACTGAGGTGGTGTTGCGGAAGGGTTGACCTGGCAATTTCAAAGTAAGCAGATGAGGTTTTTTTTTATGACAGGATGGGTCATAAACAAGCCCTGAGACACGTCAGTAATTCTGCAGGACATAGATAATCAGGGTTGGGCATTACTGGCCTTGGCTTTAATCCCAAACTGAATATGTTTCTTTTATTGATGACTGGAGGATTTTGTAACACTGGAACCAGTTCAAACTGGAAAAACACACTGATTGGGAGTAAGAATACTAAAAGTATTGCAATTGGCTTTTCGATAACCCACGTCTTTGTTGTGAAAGAGTCTAATCTCTAATTTTAAGGAAGTCGGCAGTGAGGGCGGGTTTTTATGAGTATAAACGTCCCCACCCAAGGCTGTAAATGCTGCGTGGGATTCTCCGCGGTGAACGTACAAGGTCTTTCTGGTTGCCGAAACATAGACAGTACTGTGCTTCATCGCTCTATTACACTGTAATACGCAGAACAAACTAATGTACAGAATAGACTGTGAATCACAATGTCAGTCCCTGATACAGCACAGCGTTAAAGGTCCTAATCAAGATATTGAAATTGCTAAATGTTGTGCCTCTCTTTCAATAACCAAACTCCCGTGTGCTATATGGGAATCTTCATTTATTTAATCCACTGCTTCAAGTAGAGTGGATTTAGGAATGAGCAGCAAAACGCCACGTTTTTTCTCCATCTCCTTACGCCCTTTTATCATTGACTGTAATGAGGAGAAATTAAATATTTGAAAAGCTGGATACTATCCTGTACGGTGCAGAAACAGTCAGCCTGTCTGTCGCATGAGTCACAGGTTGAGCTGCTAAATTTGGGGAGGAGGTTAATCCAATGATGGTAATGACACAGTCCTTCCTGTAGCTACCACCGTCCTGCTGATTCATGGCACCGTCACCTTAAACCACACGCACATAAGACTGTGCTAGAGGCGTAAACATCCACATGGTTTCTGAGTCACACATTACTATATCCCCAAAAATGTGCTGAGCCATATCCGTACTAAATACGACACAAATGGACTGCCATCGTGAACCCATCTAGACTATAGACTCTATATAAAGACCCGGAGGAGCGGTATGTGAGAGCGCAAAAAAATGTGGGGTTGACGCGAAACCGCAAGAATAAAAACATCCAACGGTAAACAGGAGGAGGTTAAAGCAGAGTTCCAGTTAGTGAGAACCCAAGTGATGCGGACAATCGTAGAACCCAGAGAGAAGCCACGCTGCCACGGGGAAAACATGCAAACGCCACATAGAAGCCACGTCTAGCCCGGGAATCGAACCCCGGCCCCCTCTTGCTGTGAGGCGACAGTGAAAGCCACCAAGTTGGAAAACTCCAGAATAATTTTCAAAACCTGATATGAAAACAGCTTCAGTCAACAGTTACCAAAAAGCCATCTATCAAGCTCATTAAACTGTATGCGTTTGTCGAAAGGTCGAGCTAGTTTGTTAACCTAGCTAAAAAGCTAATGACAAAGCCGTCAAACATTTTATTTTATACAAACTTGAAGTGAACTCAAGGCGACTTTTAATTGAGAGGACTTGAGCAACAGTCATTTTATTTTCGATCAGCAAAGTAAACACTGCATAAGGAATATTTGTTTGTCTATATCCATGGCTAATAAGCTAATTGTTAGCTTACACCACCTAGCAAAATCTCACTATGGAGCACTTTCCTTCTTCTTTAAGTCTTGTGAAGGATATCATTTTAGGCCAAAACTTCAAAGAACACACTTGTACAAAGACAGACACTTTTAGATGAAGCGGTTTTCTGTGGTTAATTTGAAACTAGGTTCACTCAAGGGAAGAGGGAACAGTAACAGGCAGTACAGACAGAGGTCATGCACTTGAGGCTCAAGTTTGAGACTGGGTTCACTGGATGTTCTCCCGCAACCCCCACCATGGTTCACCATGCCTTTGGCCCATATAATTCCACTCTGCATGACTCACCGAGCTGGCATCAAGGTAGTCTGGCACTCATTCCGTCCAAAAGGTTAAACCATTGTGATTCAGACCCTGAATCAAGCTCGTAATCTCTGATGCATATGGTCTGCATGTGTGTGTGTGTGTGTGTGAGATTTAGTGTTCATTCACGTACATTTTCTTTGTGCAGATTGTGTGTATTGTGAGAGCAGCACCGAGAGGCGTTACATTAAAATATTCTATGTCACCTCAGCTGTGGTGGAAAAAACATGGACGATAATTATTTCCGAGAGCTGATATCAAATTAAACACACAGATTGTGCAATATTTTATTAGGGGGCAATTAGTTGCTGCTCTGATTGAGGGCAAATCACAGCTACAGTCATTCAGGCTGATTCATTTCAACACGTGAAGCATCGTGTGTAACAGTCTTACTGTATGGCTATAGCAGAGATGCAGGGCAGTGCTCTTTCCTCTCAGAGAGCCATTGATTTCTTCCCTGCTGATAACTCTGTTGCGCATGTGTGTGTGTGTGTGTGCGTGTGTGTGTGTGTGTGAGTCCCTCATCGCTGTGCTGGGAGCTGTCGATGACATGAGTGGAAAAACCTGTCAGAGAGGGTGGTGGTAGTTAGATACCACCATGGCCCTGGGGGAATTGTGGGTGAGAAATGTGTTGATTCTCTGTTGGCTTTCACCTTCCCCCTCCAACCACGACGAAGGGAATAAGTAAACGGACCTGTTTTTATACGTTCAAGCTAGCATGTACTTTGCTGGCTAACATTTCTCTTTCTTTTGAGAATTAGAAACATGACAGCGTGTTTCTTCTCTGTCCATATTCCACGTTCATCGTGTGACTATGCTGGATATCAACCAAACAAGATAAAGCTACAATTTCTGCCAGCATTTAACATGGCTACTACAGCCTCCTAGCTAAAGGCACTATCAAAACCCAGACAGTGCCATAGCTGTTGAACGCTAACAAAAAACATCTTTGTTTTATCAAATCTATTTGTAAAATGTCATATGCCACGTATCGTACTGTATTTCAGGGTATTCACTGCATGACGAAAACATTGTCAGGCCAAAGCTAGCTAGCGGAGCGGAGGAGCTAGCTCAGAAAGTGTGTCGGCTCCCTACAGGCAGGTGTTGTACCAAATCCTGTGACCCATTAGATTCTGTGTCAAGAGGAGAGATTGTGGGCTAATTATATTGACACTGTAAATGATTATATCATACTGTTCATGAATGATATTTTTATATTATTGATGGCATTTTGCTGGTCTATACCTAGTGACAACTTAGAGACCAGTTGTATGGAAAGCCCTTAATGTGAGTTTTGATAGTTTGGGTCCCATGTGTAATATTTTTGAAATGTTTAAAGGCTCATTTAAATAGAATGTACAGTTTGCAGTTTCAGGTTTGGAGTGGAAATTAATTAAAGGAATTAATTAGAATTTAAAGGAGCAGGCACTCCTTACTCCAGTTTTGGAATGAAAAGGTCCACATTTAAAGATTTTGACAGGGTTGCTTTTTTTAAAGCTACCCACAGCTTCCAGCTTCCAGTTAAGAAGGAATTTGGTGCAGTGATTAAAATCAGTCAACTTATGACTCCGAGCAATAAATTGAAGCGCTTTGTCTGGGATAAACAAAAAAAAAGGAGAGACTGTGAACTATAGTGGTCGCAAAAAGAGACAAAGAAAAGAGCATAGTTTGAACAATAGTCAATTGACATTTGGGGAGTGGTGTGCAAAAAGACCCTGACGCACCGGGAGGATACAAACATCGGCGAACGAAGAAGAGAGGTCATTTACACAAGACGCCGAAGAAAACGTCTTAACCGGCGAGACTACAAGATCCTGGGACTTCTGTCGTAAAGGGCCGTTCAAGCATCCAGTTCTGAACCTATACATGTTTTGGCTGTTTCAATATCAGTCAAGAAATATCACCATAAGCCTTAACATGCACATATCACTCACCTCAGAACCTATTTAAGCTTTCCTGTGCACGTGAAGGCCGTAATACCTAAAAAGCGAGTAGCCGTGAACTGTCACAGGGATTTAATGCTCAAAAGTATTTCTCACCAGTGTATTTGCAAAAAGTGTGTTATGTGATTTTGCTGTGATATCATAATCTGACCTTCAACCAAAGTGACCAGACCAGTTTCCTAAAAGGCACCGAAGGGAGCTGAAAACCCCCCAAAAAACAAACTTGATCTGACGCCCCGAGGCACAAAGCAGCGATCACAGACGGAAAAAAAAAGAAATTGTGTGGGTGTTTCACACAAGTGAGAGATTCCTTGACACGGCAGCGATACTTAACCCTCTTTAAAATGCCTGAGCGTTTCACACAGAGAGACAGAGATAATGACCGCAAGGCTACGGGCATGACATTGGCATTTCCTCCCTCCGGAAACACGGCGCTCAATCGTGGGCCTAAAGCACTGACTCATCAACCAAGACCCATATTGTAGGGGGAGAGAGAGCGAGAGAGAGAGGATGAAAAGGAAAGTAGGAGAGGAGAAAACTTGTAATTAGTTTTGCGCATTCATCATGTGTCTGATGTTATCTTAATGAGAGCGTGTGGAACGTTTCAAAGGTTGTTGTTTTTTTAACGTGGTCACTGTTGCAGATGTCAGCGAGCTGCGGTTGTTATTCTCCTCTGGAGCCCCAGCTGATGCTGAGCCCCCATACAAGGCCAAAGAATGTCAAATATGAGGGGAAGGCCTGGCACGAAGCACATCTCGGGACGCGCACATTTACTCTGCACGTGCCTCCACATGTGCACACGCGCAGCAGAAATATTGAAGAATCAACAGTTCCCAGGCCTCAGAGGTGGAAGCTATGCACACTCAGCTGCTCTGATTTACAGTAAGCGAGTAAGCTCCTCGGCTTAACCGCAAACCCGAGTACAGATCCGTTTTCTTTTCTTAGAGGGAGCTGAGCTAAGAGCGTTTGCAAAGAACCCCCCCCCCCCGAGCACTGGAGGTAAATTCTCTTGAGCTTGTACAATGTGTTATGATGTGATTTTTGTCAGCGTGGACTGTATTCATACCACAGACCTCCGGGCCTTGATGGAAGGCTGCTCATATCAACACTGAAATAAACCGGCTGCGATGCTTAGGAGTGTTCAGTGAGTGCACAGTCAGGGATCGGTCACACCAGCATTCATAACAGCACATTTGGAGACAGTTTATTTAGAAAGTGGATCACTCGCCGAGGCACATGTTTGAACTTGCTCGTTCGCGACGCTGACCGGTTGGCTTTTGGCAGGGCCGACCTCCGAGGAAAACCGTGAGACCTTGGGAGTCAAAAAAGAAGGAAGTTTAGTAGCAGTGTCACACAATCCATTTTTAGATGACCCCCGCTCTGCTGCAGCATAAACTGCCCCATAAATCGATGTGTCATGGTTTATAACCGTGAGAAGAACAGCGGTGCAACTATGTTCCCTTGAATTAAAGAGTGGGTCCACACTCTATTTCAAGTTCATCTTCATTCAACACTCACATGTTCTTATGTGCGTTGAAACAGTTTTTGGTTGCTGTAATAATTCCTTCTGTCCACACTGGTTATGAAGAGATCCTATTTAGACAAATTCATTATTCTGATCTCTTTTTATGTCTCCATAGCACTGCACTGCAGGGGAGGGATAGTAAAGGCCTCTGCACACCAGGGACGTGATGAAGAAACAACACAAAAATGCTAGACACTCGCCTGTGAATATCTAGGGCTTTTATTGTGAAAGGTAAGAGCGAATGGAGTGCATCTGCTCTACGCTGAGTTTCTCAAGATTGAAAGGAGTAATAAAGTTTGCCGTTTTACAGCCCCTTCAGGGAAGGGAGGTACGGAAGAGCAGGACCGAGCTGGGCAGACTGGTCAGACTCTGCTGCAGTAAAACGAGAGGTTTTCTAAAGGGACCACCTTTGTCCACAGAGGACACCATAATCAAAACATAATGAAAGTTCCTCGAAGTAGCTTTAAGTCAAAATAAAAGTAGAAATAGCACGCTGTAGAATGGCCCCTTCCAGATATTATTATATATTTTACATCATTGTATTACTATTATATATGCATCAATGTCTGAATGATGTAATTGGTCAAAGTAGAGATAATAAAAGATGATATACTGTTGCGTAGTAACAACAAAAAAACAGGACTTTTACTCAGGGGACCAGGGTTCGTGTCCTGTGTGAAACCAAAAGTGATTGATGTGAACTGACGACGTCATCGGACGCTACGCCACTGAGTCCCATGATGTTACGTCTGTAGCTTATGTTATGTTACAATTAGACTTATTCTACGCCAAACCAAGATGTTTTTTCAAATCCATATTAAGTAGTCTTGTTGCCATGGTTTCACAGCATTAACCAAGCGCCCAAGTGCTAAAACGTGAAGAAGTAGGCTTGAGAACGTGTTGGGCTGGCGGTGGTGGACTTTCTAGGAGATGGTAAACTTAAATAAACTCTCTCCGGTTGGCCTCGACACATCTGTCTAGACATGACACACATTGTCTGGGAAACAAACAGGTCCATCAGGTTGTTCACATGGAACCCTTTCAACCACCATAACGCGGTGATCCTGTCTGTGGCCATCTTCATTTTGGCACCTGTAGCAGTCCAGCCTCAATCCATTATCACAAGGCGCTAATCCACTGGATCCTGTTAACCACACACACGCATTAGTAAAACCCTCCCCCCACCCCCCTTTCCGAGTTAATTAGATTGCAGTCTGTTCAGAGGAGAGAGTTTTCGGGAGCCATCCGGGGCTCCAGTAAGCGCCTGTTGTGGTGCTGCAATGTTAATAGTCCTGGATTAGTGAGACAATGGAGCTGGTGCTGGGATCAAGCTGTGAGGAGGCAGGGTTCACAGATGGGATCAACATAGCTGCTGCCGGGCTGCACACACACACACACACACACACACACACACACACAGACAAGGGAGTCAACGCAGGTGTGCCAAAATCTACAAAAGTACACACTGCTGTTTTGCACATTTGCTCCACCGTTAAGAATCACATTATCACATCGCAGAGTCTCAGATCAACACATTCCATCCTCAAGTCTGAACACACACACACACAAATTACCTAATCCATGTTTTACAGACATCGTTTCCATTGTCACGTATCGCGTTATCACGTTGCACAATCATAGACGTGCACATTTCCGATTTTATGATCCATAAACCAGATTCCAGTCCTTAAATCTGAGTGTACTGTTCACAGAGGAGAACACAATCTGTCTGTGTGTGTGTTTGACTCACTGCGTGTGAGTCGATGATCTTGGAATGTCCTCTTCCATTGTGCCAGATGCTTTTGATGTCGGCAACATGCTGCAATTCGAAATTATAGGCAGATAAAGAAGGCCCGGAGGGCACACATGGACCAGAGGATAACTTTGAAAAAGCCAAACAGAAAGAGATACCAGCAGATAACTAATGCAGTAAATACCGCAACATGTGAGGAATGTGTGTGTGTGTGTGTGTGTGTGATTGTAGAAGGAGAAAACACCAGCAAAGATGAGGCATGGGAGATGACAGATGGTGCGAAAGGTTACATATTGAGATATTAATAACACAGCCTGATCAGAGCGTGTGCCAAGAACCCCCACCTCATCTAATGTACACATCACCCTCCAACGCATTTCTGGTTAATATGTGTCAACCTGGTACAAACCTGATACAGCTCTCCAGAGAATGCTTTGATTGGCACACGTACTTCAGAGGAGGTTGGGGGGGGGGATTAAATGTCACCCTGTCAAGATGTGAAAAGATAATCAAATGTAGACCTGGGTTGAAATGTTTTGACATGTGCTGCCCACGTTGGGTGGGTTAGGATTAGCTCATTACAAAATAGCACAAATGGAGAAGTGGGGGAGAGAATTCTGCTCTTATTCGTGTGATTGGCTGCTCACATGATATTTACTTCCAAACAGCACCCCCCCCCCTCCCCCCCTCCCAAGTGGGCGGGGAAATCAAATAAATCAGCCTAATCTATCAATAAAAAACATGCTGATTTCTTGCTGTGAAGCCTACATGAAAACTGCTTTTGTTCAGTCAATTTCTGCTGTCAGTGGATTGAACTCACCGATCGCTTCAATAGCGCTTACGTCTCCCTGTTATTGTGGATTCCCAGTAAGAGTACGGCCATGCTAGTGGCTCTTTGGCACAACTAAGCTTTCAGCTATTTAACGTCTGCATGCTAGCATGCTCGCAATGACAACTCTAACATACTGTTGTTTAGCAGCTATAATGTTCACCGTATTTACCTTTTAGTTTAGCATGTCAGCATGCTAACACACTGATGCTTAGCAGCTATAATGTTCACCATATTTACCTTTTAGTTTAGCATGTCAGCATGCTAACACACTGATGCTTAGCAGCTATAATGTTCACCATATTTACCATTTTAGTTTAGCATGTCAACTTGCTAACATTTGCTTATTAGCACAAACAGCACAGCTGAAGTTGATGGAGATTAGTTGTGCAGGTATTTTGTCATAAACCAAAAGTATTGGAAAACATGTTGACCTGTGGTGCCAGATAAAAAGTCAGGGGATGACCAAAGGTTTTAACATTCATCCTCTGGAGACATGAATGTTACTTTTACTCAAAACCACAAATTTCAACCTGCTGGTGGCGCTAGAGGGAAAGTCAGTCAGCAGCAATCATCCTCTAAGGACCATGAATGTCTCTACAAAATATTCTGGCAATTCATTTAATTGTTGCTGATATATTTCTGGACCAATACACATAGTGCCGTGCCGCTAGTGTGGCTAAAAACACAAACATGTTCATGTTTTATAAGGAACTATACAGCTTGTTTGTACAGGCTCGCATAGCTTTGTCTTTACAGTGAGCCACAAACTGTCACTGGGTGAAATGTGTGTTAATCAGTGACTTGATCAGAAAACTTAGTCAGCGGTGATATGAGTTTCTTTATTGCTCTCTTGTGTGACTGTTCTGGCTCTTGGCTACATGGGAGCTGAGCAAACACAGAGGTGTGGTAAACGCAATGTCTCCTAGAATTTCCTGTTCTGAGAAAGCACTCTAACGTTGAAGTGTGTTTTTATTGGAGATGATGGCGTAACCACACTTGTGTGTTGATATGTTAGAGGACAAAAGGCAAGAAATGGTCACACTGGCAGAACACCAGCAATAGTTATATAAAGTTAATTATAATACAGGTAGTACATTTGGTAAGACTTTAGACTGCAGCCCGCATGTTCTACAGTGTGTATTTTAGGAGGGGCTTAGACAGTAAAAAATAGACTGAGAATAGAATAGAGAATAGAGTATTTTTGAAGTACAAATTTGAGGTACTCTACTTGAGAATTTAGTTTTTTCACACGACTTCATCCTTCCCAATTCAGAAGAAAACATTGTATGTTTCACTCCACTACAATTATTTGACAGCTTCTGTTGTTTTGGTCGCCAAAAATGTCTTATTCAGCATTCGGTCGTACTTAGCTCCACCCTCTTGTGTCACTTCTGGTTGCAAAAAGCGAAGATGGCAACGGCTCAAAAGCAAATATGGCGACGGCCAAAAAGCGAGGATGGAGATGGTCAAAATCCAAAATGGCGACGGCCAAAATGCCAAACTCAAGGCTTAAAAAGCAGCAGTCCACAAACCAACGGGTGACGTCACAGTGGTACTTCCACTTCCCCATGATTTTATCATCATTCAAAAAACATAAACATAGCTGTTTTACAGCTGCAGCTGTTTGGGTACACCATGCTTCCCAAGCAACAATACTGTATGCTACATTATCTATTATGAGCACTCAGTATAAACCTTTCAAAATGTAATTTCCCAAAGCAGTTTGTGAGCATATTATATATATATTTCGTACCCTGCATCTATTCAATAAGTAATGACCGTGTAATATATTCATGTCCCTCTTGAAGTCCACCTCATCAGCAAACCTCTTGGCTTCGCTCCTTGTACCACAGTATTTGTCTTCGCTTCAAATACGACTCCTTACCACCAATGCATCTTTTTCCACCTTGTCCGGTCCTGTCACATCGGCTTCTACCTAACAAAGCATGAATTCACCAAGGACGACTTAGAATAGCAGATAGAGAGACTTTACATAACATAAAAAAAAGATTTTATTTGAAGCTTTAAAAGTCATTTACAGCCTCAAGGTCAAACGTCACTCATGCTTGATCCTCTTGCATTTGAACATTTTAAGACGCAGCTAGCTCTCTATAAATCCAGCGGGACCTTTTTAACCACTCCACTTTTTCATGCTGCATTTCCTCAACGACATGCATAAGCCCTCATGGTAGATTCCACCACGGGCTGTTACGCAACCGTTAGTCAGCCCAGCCTGATTATTATCCCGTCATTTTGTTTTTTCACACGGACACCACTGACGGGTTTAAAAACCCCTGAGGATGTTTCGCTACCGGTGGTGGTTTCACCAACACGGCCGGTGGACAATGGAGGAGGTGGTAAACAGGAGGTTGAGAAGGAGAGGAAAGAAGAGAAAGGCCAGATGGGACTGAGGCAAAGGCTTCGATGAGCCATCTACTGTTGAAACCATTCGGATGGGGGGAGGGGGGGAAGACAACACATCAGCGCGATGATTCGCATCAAGTCTACATCTTTAAAAAGTAATTTCACCAAGAGGGTGCTGAGGAATCGCTCATGATTTTCCCCTTGCTTGTGTGTCTCTGTGTAAGCGCCCATCCCCCTTTAGTCCCTGCAGCGAGAGCAGGCAGGCTGGTGAAGTTGGGGGCAGGGCGACTCTCTTTCTTTCAGCCTCCAGAGCCTGCTGACAGCTGCTCGGGGAGGCCCCGGGCCCGCTGCTTACCGCCGGGCAGAACCACAGCCACATCCTGGAGGATTCAGCGAGGGATTCGTGCAATACGCGCTCGCAGGGCCCGGCCGCAAGCTGGAGCGACCTGAAATAAAAGCGGCCTTGACAAAGACTTGGGGCCTGGTGTTTACTCAATCTGTCCACTTGTGTTAATATTTGAGGAATCCCTCGTGGTGGCTGCGCTGGCTGGGAGAGGGACAGGACACACAAATGTGCCGTTTAAAGTCCATCATGACCGGCGGCTACTTCCTGTCGGGGGGCCCCCAAGCTGTAATTACCCGGGGTCACACGGCCTGACCTGCAGGCTGTCATGTCAAAAGTGTTAACCGCGCCCAAATCCTTGAGAAATGTATCTAGTCTCTTCCTGGAATTGCGTGGGGCGAGTTTGGGAGAGGCCACATGTTTGGCAATGATAAGAGAAGAGAAAAACGGAAAATGAGTAATGAGTAATGTGGCTGTTGTTAACGAACACCTTATTGGTGAAATACCCTGAATCAGAGTTATTATGGCGAGCACAGAGCCGTACGGACATTTTACACACGTTTCAAGACTTCTTTTCACTTTCAAGCTAACATATTTAAATTAATGAAAGACAAATGGCACATGTTTAAAGTGTTTACTATTCTTATTACATCGTAAAGGCAGAGATCAAGAGCGGCAGCTATAGCTGCTACCGGATGTAAATGAGACACTGAAGTGTTCAAACGCCAAATGATTAACTCGGATCAATAAAACGACGCCTGGCCAGCTAACTTAGGCTGTCAATACAGATGACAGGAGTGAGAAATGTCTCTGAGGCATCGAGGACAAAGGAGGAGACAACCCTCTCATGCACGGCTCTGGACACGCGCCAAGGCCTCGCTTTTGAAGCCACCATGCCGTTTGCCCGAGCGTCTCCGGGGTGGAACGCGTCAAATAAAGAAAAACACGTCGGACTGGATGGTGCTCATTTTCCACATGACTGTAAAGCTTAGAGGAGCACATTTCCACACACTAAGAGCAAAGGCATCCTCGGTGGTATTCAGGTGGAAGCCACATCCATGTGTGTGTGTTTGTAATACGGGTTTCTATGAGTTCAAGTAAAGAGTATATTGTGCAAAATGATTATTTATGTATGTTGTCTTACCACGAGTACTTAGTATATTCTTACGATGACTAACTTGGATGATTTTTCTTCCCTTTCCAGGCCGAATTGGACTTGCGCACATCCAGTTACTCTGTAACTTTGCTGACCTCCAGTTCAACCAGTCTGCTTCGCTACACCTCCTTGAGCAAACCCGGAGGACGGTTCTATTAACATTCACATCGTGTTACTCCGAAACACGGGACCACCCAAAGTGCCTAATCCGGGGTACACAGCAGACATGTCGTCTGAACAACGTCAAAGCAGGTTTTGCTTTCTTAGCCTTGGCTCTCTTCCTGCGAGCATCCCCTCACACAGACAGGCCAGGCTTCCTCAACAGTTAATTACGGCCACAGCTTGCATGGAGGCATATCATTAGCAGTAATTGCACACGGCATCCCATTGCCATGTGCCTCCCTTTTTTTTATTTTTTTTTATCCTGTCCCAGATTTACGCTGCACTGATCCATGAAGGAGCAGCGCACCCCTCCGCATGCTCAGAATGGTAACGTGGTTGATGGAGGGGAAGGAGCGACGCAATTCCGGGCCTTCTGTGCGCGAGCATGTGCTCAGATCTACCTACGCAAGTCTGGGACTGGGGTTTCAGAGAGGGATGGGGAAAGAAAACAAAAGAAAAAGTGTGTATAGACGGCACAGTCAGCTGCAGGAAATACAGGGATTACCGAGAGGCAGAGCGTGTTTGTTGTGTAAGCACGTGAAAAAGGTGTACGTGTTTTCGTATCAACAGTGGGGACCGGGTGTGGAACTGGTCGGTACACGTTGAACCATAAACTGTACGTTTTCAAATCCAAATGCATTTAGCCTGTTTCATCTCTGCAGCCTATGCAGATGGCAGAGAGATCAGCTTGTGAAAGGGCTGCTGCAGTACGCCATCACACACTACCTGTATGGAGAAGCAACATCTAGCGGGTCGAGCACCACAGAGGGTTCTCTATGGCGGCCCTGGGAGCTCCATGCGCCTATTCCTGCGTAGGATGTAGTAAAAAAAAAAAATATATATATATATATATATCTACACCGCGAAGAAATAAAATAGGAGCAAATTTAGAAACACAAGCTTGTGTTAGCAATGAATATCAACATTGTTTATGAATAAAAGGTCTTAGAATCACAGATAATGTTAGGATATGAACGCCAACATGCCCATTGTGAATAAATCTGAGCAGACATTTTCTCCCTTCATGGTCGAGGGGAAGCCACAGTGGGAGGCGGCGTTGGCTCCACCTCAGTAAAAGCTGCCCCCCCAGCATGATAAATCTCCCTCCGCTGCGGTCACTATTGGCCTGCCTGCTCGGTTCAGAAATATGCGGTGTGCCTATCCCCATCCCCCCCCCCCCCCCAACCACCGGGCCTCACCTGCCTGCTCAGTGTGGTGGATCGACACGCAGCAACGGCCAAAGAGCAAAACATGGACTCGAATGGCGAGGACTCGCCTGCAGTAGAAAAAAAAATCAACACAGCTGTAATAAACACAGAGACAGATGGGTTTATCTAAACTGTAAATCAGGGTTCTGTTTGCACTGGGAAGACACTGACCTTTAATACGTGAACACCAGACAGTCGTGTTGCATAATCTGAATGCTGTCTCAAGCCGTCATTGATCACCAACAATCCTATCAACGGTTTGCAGTTCGACAATATTAAAATCATAGTCAGTGTTTGTTTTTTCTAAAGCAAACTGTATTAAAATGGTGTTTCATATTATTCATAACTGTCCACAGTACAGCCTCACTGATAGCTTCACGTTAGCTCATTCTGAGCTTGAGCAGCTCCTCGCTAAAAACACGGGCAGCGGACATGTGGAGGTATACTGTAAACCCAACAGGAAGTCAGCCATTTTTAATTGAATTTGCTGTTTTAGGGCTTTTATTTTTGCCATTTTCCAGGCACTGCACTTTAACAAACAAAGATTTCACCTGATCGACATCAAATATGGTCGGTACAATCCTAAGACCTTTGCGACGATGCTGAATTGCAAAGCTTTTGCAGTTTTTGGTGGAACTATTTATGCTGTGGTAGCAAAAAAAAAAGAAAAAAAGCTTTTTTCCTCCATGAAACAGGAAGTTGCTGTCCAGGGCCAGCTGCCCCGCTTGAGGCAAGTCTGTCAATGTGCTAGTATTGAACTCTTCACACTAGTAGCTATTTTAGTAGCACTGGCCTTTAACACCCAAACTGGTCTAGTTCTAGTATTTGTGTAATTTCACACACTTTTTTTTTTTGTTCTCTTCCTGTTGAATCAGCACATTTGCTTTGGGGCAGCTTTGGTCCGAAGGGGAAACAGAGTGCAGTTATGAAACGTCTGACAGTTGGCACAGTCAGGTCAGTGGTGTGAAATGAGAGCAGGCGAGGAGACCTACAGCTGAGCCTCTAAGGCAAAATGATCTGATCCGGAGATGGCCGGGGGAAGGTCACCTCACCTTGACCGGCCTGTCCACTGAGCCGCACACACTGGTTATGCAACAGGCACACTTAACCGCTGCTACTTATCACACAGAGGCTACAAATCAACACGGCATGGCCGCATCCAACAAATTGGATGTTTTTGTGAGGCTGTGTGTCAATAACCGCGCTAGATTTAGCTCCATTTCTCGTATTTAAATGTTTTTACTTTTTGGCCTTTATTGGATAGACAGATATAGGAAAGAGGGGGAGAGAGAGAAGGGACGACATGTAGATCTGAATGTGTGATTCAATGCATTCCTAGGGTTTAAATTGCTTTTACATGGTTCCCTACATCAAATAAAAACAAGGACGCAGAAGAAGCAGCACCATTCTTAGCAGTACGTACTCCCAAAGTCCCAATTTGTTAACCTGAACCTGAGCATAATGTAACAGCGCGACAGTGATCATGTGACCAAAGAGAAATCCGAGGACCAGTGGTTGAGTTGCAACCCGAAACATATCCAGGGACCACGACTGCGCATCGCTTGAGGCTCGAAAAGATTAAAGCAATAGTTCAACATTTATGGAGATACTTCGATGAGATGATCGATACCACTCTCACACCTGTCCAATAAGACAGTGGTATCGATCTTCTCATCTAACCAAGAGTCGTTAATGAGGCTCCTAGGATATTACTAGATAAAAGTAAAACATTCCTCAATCGCCTTTTAAATACATATCTGGTGGTGACATGAAAAATCTGTTTATACCGTATTAAAAGGACCCTTTACATCAATTTTGTGTATTACTTCCTGGAAAGTTGGGCGATTTGTGAGAGACGGATATATTAAAGAATCGTCAAAAGTGAAGCAACGGAGGCTGAGAAATCCGGACTTTTAGTGCCTAGTATGGGGCAAAATCCCCAAACACTGGATCCTACATTTCCCATAATGCAACTGGAATCTTTCATTGGACCACTCCTAGGTTTATGCTCACTTCTTTGAAACTCTACACCAAAAGTTTTACACCTAAATAACCCTGATGACATCGCTATGACATCATCGAGGGAATTTTTTCTTATATTGGAACGCCCCCTCCAGAATCACCCAAGACATTAAACAACCGTTTTAACATGAGTAAACTGGTGAAATGCGACAAAGAGATCTTCAGCAATTCAATCATTAAAAGCAACAATCCAGATATGGGCACCAACGACCCGAGCTACCACAGTGAACCGTTCACCAACTCTTCTGATCGGCCATGACAGAAAGGGAGCCATCCACAACAGCGCAGGTATTGCTTTATATTTTATTTTATGTACAGTACATGTAAAAAAAGAAAACAACAAAAAAAAAAGTAGGCAATAACATTGACCAACGTGGGCAACAGTAGACAGCCATGTTGCTCATACACCGGGGAAATCCTGACGGGCGTTTCCGCGCTCAGGCATACATACAAACATCGAGGCTCTCCTACTCCTCGTGGCGTAAAGGCTGCCTGGAAACTAGCCGGGCTCGACAGCAAAGAGTCGGAAACCGCAGATTATCGAAACGGGAGGAGTGCGTTACCTGCCTGCCCCCCCCCCCCAACAAACACACTTCTCTCATTGACAATCAATGGGCTAGTTTCCAGCCTCAATTGGAACAAAGTGCTCCCAGACAGGCGGAAGGGAGACGGGCTGGTCGGCCGAGCTTAAATGCGCGCGATCGTCGGTTTGTTTTGTTTTTTTAATAGAGACCGGGGCTGTGCTCAATGCCCACCCCCCCCCTCCAAATCCAACAGTGCTGCTTTCAACACAAAAGGTCACTAAAGGTCAGTCTGCTTTTGCCAGATGACTCGATAACTGCAGCCTCCGACCAGTAGCGAGCTTTTCTTCAGCAACACTCAGCAAGTTGAATTCACAGTATTCTTACAGCATGTTATTGATTTATTTTTTTCTCCCAACGTCACTCATAAAGCTTTAACTGATAATGCATAGGGGGCACATTTGTTCACCCATGTTTCTCCAGTGGAAATGTTCAACGTAGATTTTTGTAGTGTGTGTGTGTGTATGGCAGATAAACAGAGAGAGAAACGCACCCCTAGTCGAATGCGAGAATACAGTGTACACAACCATCCGTGTCTGGTGTCCCCAAATTCTTACAATAAAATAAAATGTCAAAAAAAAAAAAAAAGATTTCCTTTTTTTTTTGTATCTCCAAGGCCATGGATAGTCGACCACAAAGACTTCTGAGCTCCCCTGCTGCCTATCAAGGCCGTCATCTCGCAATATTGTCTAAGACAGTGAGCTTACAGCAGGCCACAAAAGGTACAGATAAAGTGCTTTTTTTTTTTTCTTCTTAAACGTGAAGCTTTAAATAATTAAAGTGAAAAAAAGAAGAAAAATGGTTCTCAGGGAAAAAAATAAAGAGATGGAGAGGGGAAGTTTGCGGACGTGAAGTCAAAAAATGAAAATGGAAGAGAGACGCAACATGATTGTGGAGAGGAATAGAGTTCAGTATAAATACATCCACAGATCCAACTAATGTCGCCGAAGGCTACGAGGATGGAACGCTGATCGCTAAGGGGAGCTGGAACAGTCACTACTGTCTCTGGATGGAGCCGTTCACATTCTCAGAAGTAAGAGGATTCGGGGTAAGACTTTTTAAACCGCGGTCAAACGGGGGGGGGTTCCTTTGAAGATGCCACCTGCTTCCTCTGGCCGGACGAGGGCCTGGACTTCGCACCAGCAGCGAGGACCGTGGTGATGACAGCAGCAGACTGGGAGGATTTGCGAGTGTCGGTAGTAGAAGGGTGGATCATAATAAAACTTTACAGATAATAAATACATTTTGGGTCCTTGTAGTGTCGTTATTCGGCTCTATTGAAATATGATTAAATCTAGAAAAACAACAAACAAAAGGAATAGTTCAGTTCATAGTAGACCATGAGATGCTTGGCCGTTTTTTTTCTTCTTCTATTTTGCTCCCTTATCCAGTCTTAACAACGTTCCACCTTGGCGGCCATTTTTCAACCAGCCTTGTGAAAACAACAAAAAAAAAGAAATAGTAGCCGTGGCAACCGCACGTACTCCCTCCTGGGTCTTGATGATACAGTCTGAGAATTCAGGGAAAAAAAACCCCAGAAACCTTGGAGACCTCTCTTCGGTCCTCAGCCTCTACAAGAGAAAGATAGAGAGGAAAAAGTAAATGAGACAATGAGCAAACAAGGCAGGTCATACATCATGCAGGGGAACTCTTAACACCGTGTACAAGGCCCAGCGCCGGGAGAGATGGTTCATTTTTTAACGCGTCACGTGAAGTCATCCGGTGCAGAACCGTCGAAAGATTTCGGAGCCAAGACGGAGCAAAGAAAAACACACCTCCTGTGTGAGCTCTGGAGAAAAAAAAAGCGCCAAATAAAGGCTCGTCTGAACCCTTCGCTGTGTATATTCTCAACTCCTCTTGGCTACTGAGCTCATAACAGAGTAAACACAAGGGTTGAGAGCAGCCCCGTCTGTCTCTTATATCACTCAAAAGGCAATATTTAACCTTAGAGTGTGTGTTGAGGACCTGCTGCTTGGCTACACGGGGAAAAAATGCCCTAGGAAACCAGGGGGACAAGCTCGGCAAAGCCACGGTGTGACAGTGTGCCGTTGAGACATAACGGAAAGCCTATTTTTATGCACTTGCAGTGCCTAATACCTTTGAATTACTTTCGTCGGGCTAAAGTGGTGCTGTCTATTTACAAGCTACTCCAGCTGACAGTAAGCAGCACAGCCTGCGCCCACGTTAAAGCTGGAAAGAGTAACTAAGACACACCCGGCCGCATTACAATCACAGCACAAGCCTCGTCTCTCCTCTTTGTGGACCTAAAATGAAGTTGTTAAATTTGACTCATGTAGCAGCTGGGCAAATGGCTAGCAAGCTTCCTAATTCTACCACGCTTTCATGACTTCATTCTCAGCTCAGGTATACTTTACTCCACTATATCTTTACGCAACAATAGACTTTACTGTTTTCAAATTACTGTTCATGAAAGCCATTACCCTTTCAATTAGCTTATGCTAATCGTTAGCTATAATCGCTGATGCTAATCACGAGCGCTGATGGGCAGTGGCAGCGCTAACGGTTCCTCTGCCTCACTCCTCGCCACTACTTTGATGGGAGGAGGAGGACAGGAGGAGAGCAGACGGGAGCTCCGGAGAGTAGCTAGCTAGCGAGCTCTGGCAACGGACGAGCTAACAAGCTAACTAGCCGGCCGTCCTCTCCGGAGCTCCTGTCTGCTTTCCTCCCGTCAAAGCAGTCTGCCAGCAGCCTAGGACTCGGCTAATATGGTCCTGTTGGTTAATGTTAACTTTCTCAAGTAACACCTGCGGCCCCGGAGAGTGAGAGACTGTATATAATGAGAGAAACTATTATTTTGTTCGGACGTTATAACATTTTTTTTAAAAAGCCTACAAAACTTGCTAGCCAGCGTTAACGTGCTCACAGCCTCCACCTACGGCGCTCCGCCCACAAAAATACATTACCAAGTTTACTAACAGAAAAGGAGTCTAAAGCAAAATGCTAATTTATAACACAATATGTAGAATTCAAACACTCTGAAAATGTTTGGGCCTGATTCCATCAATGACATTACTAAATACTCATAGGCTTTCAGCTGGGTTTGGTTCCTCTTTGTTGGTTTTGCTGCTTTGAACACAGTAACTCCTTCATGACATAAATGTAGCCGGTGTCGTCTGGCCTGGCACTAAATATTTGTTTAAATAAACAGGTTGGTGCAGAATCATGTTCACTGTGCTCACACCCCCACCCAAAGTTTAGCATGAACATCATTAGCTATTCGCATAAATAAATAATAAAATGATAGGGCTGGGTAATCTGAAATGTATTCACAATTCAAAGCCGTGATAATAACACCTTCACAAACACACTTGTGCACCTCCGTCCTTACAGTGAACATCTTGCTAATTCTATGGACTGAAGATTGGGACTCGTCTGCCAAAGTGAGGTGCATTTTGAATAGATGAGCTTAACACCTTCATGGTGTCTCATTCAATCTGCAGGATATTTTAGGGCATGGAATGACATTAGCATACCGGGGCTCTATGGTGCGAACATTTCCAGAATACGCAACTCTGATTTCTGACACCCGAGCTGGCAAAATACAGATGTGTGAACCTCAGACAGTCTTTTAGCCGGCGTGTTCCTTTTTTACAATAATTACAATAAGGGCAGCTGGTCATATCAGTTGTTGCTTATTAATGTTAATTCTGGCAGGAACTTAATAGAACAACATTAAACTTGTCTATAGTCTGGTTAGAGGGCTCTCTGCAGGCTAGTGATTTTACTCAGCCAAATAAAGATAAGTAAAAATGTCCTATTCTCTGCTGCAATACATTTAGTTGTATTATTCATACTGATGTTTTTGGGGGATAAATTAATTAGACTGCCACTTTAAACTCTTTCTGGCTTCTCTGCCTTGACATTTCCACTAAGTCCAAAGACTAAGTTCCTTTCAAAATTTGCCTGCTAAATCAAAGAAAAGACTCTTTGAAGGAGAGCCCGACTCAAAAAGCGGATTTGAAACGGAGTTTAGATTGCAAAGCCTAAAAATAATTAGCAGTTTGTTTTGTCCTCTATGTGGTTTAAAGTACAACTGAAGTTTCATAACTCTTTACTTATCAGTTAAGTCAGTTTGCCATGTTGCTTAATGATTAAAAAGAGATATGTGATATAGAAAGCCAATGCTTATGTAATAGACATAACACATTGTACTTCCTGTTGCAATTTGTCCTATACATTTAGGTAGTGTTCTTTGAGTTAGCCTGGACATTGTTGTTGTTGAAGTATTTTCAGGTGCGGTGAAGGGGTCGGCTACAGCCTGTCAGAGGGAGCTAATGAATCAAACATATCAACATCACTTAAATTAGGCCGGTGAGAGATCACTACTGTTGGTTTTGGTCACTTTCCTATTCATTACCCAGCACTATTTTAGGTCTTGGAAAGCAAAGGGACACATTTATCCAAAACAGATGTGATGTGATACAACCACATGTTCTGTCTAACTGCTGTGAACTGACCTACGTGTCACCGTGGGATAGCAGCGACGTAATCTCTGGGCCCATGTGGCCCACGGCCTTGGCTGCCTCCAGTATGGCTCTCCGGTACATCCCTTTCTTCTTGCGGTTGAAGCGGGACCTGAAGAGCTCCCTGAAGGGCGACAGTTTGGCAACGGAGAGCTGGGAGGTGGTCGGTGAGCCGAACCACGCCACCTTCGCCTGGGGCCACTGGGCCTCGCAGCTGGCCGTCTCCTGCTTACGGGTGCCGCTGATGCTGAGGACCCGTGCTGGCCACCAGGGGAAGCCGTGGATCTTCCCCCACACAATGTCGCCCACCGCCACGGCGTGACCCTCCTCTGTCACACACTTCGTCATGCTGCGGGTGTGGAGCCGCACCGTAAGCGGCGGCACCGTCTTGCAGTCTTCCCGTGCCGGTACAGAAGATGAGGTCACGGACAGGTCTTCGCCTGGGGCCAGGTCGCACAGCTCCGGCGAGGTGCCGTCGGAGCTGAAGGACTTGGACTCGTCTAGGCTGTCGCTGCTGCAGACCGACAGGCTAGACGAATCCGCTTTGCGCTTACGGAAATTGATGAGGAGGGTGAGGTCGCTGTGGCCGCGCTCCGCCTCCTCTCCCGAACTCCCCGACCACAACTCCAGAGAGTTTTTACCTTCCCCTGAGTCTTCAGAGTGGGGGAGGCACGGACCGGGCACCCTAGGGCTCTGTCTAGTGGTGCCTCCTACAAGTTCTGCCTCGTACTCGACCACGCTCTCCTCACCCTCCCTCTGAGGGGGTCTCAAGTGGATCTTTGGAGAGGGCAAGTCCTGACCCACGGTTGTAAAAGGCCTGGTTAGTTTGAGTTTGGGAATGGACACGGTGAGGCCGGACCTTGTGGCATCTAAAATGTGCCGTTGCTCCTTGGTGGGATCGGAAGGCGTCTTGCCATTTTCTCCCACGCCGTTCTGCACCAGTTGTTTGGGGCAGAATGGCTTGACTGAACCGTGGACTCTCGCGGGGATCTTCATGACCTCCCCCTTCCCCTGTGGCGTGCTGTAAGAGATCTTTATGACAGGACTGTGGGGGATGACGTCACCTCCGGGGAACTTCTCCCCTTCAGCGTCCCCCCTTTTGTCCTTCCTGAGTCGCTTGCTGTCAAGGCTGTTGCCATTTTCGCGTCTCTTAGCATCCTTGGCTGCGACTACGTCCTCTTTTCTCAACAGTTTGGAGGGGGCATCCTTGTCCTCGCCATCTTCATCGCTCTGTAGTGAATTCTCTTTTCTAGAGGTCTTAGAAGTGTTACTCATGCCATCTTTGCTGTCCTCGTCACTGTTCAGTGTGTTCTTGCACTTTTCACATAGTACCTGCCGCGGCCGCAGGCGGATAGTACTCATGGTCATGCGGCCGGGCTCTCGCGTCCGCCTCTTCTTCCTCTTGATTGGTCGCGGAGGGGGCTGAGGTACCCATTGGCTATAGCTGTGGCGCACCCATAAGGGCGGAGGGAACGGGGCTCCTTCAAAATAAGGAGGGTAAGGAGTCTCTCCAGCTGGCACTGGTGTGGGTAGAGGGCAGGGAAGAGGCGCAGCAGGTGTGCAGCTTTCTGGGATAGTGTTTTCATCCTTTGGTCTGTGCGAAGCCTGGCTGGGAGATTTGGAAACCGGCTCCTCACTCAGAACTTCTGGGACTTCTTGACAAACCGGTGTAGATATCGGGCAGTCCCCGGGTTTTGCTGTGAATTCTGGTAGACAGAATAGCCCAGTCCTAAGATAAAGGAGGAAAAAAAAAAAGAAGCAATGATAAATGAATAACTGCGCGTCTCATTGAGCTTCATTAGATTGCTTCAGTGAAGTTGGTGCAAGCCAACGCAAACATTCTCGTTACACATGACAAACATTTCTCGAATTTTTCAGTGAAGCAATCTCCTCCACAAGAGAGATACTGTGATGCCGTGCTTGCATTTCACTGTGTCAGATAATCTAAGGCCAGTGGGACAGCACAAATCAAATACCTTGCCGTTTCAATTAAGCCAGAAAGAAGAAAATAGAGAGCACCCAGATCTGTTCAAAGCCTTACCTACAAGTGAAAACCTATTCTACCATTTTGATTTGCTTCAGCTGGACACACTGGCACCACTCTCCTTGTCACCTGTATGCTGAAAATTCTTTAGGTGTGGGGGGTTGGGGTCCGCAAGCAGCCAGGCGATTATCTGTCCTGCTGCCTTTAGGCAGCAGAAATGTAGCAATAGTATCACTGACTCTCTTTGAGTGATTTTATGCTTCTTTTTTTTTTTTTCATTCTCTGGGCCCAGCAAACATGTCCAAAGAAGGCCCAACTGCCAAGGAGTCTTTGAGAGGTGGCTGGCAGGCAACAGTAACATGGCTGTGCTGTTTTAGTCAGGAGACAGCAGACAAAGAGACTACAGGATGCCCAGGAACAACCCCCCCCCCCCCTCCCCAACATCTGACTGAACAAAAACAATCCCATGAATCACTCGGGATTCAGAGATGTAGGGGAAGGAGCCAGGAGATTTCAGTTTGTTTTTGCATCCGTGTCTATTCGGGGCCAGATTATTAATTAGTGCACATTTGGGGAGCTTGTGTCCCTCCCCAGGAGGAGGAACTGGCAGGCACCTCCGCGAATTATAGTCTCTCGGCGCGGCTTGTTCCTCTCACCTTTTCCTATGCTGCCCCCCCCCCCCCCCAAAGCAGCCGAACATTGGCCTTCACCGTGATTGACGCGGCACGGAGCACAGGCTGCCTGCGACAGGGAACAGGCCGTGCAAGTGAAGCACAGTACAAGGACGCAGCATATGACCAGCCATGATTCACCGCGCTGTTGCCATCTTACGTTGTGTACAGTGTAACTAGACGCAGAGATCTGCCTGAATGATAGGCCCTAGACCATGACATTAAAAAGAAATAACCTGTGGGAGACAATGACAGGAAACGTGTTGCCATGAGCTGAAAAGGAAGAAGAAGTCAAATTTTTGTCAGTGACAAGGCCTGAAATATAAGCCTATTTTAAGGCCTTTTCCCATTTGGGTGGGTTATTTTCAGGACTGCTTGAGCTCTCACATGAAAAACCATCTAAGCATACTAAGGGGCAAAGCTGGTCCAATTCTGATTCTGCTTGTCTATAAATAGTCCAAAGCCAGTGGCTTTTAAGGTGCACAGCACCAGGGGCAACACCAGGCTTATATACATGTGACACTGACACACACACACACACACACACACACACACACACACCAACCAACAGAGACATAAGCCATGACACTGATTCATGTCATCTTCTTTACTCTTAATGTTTTCTCATTTAAACAACAGTGTTTTCTTGTTAACTGGCAAGATTGGGCCTTTTGTTTTATTGTCAAGCACAGGGTCTAATGTGGTCACTGAATCTCATCAGAACCAGGTTTTAAAAAAAAAAGGCATCACAGTGGAGATCGATCAAATCCCACATGTGTCTTTATTGGCATTTTCCATTGTTTCTGCAGATCAGAAGTGACTGGCTGTGTGAAGAGCCATTTGTCACATCAGCAACTGTGTTTCAGAACATGAAACATCACTCGAGAAAACTAGTACACAATGCAGTGGCATCTGTGTGTATAAACGCATCAAAACATGATTTACAGAGACGTGTTCAGCCATGGCTTTTACTCAATACGTTTTAGCTGCTCTGTATTTGATGAGGCTAACAATAAGCTACATGTGAACCCAGTGACATTAGTTATTGTTTAAGAGAAGTAATTTACAAACCCAGTACACAGGGGCACTATCTTGGCATTTCGTATGTCACCGTAGTAAAATAACGCATTTGACCATCTCCATGTGAGCTAAAATCAAGTCAGTTTGTCATTAGCCGATTAGCTAACAGTTAGCTGGCCTGTCAGCTACAATAACCCAAGAGTCTTTTGTATGGAGGCCCAGTTAGCTAGCAGCTAGCTAGCAGCTAAACAGCTAGCCCAGACTCGTTAGCATCAGAGGTACATTAGCCGTTACCTGAGTTTAGCAAATTAATATCAAAGATAAATGCAGACGGAGAATAGAGGAAATAACACTCACTTTTTGTTGCAATCAAGTAGTATCCCCGTATAACTCCTTTCTCGGTAGGTCAGCGTCACCACCAGTGTATCGTTAACTATTTGATCGATAGTGACAGGCACCCGAGAGCCGGCCCGCAGCTCCTCGGCCACAGCCTCCATGTTTCCCGGCGTCAAGTGTCCGGCTCGGCGGTGCTCGATCCCGGCCAAGGGAGCCACGGTCGCGTCGGCTAAAGATCCGTCTCCCCTTCGATATTGGAGCAGGAGGCTACACCAGGGTATAGAATGACGCCATCACCCCCACCAAGTCAATTACAACAGCACTGCCACCGCTGACATCACGCTCCCTGTGCTGGAGGAGCAGAAATCTCTCTAGACAAGGCCTACCCTCTCTCCGTCTCACTTTGACTTGTTTGATGCCATTCACAAGTGCGGGGATGCCTCCGTTTTCCATAGCAGGAGGCTAATGGCGTTTTGCTCCAAACTTATACCGCCAATATACTGGGAATGTTGTAACATATGGATGCATTTCGTAGTATGTTGTAAGCGTCGTGGAATTAAAGGTGCTATTTGCTAAAATGCCCTGTAGGTCCTTCACTTGGATTCATTTCAAATGTACCCTGCTGCAAATACCCACTATTAATGTCAGCCGTAGTATTTATGTCTAAAAAGCCTAAACGGGCGGGTAGGTTCAAATGTGACAATAAATGATTGCTCAGGTTTATCTTTTTATCCATTTATTTATTCATACCATGTTTTAATGTGTTCCCCTTATATTTCAAGCCTTGTTTAATTAGCATTGTGTGGTGGTATTTCAGATAATTGACAGTGGGAATATGAGGCTTATGCAATGATGTCTTGTGAGTCATTTAACAACTTAATTCATTTCACACCGTGAAGAAGGGACAGTATCATACTTAATGTGTACATATTTGAGATACTGAATGATAATAAGCTAATGTAAATAAGAAAGATGAGTAGTTTGTGTAATGGAGAGGGTGTCATGCAAAAGAAAATGTCAAAACACTGACTTGTGCAGTAACAGCATGTGATCTTTATTTATTTTTAATGATACAAGCATTGCAATGGTCATTCACAAAGGTATTAGTCTTTACATTGAATTTTGAGTCTCAATCTAATACCTCACAACTCAAACATACACTACAATCCCGGCTACTTGTCACTGAAACTGGGCCAGGTGTCTCCAGTGGTGATGAAACACTTTCCAAGATTCCCCTTTCTCTCCAGGATCCGAGCCTGCAGCTTCCTCATCTGTGGGTAGGGCAACAGAAAAACAAACAACTCAGATCAATAACCTCTATATATTCAATATAGATTAGTTCTGTGAATAATGAAGCGAAGGGTCTGACCTCCTCCATGTCTCTCTCCGCCGCTGCCATCTGCTCGGTGGCGGTGCCCCTGGGATTCCTGCGTCTCTCCTGCATCTCGTCGACGCGGGCGCGGATCCGCCTCTCCAGCTCGCCGGCTGATCTGGAAAGGGCCAGGGTCAAAGGTCATAATATCATACGGATATATCAATATTTAGTTGCCTAAGTATGGCTGGTGGTATCATAGCCTTTATGTCTGGTAGCTGATTAAATATGCAAGACTCTGAAGCGACTGTTTTCTTCTTGTTTCAGATTCATCCTATCAGTGAAAACAGACAAGTCTGAGGCGTACTATCTGATCAGGTTTGTCTGTGTTTTTGGGGCATAATGTTGCTCATGGAGAACAAAAGAAGCAGCTGATGTTCCATGGTGGGGTGTACAGTCTCTCTTTGTCCACTAGGTGCCTCTAGCTTTCCACCTTCATCTGCATCGCTCACTATGGGAGACAATGCCAAATGCCATGCGGTGGATACTTAAGAGACCTGTTGTCCCAGGATGCTCTGTATCACTTTTCTACAGTGGCGGGCCGTGGATTTTCTACCTGGACCTTCAGTGCTGTCCTTCTACAGTTGAACCACCTCCTAATAACCTCATTATGAGGCCACAGCTACGGTTATTATTTGTTTCTAGGGGTGTAACACTACACGTATTCATATTAAACCGTTCGGTACGAGGCTTACAAACCGAACAATACGTTTGAATAATACTAGTGCATTTGGAAAATGCAGAAGCTTAAATTGTGAGAAATATAATGTTTTCGGTGGACTTCGCTCAACATGGCAACTCACCACGTAAGAGACACTCTGACCCCGGAAACAAAACATTGTACCCTGGTGTGGCGAGTGTGCTCTGGGAGGCGCGCTAAAGTAGTTGGAAAACCAACCGCAGCACAAACTCTCCCCGCAGCGTTTAGCTGTTCCCTACTGATTCAAACAGGGCTAAAGCAATCGCCACACAATCCCCATTTCTCCAGACCATCATTCTTGCTTTGTTAAAGAAAACAAAACCCCAAACAGAGAATCAAATGTCTGACATTAACCCCGCACATGACGGGATGCTTCGTCATTAACGGATAATGCTTATAGTCACAATCAATGTAATTAACATAATAACAAGAACAAACTCACAAGAACCAGTCACATATATAATATGACAACAAAGCATGACAAATCAATCCAGCAAACCTGCAGTGCTAAAACACGTATTCCGCCGCACACTGAAGAGCACGAGCCATTCAAATATTATTCACATCAGAGGGAACAATATTAACCATATCATGAAAACGACACCATAGACAAATTAACACAGTAGTAACGCTACTGCAGATGTAAAAACACAAAAGCAGTTCACTTACCAAAGCTGCTGTTCACTTAAAGACAAAGTCCATCCTCCTTTCTTTGATTACAAAGAGTTTAATGACGCGGTTGTACAGAACATCGGTGCGGTTCAGTTCCAGCCAGAGGTCCTCCTGCGAACGTGTTCGTTGAGTTGTAGATCCACTCGGGTCTCTCCAAAAGTTTTCAAAAGCACCGTAGTTTGTAAGTGTTCTGCCAGGCTATGGTGTCGTGTTGCTGCCTTGGTTAGCCACCTCAGGTTAGCATAGCGTAACGCCAAACAGCTCCAAACACCAAGACGCTCAGTTGCAAATAAAACGCATTCTTAGCCATAAAATGTGCAACGCTTCTCCGACGCTGTTAGCCAGAAATACCGTTCGTACAAATCCTTTTCCTGGCTGGGTCAGGGCTGCTAGCTGTGGGGTTGGCCGACCCTTTCTTACGATGTCCAGCTTTTCTGGAAATGTTCTTCTTGAGAAATCCGTTTCTCCTCCTTCAGCCATTGAGTGTTTAAAAAACAAAACTAGGTTAAAAAAAATAAAGAATCTACACCAAGCAAAACGCTAAAAATGTCATGTAAATGTCAAAACTTCTTACATATCTTTCAACTTGAACTCTTAGTACTACTACTAACATCTGCAAGCTGCTTCAGCGTCAAAACAGTCACGCTAGCCCACTGACCAATCACACCGCACGTTAATGCTGACGTACTTTAGACTACCTCGGTAGCTCTGGCACGTCAAAGAATACGCCCAACATGTCAAACTAAAGATCTGATTGGTTGAACACTATGACAATCAACAATATCGTCCCCATATACTTTAATCTGCAAATGCTTCCTAGAGGGCCTCGAGCCTCTCTTCCTACCTAGAGACATAGGGGTGAAATTGGATTGGATAAGAGCTCTACTTAAAACAAGCTGCACTGGAAGCAGCGCTGCAGGCTGGAAGCAGAGCAACAGAGAAAGACAGTAGCTATGCAATGTGAAAATAAGCTAATGGGACAAATAATTAGAATACATGGAGTGTATTTATGAAAAATTATTTAATTATAAAATAGCTATAATTGTGTGATTCTGGTTAGGCCTTCGATGGCCCACCACTGCTTTTCTATAAACCAGATGTCCAACATACCACGGATGAAATATGCTCAGTACTCAGACATTGGTAGAAACAATATTGTGCCTTATCAATTTCCCTTTGTAAATATAACAAACAAACAGAAGCATTCCTGGCCAAAGCAGCAGATCTGCTTCTTGTACTGGCTCAGGTTTCAGGTCTGTATGTGTTACATCTGTCTGGAGTTAAATTGTGTTTTCGGTCGCCCATTTACCTGATCTCCTCACACGAGGCAGACGCCTGACCCACACCAGGTTTTGAATCTGTTTCTGCTTCCTGTAACAGAGGAAGAGGTGGTGTTCATCATCATGTATTTTGAGCTGCCTTGTTTTTTTATACCATATTTTATCGAGGGGATGTTTACACTGGCGTAACTGGTTACTGGCAAACATTTTACGCAACGCTTCCGAGCTGCATGAGTGGAAATGCAGCTGACGATCAAATTACTCAAAACCATTCATCTGCATCATCTGCAGTTCATGCACGTGTCAAGCTTTGAGGGCTATATGTTGCTGCACCGACGCGGCACTCTTCATCGCAAGCACTGCCATCTGTTGCTGCCTCCGACAGCGCCACCCTCAAGGATCACTGACACCGACTCCGGCAGCCCTGCTGCTTGAAAACCTCATTTACCAGCATCTAAATGTCATGTACCATTATCATCGTTAGAGTGATCCGCTCGGTGTGACAGAGGTGGCGCTCTACTGCCCCCTTGTGGTTGGCAGGTTTGACAGGTGGACATGTAGGTGGTTTTATTCCACAAATACCTCTTGGTTTCTTTGTTTTGCATGCTTCTTCTTCTCCTTCATGATCTTGGCATCGGTACGCCACTTCCGAAGAGCCTCTTGGCTCCTATGGGAGAGCCGGATAACAATGCACTGTAATAGAGCCGTGTCAAGGGAAAAAAAAGGTCCCTCGGCTATTGTTTCGAAATGGTTGATCATTGATTTTTCTTTCTTTACATTGTGAACATAGGGTGGTTCTCAAAGTCAAGGATGCCTCCTTGGTAGGACGCGTACTTCCAAATCCTACAGAGGCCAGGCTAGACTGAAATGGACATATTTTTTTTCTTTTAACTTTACTTTTGTCTACTTTACATTACAATTTTCAGCAGGAATATGGATTTTTGCAGTCCTCAAAACAATAAAATGATTCAACATATGTCGGTCTATTAGAAGTAAATTGAATCAACAGGGATTTTTACAATTCTTATTATTTATAAATGTACAAATCATGCACTAATATGCTCTCTTCAAAGCCACCAGACTTAAATTGAAACTCGCAGTTTGAAAAACTCGATTCATTAAAAGTCAACAGAAGAATAAACAAAACTCATATAAACCCGTCTTGGTTAGCTCTTTCCACTGTTCCAACAATCGCCAAACTCTGATTTGGTTACAAATAAAGCCTTTTTTAGAAGAAGTAAGAATATAAAATATGCTGGCTCTATGGCAAACTTTGGCAAACTTTTAAATTGCGGAAACAGATTTTGGTGGACTGCTGAGGTAAAATAACGTAATAATGTTGACAAGCACCTCCCCCCTGTTTTTAAATCTGGGGACAGGAAATGTATCCTGCGCAATAGGACTGTAGGTGTTTTAGGAGCGCGGAGCACACACACATGTATGCATCTTTGAAAATCCTCTGAACGGGAGGAGAATTGGAAGGATCCTCGACATTCCTCCGGTTTGATCCGATGAGGAAAAGTCAGCCGCCGAAGGATCCTTCCTTGACTTTGAGAAAACACCTTTATTCTGGATTCCCTACTGAGAAAAATGCCAATTAGACACAACAAAGCCCCGCTAATCTTTGGTTTTACCTGGCCTCAGCATTCTGTGATCAAATGTAATAAAATGGTCAAAATGTAGAGCTGTGGGACAGTAGAGAGGGTGTGTTATCATATTGAACTCAAGATTCTTATAATAGAACTGAACTTACTTTCTTCTCTGCTCGAGAATAGCCTGTTTCTCCGTCAGCTCCTTCATTGCAGCCTGTCTCCTTTCCTCTGGCCTCTCCCACTGCAGAGTGTCAAACAGGGGGAGCTGGGGAATCACGCCGGCCTTGATGGTTGGCTTTTTTCTGATGGATAAATTGAGCCAAAATGTATTTTGTATTGCTCTCCTGAGCTCCGAGGAGACAGCCTGGGAGTTTGTTTTTTTAATCACTTGTTCTTCATTGCAGAGAATGCCATTAAAAAGTGTCTTGCTCTCTTTTTCCGAGGCCCCCGTGCCACACGTAGCTCCGAACCTCGGCAAAAAAGTTGATCTACTGAAACCAAACCAATCCATCCCCTCTGTCCTGCTATCAGGTAGAACAATGACACTTTCAAATTTCGTTGCGCAGTATATCTGAACACATTTTATGCCTTTTAAAGCCAGCGGCCGGGTAACTTAGCTTAGCATAAAGACCAGAAACAGCTAGCCTAGCGATGTCCAAAGGTATCACCTCTGGAGCTCACTTATTAGCATGTTATATCTCATTTGTTCAATCTGTTTAAAAGTGTAGAATTTATATGTGACTATTTCTTGGCAACACTCCAGTTAGTAGCTGGTCCCAGACAAGAATTGTCTTTTTTTACACTTCTGTTTTTATATGAAATAAACTAATTAAATCAGTGAGCTTTAGAGATGCTGGTTCCTCTTGTTTCAGGTCTGTATGCTAGGCTAAACTAAGCTAAGCTAAGTAATTCTTCTGGCTTTAATGCACAGATACACAGAAGAGTGATATCAACCTCCTCTTCTAACTCTCGGAATAAAAGCCAACATATTCCTGAAAATATCCAACTATAACAACGTAAAAAGCTATCTCACGTCAAAAAAAAATCGAATACCTCTACTTACTTTTTGATGGCGGGAAGAAGGCGGGACTTGAGGTCTCCATCTGTCCGCGGTACCGAGCCCAGCTCAGCCTCGTCCAGCAGGATCATCTTGTGTCTGAGCTCCCTGAACCTCTGCAGCTCGTCCTCGTCCTCCTGCTCCTCCTCCACGCTGGACCCCGTCAGCTCTGACAGCTGGAGCTTCTCCACCAGCGGCAGCTCTGAGCGATGAAACGACAACGGCGGCTACAAGTCTGATGCTGGGGCAGCCAACACTGGCAACGACCAGTGCTGGCTGCAGCTGGTGGTGGCAAGAATTACTGATAGAATACAGAGTTCTCTTTCCAACTGCAGCATAGATATATATGCCAGCATTTCACCAACAATTTAGCTAATAATAGAAGGTAAAACCTTCCCTTCTTACTGCAGAGCAGAAAATGCAGTAAGCAAGATTTTACTAAATTTGTACAAATAAGGGTCTGAATGTAACTTTTACTCATGTGTAGGATAATTAGACGCTAAATATTCCATGTTATCGAAGCTGAAAGAAGGTTGATGATAATGCACAATCGGTTTATAGTAAAAAAAAAAGCTAAACGTATACTCTAAAAGCAGATTGCCCCCCTGGAGCCCTGTGTTCACTCATAACCCTGTGGGCAGAGACACAGATGGTTGGATTGAGAGGTCTGGCTCTGCTCCTGTGGAGGGCCGTCTCGGTCTTCTCACAGCGATCACCTCCAGACACGCTGCTCGATGAGCTCCAGTCTAGAGCCCACAGGGTAATCGATCATTTTCATCTGGCTAAAAATATTACAGGAGCTGGAACAAGGGTGGTGGTGGGGGGGAGAGAAAAGTCAGCAGAGTGGCCCGCGCCGTCTCCAAGGGAACAGAAGTCACACCAGTGAAGTGGTACCAGGGCATGGAGCTATTTTTGTGGCCAGCCGCCCTATCTTTGACAAAAAAAAAAAAAAGCAGATGGCAGATGGTGTGCACCGCACACCTCGCTGTTCAAAGTTAAGGTGCCTTTGAGTCACCTGGGGGTCTCCTTCTCGCCATGGCGCTCCTCAGGTACTGGAGGATGCTCAGGTACCCCAGGTCCACAATGTGTGGCGGAGGGAAACGGAGGGAGCAGTTCCTCAGGTTCAGGCCTGTGAGCGTGATCACATTCCCTGGGGGGAAGAGGAAGTAGACAAACAGCAGTTTTAGTGACAAAGAGCAAAGAGAAGCTAAACATGTAAATACCCAATTGTGTATTATTTCTATTAATGGCTACTAGTCATTCATTGCATGTGATCTGACATCGCTGTAAAGGTTACCGAACCCAACTCACCCAACTCTGGTGGAAGTTCTGAGACGGGGTTTCCTTCCAGAAGCAGCGTTTTCAGAGACCTACGTGAACGACGTCACAGGTTGTTAGATGATTGTTTAGTCCACAGCTGAACATGAGGAACTTGTACTAAATAGTCAGAGGGTATCTCGTTTCACTACACTGTGGAATCATAAAGTGTGTGACTGAATCTGCTACTAAACAGAACTGTTGCTCCATAAGTAACCTACCTGTGTAAGCCAATGTCTGCAGGGAGGGATGTAATGTGGTTATTCCTGAGGTCCAGCCAGAGAAGGCTTGGCAAACTGATGAACATCGAACCTGGGATACCGGATATCCGGTTGCCTTCCAGATATAAATACTGAAGATGACGCAACAAGCAGTTACAATCAATCCATTACACAGGTGTTAAATTGTTGGCCTACTGTTTTACTGGATGCATGACTGTAAACCGCTGTTAGCATATGTAGCTAAGCGGGTAGAGGTCCAAACTGACCTTTAGCAGGCTGTGTTTCAAAACACTCTCCGGAACATGGTTCAGCTGAGATCTGCTCAGACGTAAGGCCTCTGCTGAGTAACATTTAGGGAGCTCCTGTTGCTGCTCGGCCTCCTCCGGCAGGATGCGGGGGGTCTGTGGTTTGACCACGCTGCTCCCAAAGACGAAGCTTCGCTGCAGGTCAGGAACCTCCTCCTCCTCCTCCTCCTCCTTCTCCTCCTCTGGGGAGGACACCGCAGAAGTGATGCCGGGATGTCTAGCGTCCATTGTTCAGGTGTCTTTTTGCATTTTGCGGCCTGTGTCAGAAGATGAAAATTCATGTAAATATCAGATGGTTTCGGTCTGTCTGCCCCCCTCACGTTGAGTTCAACTTGCCTGCAAACAGGTGTTAGCTTCGTTGCTGCTCCGCCTAGCGTTAGCATTAGCAAATAGTTAAAGCAACCGCCGTATTAGCTTACCTGGAATTTGAATAAACATACTCGTAGGCTGTGGACGCGACTCGGTGTCTTCTCAACTTAAACACAACAAATATTAAATACTGTAGGGAAACGTAACGCTAACTTGGAGATACCGCCTTACGACTGTGACGTCGTTACCGTGGCAACGGCGTCAACACAAACTACGACAAGCGTCCACGTGCTCTGTGGTCAAGGCAGGCGGCCACAGCGTTGGAGGCGGGGCCCAGTTCATCCCTGTGAACGTTTCTCATTGAAAAAAAGTCCGACTTCTGCGTATAAAAAAGCAGATGATACGGATGGTACCCAGATCTCTTCCGCATCATGGGCCCATCGAGCATGCGCACTAGTGTTTCCTTGAACCTCGCCAGTTTCAGGTCCTGTGCCCTGACCAATGTGCGAGGTAAATGCCTAAACTTCATCTGGTCGATACTTACACAATAGAGCATGTAAAATTATATATGTATATATTTATATACATATATAAATTATGAGGCTGTAACTGCTGATAGGGGTAAAATAAACAATATATGTTATGTGTAAATATACAACACTTTACAATCAAGTGAACCCATCTACCTTTTTCCTAGCCTAGATGAGTATATTTGACCCTAAATACCTTTTAAGTTGCAATGTGTGTAGGACAATTTAAAATGTCTATCTTAGTTTGGGCAAACTAAATGTGTCCATGCGTAGGCCCATGGAACCATTTGTACGGTGCGTGATCCATGACGAACTAAACGGCGTTGCACGTGGTCAGTCAGGGCAGCTGGTTTTACTCAGCATTGATGAAGGCACAGTCCCAATGTCCCCCCTCAAGTCCTGAACCCTCATGGACTTCACTGATATCAGCTGGTAAATGAGAGCGAGGCAGCAAGGGCCTTGAAATGGTATAAATAGGAAAGGGACAGACTTTTACAGCAACATATTGTGTCACCTTGATGACACCAAAACTTGCCTCTTGCCTTATTAAACGAGAAGTGATTGTTAAATAATCGATCTTATTTTTTGTCAAAACAGCTTCAATAATGAAATTTTAAAAAATGGTTGAATAAACCAGATGTGTAATAGCCTACGCTTGCATTCCTCTTATTTCATGTGTTTTATGTACCATGTCTCTCGAGTTAAAGTTACTGAACTTTTAACTGACTATGTATCAGTCTCAATTTCATACGGATGCCTCTGTAAGACCTGCATAAGTGAACGAGACCACCAGCGAGAAGATTGCTTTTTTTCTATATAGTTATTCTTAATGCTTGTCATCGGTACCACTGGGTGGGATACCGTGCAAAATCAGAAGAAATCATGCAAGTTCACCAGAAACAACTTCGGTTCAGCCTCCAGCGTGGGCCAGCGCCCGGCCCACCGCGGACAGACCCAGATCCGGCTTCGCTGCCGCCTTCGACCTGTAGAATGCTCCAGCTGGAGGAAGAGAGCTCAGCGCCCAGCAGCTCCTCCTCCTGCCAGGAGCAGAGCTTTTGTCTCGCTGCTCTGCCGATCCTCTCATAGGAGCCAACACCGCCAACACGCTGCTGGAGACCCACGCCGTATTGCTGGGCCCGCTGGAGGGAAGGGAGGCACGGGGAGAACCAGGACCAGGACTGAGCGGGGCAGACTGTCAGAGAGGTTTTCCAAAGGGGATCTGGTGCTCTGAAAAACAGGGACCCCCAAAATCGACACAAAATGAAAAGTTCCTTGTTGTAACTATAATGTTTTTGTCTAAATTGAATATGCCAGGCTGAACACCCAAGTGCTGTCTTATCTGTTTACCTTCACGCTATGAATTGTGGGTAATTCCCTCAGGCAAAGTCTGCAGAAATGCGGACTTAGGGAAAGTGAGCGTGAAGGGCTCAAGATGTCTGCGAGAGAGTCCTCAAGCACTCCGTGATTTGACAAAGCCCTCACAGACTTTGTGGGAACCCGCTTCAGAGTCCGTAGATGTTGGATTGGGCCATAGACTCGAGGGGTCTATGGCCCAATGGTCTAGGTGATAGGACTCGGAGGGTTTTGTAACCCACTTCGACGCCACGCTAATTGGACGCTGACACTCCATGGGAAGTGGGTAAGGGAGAGGGTGTAAGGGCCCGACTTGAATTGAGTTGATGTTGACCAGGCTGGTGAGTAGCGGAGCAGAGACCTGAGCCTCTACTTCAGCCTCTCCATTTTCCTCTGTCTTCTGCTTTCTTTTGTCTCCACCTTTTCCTCCTCCTCCTCCTCCTCCTCCTCCTCCTCCTCCTCCTCCTCCTCCTCCTCCTCCTCCTCCACTTCACATGCTCAGTCACCTCAGCAGGGGGCGCCTCCTCTGCATCCCCATTGCCACTCTTGTGTCCTCTTCCACGCACAGATTGAACTGCACAAACCCAAACAAGGCTCCTTTAAATATCAAAGGGATTTTGCCCCAAATCAATGGCTATTTCACGATTCCCTTTCCGTGAGAAGGAATCGCTCCTTTGAGTACTTTTAACGCCTTTTGAAGATAACGATAAAGACTATATTTAATCCATAAACACACACTGTAATCACCAACTGCCTCAGTCCCCTTGTGTTTAGCTGCGCTCCCTCTGAAATGGTACAGTTGTTATGACTCAGCAGCGCGTCGGGGGGGGGGGGGGGGGCTTGAGAAGAATATTTTCTTGACACGTAAAGTTAAGCTGATGTAGGCCCTAAAAATACATTTGAACATAATGGGTGCCTTAGCCTAACAATAAGGATAACCTAAGGATGACCCCGTAAATCACAAGATAAAACCCAAAGCTGAGCACAAGAAAACAGAAGATAAGGACACAGCACAAGCGTGGAACTCCAAGTGACGATGCACTCTGAGCTATAAAGGTCAGCCTCTGGAGGAAAAACAATACGCGACGGGTGAAGTAAATCTTGTGGTTTCCCGATATTGAGGACAACAAAAAAAAACATTTGCTTTGCTTTGTCAGTGACTAAAGAGGCACTACGTTTACATCGAATAATGAGAACGATAGAGAGAATACTAAGAGAGGAAATCATGTTGGTCTGTCTTCTTCTTCTACTCAGTAAAACTTAAAAGAAAAGACATTTTTCCATCTAGAGAGCTGTTTTTTTTTTCTTCAATGCACTGTTCGTTGAAGTATTCTCCAAAACGCCCCAGAGGGTGCGAAACCTACTATGAAGAAGCAAGTCAAAAAAGAGTGCTATCTGCAAAACAACAAATTCAGAGGCGCACGAACAAAGCGTCAGCCTTCTCGCACGACGCGCAGGCCGGGATTGCACCATTTCGTCGCGCACACCGGCTTCACCACAGCGAGTATATAAACTCTGCGCTCCAAATTGCATACTTTTTCTTTATACTGTAAGTGTATTTAATCGGAACATACTACTTCCTTTAAAACATGACGCCTTTGGCTTTTCTCGCTCACACATGTGCTGCGCAAAGGATTGTGGGTCAGCATAGCCAGAAAAGCATGGCGGCTTGCCTACGGCAAAATGTGACCGGATGCCGAAGAACATCCTGGTATTTTTGGCATGCTGCATTTTGACATACTAGGAATTGTGACATACTACATTATTTTTCTGGTATACTAAATAGTATGCTAGCATGGGTATTGGAATGCTCGGTGAGCTTCATGAGTCTTATACGTTGGTCTTTAAATTGATTTTGTTTTTCTCCGACGCCCCTGAAGACTCTCGAGTTTGACGTCGTTGTCCAAGACTCCAGCAGTACAAAAGGGATTGCAGCAGAAAAAGGAGATGATGGGCCCACCCTTTGCTTCACAGTCGACCTAAAACACTCAGATTTCTCTCTTTTGCCTGGCATTGTCTCCCTCCTTTCAGAGTTTCTCTTCCTCCCACAGGCCACATGCCCGTGTGGAAGTTGTCTCCTTTTTACGCAGAGGACCACGAGAGGAGCGAAGCGTCTCTAGAATACCCGCGGGACGTTGCCCAGAGGTCGTTCTGCACCTACTCCAAATCAGGATTTATTTCACTCTCTCAGAAGTTTTAAGGATAACTCAACTCAACTTTTCAACTCCCAAGGGAGTTTCTTGCTCTGTTTAAAAAAAAAAGAAAAGAAAAGTGCAGCCCTTAGGGAAGTTCAAAAACACATTTTAACTCTTAATATTTTGTCCTTCTTTGTACTTTATACAAATTTGAAATTCATACATTTCACTGAATCAGCAGAACTTCAGTCTGTGTTGAATATTTACAGCTCGACAGCAAATGATAAGAGAGGTGCGCAGAAGTTGAATTTATTTAAATATTTTTCATTTTATCGAATTACTTCTTAGATGTTATAAGCAATGAATGTGGGTGAAACCGGAGAAGCCCGGAGTAGATCTGCATGTACCACCACATTCGACAAACTTTCAATTTACACCATTTTTTCCCCCGTAAAACTGCCAATATTTGAAATCTATGCAGGTGATTTCTCATATAAAAAACTTATAAAAAATTCCCAGAAGTGATTTAAGGATGAAAAAGCATAAAACTTAAAGATAAAAAAACGTTATAAATGAAAACTTCCAATTGATCTGGACTACGGGAACAAAAGCTATCCACAGGTGCCCGTCTAGTTATTACCACCGGTTAGCGTCTTGGCTAGGCTAGCGTTAGCGTTTAGCAGCGGTCTGGAAGGGTATAGCCAATCAGACGGAGAGTAGGGGCAGGTGCGCAAGTGCGCAAAGCGAATCAGTTTAGTCCCTCCCACATACAGCCAATCATATTGTGTGACATCATCTATAAAGGCCCGAATGCGAGCCAATTCTCAGGTGGCCGAGCACACCTGGTAAACGTAACCCTTCGTCTTCAATCGGTGAGGTCACGCTGTTGACCGCTGAGGTGGCCCTGGGAGATTAAGTGCCTTTTATATTCACATCTCTGCAGATATTGGAGGTCTAAACTTTGGCCACAGATGAGAAGAACCTTCAGGTGCAGTCACACTTTACCGGTGGTTTCGAAGCCCCCAGAAATGGCACACGGGTCAGCCTTAGTTTTGGTAGACTGTTGCGCCTCAAAAACGAGGCGCATTGTGTCGGTGCCGAGGACGGGTGGTTCGAGGCTAGTATCTTTCATGACAAGCGCGGGGACAACAACATCTTCCGCTGGAGCTTCATCAGTGGTTAATGTGAAAGTGACCCAGCCGATGCATGTCATACTTTGTTTTGCTGCAGAAATGTTCATGGTTTTGTTATTTCCCAATATGCTCAGACAGCTTCTGATTTGGCAATTTCTTCTGTGTAAATACACACACCCTCAAATTAATAAAAAACATTCATATATTTCTCTATTTAAATTTAATTATCATGACAATTAATTAAGCATTACATTATTTTAATGTATTTTGTCATTTAATAAAGTAATTAGCTATGTATTTTAAAACCCTCCATAGCATGTGTCTCATATATGACATTTTAAAGGGGGATTGGTCTTTGGAAATAGTTTCTTTTTTTTTTAAGTTTACACAATTCAAATTCATTTTTTTTCTCTGAAATAGAATGTGCTGGTGTTAGTTATTTTGATTATCATTCATTGAATTCATTATTTCATATTTCATAATTTTCTTTGACTTTTCTATGTATTTTCATTGATGTTTTTGTTGACAGGCTGACTGACTTAATGAATTCACCAGCACGTGGCTCTTATTTTGAGGTCAGTTCTTACACGTTCTTGACGTAAATGCCTGCTCCATACATGAACAACGCATTCAGACAACGTGCGGTCTGGCTTGACTGGTGTTTTTTTTTTTTAGAAGTGGAGGCTGGCTCGACCGCAGTCCACGTGCAGACAAGGTGAACTGCAAATAAACCTACTGTGCATATTAAAGACTACGTGTTAAAATCCCTTTTCCCCCTCAGTGATCCGGAACCACCCATCCATCTCCTAATGAGATTGTGGAATATTTTCACCGAGGCTGGAGGAAAGCACCAGTTGTCTGCTGGTAACAGGCGATGGAAGCCCCCCCAGTTAGCTCGGAGCCATCCTGGCTTCACCTCCAGAGAGGCTGGTCCTCGTGCGTTCATATGCATGACAGTCTGTGATACGGGGGCTACGTCGACTACAGTCACTGGCCAGAAACTGTCACACTACTCTCACGAGTGTCAAGTTACACAGACAACTAGCGAGCAGCTTCCGGTTCTAACTTTCACAATAAAAGTCTCATGGCAATTCGTTTACAGCGAAAGGAAATGAACGCAGACTGAACTACAACAGGAGGATTTTTGAAATATATACCTGTACATCTTTTTTTTTCCTGATCCACTAGAGGCTTTTACTTACATGTTCTATATGCCAGAGTCCATAGAGGAAAAAGGGTATTTATTTGGACATCATATTCATTCGCTCACCTGTATTGTCGATAAAAAGACTGGATTCAATCACTGCATTGTGTGCACCCGCGTGAAATTAATTGATACAAATCATACAATTAATTTATCAATTCAATTATTCTAAATAGCCACATTGCACTAATGACTTAAATCTGACATTTTATTCTTAAGGCAACACTGCACAACTTCCTGTTTAGTTTGAGCTAAGTGTGACTAACTTGACGCAGTTCTTACTCTCAGCCCCGACAAAACACAAGTCTCTCGGTTTGTCTGGCAGGCTACGGAAGACAGCTGAACACGACCAGCACCGAGTGGTGATACTAACCACCGACTGTAACAAACCGAACAGTGTTTCTTTGAAAAATATTGTATGCTGCGTCGGTAGTTGCTCCACTTGCTCTCGCTCTGGTTTAGCGCATAGGTTTGGTGAGACTTTAAGTGGCGGCGTGCACATTAGCGGCAGGATAGATAACGTTAATTAAAGCGAAATAACGGACTCGTTTTTGTGTTGTTGTTGGGTGAAATGTACGGTTAGTACTACGGTCCTTTTGAGGAGGGTGTCCAACACAGAGCTGCAGTTTTCTCCTCAAGAGGCGAGGAATGCAAGCTGAGCATCAATGTTTCACTGGGGCAAGTGGAAGAAGAGGATGGGAGCCAATAGTTCTTCAAAGAGACCCGTTTTCGATGAAAAGGAAGATGGTAAGTGACGGGAAATCCCTACAGAATACAACACTATTTAATTAAGAGTTACAGTTGTGTATAACAATATTGCATGTATTTCGTGTCCCTATTATTACGCTCTTTAAAGTTAGCGCTAGCTTGTAATATTGGCATGTGTCGCGACACCGACGCTAAGTTGTCAAAGTTTCCTGCTGGGAATTTGAAATGTCGATAGAAGAAGACTGTTGCTGTTTCGACTGCCGGAGTTAATCCTAAACGAAGAAGAAGAAGAGCGTGTCGCCAACATATAAACAAAGGCTACCTCTGTGTGAGGGAAATATTGGCGTCGTCGAGTCAAACTTCGGCACCAACAGACGGCTACACTGTCTGTCCAGTGTTGTTTATCCAGAGGCGAGGCTCTAAGATGCTAAGTGACGCCCACGCAGCGTCCACTGACGAGCACGCTAAAAAGTTTCCACTTCAAATGGGCTCACGTGCGGATAAAACGAGAGAAAAGTGCAGCGTTTACCCGCTCGGTCACAGCGGAAGATATCCGCCTGCCCACAACCGTGTTAATGCCCGACTGAACTCTTTGAAATGTGGACTATTTGAAGACAGATCGTTAATTGCATAATTAAGACAAGATTAGTGTCACGCATGGAAGTAATGCTAATTCATGATCTCTCGTCATTGAACGGGGTCATAAGCTTCTTTTGAAGTGCACTCACTGAATCTAAAAAAAAGCATCTATGTGCTGGCCAAGTTACAGGCAAAAAACAAACTGAGTTAAAAAAAAAATAGGTCATTTCACTGCAGGGATGTGGTCATATCGCGCCTGTGTGTGTGTGTGTGTGTGTGTGTGTGTGTGTGTGTGTGTGTGTGTGTGTTTAGTACACACTCCTACATGCAAGGATAACCTCATTAAAGTTGTAGCTTTTAGTCAATGGTCTTCAAGAAGTGTCCAGTTCACAGGACTGTCACCGGGAGTGGTGTGTGTGTGGAATAGAACAGGAGTGGCCCTCTCACCCTTTTAACAGCGGCTGATTAAAGCCCACGTCAATTAATGAAGTGAGGCTTATAGCGGGAGTTTTTGTTGCAATGGCTGTTCATGTGTGATTAATGGGAGAAACCTTGAGGCGCGGGGGGGAGGGAGGGAGGGAGGGGGAGGGAGTCGAACCTCTCGAGGCTGAGATGGTGCGCTTCTCCGCTTTGTTCGCGCTGAACGTGGAGAGCGGAAGGAGAGTCGTATACCATCTTTATTATCAGACAGAAGTCATGTTCTCCTATCATCGATACGAGGCAGGTGCCACTTATGTATGACCTGCAAAAAAAAATGAAACAAGCTAATTACAGCTGCCCTGCTTCAATTTCAATTTCCCGTCGGCTGTGTCAAGAGCCGGTGCATCATCATCATCATCATCTCGGCCGTCATACCTGCCCTTTGTCACGACTCGCAGCTCGAGGTCCGCCGTGCTCTTTGCTGCAACGCTGTGTTTGACGTGACGATGGAGGGAAGCGTCCGTCTTTCAAAGGCCCCCCGGTGCGCTGCGTCGTGGATCTAGGCTCCAGAGGGTCTAGATGTCTCTCGCTCGCCCCCTCCCCCCCATCCCCGTCAGGTCTCTCGGAAACAGTATCTCTCTCGGCTTCTTGGAAAACCGGCGCGTGGCCTACATTAGGCGGTAATATTAGAGCAGCGTTTGGCTCAAAGGGCCGCAAACATAATCAAGCGGTCAGGTTGATGTGCAAGCGTAGCTGCCATAAGGGCTTTTTTGGCAGATAGTTTGATTAGCAAAGGGAAGGCTGTGGAATTGATTGAGGTGCACATCCTGCTAGTCTTCCCTTCCTGAAAACTCTTTGACAACAGCATGCATGCCGGTCTGGTCTATTAGACACTTCCTTTCTGTCATCATTTGAGAGAAGTCTCTTTTTTTCTCTTTTGGCTGCTAAATTACTGAACAAAGCTCGTGTAATATCAAATGTGCTGGACTATTTCTGGGCCCGGCAGGCAACCAGCGGAGACTGTACGAAGCCACCGCGTCCAGCCATGAAAATAGCATAAAACCATCAACCATAGCCAGCAGCTCCTCCCTGTTTAGCTAATCGGCTCACTGGCTGTTTACCATTCATGTGGAGTTATTCCTTTAAAATGAAGCAACGCATACTTGGGCCCCTTCGTCACTGGTTATTGTTGAACACAAACAAAGACTTAAAATGAAGATTCTACATTTCCAGTTTGTTAAATTTGTAGGACTTCTTTAAAAAATTTGGAAAAAAATGAAGTTTATGTTGTGTTGGTTTTTTTCTTTTCTTGTCATATGACCCCTCAGATTGATCTTGTGACCCCTAAGGGTTAATGCCATGTCCTTAGGGAACAATGATGAGCCGTGAGCAGCCATGTGTCCGGAAGCCAACTGCCACGCTCAAGATTTAGTCGACAAACTGCTTGTTCAAGATGATTTTCGAGCCGAAATATCAAACAAATTGCCTCTTCGATAGAATATGTGGATTCTTGGCTGCTGGTCAGTTCATTAGCATGAGACGTCACACGTGGGCCTAAATAACATCTTGGGGGATATTGTCAATATATTATTTAGAATTTTTGTGGAAATGATCAATAAATACATTCTGAGCTGAATGCCGGAGTGTAGCGCCCGCTCAGTTTAACTCTTAACCAGCCTCCGCACAAAGGAGCGCTTCATTCTCCCTCCTGAGTCCTCATCTGAACTTGGAACGCCGCTAACTCGTCGCTCTCTGAAGGAGGCCACTTGTTGTGTACAGCGTTCTTGGAGGGGGTGCAGAATTGACAAATCCCTGCTTCAATTGAGCATGGGCACAGATTTCTTGGTGTACTTGTTATTTTTTGCTCCGAAGGACTTACGAAGTGTGGGCGATTGTGCGCGGCGGGAGATGCTGTTAATTGTGTTGTCTTTTTGTCGCGCCGCTCCATTGTCGTGTGCATTTGATCATCCTTGTTAAGCCAAAGGCAAATTTCCACTTCTGTGGACGATAAACTTCTATTCTGTGTGTGTGTGTGTGTGTGTGTGTGTGTGTGTGTGTGTGTGTGTGTGTGTGTGTGTGTGTGTGTGTGTGTGTGTGTGTGTGTGTGTGTGTGTGTGTGTATCTGCCTGAATGTCTGAGTGTGAGCGTGACTGCTCTTCCCGTCAAGGATAAGTGTATGAGGCAATGAAAGCAGATTTGGTTGAGGATAAAGATAGTCGCAGAGAGAGAGAGCGAGATGGCTGATTGCTCGCACTGAATACTGAGGCGCTCACTTTCTTTCTTTCATCTCCGTTACAGACGCTCAATTTCTCTCACTCTCTTTGTCCATCGCAACTTCATGGCCGCCTGCAGCTACTGGCCTCTCGCCACAGCAGAGGTTGCCGCCATAACGGGCCCGAGCAGCGGCGCGCAATAGGTGGGGGACACCGCCTTGGTCGCATGGCCGCCATCTGATCTCAAGAGTGTAGAGTAGCTCCCCTGTGGAAACGTAATGCTTGTAATTATGTGTTTGATTGATTGTAAAGCAACAGTTTATTTCTGAAGTATTAAACTGTCATATGATGTTTATTAAATTAAAACGACAGGCCTTTCATTTGTGGTCGACATGGCATAATCGCAAACGTACATAGTTTCTCCGTGTGTAAAATAAGATACAACTAGAAAAAAGGGCTACATCTTCTGAAGAAACGTTGTGGTTGAACTGTTAAAATATTCAACAGGTTAAATTTAAAACACAATTGCTGAAACAATTTGAAATGGCAGTTAAAAGAAGAAAAAAAAGTTTCGTCGGAAGTTCAAGCACTGAAAGGAGCTGAAGCGTCAGTCGAGATGTCGTCGTTGAATCGGTCTGGAAGCGGCAGTCGAAGTGTGAAAGGTAGCTGCTGGTCCTCTGCCATCTATTGGAGCATTGTATTAAAAAAAGTGTTGCGACTGTCGTGTTGCGAGTCGTTTATTCGTCGTGTACAGACCTGAAAAGATGTTGTCCACAGACATTTGAATGGACCAATTTAGCTCACTTTTATGAAGATACTACCTTACATTTCACCTTGATGTTTCTCAAAATGATTCCAGTGTGCTCATTACATTTGAAAGTGGTGTTTATGTTTCTATTCAACAGCTGCACAGGTGGCCGTTGATTATGGTAATGACAAACTGCTGGTGAGTCAGGTCTGACAGTGTTTTTACATCTGACTGACTGCACCTTCTGCTACCGACAGCTTTGTGTGAGCTCTGTTTCACAGCAGACATTTTGACTAGTGAAAATAGCAAAAAAAAAAACACAGGTGTTACTAAAAACACTGATGACGGCTCCGCTCCATTCGACTGTCCCAGTAAGGCCACGGCGACCAGGCCCCCGATGCTGAAGCAGCCGAATGTAATTCAGCTGTCATTCATTTCCTGATGTGTACCCCTGTGTGCCTTTTTTCTACCGCGACATGTCCAAAGCCGTCAATCACGTCGTACTGGTTGCTTCTTTTTCTCATTTTAGAACAAAATCCTTTTCTTCCACGTCAGATACGACACCTCTCGGGTGCGTTTTGTCCGCCCCTCCGGTCTTATGTAACCTCGTTTGCGTCCAGTTGACGTGCAGGTGATGACAGTTGTAGCGGCTCGAGTGCCAGGGCGCCTTCAAGGAGACGAGCTTGGCTCGACGCTGAGGTGACAACAGAGGGAAGAAAGGTCGCTCTCGTGTTGAGCTGTGTGTGTGTGTGTGTGTGTGTGCGTGTGCCGGGAGGAATGGAGGAATGGAATCAGGACAAGGGGAATGCAATTGAAGTGGGCGTAATAGGGTTGAGGAGTGTCTGTCTGCTGATTGTTTTGTCTTTCCTCCCTGCTGCATTTTGCGCGTTCCCGACCTTTCGGTGCGAGGTTTTATTGTTGACCATCAATCTGCCCGTCTTTGTCGTGAATTAATAAGGGGAGCGTCTAATAAAGCAAACACAAGTTATGCCTCCTAGGCCAGCTCGGCACCTGGCCCTCAGGTCGTACAGGTCTTTTATGGGGAAGTACATAAACTGCTTATAGCCCCGATTCAGTTAACTCCCGCTGCTTTGATTACCGAGCTAGATTCATGACGGAGGGAGGAGAAGCAGCTCCCTTTGCCGCTCCGATTCCTGGGAGAAACGGAATGAAACTAACTGTAAGTACTCTCTCACTGTGCACGTGCTCCACCTCGTAGCAAATGAGGAGGATGAAGACTCAAAGTCAACACAGTTACTTGACAGACTGACAGATGTAAAACTCTGTAATCCTTTCATCATGGTGTGTGTGTGTGTGACTGTGTTTGTGGGGAGGCCTCTGCGCTGTATAGTGAAACAAACTCTGGGGTCCTTGCGTTGAGTCCAGCCCAGACATTATATCCCATGGAAACCAATTAAACCAGTTTTCAGCACATCTTAGCATCCCAGCCTTGTTTCGATTTCAAAATTGTTTTCGATTTTAAAGAAAAGTCGTGTGACTGGTTGGCTGTGTGACTTGACTTTTGGTTAAGCAGAGGCCGGTTGCAATTCTGTTAGCCGATTCAGATTCCATATATTTAAATAAAATGGGGCCTACATGCCGATTCCAATTTTCTTCCCTAATAACTGTAATTAACAGCAAGGCTCCAGACTAGCTTTAGCTGACAATTAGCCCCTAAAAAGTTACTTTAACTGTCACAAAGTCAGTGTAAACTTTCAAAAATGTAAATGCTTTGTTATTGTCATCTGTTGAATAGCAACTTTTTCTGCAGGTATCCAACGGGTTTACACGCCCTCCGTTTCTCTTTACTATACACCCTTTGGTTTTTCTTTCAGGCGTGTAAGTGTCTGGCCGTTGAGGAAATGTGTAGGGGTCAATCTGGTGGTGCTGTTTGGTTCATTTGAACGTTCTCAAGTAACACTCGCGGTCATGGAGAGCGAGGGTCTGTACATATTCAGAGATGCTCCTATTTTCTTCAGCCATTGTTAAAAAACAAGCTTTTTAAAAAACTTGCTCGCCAGCGTTAGCGAACGTGTTCGGAGAATTATTCTGCATCCACAAAAATACATCATCCGTGCCTCGTTACAGTTGCTGAGCTATGATTGGACAATTCCTTTTTTTCGTAGGGGTTTAGCCAACAATCAATTTCAATGATTTATTGATTTGGTGTAGTAATAATTCCTTGAAAAGAATCAAATCCATAGCAGTAGATGATGGTTTCTTCAGAAAGTCAACACAGGTTCATCTACTATCGTAAGATCTTCAATGTCTTCCTCTATGATTACTAAAGTAGGCAAACTTTTTAAACCGCCGATGCCCTTTACATTTTTCTTTTACAATTTCTGTGTATGGCCTTCCGTCTGAGATTTGATTTGTAAGCGAGAGAACGAGGTCAGAGGAAAGTGACCGTGTTCCTCATGGTGCTGCGAGAGGACAGGAGGACCTTTCCTGCTGTCAGTGTACTGCACCACCCGGCCTCCGCTGTACTTCTTAACGCAGAGCTTTAAGCTCGCTTGTGGGGTTTGTCACACTCGCATTACGATTACATGCACACAACAAACAAGGCTATCGGGAGGAATCAGAGCGCTAACATGCGTGTTACTGTAAAACCCGTGTTTACATGCAATTGGTCAGTAATCTGATTGCTCCCCTTTCCCCCCCCGACTGTATTTGGATTCATATTTTGGATACTGTTATGCACCACTACAAATAATAATATTTACTTTCTTCCAGCTGCATGAAGCAATACTTCCTCTGTCAGTGCTGTTAAATGCACCCGTGGCTTCATCCCTCACCCCAATCACATGACATTTAAGATCTGTTTACCTTCATTGGGAAACCGATTTGTCTCATTTACATGACATTTAAGATCCCCGATTACTTCAGACAGCCAACAGAAACCAGGTCACTTCTGCACATGCAAACACACTGACCGACCGGTGGTGCACAAACACGCGCATCCACACTCAGTCATTCTTGAAATGCTCTTCAGTGAATGGCCGCTGAAATGTGACACTATTAAATCTGACAGAGGCTCCTCCTCCCCAGCTGCCCGTTTACGCTCCCGAGGGAGTGTGTATGCAAACAAACCTGCGATCGGAGGTCCATAGAAACTACGCTGCTACTTCCAGGTGTCAAAAGGGATGCGTCTCAGCCCATTTTAAAAACCAGCAGAAAGAAAGGTGTTGTGTAACAATGAAAGGGGGATTTGAGACGTGGGGTTCGGCCTGAGTGCGCACCTTCACTGGTGAACTCAACATACAGCTCTGCAGCTTGTCCTAAATACCTGGGAGGACGAACAGAAGTCAGGTGTATCCGGGCAAGGACACAATGTGTCCTGCACGTGCTTCAGAATGGAGCTGCTGAAGGGGAAAGAAACAGGCCACAGTGTCCATTTCCTCCCACCTTATAAACCCAATCTTTTATTTTCCTCTTTGCCATACACTGATGATATAAGTCCTCTATCCTCTGGTTAATACATGCCTACAACATATGTTTGCATTTTAAACACGTCACTGAAAATGGTCGCTGTCTTGAATCATTTGCTCTGTGTTCATGGCAGCACAGCTGTGAAGATGCATTATTTAGCCTCCAGTGTACTTTTCACCCTTGAGAGGCTAAAAAGTAAAGAGTGCAAAACTCAATACCTGAGCTGCATAGTGTTTACGGTATACCATCGCCAGCTTTCTTTTCTCTAAAAGACTCTTTGTGACTGCTACTCCACCTATCCCTCCCACCACCTCCCACCAGGCTGTAAATAGATCCTTAATGTATCCCTCTGTGAACAGTCGAAAGGTTACTATGGCATTCTAACCCTGTAGCGTGGTCTATTTCCACCCCGCGATGTGTCACAGCCCAGTGGTTTGGGAAACTATACCGGAGATGCATTAGAACGGTGGGAGCGGTTCGGGTTGAGTGTTGAGATGCGGTTCTTTTAAAATTGGATGAAATGAAATGAAAAGGTTTGAAGCAGGAAGTTTGGACCCACCAAAACAGCTGTGTGCATGCTGTAGGTGGTTCTGCATGATGTCGATGCGTGTGTTTCATGTTAACAATATGGTTCGAGGGGGTTTCCGATTCCTGCAGTATTTTACATAATAAGAATAAGCTCCAGAATTAAGCTAGTGCTAGCATGTTCTACTCAAGAACACTCATAAGACAGGGAACATTGTGCATGGTCAAATAGGGAATATCAGGGTTCCTCTTCCTGGAAACAGTTTTCCAGTTGTTAGGGTTAAAAGTAAACACATGGAAAATGAGAGGAACGGTAAAATGTCCTGGAAGGAATATTTCAACATTCTCATATCTGTCCTCAAGCTGAGAATGAACGAGTCTATCAGACTATTAGCTCCCCAAAATAGATAACATTGCCCTCTACGTTCACGATCATATTAACGGTCAAACGGTAGTTTATGGACGAGAGTATTTTGGTGATGTTGTGGAAACGTTGTGAACGGTTGTTGTATAGTTGGTTAGAATGTTTGGTTCACTCGCTAAAGGTGGCTGCTAGCTTGTTTTTGTGATTGGATTCTGGCTCCAACCAAATGTGTGTGTGTGTTGGGCCTTGTCGAGAGAGTTGGACGACGATGAATGGGAAGCAGGGGGTAGAAAAATAACGAGTAACAAATTCGAATGAAATGGAAAGATTGTCACAGCCAATACTTGATTGGAGCCAGGGACCAGAGTGGGCCGTCCCTCCCCTCCAGCTTTAATGATCATGCGGCGGCTGACCTGGGTTCAGGCTGCTGCTGTGGGACGATGACCTTTTGAGGAGTCTGTCTCGGCTGTCCAATTAATCCACGTGTTTTTTCCCCACCGGAGTAACTTACACTAACACTTCCGATGTGACAACATGCGACAGCTAGTCCTTCGTAAACCCCAGCACAATGCATTCCCTGTGATTTTATTGATGAGCCAAAACATGATGAATACACAATGTGCCGATGCTTTGCCCAGGAGTTGTGAATCACTGTGAATTTATTATGCCAATGCAGGGACTCGGGGATGATGTGGCGGCTCTGCAACGTAACACACACACACACACACAAAGGGACACATTGCTATGGTAACCTCAGAAGTTTTCACACGGTCCAGATGCTGTTTCTTTGTGACAGTGCTGTGCATGTGAGAGTCCCCGTGCTGCAGTGCAGAATCATCCTCTGAAGTGCTCTCGGTCTTGCTCCCTCTTCGTCCCGACAGCCTCTTAGATGTGCGATACGGCCTCCCGTAGTGGCTGCTCCGTGCGTAGAGGTCCGTCTTCACGTCTCCTCTGTCATCCTCAGCGACACGGCTCGCCGTTTGTGGAGATTTACGTGACGCCCGCGCAGCCTTTTCACGCCTCATTGAACTTTACAACTACAGGATGCTGTGCACAGAGTTTAGGACTGGTTTTGCATTTGTGTGTGTGTGTGTGTGTGTGTGTGTGTGTGTGTGTGTGTGTGTGTGTGTGTGTGTGTGTGTGAATATAGTATAAAAGCACACGGGTACATGTGCAGATGGGTCAACCAGTGGATGTTACTCTTCCATCAGATACACAAGGTTAAAGTTGTAAAGCTTTAGATTTCGGTCCCGGTTCATTCTGCGACGCTTCAGGAGGAAACACCGCTTTAGCACCAGTGGTGGTGATGATGATGTACATCTAAGCTGGTTTGGCAACCGCCAATAAACAAAAGTGAGAAGTAGAAGCAGAGAGTGAAGCGGCACCGCAATCGGCAGGACGACGGACCTGTCGTGTTTTTACGCCGGCGTAAATATCCCACAATGCAATGCAGTAGTAACGACGTTCATAACAAGACTGTGGCTGACAGCTCTCTCAAGTCTTCAATGTAAGTGCAAGAATGACGTTACATTTTGCTAGAAGTAATATGTTTTTAAAATGAGTTTCGACTTCATGGTTCTCACACATCATGGTTTTGTCACATGGGGCTGGCACAGGTTGCCATAGTTACACGTCTCCAAGGCTTTCAGGAAATGATAAGAAAAGATGCATACTGTATCACAACTCTTTATTTTATTTTTAAGTATGTAGTATGTAGTATGTAGTGCGCTGCCTGGCAACGCAATTTCGCTGAAACCCACTAAAATGAATACAGGTATATTCAGACAGACCATTAAAGCATGTGAACATGTTCTATAACAAACACAAGTATGGACCTGTAAATTATAATTAAAGAGACATGACCGGTGCACACTTCCACACGGGTCCGGGGAGACGGGGCTGTGTGAGTGATGGATGTGGAAATAAACAGGTATGTCTGCTCGGGGAGAAAATCGGTATCGGTCGGCAATGAAACGCCCAATAAAAGTTTTGATCGTTGACGTGAGCGTCCCTGATCCATACCCTCCGATCGATCTTCTGGCACCGGCGGTTCAAGTTCATTCTAATTTGGTGAGTAACCTTAGCAACAAGGTACGGTGTATAAATCACATGCCCCGCTGATTGTTTTTGAATAGAGGTTCATCACATTAGTGAGGCACACAAACGCAGCCAAGGGAGAGAGAGAAAACAAAAAAAACTGGCCAGATCAAGCCTTAATGGCTGCTTACATGACTCCTTTGTTTCATCATAAAAGCAGATGAAGGTAAACAAAAACAAAAAGCACTCATTAATGCACAAGCAAGGAGACTCAAAAGACATGACAGTCCGCCCGCAGGGATCGTGGACCCCCCCCCCCCCCCCCCCCCCCCCCACATCTCTCCATTCTTCTCCAATTATCAGCTGAGATCCATAGCCACACTCGTCACGCCTGTAAAGACTTTGAGCTCTGTGGTGTTCATGAATATTCATGCGATGAGAGGCCGCAATTAGGCTGTATTAGCGCCCCGGCATAACAAGGAGAAAATGATGATGATGGCTGCTCGCCGATGATAGTGATTTAAGTAAACAGATTCGTCAAGACGTACCCCCCCCCCCCCCCCCCCCCCCCCTTCAGCGCGCCGCAGAGCGACATCCTGCATTTGTTCCTTGTCACCGGTTCTGGAGTAAACCTTAAGCAAACGTATCAATCTCTTGGGTAAACAGAGAAACTCTGTTTCAATGAGCCCCCCCCCCCCCCCCCCCCACAGTAACGATCAAAGAAGATCAGTGCGAGATCAAGATGGCCTGTAACCACAGAGCGCAGTCTCTCCAATCGCTCAACAAATGAAGAAGCTTGGATTCACAGCGTGCCGAATCGTACAGTTGGTCTCATCTGCCTCTCGATGCATTCGATTGGCTGCTCGGTATCAAAGACTCCAGTGTGTCCCAGCAGCAGCAGCAGCAGCTCGTCTACTACAGGCCATGAAGTGTGGCTTACTACTGCGATAAAATATTCAGGAGTCACGTGGGAGAAGATGCTGCTGTAAAGCAAACAGCGTTTTTTTTTTGGCCGCCACGAGAACTCAAGCTAAGAGCGTCTCCCTCGTCGCGGCCCCGGCGGTTACGTGCACTGTGTATGCAAACGGAAACTTGTCGGCGAAATCTGACAAATGGCTTGTACACAGAGGCAGACAGCGGCGGATCGGATTAGAAGCGGAGGCGTATCCTCCAAAGACCCGGAGCAGGAAGGGATCGATGCTAGGAGTTTTTTTGATCCCGGTCCAAACGGGCTTCATCCACACGGGGTGCACTCACTCAGTGTGATTTGATGGCCCTTGGGTCGCGCTCTAAATGTACTCCGCATTAACATTTCAGAGTCCACTTCTTTCTGTCTTCTGTGTCAAACTGCTTTACATTTAGAGAGGGATTGCGCTTTACTCAAAAATTCATATATGACCAATATTGAGATCTGTTCTTTCCTCTTATTGGTATCCTTTATTGTTTACGTTTTCTTTATTTGCGCTCTTTGTCTCGCACTCTTTCCCAGTGTGTACTGCAACTTCTGCATAATATAAAAAAACTAACAAAGTTGCATGTTCTCCCCGTGTTTTGCGTGGGTCTCTTCCAGATGCTCTGGTTTCCTCTGGAAGGTAGAGCATCCATGCTAAATGAAATAGGAGGATCAGAGTAGGGTAGAGTAGAGAGCATCTACTTTTACTTGAAGAATGCATCAGGGCTGCACCGAATAGCTCGAAGCGACCGTTCATAACGTTGACGTCCGAATTCTAAATCAATGCTGCACGGGTTTTTTTTATTTTGGCATGTCTATTCATTCTGTTTGAACCCAGTATTCATGCCCAGTCAAAAGGCTTTATATTATTTGTAGAATTGGATTCCAGCGATGGCTGCGCGGGTCGACCCGTGTGAACTTATTAGAACATATCACAGGTCCAGGTGGGTCGGTGAGGAGCAGTAAGTAAGTTATTTATAGCTCACAGAAACATTGTTCCATGTATCGTGGTGGTGTATATGTTGGACAATAAGTAAAGACGTGTGTTCAAAGTGTCTCCATTGTCTGTCCACCAGAAAGCTAGAGTTAAAAGTTCTGCAGCTGTAACTTGACTTGGTTCCCATCATTTAATCACCAAATGTATATGAATAAGTGTTTGTTTATGTTATGCGTTTATCTATAAAAAACAAATACAGGCCAGATTTGTTTTATCTCTCAAATATGGGTCTCAAAAATGTATTCTTAATTGAGCTCCAATACAGCTGAATACAAAACGCTGCATAAATGGATTCTCAGTGGAATCTCTGAAACATTCCCAGAACTGATTTGAATTAAGTGTTAAAATATGTTTATGTTAATATTTCCTTAATGGAGCTGTCCAAGTCCATGAGAGTATTTTGAATGTGTAGAATATGCGTCGTCAGTGTTGACCAGTACTCAGAGATTCCTTTCACTTTTCAAACCGAGCATAGACCGGACACTCTGGGTTTTAAATGGATGTGTTTGTACGTGTTACGGTGACAGAACGTCAATTTCCATCTTCCCCCGAATTCCGCCCTGTCAGCACAACCCTCGGGGGGCCGTTAATGGATCGAGCGCGGCAAAACCGTGGTTCCGTCGTATTAGGTGGTATCTCAGAGATCCCCCCCCCCCCCCCCCCCCCCCCCACACACACATTAGGATAGTGCTTTGCCTCCTTCTCATTCCTCGCTAGCATCCCAGCTCAGCTTGTCCGGTGACAGTGGAACAGTATTGGTCCACATTCATTGACCATGTGGGGATCCTCTTCCTGTGGCCTCTTTGAGGAACCCACGGGTCGTTTTATTTTTTCCCGAGGAACGTGTCAACTCTTCATCTGCTGCTCTCGCAGTGGGCTTGAATAAAAAACCCAATTGAAGTGCAGTTATTTTCTCCACTAGATCACTTCTGGCGTGTTCTCGAAGGGCAACCGTTAGGTGTTTTTTTTGGGGGCGGGGGGTGAAATGGAAGAATGATTTATCTCAACACAGAATAAAAATGAGCGTAATACATCAGATGTTCACTCATCCATGAAAACAACACTGATTAGCTCAAGATGGAGCTGCAGTAAGCACTCAACAGCAATACCATAAAAGGATGAGTCCATTTCACTTTTCTCAAGCGAGCGACGTTGCACGAATAACACAAAACTGTCAACCTTGAAAGCGCCGAGCGTCTGTTGGTGGTGAGCCGCTATCTGAACCGCAGGTACTTGTACGAGTTGAACTCGTGATTCATCAGCATCTGCCGCTCTCCTCCCCTCACACAACCCCCTTTGTGCCGCGAGCGCCGGCTCTGATGGTGATTAATAAAGAACGACTCATGAAAATTACATTATCTTAGGATTCATAATTAATGCCTAAATACGACTATATAGAAACTTTGTGCCGCACTCTAAATTCATGTTCGTTTTCATATATTTATTGGCATTATTCTGTGTGTGTGTGTGTGTGTGTGTGGGGCCCCCCAGCTGTTAATTGCAGTCTTTTTGTTAGCTATTAATGACTCTTGTCTTGTAACGCCGCAATTTCTCTTCATCTCTGAAGGATTGATAGCATCCCGGTCTGCGGACGGTGAGCTGCAGATCTGTTTAGTCTTCCGCTCTAAAAGGTATCATGTTGAGGGGAATTGCTTTGAAGGTCTCTCCAGAGCCCTCCGCTCTTCAGTATTTCCCAGGGTATAATTAGCAAGGTTAATGATCTCCATGCATAATGTATTCTTAGTGGTCTTGAAGGTGTCCTCCGCGTGGTTCACCTTACCTTTGTTCTCTTCTATCGTCCACATTATGAGTGATTGTATTGTTGTTGCCTTATTCCAGATCTCATTTCCCATACTATACTCTGCTTTACTACATAATGTACTGTATTATGTTGCTATATTATTACAGATAAACACAAAGGGTCATTACTTAATGACATGAATAATTGGGTGTACTTGCTGATTTTGCTTCTATTTATCACCACTTTACCTCGTAACTTAGTCTTCATTTGCTCTTTTATAGTTTCTGCTTTGGCTTATCTTTTCTTGACTTATATTATCTTATCTTCTATCTTAAATTGACTTATCTTTTATCTTATCTTGACTTATCTTATCTTCTATCTTATTTTATCTTATCTTGACTTATCTTATCTTCTATCTTATCTTGACTTATCTTATCTTCTATCTTATCTTGACTTATCTTCTATCTTGACTTGTATTTATCTTATATCATCTTGTCGTGACTTGTCTCCTCATACTACTCATCTTTTCTTATCTGAGCAATCGTCATAGAAATAATAGGCTGTACTTTTGATCCGTTTGTATAAATTACCGCCATTATACACCACTACCAAGGTTATAATTGTGTTGCTGTAATTGTTAAGCTGCTCCTGAGCTAGACAGATATGAGAACAGGTCCATCTCCCTTTTGTATCACATCACTTAAAGCCCTAAGTAGTGCTGAGACAAGTAGTCCATTTATAAACATTAGTACATTGAAGGTACTGAATTTGAAATTCAGAGCATTAATATACCATTAAACAGCTATTTTCTATGTAAAGCTATAGTGGAGTAAAGTTGCTCTCCCTCTGTGTGTGTGTGTGTGTGTGTGTGTGTGTGTGTGTGTGTGTGTGTGTGTGTGTGTGGTAATCTCAGCTCGTCTGTGCTCTGTTTACGTAGCTGGCCCCGGCCGTGCATACGTGTCGCCATGTTGAGAGCCGTGTGGAGTCAATCCCTCGATGCATACATTCTGTAGTTCAAATTTAACACCTTTAATCAATCGTTTTCATCATAAATAAATTATGTATTCAAGTGATTTATGAGGAAAAATTCTTAACATTCATTGATTGAATGGATATTAATAGAAAATATTTACAGATGTTTTTAATAATGTATTTTGAATATGCTCTGGCCAAGGCTTATGGGTAGTGTAGTATTTAGAGAAAACTTATAGATTTCTCAGAAAGGAAGTTAAAATAAGTATATGATAAAATACTGGTGGCTATAGCATGCAGCTATAGGATTGTTAAGTTGTATCCTGCGTCTCTAGGTAAAGTGACGTTGAGGATATTATCACAAGTACTACGTAGAAGTAAACGACTTCTTTTAGTGAGGGCCGAATTGTGCCTTTGGCTCTATTAGAGGTTCTAAGTGCATGAGCACACCCACTCTCAGACCCTTTCAGACTCGCACTGTCAATGCCCCCTTGACACGGGCTTTGTGCCAATATCAGCCCCCTCCACAGGAGCCAATCACCCAGTGAGGGCCCCCAGTGGAGCCTACTCAGCGTTTCACCCCGGTGTGTCAGCAGCTCCCAGCCCCCACAGAGGTAAAGATGTCGTTCTGCCACGGTCTCCACGGCAGATCACATTCACTCCACGCTGCACTTGTCTGAAGGGTCTGGCTGTAGTTGTTGTTTTTGTGCAGCATCCACTGAAACTACACTGAAATGTAGTAAAACACACAGGACGTGTTAATAGAGTCCACGTGTAAAGAGAGAAAAAACATAACCTTCAATGCCGCTGCTTAATGATAAAACCATTTGTGCCGCTCTCTGTGAACCCATTACATCACCCATCGTTTGATTTGTTCCCATCACCCGATGACTCATACTTTAAAGGAGGTACCGTGATACTGTCTTCTAAGAAGAAAGGAAAAAAAAAGTTGATGTGGTGGTTAATTGTGCTCTCTGTCAAGTCAAATCGTATTCCAATTCTGCCAAAGTCCATTTACAATTTTATTTATTTATTTGTGTTACTACACAGGTAGGCCGAGGCTTATACCATCCGACACAGTTGCAGTGTGACTGTGAAGTCAGTTTTCACTCACTCACTTTGCTCTGATTCATTTTTTTCTATACTTGTTGATACTGCTTTATTTTTTATAAAAAATAATATACTCTAAGCTATTCCTGCTGCCTTTGTGGGATGTACTGATACCATTTACTGCTTTTAAATCAAAATTGAAAGCAATAGAGGCAGGTTCCCAAAAATGTAAATGTTTTTTAAATTAACTCGGTTACGTTACTCTCTTAACTTTTACTTTCTTTTAACTTGTCTTGTTTTGTGTTGTCTGTCTGTAACTATGTGTCTCTGATGCTGCTGCCGGTCTTGGCCAGGTCTCTCTTGAAAAAGAGATTTTCTTTTTCAATGGGACTCTCCTAGTTAAATAAATAAAAATAAAAATGTACGAGGCTTCATCGATATATTCTGTTGGGTTTGATATTGTAATGCACACAGAATTGGGGTAAATTTTTCTTTATTTTCAAGATCATGGATCGAGCGTTTCTCCTCAGATTCGCAGGAGTTGCCGATGTTATTTGTTTTGTCTGGAGGCTGATGGATCTCGTGGGGGTAAAGTGTATATTTCCGGATCAGGTTCTGTAAACTGCGATCACATTTGTGGCATCAGTTGCTGATTTTGCTGGAAAGCAACACATCCTGTTCCAGCTGACTTTGCACAAACCTGCCGCTGGTTTGTCCTCCTCATCTGAAATGAGGAACTGCTGAATCTATAAACCCACCGCGTTCATAGATTGTACATCTGTCCTCACATTCTTCTTCTCCCTTTTTTAATACCTCTCGGGCAGCCTCGTTCACGGCGCAGCATCTCTGTGCGTCGGCACCGGGGGTGCAACCAGAGCCGTGCCATGGCATAGGATTAGCCGTGTAAGAGACTGAGCAGAGAGAATGCTCACTGGATTAGTTTCCAAAAACGCGCAAACTACACCTTGTGCCCCTACGCCCCCCCCCGCCTAGCCTGGGGGGGCGTATAGGTCAGCTGGCAGCAGGTCTGCCTGGAGGAGCCCGGCGTGCGCCCTCGTCTCTCATGATCGCTCCTTGTCTACATGGACGGGGGGGCTGAGTAGATCGGGATGTGGGCTTCAGATGCTGAATGACTTTTAAGGAGGAGCTGCATGAGTTAGCGACGGGCCCGCTGCGCTCACATCTGCCTGTGGCACTGCTGCACACACACACACACACACACACACACACACACACACACACACACACACACACACACACACACACACACACACACACACACACACACACACACACACACACACACACACACACAGCAGAGGCAAGTCTCAATCAGTAACACAGAGGACCAGGGGGAGGTCGGCCGCTGGTAGCTCATCAGCCCACATTCGTACGTGCAGCACATAGTAACACGGTGACTGATTTCTCTGGTTTAATTCAGTAGCAATGCAGAATTTTTTTTTTTTTACATTTACACTACAAGTCTAATACTTGCATTATATTACAAAACACCTAACCACCACTGCAACTTTAATCATAACTTAAGCAATTAACTGTGTTTCAACAAGCTGTAGCAAGTGAGAGCTTAAAGCTAGCAACGGTCACCACTGGTTTCACATGTGTTTTAATACACCAAATAGAGTGGCATGACTTCTCTTACAGAAACAGACCAGGGCTGTGTCCAAAATCATTCACTTATTCCCTATAAACTACACACTCAATAGTACATAGGAAATTAAGATTTACTAATGACTAATCACAGTTATCGTGCATCCTCACTGACGTGTTTTCTTTTCCACAAGAGAGTTCTTCCTTGTCCTGGTTATTTGGCTGTGATCGACTAGTACTGGCTAGTACCACTGTGCTGTGATCAACTAGTACTGGCTAGTCCAACTCGGCTGTGATCGACTAGTACTCACTAGTCCAACTGTGCTGTGATCGACTAGTACTCACTAGTCCAACTCGGTTGTGATCGGCTAGTACTGGTTAGTCCCACTGTGCTGTGATCGACTAGTACTGGCTAGTCCCACTGTGCTGTGATCAACTAGTAGTCACTAGTCCAACTCGGCTGTGATCGACTAGTACTGGCTAGCCCCACTGTGCTGTGATCGACTAGTACTGGCTAGTCCCACTGTGCTGTGATCAACTAGTACTCACTAGTCCAACTCGGCTGTGATCGACTAGTACTGGCTAGTCCCACTGTGCTGTGATCGACTAGTACTGGCTAGTCCCACTGTGCTGTGATCAACTAGTACTCACTAGTCCAACTCGGCTGTGATCGACTAGTACTGGCTAGTCCCACTGTGCTGTGATCGACTAGTACTGGCTAGTCCCACTGTGCTGTGATCGATTAGTACTGGCTAGTCCCACTGGGCTGTGATTGGCTAGTACTGGCTAATACCATGGAGATTTCAGAAAGCTAATTCCAGTAAGCCTTTATGATGCTTACAGAAAATGAGCCAAACAAAGTTGATGGTAATGGACTTTACTAGCGTGTGCATGTTTGTCCAGTTAGCAAGAGAGGCGAGTGTGCTGTTTGGATTCTGTTGCAGAGCGTAGGTGTGTGTGTGTGTGTGTGTGTGTGTGTGTGTGTGTGTGTGTGTGTGTGTGTGTGTGTGTGTGTGTGTGTGTGTGTGTGTGTGTGTGTGTGTGTGTGTGTGTGTGTGTGTGTGTGTGTGTGTGTGTGTGTGTGTGTGTGTGTGTGTGTGTGTGTGTGTGTACAGCATAGTAGCCTTGGCTTGCATCCATGAAGTCATGTATTTTGCGTATTGAGACTGTGTAGGACTTCAGCATAACATTTCGCAGACTGCTTATAACCCTAAAAGATTTTATGCTGAGCCTTCACAGTTTCCACCCCACCACATAGTTGAATTTACAGAACATTTAAACATATAATATGTTACATTACATCCCCGTGGTGTTTCTTTTCCCTCTTTACAAGGCTTTTCTCCTCACCCGTCCCACCCAGCCAACCTCCCTCTCAAGATCGTGTTTAAACTCTGTTCCACATATCGGACGATTCCATCAGTAAGCAGAGCACACATCCACCAAAACAACTGACTGTGCCATTACACATATTAATATAGCAAAACAAAGATGATTGATTGCTATGCCGTGAGCTGGCTGTTTTTCAGAAATAAGTCTCCTCTGTCTTTGCCTCCGCTCAGTATTACCAATAGATAAACTAGGGATCCGAATTAAAGATTTTAATTTAGAGATCATCTTTTTTTTAAATTTCTTCTTCAAGTTCTGATAAAACATTTTCATTAATGTCATTAGTTCAACAGAGCCCTCATAAAGTTATGAGAGGAAAGAATCGTGCAGCAGGCATGATCAGACATTCTTAAACCAATAACATGTTTTCCACTGTTTTGATTCTGTACTCCAGCCAAATAGATTTCATATGAAATGGCGACTATTATGATGAATTGCTGATTTTCAGCTTGACGAGTGTTCAACTCCAGAGATGGCTCTGTCAATTGGTTAGTGCACCACTTTGGTCCAGGCTAAAATATCTCAACTATTAGATGGATTGCTGTGCAATTTTTTTTGGACAGACATTCAAGGTCCCCAGAGGATGAATCCTGCTCTGTGGTGATCCCGACTTTTTCTTTAGCGCCATAGTGCGGTTAACATTTTAGATTTTCTTTTTTAACAAAATGCGTCAGCATCTATTGGATGGTTTGCCATGACATTTGTTACAGACATTCATGTTCCCCTGAGGATGAATTGTAATAACGTATGTAATCCTTGTGCTTTTCCATTTAGCGCCATCATCATGTCCTAATGACGGCTATACTTTGTGTTTTGTTTACCATGACAATAGCATGTTGTTGTCATTGTGACCATGTTAGCATGTTAATGCTAATCTTAGTATTGTGTCAGTCCAGCCCAAGTGAGCGCCACGAACACGAGTTCAGTTATCTGAGTGGTACGGCATTGGCTGTGCTGCTGCTAACTGACTAGCTCCTTTTAACAGTGTCACTACATGAGCTAGCACTAGCAATATCACCTGCTGGGAGGTCCTCTGCCTCCTCTCGCCCCTGTTCTCCTCCAGATCGGCTGGAATCAGTCTGCCCCGTTACTCTCTCCTCCTCCTCCTCCTCTTCACTTTGCGCCGGCATGATTCTTAAAGTCATCACTGCTGCAGATAGCAGGATTTTGCGCGGCACTGTCCTCATGAACAGTAGTAATGGTGTTATTTTGAATAATAAATGTGTTATTTTTAAACATTCTGCAGCATCAGCCTCGAGAAAACGAACCATTAACTGCGATGACTTGAAGTTAACTTGCTCAATTACTTTCTGTCCCATAAAAGTGGGGGCGCTGTGTAAACTGCATTTCCTGCATTGTTCACATAATGTAGATGTGAACTCCCTCAAATTCATGCTTCAAGTCGGCACTCTTAAGCTCACGGTTAATCCAAATCCGAAACCAAATCCAAACTGCGGGCCCGAAACAACATCAAGTCTGTCACTGTGCTAATACTTAACGATTGCTCTACATGTCCTGTTCCTTGTTTCACAGCTGAACCCCACGCTGATGTATTCCTTCACTCACTCCCTCCCTCTCTTTTTCCTCACAGTGAACTTTGACCACTTCCAGATATTACGGGCCATCGGGAAAGGGAGCTTTGGAAAGGTAATGTAACCTCTACTTTTTTTTTTTACTCAGTGGATGTGTGTGTGTGTGTGTGCCTTCAGTAGACCTGCACAGTCATTATCTCTGCGGAACAATCGGCGAAGGCCGGGGCAGAACGCTTAAGAGATAAATAATGATTCTATTTTAATAATAGTTATAAATGTGGCTTATGTAATTCCTTCTGTGAAGTCACTCAGAGGAGAGCCAATTTACTTTTCATCTCATGCCAGCCGACCCGTTCGGAGTTTTGACCCCACTCCTCCATTTAATTACAGAGCGGCACAATGCTGTGGCCGCGTTTGTCATGGCGCTCCGCGGTTCGGCTGAATACAGCAGGGAGGAAAACTTGTGTGTGTGTGCTGCATGTTGTGGAACCAAATTACAGCAGCCCTTTTCAAGCTTGTCTCAGTTGCCAATATCGTCATTGGTGGCCATTGTTGAAAAAAAAAAAAAAAAAGATATTTTGGATTAACTTTCAAGGCAATTTTTTTAGATGGATTCCTTTTGTGTTCCCATTGAATGCCTGTATGAGACTCCAGAAATGAATTCAGGGCGCAGCGGGTGTGTGTGTGCGCGCGCGTCGACACACAGTCGGGCTCCAGAGATCGGAATAGTTTATCTTCATTTTGAATCCCAAACATCACGGCTAATATTTGTTCATTACTCTTGTGTCTGCGCACGCCTTTTTGCAAATTCTTTCTGCTTTGCGCTCCTCAAAAGACAATTTTTTTTCCCCCTCCAAAACACATCCCTCCGTTATATAGGAAGTCCTTGCCCGATGCTGAATACATTACCATGTGAATTTATGTAAATTGTTTTACTTATTGCTTCATTCCCTCAAGCTGCTGCCACTTCCCTCTTCATACTGAAGGGGAATCTGCAGCAAGCTGGGAAATACGCCCCATGCAGGCCTCGCCTCAGAGACTGAAGTTTTTTTTTTACACATTAGATTATTTACATTACGTTTGGAATAAAGGCCACATGGAAAGAGTTGTTCATTCATGTTTTTAGTTTTAAAATGTGAACTCTAAAGAGCTTGAGATAAGCTGCTCTCCTGGCTAAGAAAGATGCAGGAAGAGGTGCGGCTTCCACTTATCTGCATCGCAGTCATGTCCGCACACACTTTGATGCAGACAAACTGCACTCGCACAGTCGGCCATATGCTCAGAGAGACGTCCATATAAAGTTTGTCCTCGTTGGAGGTCATCTTGTCTGTGTTTTTCTGGCCCACTGTGGCCACAAAACACTCTGCGCTCCCTGCTGTTCCTGAATACTTAACAGCGTGAGTCTTTACCTCTCCTCTGAACACACAGAGGCCTTGTTGGTGTGCGCTAGCGGGGCTTTAGTAAAGAAGACGGGTAAACCTCGACCTCCCGTCGGCACAGAAGCAAGACAGAACTATCATTTCGATTAAGAACACTTATTTTTTGACGCCTTGCATAAATGTCTACTTTTTGCACCCAAAACAAACGGCATCATCTTGATGTTACGTTATTATTTACTCAATGAAATGTTGCTGTAATGATCTATATTAGTCTAAAATGCTGTTTGAACCGTAATAAAATACAAAAGCACGACACAAAAACAGTGGTGTGTGTGTGTGAGAGAAATGTAAAGAGTGGAACACAGAACGTAGAGAGGTGTTTACCTCACACTGTAGCGCTGTGAAACATGATCTGTATATTCCAGCCTGTGTAGGTGCTCCAACAAAATGGGCTCTTTGGTGTGCGGTACTGTAGATGTGTGTGTGTGTGTGTGTGTGTGTGTGTGTGTGTGTGTGTGTGTGTGTGTGTTAGAGAATGTGCGTTGCCGTGCTCGCTCTTGCACAGTGGGGACTCATGAGGTAGGCTGGAGCTGAGAAAGAAGAGGCTGTGAGAGGAAAGCCATCTGCAAACCTGGCAGACAGACACTGGTTTTACTCAAATTCTCTGCATTTCTCGATTATTTTTTGTCTTTCCTTTTTGCTATACGTACACATTACATTACATTACAGTCATTTAGCAGACGCTTTTATCCAAAGCGATGTACAATAAGTTTATTCAACATCGGTATTCAAGAGAACTACTAGTCACCAGAATTCATAAGTGCATATCCTTTGCTAAACAAGTATCTAAGAGCATAAACCAGAACAAACGTACAGTGCAGACAATAACGCATACAATAAGTGCAACGAGCTAACACGAATACAATAAGTGCAACGAGCTAACACGAATACAATAAGTGCTACGCTATCAGGGTATGTATCTTTCTCTACCGCTTTTCTTGCCCTCGCTCCCTTCAACTACAAACACGTTGCCCTCAAACCGCCGTTTTTAGATGCGCAGTAATCTAAACTTTTCAGGGCCAGGGGAGGAGTCGCACCCCGCGTCAATGTCACACTTGGCCCAGGCAGCCAATCAAGTCAAGCAAGAGGCGGGCTTTACTACTTTACCACTGCCTTCCTGTTTTAATGCCGATAGATGTGGTAGGGCTAGCTAGCTAGTTAGCTAAAGCTGTTCAAAATCCTCAAAATCAGTCTGATAAAGGTTAGCAACCACAGACTGTATGTAAAGATGGGCGGCATGACGGCTCCCCAAAAGTAAAAGTAGAGGTCATAAAGCCCCCACGTTAGCCGCTGGGGTTGATTCATGTCGATTTCTGCAGTTCTTATCATGCTGATGTATGTTCAAGTGTTCATTTTTCTGATTGGTTTGGTTTTAATTAGTCATTTGATGCTTACGTGATTGACAGCTGGCCTGAGTGAAGTAGTCAAGGAACCGGAGGCTAACCCTCAAGACGATGTGTGACTATAACTCCATAACCGTGGTTGTCTGGGTCTACGGCTCATACAGTCACTGACCCTGTCGCTAGTTAGCTTTCCGCTGGGCAGCCAGCTCTGTCGGACCAATCGAATCAATTTGATCGTCAATGTATTAAGAGACGTTATGGTTAGTTGTTGTATCTTTCTAGCCAAACAGCTACCATGGTGCTAAGTAACGTAGCAGCTAGGTGGCTGTCGTACCTAACAAGCTGTGGCCGTGCTCCGTTACCAGCTCCATTACCAGGTGCAGATTCTGGCTCCAAATGCGCAAGATGGCGGCACCTGTATCCGGGATATTTTGGCTTCATATTTGTACAGTTGGAGGAAGCAGAGATGTGTTTTTATATACAGTCTTGAGATGGGTCTAAAAAAAGTCTCCAATCATATTGTCATCATACACTGAACTTGTGAGATTGTCGTTATCACAAGTTGTACTGATCACTCCATCCCCTGTATCCGACTCCGAGGGACTCAAAATACAAGTGCATCTTGTTTCTTGTTTTTGGCTGTCATGAAAACAAACCTGTCTGGAAACTGATGAGGCGGCTCATGTTGAGGTCCGGACATGTCTTGAAAACCACCCGAGCTTGTTATGGGTACATGCGCGGATTTCTTTCCAACTCAAGGACTCATGTCTTATAAATCAAAAATCTGCCCGGAAAAAGGGAAAGCTGCACTAATCATTACTTGTTCTGTTTTGCCTAGAATCTCACTCCATTTCCCCCGTTCCTTCTATATCAGCACAGATACCTCTCTCTCTCACCTTCTCCTTTTTAATATGTCAGGCCTAGTTTCTCTCTCGATCCCCCACCGCTCCTCTCGCAATCCAATTCAAGGGTGTTTTATGGCCTTGACACCTGTTTCGGCCAAAGCAATACAATATTATTGAGAATAAAAGATGGCATTAATATTGTTTAAAGCTTTACTCTTCCCGATAATGTTTTGGCGCATCCGTCCTCTCCCTGGTTTTGGTGGTGGGGGGGTGAAGAGTGATAGTAGCTTGGTGTGATTATTTCCACAGCAGTGGAGAATATAGATCGTTTGTAACTCGCCGTGCCGGAGGGCCGGATGGCCATACGCGGCACCGGAGTCGGAGATAATTGCTCGCTCCCCCGTTGCCCTTTCTCCCTATATATCTCTCTCTCGCCTCTCCGCTACCTTTTCACCAGGAGCATCGCACTTCTGCCCGCCTCTGTCGCTCCCATCTCGTCGCTTCCGCCACGGGGCTCATTAAGGCGAGGAGTTGACACTCGAGAGAGGACATGACAGCAGTTTATGTCAGCACCTCGTCGTCAACAGTCCGACGGACAGGTAAACATCCAAGCGGAGAGGAAGGAGAGGAGGCGGGATGGAGAGAGACAGGTTGGGTCAAAGGCAATGCAGGAGCTCAGCTGGTGGGTTTCGACATCTTCGTACCCTGTAGCGCGCGCACTTCAGTGGGATGAACCCTCATTAGGAGTGTGATTGAAGTCGAAAGACAGATGCTGGAAAATAAGTGGGAGTGGAAGAGAGAAGGAGAAGATACAGCGAGGGGAAAAGGATGGCGAGGGAGGTTGTGACACCCTCATCATATCGGGGAAAGATTCTGGCGTCCGTGTTAAAGGTCAGGATATGATGAAAGCTTTGTTGCCATTTTTTTCTTCTTCTCTCCGTTAGCAGTGCAGGGCAGCACACTCCTGAGAATCCTCCTGCCAATAAAGACATCCCTCCTCTTTACTTTCTAGCTGCAGGTGTGAAGAGCTCATATGAGAGTTGGTTTTGCAGAGTCCAGCCCAGCCGCAGTGAAGCCCTCTGCGACCTATTAGCCCAGAAACGTGTGCTCTTCCATTACAGTACTCCTCTAAAGGCTTTACAATGCAAAGAAGAAGAAGAGGACGCAAGGGCCTCATGGATGAAATAGTTCCAGGGCCTCATGAAGCTGCTTGAAATGTAAAAATGCTTTTTGCTTTTTTTTCTGTTGCTTTTTCACTAATGATAGGGTTACATTCTTGCTTGTATTCATTATCATTCCAATCGTTCTTCCCCAGAATTGAAGTATTCACATGTACTGTCTCATTATTTAACTTTCCTGCCTTTGTTAGCCAGAAACAGGACAGAGAGTTTTGTTCCACCTCCACATTTTTGGTATTCACTCGGCTCCACGGAGAATGAATTGCAAAAGTGTGACGGTGTCCAGTGTTATTTCTGAGGATATGGTTTCATTTTCTTTTGAAAATCTGATACAGAGCTATAATGAAAAATGACTCTCGCTTAAGATAAGAATTCCATCAACCTGCAAAGTCAATGTCCTTTCATCGTCAATAGAACCGCCCTATCCTGGACATCTGGATGGATGAGAAGATATGTGAATTATAACCTTTGAAGATACAGTACTATACATTTCCATCTTTTTAGGCATGATTCGCCAACATTTATCAGCATAACTGTCCAATAGAACGGTGTCCGTTAGCAACCTTTCCCAAAAAGCGATTGTACAACCATATCTTAGGAACTCTCTTGTGCATTTTTTTCCTTACAATGCTCCATTGTGAACAACACATCTGTGCTGAAATCTGCAGGAGGAGTGCTAGTTAACGTTAGCTGTTAGCAGCAGGTAGGCGGCACAGTCCAGCTCGGCTAACTGTCGGAGCTTAACGTTAACGGAGGTTGCATTATGATGCGTTCAAGCTCTTCACAGTAAAAAAATGGGTACTGGGGCGAAAGGTAAATCATAACGTTATGATAAATTTAATCCTTGGAAAATTGTATTTTTGACGAGACACTTGAATAAACACGGTCGTTTGAAGGAGATGTTTTCACAGCAATGTAAAATGGATATCGGGAAGAAAAAATTGTATTGTAACTTTTATCAAGGACCAAAACGCTTAATTACCGAGCAAGCTACGACAATTTTGACATTAAATGGCAAAAATTGACGGTCACCAACTAGAAATGAGAAGCTGTTTGTGTCTACCTTTTTGTGCAAATCCTCCACAGTTGCTGTACACCTCAGAGCAGAACGCTTGTAACTAATGGATGCAGGGCTTAGTGATTCAGTCAATAAACTGTGAGAGCTAAAGTGCTCATACATTTCGGCGGAGCAAATATATACGTGTGAGGATTGTGGTCGGTCCCGCAGGCACACTGACGGTGAAGCGAGTGCCGTTCCCTTGAACGGAGAGCTCAGGGAGTGAAACCTCCAAGCAGAAAACGGAGCGAGCTGTCAGACACCTGAACTGAAACATCGTGTTAGTTAACAAGACAGAGATCAAGGTAACAGGCAGGGTGTCAATCATTTTAATGGTCAGTTATATCCCTTACTGATTTCTTGCTATATCAGACGGTATCTGTTATCAAACGGTGTGCTCATCATGGGGATATGAAAAAAAAAATGTATCTCTATCATGGTGATGAATATGTATGAGATGTGTAATCTTTAATAAAACATGCCGTCACGCCTCTAACACCTCCAGTAAAGCTAAAGAGAGCACACTTGAGAAAAGCCTTCGGGCTCTTTTTGTGCATCATAAATGTTTCCTTTACATTCGGGGATGCATGTAATCAGCATGTCGTCCTTATAATTTCCCACCTTCATACAAGAGCGACTTCAAAGTCTTTTTTCGTGTATGTTTTTCTTTTTTTTGGAAAACTGCTACACAATAATTAGAATTCTGCTTTATTCTCTGCAAACAATAGTTCTGAAAGTCTTTTATGGGATATTTGTAAGGGATGCACCAATTGGATACACAGGATCGGCCCCGGTGCCAATAATTAATTAATTTTTGTTGCTTTATTTGATTATTGATTTGATTTGTTTGAAGACAGGAAAGGCAGCGAGAGAGAAAGCTGCGGTAAGGTACTTGGCCCTTAGTTCATGGGAGCCCGCTCTACCAGGTGAGCTATACCTTAATAATCATGTTGGCTCTCAGCCACGACACGATGTCACTGAATAAGTTTCTTTTTGTTTTTGTCAATGTCAAGATACATTCAGTCAGTCACAGTAGAGTAGGAGCGGAGTGTGGACTGGCAGCTGGAGAGGTGCCAGATGGCCTCCCCAGCGCTGCCAAGGTGCCTTTGAGCAAGGCAGCCGACCGCCCAACCTGTTCCCCATGGCGCTGTATAGTAGCTGCCCACTGCTCCTAATACTGGGATGGGTTAAAAGCAGAGGCTGGATTTCATTGTGTACGTCTGTGACAATAAAACAAAAAAGTAGATTCTTTTTAAAATTATAATCTGAAAGAATTGGCAACTATTTTTCAAGCAACATATTTTTTTTAGCAACCATAGAGAAATAGATAAACCCTTGTGCTCTGGGAAATGACGATTGGGATTTAAACATATTTTCTGATATTTTATAAACCAAATAAAGAAATTGATTGGAAACCTAATAGATGATGGAAACACTTGACCTGGCCTCATGTTACCTTACATAAATTCTTGTATTTGAAATGTTTAAACATGGAGCCATTTGGTTGAAATCCCTGTATAATGTTCCGTATTTCCTGTGGAGGCTTCTCTGAAGGCTGAAGCACTCTCAGGCTGTTAAGAGGAGCGTCTTTGCAAAGTCCCTGATGTGCAATGTCATGTTATGCAACATTTGCATTCATCCGTACGAGGTGATTCTCACACTTGGTCTGATGCTCTACAAAGCATCATTTGATCCATGACTGTGCTTGTTAATGCTCATGCCTGCTGTAATGCTGCATCCTGGAGTTGTGCAAAGAAAAAAAAAAAAAAAAAAAAGGGACGGCCAAGCTCAGTAAACACTTTTCTTTTTCCTGCGGGGCTGACGGCAGCCGCCGCGGAGCAGAAGACATCCAGCGGAATGAAGCAAATGAAAGATCAAATTATTCCTTCTTCTCCCCAGATGACATGTTCATCAGACCCTGAAAGTGCGTTCGCCTCGCCGTCCTCTCTCAAAGCACTCTCGCCCAAATGCAGCATCGGCAAGAGTTTGTGCGCGTGCTCGCGTGTTTTCGGGTAACCCTGTACAACTATTTTGCATTTGCTGCGACAGCACAACACAAACTGACAGTTAATCCGAGGGATTGATGGATGTCAGCACTTAACGTAGAGAATATCTCTGCTGAAGCCTAGAGGAGAGGCACTCTCCCCCCTGTCCTTCCTCCCCTCGAGCAGTGGTCTTCTATCTGTTCCTGTTTCCCCATGTGTCTCAGTCAGAGGCTTCTGGCCGACTTGGCAGTTACCTGACCTAGAAAACAGAAAAATATGCAGCTTCTTGACTTGAGTCCACTAAATGTAACGCCCCGCCCTTTTTTCCCCTCCTCTCTGCAAGCCGTGTTGTCCCAGGAGCTTTAGACCTTCTGACAACAACGGATAGGGCCGCTAACTATAGCAGTGCAGTGGAGGGGATCCGGGGTAAGGTAAACAGTTTGCTGCCATCCCTTTGGATCTAACAGCGATGCTCCACTTTGAAGCGCGACATGAGTTTTATTTTTTGTGGCCCGAGTGACATGTTCAGCTAATAAGCACTTAGAGCGTGCATTTGTTCACGGAGGGAATAACATTGGGATTAAGCAGAGGGAGGTCGGAGCGGATGGAGAAGAGCCGGAGGCTGAGGCAGAGTTCCGGGGCCGCAGACCTAGATCACTGTTTCCAAACATATGAAAGATTTAGAGCGGCAGAAAGGGACTTTTATTTTTGTATTTGTCGAGATCCACCCTTCCCAGAGGCCGGGCACACAAGGACAGAGATAAGCTACCAACACATCACCTGATACCACAGGAAGGTGGTAAGAGAGTCTCTCCCAAGACCCTGTGTCGCCCTTTTGATCTGACGATCATTGTCTGACTGTGACCAATGACTGTGAATACTGAACACAGGGGGTTGATTTTATGATTTTAAGACGAGGATCATCTGAGGGAAAATGTAGGTGTTTGGATAGTCAGCCTTTTTCAAAGCGGACGTTACGAAAAGCACAAGTGTTTCTAATAACATTAATGATGGATCTGTTCCGTCCAAGTGTCCCAGGAAACCCTGACCGGGTGACAGCGAGCCAGCACGTGCGATACCAGGACCCCGAAACTGAAGCAGCTCAATAGAATGCAGGCATCTTTCACCTTATCATTTTCCTACTATGATGTGAGAAGGGCTTCCATGAACTAGGGCTATTTGATATTGCTGAGACTCTTGCTCTTCATTCAGGACATTCTCCTCTAGATTTTGAATTTAGTTTTAATGCCGATAAGGAAAGGGTGCGACTGGTGGTTGTTTCAGAAGAGTTTTAAATACAGTAAAACCTTTTAGATTGAAAATCATGAATAATTCCAGTATGATAACCAAAACCGGTGTGAGTCGGTTAAACTAGAAAAGCCAGATAACAGTCAGTCAGAATGGTTTTTACTATTTAATTCAACCTTTTAAGAATAGGAAAAGACAAAAATAACTATATCATGATAATACAACAACCAAACCCTGACAAACTCTAGTGTTGTAGAACTATAATGTGTTTATATGTCACCCAGCTCTGTTATTAGATACCACGAATCACCTGCTGGTGCTATATATGCGGTTTCTTTGTCGTTTCAACAAGCGCTGCACTCTGATCCGTTACAGATACATGTGAGATTGTAGAGGTAGGATTTAATATCTCCTCCATGATGGATGAAACGCATTATTAAAGGCTCGTAATGAACTTCCTCGCTTCCTATTTTGAGCGTAGTTGGAGGCTCTTGCCTACAGGCCTGTCAGTCTGCTGCAATATTTTCCACACCTCGTCTTCTTTCATAACTCTGGCAGCGTAATACTCCAGCGTTAGGAATCCCTCGGTTAATGAAAGAGTACTGAAGGAGCTGTTCACTGTCGTACCACAGAAGTTATTTTGTATTAGACTATTGATGCCTTCAGTCCAGCTGAAGTTTTAATGAAATTGAAGGAGACAGCACCTCTAGTATTTAATGAAGTTGAGCTAAATAATTACCTTTTTTTTTTTTTTTTAATTGGTATGCTTCAGTCGTGCCCGTCACTTCCAGAAGACAATTCTCTTACCCAAACTAAATAGGATTCTTTTTTGTTATTGTGAACTCTCCAATGCCCTGTGGGATCAATATCCAGTGACCTTACCAAATTAACGTCATCCAGCAACGGGGTGAAGAGGCTGGAGTTGGAGCCGGACAGCATCTCAGTGGAATGTATAATTAGTCTTCAGACACTAGCAGATGGGTCACATTGAGCCTCAGTGTTTTACATTTAGGAAGAATCGCGCTTTACAACAGCTGCTGTTTGAGATGTTTTTGTAGCATCGTTTTTTTTATACATTTGAAAACTAATATAGCATCTCGTGCTCATTCTTAACTCGACACATACGGACTCTTGTTCAGGACCCCTTGACATTACTTAGGTTTAGGAAACAACTACCTGGTGAGGTTTAGGAAGAGACATGAACAGCAGTCTCCTGGGTGAATGTCCTGTGTTTGTTTGACCCATTCGTCCCCCCCGTTTTGTCGGACTTTATACTACGTCACCTGACTGAGTGTCTAATATTGCCGAAGACATTGGAGTTACTTGAAGGACTGTGCGTCTTATACAAATGCTAAAGGGTGCCTTGTGCGTTGGTATCAGACACAGAGGGCTGTGACAAAACGTCTATTTTGACGCCCTGAGAATGACCGGTCTGAATATAGCTCCTGTATTGCTCCTTTAAATGTCAACACTATATATTACAGCATCTTTACCCAAATAATCTTTACCCATGAACTGTATAAGAAGTGGACATATAGTCATTGCAATGTCACCCATTGGTTCATGGACTACAGTTTATAAGATCCGCATTTTGGTCGTCGCCATCTTGGCTTTTTGAAACCAGAAGTGACACGAGAAAACGCTGAATAAGACGTTTTTTAGGCAGCCAAAAAAGCAATTGGCAATTAATTACAATCACTAGGTAGCCACACCCTAAAGCTGCTTTAATCACCTATTTGACTGAAAATGGGACCATACTTTACTAAATGAACATCATGCTGTATTGAAGATATGAAACGTCCCCCTTGCAGTTGGCTGTTTACAGTGCATAACATAACAATGTGTTGAATATGAATTGCTGACTTATTAATGAATCACTGTTGCTGTTGAGTGTAAAAGTAGCTGCTCTCATCACAAGCCACGTTGGACCTGCCGTCGTTATGCTCTAATTGCCGCTCCTATTGCCTCATTAGAGCTCCTCAGAAGATTTTTAGAACATATGGGTGAATAACTGCGGTGGCTTTATTTAGAGTGCGAGAATGTGTTGTTCAATCGTCGTTTCTCTGGCTGCCAAGCGCCCCCGGCTGACCCTACGGAGATTAACTCCAGGAAACAGCTCGCCGAGCTCCTCGTTATTAGTGCCGCCTCCCCTTTGTTAGCACTGATTAAATAATGATTGTGCTGCAAAAATCCCCCCAAACAAAGTTTAGTTTCACGCGCCAGAGCTCAAGACTATTAAAAGTGAACATCGAGGATGGAGGCGGACAGGTGCAGGATTCCTTGACGTGCGTCGTCCATGACTTTGAATTCCGCCGCATCAAAAGACTCCGCACTTCTGACACCGTCCACAGAGCAATCGTTACATTTACTGTACTCTCTCTCTGTGTGTGTGTGTGTGTGACCACCTCTAAAGAGCTCTCTTAAGTTGCGATAAACAGGTGCTCTGTGCAGCTGGTGGTCAGAGATTACAGCCGACGGTGTGACAGCGTCTCACGGTCCGGCGCTGTCGTCCTTCCCCGCTGCTTGGAGACGTGGAATCTGGAGCCGAGTATAAACAGTACACAGCCCACAATAATTTGCCCCCCCCCCTCCCCTTCAATTGTATTTGCTTATTAACTGCAACACCGTTCGAGTTCCCTGTTGCACAGGGCCGGAGCAGTCTGGCGGATGCCGGCGCTGAATTCATTGTCACCTTGACCGTGACAGCGAGTTCTACTCTACTATGTAGATACAGCTGGTGTACTTTCGGTGCTCCTCCTCAAACAAGGCCCCATTTATATTCAAATGATATACAAGTGAGGGCAGCACAGTGAATGATGAGTACGGTGATATTCTTTATTTTTCTCAACAAATCCCATGAAAAGACCAAAACCAGCAATGAATGTATTCCATTAACAAATATTGTCTTAAGCCTGAAAAGTCCTCTGTGCCATACAGCTCCATTGTTGTCCAAAAGCTATTAAACACATCAGTGAGCCGGCCTGTTGCACTGGGTGACATGTTCCTTCGTTACAGAGAACACAGACAGAGTCGTGTGTTTTGACGTACGCCGTCTTGCTTACTGTCGTGCTTTTGGTGCATGTTAGCGTGCTCCACCGGTTAGCTCACGGACGCCTCTCTGCACTGCTCTCATACGTCGGTTGCAGTCGATAACTCCGGTTCCCTCTCAGGTTAACGCTGTTAGCTGTCAGCACGTTTGCCATAGTTTGCGCTGTTTGCACCGTTAGCTACGAGCCGCCGGCTCAGTCGACGCCATGTTGAGAGCCGTTAAGAGGCAATCGAAACACTCCCAATCTCGTGTCTTGTACTTTTAATAAATACTAAAGATTGTAAGCTTAATTAGTCATCCATTTATAATGTTATGAAGTAAACTTTATTTACTAGGATTTTAGGCCAAGTTGTCCCATGGAAAGCACCGTGGGTTCCTTTTTATCGGAGTCGTGCTGGCTCGAGGCTAGAAAAATCCAGAGCCTGGTCTGGTGAATATAACAGTTCTTCAGCCAGCTCTCTCCCCAGGTGCACACTCAGTCAGCCAGCGGAGAAATTTGGCACCATCCCCGGACTCGCCCCTGGCTTCCAACCCTGCCTCTTTGGAAAAACAAAATGACCTTTACCTGTGACAAAAAAAGAATTCAAATGTAATCTAAATAGCAGGTGTTCCCGTATTAGAAGTTAACAATGAAAACCTCGCCTGCAGTTTAACAGTAGATTGGCTCATGCCGACCATTAGCATTTTGTAGATAATGTTACAGAATTAATTAGGAACACTTTAGTGTCCATTACTGCTCGGAGAGAATTGGTCTCAGAAGCCATCACTCTGTCGGTGCCTCGGCCCTTCGACCGGCACGGCACAGCGGTAGCCTCAATCTTCCATCTCACAGGGGTTTCAGTCCAGGTGAAAATGTCTCCATTCATATGCAAATAGCTTGCAAAACATTCTGCCTCAAAATTGTTACTTTCTTCTGCTCCATACTAAACGGCTCTAATGCATTGAATTGCTAATATGCCCAATGAATATATGAATAAATCCTTTTCAAAAGTCGTCATTTCACTTTGCTGACCGGCTCCTGAGGATTCCAGATAAGCTGGGGCTGCTGGGAGATGACTGACAGCGTGGTATCTGATTGGTTGCGAACCTCTGGGTTTTACATTGTGCACAGCTGCCACAATCATAAGTCTTTAATAAAGAAAATCTAAATATAGCTGCATGTAATGCAATGTTCTGTACTTTACAACAGAGAATATGGTTAACACAGTATGATCAGAAAAAACATGAATCCATTCAAAATAAACAAGGTCATGCTTAAAGTCTTTCACTATATAGGAAACAAACTTACTGAGGTGAACTTGAACTAAAGGACGTGCACAGAGTTTTGAGGGGTAGTGGTAGTATTTCACAACAATAGCAATGAATTATTTCTCCATCTGCCTCGGTCAACTCTCTTTAGAGTTCCTGCAATAAATGTGCAACACCAGTTCATGTGTAAAGCTATATTCATCTTGGGTAACCGCAGTCAACCATTAGTCCTTTTACAGAGCTAAGATATCTAAAGTTACACAATCAATTCAGTAACACGCTGATGTGTATAAACAGATATCTGCATGTGAATGCTGAATCTGTGGGTAATGGGACAGGGGTTTTGGTATCAGGTTTCCATTTGTAGTCCATTTGAGTTGTATTAACCAATCACGTTTAAGACGGCTTTGGTTGCATGCAGGTCAACGATCGCTCCTGTTGCAAGCAAAAGAGGCGCAACGCATTGGCCGAAATGCAATCTCGGAAACCATCGGCTATCGTCTGTGGATGATTTAGGTTTTTATTAGCTAAAACAGTATCAACTGTTTAACTGGCTACTTGTGAAACAATTCAGTCGTAGATCTGAACCCCTCAAATATTGTCCGTTGCCCCCAAAGTCTAAGTTGCCATCAGACCAATAGCCGATGGGTTTGGAGATTGGTAACATGCGGTTGCAATTGCCTCCGATTTTAACTCTTCAGACAAACACGTAAATCAACTATAACTGCTAAGCAAATCACCTACATTAAGATCAAATGCATAATGTTCCTTCACATTTCAAGAAGATGACAGATTTACATTCCCTACACAACTTAATCTTCAAAATAGTTGAACGCCTACTTGAAGTGATGACTTGTTGAATGGGATCTTGGCTGGCTTTTTTGCAACAGTAATTATAAGAATATGATAATAATAAGAGTTGTAATAATACTTTTTTAATTGAATCAGAGGGACACCTAAAAGGGCCAAAAGGGGACAACATCCTCAAGAGCCACCATACGGGGCACATCCTGTATTTGAATGAAGCCACATCAAAACAATTGAAAGGCTATGAACTAATGAAGCTGAAGGATGAGGCTTAATGAAAATTGCTACAACTGAGAACATGCATGTACTTAACATTATCATTCACATTTTCTAAATGAGACCATCAGATTTTAGATTTATTTCCCACCATTCATCTCGGTACGCCGTGACTAGAGGCTGGCTTTAAATAGATAATCCACCACGGTGAACATGTCGCTTCCCATATTCCATTCGGTCGCAAAGTAATGGAGTTGCGAGCGGGGACCATTTTTAAAAAGAAACACTCTCCTCAGTCGTGCCCTCAACTCAACAGATCATATCTCGTAGGAAATGTGTTCTGCACCAGTAATAGAAAATAAATGTGACGTCCACTGAGCGCTGCAGCATTTTTGAGTTATCCAGATGATGTTGTGGTTTTCATTCATCCATCACTCGCTTGCCTGCATAGAGAACATTTCCTCTCAGGTTATTTCACACACAACATGGCTGCACGAGGTATTTTGATGTTACATGTAGTGTGCACAGCGGAGGCCTCTTGCAATTGGCTCTCTTGGTTGTATGAAAGATACTTTTGGCATTGCTCTATTAAAGAATGATGCTGCTTTTGCTCCCGACCGAGCCATAAATATGATTTCCAAAATAGGTCCTGAGCCAGTCTGTGCCTCCCTCTCTGTTTCTTGTTCCCAGATGATGCAGATGCAGAGAATTGCTTGAACGTAAATAGGTTAAGGTGCATATGGGAAAGAGGCTTATTTGCCTTAACAGCAGAAGGCTGAAAATGTGCAAGATAACCTTTTTGGATTCTAGTTTGCGGAATTTAAAGGATTTTATTCGGTCTACCTTCTAGCACAGTGCAGATGGTACAGAGTGGCCTGGCTGAGAGCAACGAGAAACTGGGTCTGTGTTGAGCTCAATGAGGGAGATGGAAAAAAGAGGGAGGGCCGGGAGCTGCGTGTTATGCCAGGGGCAAAAAAAAAAGTCTAAAAAGGAAGTATGGGGTATGGTTGAATTGATAGTGCGACTTGAAATCCAGTAGCAGAATTATAGAATTTTAACTGGCAATGTGCAACATATTCTGCTGATATTCCACCTTTTTAAATTGAAGGATGTTTGGCTTTTCCCCTGGAATCATATCTTTTCTATATAGGCATATGGGAAGTCCTCTGTATAGGCATTTAAACCTATGGACATTAAAAGTCTGCAGGGACTGATAATGACAATCATATTGATAGCAATACCTATACAGATTTATTGATACTTACGAAAGTGTAAGGAATGGATTAAACAGTAATAACCTGCTCTAATGTAACTTGAGCAGTAACCGAAACAGTAGCATGTCCGGCTAACTGTTAGCGTACTACATCATTAACCAACAAATGTGTTAGTGGCGTTTAAGGTTACGTTGACAAATAGTTTGTAGTATTTCCCAACTGTGTGGAAGCCCGTCGTGGATGCTGTCAGCGCTGAGGCTAACGTTGAGGTTAAAGTTAGCGGCGCTGCTCCGTTCTTTGTTGGATTTTTGGTTTGCACGGTAGCAACCCCAGCAATGTAACGTAAGATAGCATTATGTAATGATATTATACTGCTTGAAAATGCAAAGCATAAGTATAAGCTAAGCAACCAAACTGTTCTGTTAGAAAACAATAACAGTCTGTTTATTTCATTTTTTACATTTTGGTTATGTAGCTTTAGCCTCTGCGTTTTCAACCAACTCATGGAGCTAACTTTAGCTTGATTAGCTAGTTAGCAAAAGCCGATTAAACCTAGGTGGCAGGAAATGAGAAGCTGCTTTTTTCTAACTGGTCGAAAATAACTATCGGTGAAATATGGACGTAAGTCAACAGCATGAGACAAATATATTTTTGATCCCATTTTCATTGCACCATGAATTACACGTTTAATGTTTTTCAATTTAAAAGGTAATTTTGCATGTCAACGTAGTCCCAGTTTGTTGTAGCACCATTTAGTTTTGCGTGAAACCAATGTAGCAAGGGAACTGAGCTAGGTTCCATGCACAAATGTAACGTTATCTCACCCGATTTTTATCTAGAAACTTTTTTTTTCATCAGCCAGGAAGTAAAAAAATCATATGAGCAATTCACGGCAAGATTAAAACAGGATCAAAAAATTATTTGTTTTCGCTGTTGACTATGGTACAGATTCTTTTTCGAGATAAGGTCCCATGTTGGTCCACTGGAAGGGGCGGGATTTCGCCTCTCAATAGACTGTTGATGAAGGAACAGGCAGGTTTGATGGATTTCAGCTCTGATGAGCTAATGCATGTGACAGAAGTAGGGGGACTCTGGTCTTGGAGGAGATCCAGAAGGAGGAAACGGGAGAGACAGCCAAGTCAGACCTGGCACTCATTTTTAGGGGAAACCAAGCACACAGTCAAATAGAAGGAGGAGAAGGAGTTTTACTCCGTAATATATTTGCTGATGTCAACACATAGAAAATGTTCATTTTAACACCTAATTTAACACCTACTTTTAGATTCTTCAAATCTTCTTTGTCCCTGTTCAATTAAGTGAAGAAAATCCACCAGTGCAAATCTGTTACCAAAGCATTTTCAGATTTCAATCATCTTTTGGATTTGTTTGTAATACAGAGGTACTTTGAATATAGCAGACAACATCAAAGTAACTAATAGTAGGATGAAACGTATTAAACCATGCATCTGCACGGCTGCACAAACGTGGGAGGGAGTGAGATGTTCTCCCCCCCATTTGCATTCTTTCCTCTATTTCGTTCAAGACTTAAAGACCAAACAAATGAGAAACTGACGAGCTGAGATGTTGTTGTTTTTTTGCCGTGCATCAGGGCCACAGTGCTGTGTAAAAACAGCCATCTGTCTGGCTCAGACTGTAATGAGGAGACCTGTGCCTTGGTGGACAATTCAATCCAGCTCAGGCCTTCTGTTTATATGACCAGAATAGCGGGGGGGCTGTTCAGCTTTTAGTGCTTCACAGGATGGTCAAGTGCTACATTCGGGGCACCGGGGGACACTTTTTTTTTAGGGCCAAAACAGCTGCTTAGTATTTATTCCTTAAGTACTTTAACATTGAATAATGATGTGAACTTCCTGTCTTTTGCGAGGGTTTCACAATTACTACGTTTACACGCAGAAGAAGCCCCCCCCTCCCAGAGCTTTAAACCAAGCCTACTGTATTTTAAGTGCGTTATAACGATGAGTGATGTCGTTTCCTGCTGCCTCAGTGACACTTTGATACTCAAAGTCTTTTTTTCAGCGATCATCCGTCTCCATTAGAAATCTAACTTGAGTTAACCAGATTTCTCTTAATCCCTTTCATCGATTGAGGGGAAAACCAGGGTTCTCATTGACATGCTATTGAAGAAATCGGGTTAAAGAAATAAAGACCCAACAATATATTTTGTGTGTCTTGTTAGTCATTTTGTATTTGAAGCCACTGTAAATGTGTTTTCCCTCCGGCCCACTTAGGCGTTTTTTTACTGACAGTACAGAGCGTTGGTGGTATCCCTGCTCCACAGTCATGCAAATTAGATCCAACCACCCTTGGGAGAGTGCTGAGAAGCCACATTAAAGGATAGATTCAGATTTTTTTCAACTCCCATTTTGATACAAATGTCAAATGCTGAGAGAGATTATTGGTTGCTGCGTTCATTCCCTCCTCTCCAAACTGGCCATAAAGCAATCACCTTTTAGAGCCAATAACCCTCCACATACATTTAGCAGTTTTGTATCAATCTAAACCTGCCCTATCCTTCTTCATTTCATCTTTTCATCCATCTAATCTAACTGCCAAGCAAGGAACCTCTGTCTGTATGCACGTATAGGTGTGTGTGTGTGTGTGTGTACTTTGCATATCTCGAGAACCGTTCATCCGATCTACTTCACCCTCGGGGGATGTATTGCTGGGAATCCACGGACGCACAGTGTTGAAGTCGGTGCAATTTTGGACACACGACATCGGACACACGGCGTTACTTTTTTCCTAGGATGGGGAAGGCATGACCCGCCCTACTCTGCCTCCGATTGGCTTACCCTGATATTCTTACCTAGACTAACCCGAACTCCTCATGCCTAAACCTAACAAATCAAACCACCATTGATTGGCAACGAGTACAATGAAAATTTGTATTAAAAGTATCTGGTCTTAAGGTAACACAAAAAACTAAATGAGTGAAGATTAATTTCCTTATTTGTCTGCAGGTTTTATTTTTCGGCCGACACATGATGCGCTTAATGACCGCGGTTGCCACAGTAATGTTACTGTAATGACTCTGACCCGGAGTCCCGTCCCGCTGCTGACCTTTCACTGCCACTTCCTGACAAAGCCACAGAACTTGTGATGAATAAATAATAAATTGCTTGGAAGTTGGTCTCTGCCACAAACTTCTGAATGAAGTTCAGCGGAGTTGCTCAGCGTGTCATTGGGTACAGGGCATGCAGCTCAACAATCGCAGCTGTCGTGGGCCATTTTGAAAACATTCATTTGCATAGCAGCGTGGCCGCATTTGTTTAGCCGAAACTTGGCACCCGGCACCTTTTTAGCAGTGATGTGATTCTCTTTCCCTGCCAATACAATGCAGCAATTAGCACTCTGTTCTTGTTTTTATAAATTCACATGAAGATTTGGCGCGCAAACTGTCTAAATACATGTTCATCTTGTACTAATATGCTTATTTGTCTCTCTTTCTCCTCTCTTTCTCCCCTCTGTCCTTCCCTGCAGGTATGCATTGTGCAAAAGAAGGACACCGAGAAGATGTACGCCATGAAGTACATGAACAAACAGCAGTGCATCGAGAGAGATGAGGTCCGAAACGTCTTTAGAGAGCTTGAGATCCTACAGGAAATTGAACATGTTTTTTTAGTAAATCTCTGGTGACTATTCTCTGTTTTTACACTTTCTATGTGGTCTGCGCTGCCTGTGTCGGTCGCCTGCTGTGTCTGTCTGTGCATTTTGTATATTTCTTGCATATACAAGTGCGTGCTCGCTCTAAAATCCGCCGCAGCCCTAAAATCGATGCACTCTTTGTGAATATTCTGCTCCTAGTTTTGCATGCACTTTAACTTCTGCATTTGGCACTTTGTGGAAAAGCAAAAATTCTCCGATTCATTTAAGGCTCGAGGCAAATTTTCCTCCAGAAACCAACGGCTGTTAACTTTAAGAAACAATTTACACAGCGGAGATATATTTCTGGATATTAATTTTGACTCTGGGCCCGTGAAGCACACACATTTGATAATTACTGTGGTTTGAAATGACCTTACTCTTCCCTGGAGTCTGATATGTGGGTGAATGGAGGCTGCTTTCATTATTCAACGTTCATCTCCGAGCGGGACACATTTCTAAATGTAATTGGGGACCTGGCACGGCATTCACGGCATATTACACAAAGCACTTTACTCCTACTGTAATTGGTAGAATGATATTGCACGTATCCTGTCTTCTCTGAGCAATTGCTGGAGGAATATTTTTTGTTTTTCGCGCGTTCTGTGATGGATTGGTTCTGCGCAGATGGCGAGTAGATGAACCGAGAAAAAGTCAAGCTCTTCTCCCCCCCATCAAGTCGTTGTAAGGTTTAAGTTTAATCTGCGGGATATTGTTGCCTGCTGGAGAAGTCTTTCTACTGGAACAAACTGAGGGCATTTTAATGAGCGTACAGTAGTAGGCCTGTGTATTTTTTTATAGTATAATTCCCTGCAGGAGTGTATGGCTGCCAAAGCCTTCTGTGTTCTAGTTTCCCATGTGTTGCTCTGCTCTTTCTCGCTCACCCTCTCTCATACTCTGCACCATCCAGCACTATTTACAATTCCCATTAGTGACAAAGATGCGGAACTGTATCACCGCAGCTACGTGGGAACGAGAAGTTTCACAACTCGCGAACAGAAAAGACGAGTTGTGACGCTCACGTACTCGGCAAACAGTCTCTGTTTCGCTTGATAATCCACATTCTCATTTACATCCATAAGTACAACAATGAGGATGAGTAATGCCATAAACATGAAAGGTTCAGTTTACCCTGATTACACAAAAAAAACATCTGATGTAGCTCCCGTGATATTCATACATGCAGAGAGTTTTTGTGTTATTAACGATTGGAGATTTCTGCCTCTGCTCCAATACAACAGAGGGGGATTGGATTTTGCTGGTGCTCACAGCATTGGAATTGGTCTTTGTTGCTCCCGATAAGCCACCGTACAAACTGTCGATGGTTTGCAGTGACAAATCCTTTTGAGTCGTGAGGACTCTTGAATATGTATTTGTCTGCCATTGCACATTAATCAACATTTCAGCTTCCACCTCAATATAAATGTGCCAGAGTTGGCTAATAAGCTCATTCTCCACTTATGGGCAGGTTGTTACAAATTCCTGGCCTAATATTAACAATACAGTGACACGGACATTGTTTCTGGATGGAGACATTGGTGTTGATTTTTTTAAATATATGATTGCCACAAACAAAATTCCATTCACTTCCATTGTATCGGATGGTGACAGAAATCTCCCGCCCAAATGAAACCATTTTTAATTTAACCATTTAACCATTTGAGCCTGCCCAAGTATGAAAACAAATGTGTGTTAAACCACAACCTTAAAATTACAAGCGCTTTGCCGCCTTATTCCGCAATGCTCTTGGCTTCCCGATTCGACAAGCCTTCGTTTCTGAATCACGCGAGGTGCTTGGATCCTCCTATACTTGCAAGTCTAGTATTTGTCATTGGGATGAAATAGCCCTTCGACGGCTTTTCTGAACAGCAGTGTTTCCCCTCCCCCCTGGTGCTCAGTGCTCGCCTGCTTGTATTTGGGTGGCCCTCTTGAAAAGCATAGGGAAGCTGTCAAATCCAAACGCAGCGTTATAGTGAGGCTCGTGGAAGGCAAAAGGACCATCCGTCGTCACCGCCGTCAGATTGTGTGACAAGAGAGGGACGGCGTCGTAAAAACAGCTGTGTGAGAGTGCCTGGATGCAGCTGTTACTTTATGAATCTGTCGTCGCCGGGCCCACGGACCCAGAAACTTGAGCAGCTGTGTTGACGTTGATGTTTGCGCCAGACTGGTCCCACGCAAAGCCACCAGAGAGACTGACAATGTGCGTCTGGAATACCATTTTTGGTCCCCCCCCCCCCCCCCCCCCCTCATTGTGCAAACCAGGGGAACCAAAAATACAGTTTGGATTGGTTCCATCCTAATCGAGTGAAGGGACTCATACAGGACTGCTCTGAGGATCATCTTCTGGCACTAAAGCCTTCCCGCGTTGAGCTTTCTCGCTGCACAAAAATGTATAATTGAAGGAAAGATGTGCTAGAAGAGAAGGGAACACAGTGAGACATAAAGGAAAATCAATTTATAGCTTGAGTCTACGGTAAGTTTACGCCGACACTCCGAGAACGTCTGTACAAGACAGCATTGTTAACGCGTTGCACCTGTATGCATCGCATACGCTGTCTGCTTCATTTAGCTGCTGCTTGAGACGACGTCTCAGCCGGGCAGGTAATGAGATGGGACTGATGAGAGCGCCGCTTCATCTTCCCATCGGCTCCCCTTACTGTATAACAACGAGGTACCTAATTGGTTCAGCGCGTGGGTATGTTGTTTAACCAATTCCCTGCAGATCGGAGAGTTGCCAGTATCCATAGGCTTGTCAAACAGATCATTACGATTTCTGGCGCTCGGCAATTTGGCACCTCAGCGTATTATTAATGGGTGTGCGATCGACCAGCTGGGGTTTTTGGGAACTGTCTACTCTCAATGGCAAACAACAACAACAACAACAACAACAACAAAAAAGAAATGCAGTCACGAGAAACGCCAGCTTTGATAAAGCTTCATAAGAGTGTTTTTTTTATTGATAAAGTGCCAGGAGGGAGCCTAAGAGACACTCAGCCAGAGTCAAAGAGAATGCGGGAAAACACACCAAACAGCTGTCAGAGGAAGTAACGATTCCTGCAATCACACAGAGAGAGAGGAGAGAGGGGGGGGGGGGGGTGCGCGCACAAGACAGCGCCAAGGAGAAGTATTTGGCATTGTTTTGTTTTGTCAAAAAAAAAAAAAAAGATGTGGAGACTAAGAGGATTTATAAGGTTTTCCTCCAGCGCTCACCTACACACAAAGACACACTTTCTGTCTCAAAGCGATTTTTTTATTTTTTTTTTGCTTTCAGTGAGACGGCCTGAATTGCGCCGTGCTTTTGAACAGCTCCGTCCGTAGCTTCAGAGAAAATTCATTAGGAGGCAACCTTGTGAAAGCCCACACTGAAATCCCATCAGCCGGGTAAAGGCTGCCTTAAGCTGGGCAGATGTCAGGTTTGCAGCCCACGATAATTGCTGCGACCGTTCCCTCGCTGCATAGATATGATGTGTAGGAGTCGAGGGTACACTGAGTGGATTACCTCGGAAGGAGGAAGAATCTGCTGCACACACCGAATCCACACAAGTTCTTGTAAGGATTTGTGACACGTGTGCATGTGTTTGAAACCCTCGTAATGCAAGGGGTCACGTCTCTCCCCCCCCCCCCCCCCCACCCAGAAGCGGGGAATAACCAGCATTCAAACGGCATAGCAAAGACGGTGATCCCCTGGTCTATGGAGTATAGTACATCATTATAAAAGCAAGGTTTCGCCTTAGGCGTTACATCACAACAGATCACTCTCAAGCAGCATCTCCCGTTCTCCCCGAGGGCCCCGCAAAGCAGCAGTGAATCATGACCAAGTGGACGCTGCCACAGTGATGTCGGAAACAAACGAGGCGCAGAGCGACGAGGGTAGCTCGGGTTGTTGCAGCGGCTGTCGTCAAACAGTCGGAGCTTTAAACACAGTCCCTCTTAAAGGATTTTAAAGGTTTCTGAGTCAGGAGTGGTACATGGCTTTCTTCTTACTGTCCATCCCTTCATCAGAGTTGGACAGCGGGCAAGAGGAGTGGTGAGGATGGATGTGTCGTGTCCTGTTCAGCCTCCATTAGGAATATTGATTTCAGGCCTGCATGGAACAAGGCCTTCGGAGACTGTGGAGCACATGATCCTCTACGCGGCCCTGTCAGCAGTTATAACAAGCCCTGTGAGGCGGCTTAGCCTTAAATCATCCTCAAAAAAAGTGGGCTCATTTCCAAAAAGCACAGGAGTCTGTTCCACTAATATAGCATTGTGCATCCCCAGATTATCTTGCCCTGGATTTGCAGCCTTGAAAGACATCAACCAAAACTGCTACTTTTTAAAGAAGAACTTTTTTTTTGTAGGACGGCGGCTTTGAAAGTGCACCTTGTGAAAGCAGGCCAGTGGAGGTCCTTTAAGGCCGCTGAGAGGAGAGTCAGCGTTCACTCACACCATTGTTGCCGGAATCCTCAGAGGAGCACGCGGGTGTCTCGTGATTGAGCCGTGCAGCCAGTTCCAGCAAGCCCATCTCTATCATCAACTTTATGTAGGCCATTGAAACTTTGCAGACCGACCGGAGCCAACAGAATCACAAGCTTTTGTTTCCCTGTTGCTTGTTCCCTCAAAACTATTCTCCTCTTCTGCTTTCCCTCTCTCCTCCCTGCCTCCCTGCGCTCATTTGTCATTGTGGCCTGATTATTTCAGCCTGTTCCTTGTACTCCTTCCAGCCGGCTAACCTTCCTCTCTTAGTTGCTGTGACTCTCGCAGCCTAGTCCCGTCCTGTTTTTTCCACATGGCCTCCTCCTGATTTTGGACAATAACGGCTCCCCCCCCAGGCGCCAGATAACTGCCAGGCATTCACTCACGCTCAAGGGTTTGACCGGCAATTGTGCTAATATTTCAGTATGAGGAGCAGTAGAGGGCACCTACAATGAGATCTGTGGTAAAACATTATTTTAACCCATGACCCATTTGTGTCCCAGCGTGTGCGGCTCTATTTCATAGATGTACATTTTATATTGGCAAAAGATGAAATGACTGTAATGTGAAACGTTTTGCTCATCGTGATCGTCTTTCCTGTTTCAACAGAAAAGTGCTGATGAACCCACTGTACGCTACCTTTCCTCTGTATCAAACAGCAGACTAGCCGGTGAACATAATGAAGCATTTAGCAGCCTAAGAGTAAAATACCTCAGGAGCTGTTGGAAACACACAGAACTGAAAGGAGTGTGAATATTGGACTTACCTCTGCTCAATTCTGCATCTTGCATGGTGTGTTAGAGCAAAACTAAAGAGCAAGCAGATAGACTGATGCATGCTAGTGCTTTAGCTAGTTCAAGATGTCCTCCCTGACCTCCAGCACACACTGGGGGGGCCAGTGCCTCCAGGTCTGAGGCCATGGTTATCTGTCGGAAAACGATGGATTGTGCCCTACGGGCTGGGAGTGAATCAATGCCCCAAGCGAGGAAGTTCTCTGGGTCTTGTTCACGAGTGAGGTCAAAATGGAGCATGAGATGGACAGGCGGTTCAGTGCTGGACTGTTGTGACGAAGAGGGAGCTGAGTCAGGAGGTAAAGCTCTCGATTTACCAGTTCATCTACGTTATGACCCTCACCTGTGGTCATGAGCTTATGGTAGTGACCAAAAGAATGAGACTGCAGATACAAGCGTCGGAAAGGAGCTTCCTTCGTAGGGTGGCTGGTTCTCAGGATTAGAAACAGGGTGAGGAGTTCAGACATCTGGAGGGAGCTGGAAGGAGAGCCTTTGCTCATCGCCTTGAGAGGGGCTGAGCTCAGGCGGTTCAGGCCTCTGCCTCTTGGACACCTCCACGTCCTTGAAAAGGTATTCCGGGTATGTCCATCTGGGAGTAGACTGAATAGTAGACGCTGAGTTATGCTGGACACATTGTATATCTTATCTGTCCTAGAAAAAACACATTGGATCCCCCTGGAACATGCTGGAGTAAGTGGAAAGGGAGCAAGTAACCTGGACTACTTTGCTTAAGGCTGGAGGACGCTAGAAACGGACCAGTTCGTACAAGGTTTTCGCCTGACCTTCCGTCCCCTCAAAGTTATCCATGGGGAGGCACTTGATTGTACACATGAAAAGTGATTGAAGTAGTCACTTGAAGAAGTAAAAAAGGGAGCTTGAGAGAAACGTTCAAATCCTGTATACTTCGGCACATCTGTGGCTTGGCTTTCATTTGCTCCGGTTGTCGGCCCATATCTGACGTCTCCTTGTCACCTCAGCGAAGGCGGGGAAGGAATTGACAATTGGACCGAGCCGCCGCCGCCGCCGCCGCTGTCTTTCTCTCATGAGCCCAGATATTCCGGCAGCGGATTGGGAAGACCGTTTTGTGGAACGCTGAGATAGCGAGGGTTCGCCTCAGAGGAAGCTCATCCGTCAACTGGATGCTGTGAATCAGACTGTGACAATGAGGTGATAAAAAGGTGACGGTGAGGAATCCCTGCCAACGGCAACAACATCCCGGGGCCGGCCATCTGCCGAGGCTGCTCTGTGTTTTAATAGTGAGGCTGATCTTTGAAGGGGCAGGTTGGTTTACTGTGCCATGATGTAGGTGGCTCTTCTGTCATTTCCTATTGAGTGCATAGTGGTGGCAGGGTGTGTAATGAGAAAGAGGAGATGTGGGAGTCTTGTTCAGAAAACTTTTTGATGGTAATACAAAGCTAGATGTGTTGTCTTTGTGTTCGCAGAGTCGGTAGAGTGTGCTTTCCGGCCATTATCTATCCCATCACATGAAAGCCGAAGCCCCTTTCATCAATTAATCTACGCAGTGTTTTAGGAGAAGAACAAAGACCCAACAGTTCTGCAAATGGGTTTTTTTTTCCTTTTCTTTCTTCTGTGGCAAAACCGCCAATCCGTGGAAGAGATGAAATGATTTTCTCTCTGCAGCAAACACAGGCTCCATTTCTTACTTGTAGAGAGGCAGGCACCTGAATAGGTCTAATCACAATGTCCCAGAGTGTTCGGGGCCAAGCCTGAAGACGCACGGAGGGAACCCGCTGCTATAAAAAAAAAAAAGTAATATTGGCACAGTATCGGAGCTTTAATGGGAAAATAAAGAATTGGCTCAGCAGCGACAACATTAAAGCCGAATTTAATAGAAGAAACCAATAAGGCTGGGTTTGTTTTCCCTTCGGTGTAAATTGTCACGGGAGGCCTATTAAGATATTATTCTGCCCTTTTTCTGAGATGAGAAATTAGATTCCGTTACAAAAAAACCCCGGTTTGTTCACCCGTGTGGCTTAATGTTTTTGTTCAGTGTCGGGGGCAAAAATTGTGGAGTGGAGTGTCACAAATCCCCACCCAGATCACTGAGCGGCTGTGTTTTAATTTGACGCGCATGATTACTAAGCCTGATTGACAAAAATGTTTAGCGGACCACGAGCAGTTCTTTGGATTAAGTCGCTTCATGCAAAGACGGGCTGTTGTCAAGATTTAACTCGACAACCACTTTCTTCCGGTTTCACATTTCGTTCAACGACGTGGCATTTTGTCAGGATAACAATCCGTCCATTGTGCGTGTTCAGAGCCTGCTAGGACGTGCACGCCCATGCAGAAACCATCTCGAGCATACATTGACATACATATAACTATGCATTATGCAGAAAGGTTGCCGTTACGAAGGTATTTAGGTATGAGACAGAGACGGATGCATGAATATGTCGTGTTTTACTGCGGTTGCTCGTAGGCATGGCCTTTGTCCTCGTTGTTTCTACAAACATGCATGTGTGTCTGCAGATGTTTTAACGCGTAACGTACTTTGTGTACTGCTTGCTAGAGCACACAAGCCCCTACACAGTATGCGTTTGTGTGCTCAGTCTTGCCACGTGTTTTCTTTCCACACTGGACAGTGAGTGAGCGCCGTGTCTCCCCTCCCCCCCCCTGGTCCCAGGTACTCCTTCCAGGACGAGGAGGACATGTTCATGGTGGTGGACCTCCTGCTGGGAGGAGATCTGCGCTACCACCTGCAGCAGAGTGTCCAGTTCAGCGAGGACGCTGTCAAACTCTACCTCTGTGAGATGACGCTGGCGCTCGACTACCTGCAGAACCAGCACATCATCCATAGGTACGCATTCATCTTTTTTTTTATTACCTCAATTCAAAGGTCTCCCACAGCTTCCATGCCTTTTTTGCAGATATATATTAAAAACACATATCTTTCTCTAGTCTTTCCCGTCTTTACTGTCGACTACCTAGAGAGAAAAATGACGGTCATTTTTAAAAACTGTATAACGTCAAACACGGACATGTGGAAAGTTCGATCATTTGCTTTGGAACTGTTTTGAACATCAGCATTCCCTGAAACTCCCAAAGCTGCCTCCATAATGTTCACCGACTAGTCACCAACTCCGTCTGCAAACAACTGTTTGCTATGTCATGCCAACAATTCTCTCACATTCATGGGTTTCATAGGCAAAAGTCAAGGTAGCATCTTGGATTGTTGCAACGTACCGGTATTGGCGACAACCTTGACATTTTAAAAATGGAATATTGATATCATGTCCATAATACACACATGATAATATCGTGAATAATAACCATGCTTTTGTACAGTTATGGTTACCGGCTCTCCTCCCTACACTCATATTTTGTGTGTAACCCATTTGCCAAAAAAGAGACAAAATGCACGATAAACAAAGTTAAAGATCAATTAAACTGAGCATTATTCCTCTGTTTTCTTTAGATATCGCCATTATATTGTCATCACAGATTCTTTTGGTCACTGTAATCGTGCAGTGCAAATCTGACATCACGACAGCCCTAGTAGCATGGCCTCTTTTACGTACCTGGTGTTTCACTTTGAATAAAATGATACACCCAATGTGGGGACAGACGTCTTATTTTCTGGGTTTTGGTTAAATCTTCAAAACAGCAGATCAGAGAGAGACGGACACATTACCCCTCAAAGAACCTAATTAAAGTACCACTCGCAGCACTTTTCAGATACACCCAAAGCACCAGTGTCGGGCCATTACATCATTATGCTTTGTTTCATCAAATGTACTAAACCTCAGTTTCAGTTCAAAGCACTCTGAATATCAACTCAAGGTCTTGTCCCTAACTTTTAGTATTCAAGAGGTTTCCTCCAGTGTGTTCTGCTTCTCCAGCTCGCGGCGTTATTATTGGTGATTTATGAATGTATGAACTCCAAAATGAATTCAAGGGAAACGTCAAGGGTCTTTTTTTTTTGCATCGTAACTTGCGCAAGCGCCTTATCTCCTCTCTATTCCAGAGAGAACACGACACTAAGCTTTTTCCTTTGTGTAAGCGTTCAGAACCAGAAGGTCACAGTGCCTTTCTAACTAGCTTTATGTGCAGTTCTTCAGGTTGTAAACATGACTCAACTATATATATATATATATATATATATATATATATATATATATATATATATATATATATATATACCCACCTTCATCATCTCGCCTGTTTCGACCTCACCGGTTAGGACCACGTCCGCTCAGATGACACTCCATTATTCTTCCAGAGGAGTGCACGGTGCCCTGCAGCTTCAGGAAATGGTAGTAGAAAGGGTTAGTCATGCTTTTATTTTTGGACCTGGTGCCCTCTATATTTTATATAGATTATTTAGCACCATTTTAACCTACTCGCCGCTATTTACAGTGTACGGGTGACTGTGTTTGTTATCTTTTATCGAGAGGTTAAAGATGAGACTGAAAAATATACGAAACAAGTAAAAGGAGCCAATGCGAGCCCCGTGTCTGAAGGCTTTTTCATTGAGTCCCGGTGTGGGCTGCAGGTATTACCTTATCTCGGCACTTGGGCATCCCTCTTTTTATTTCCGTTACCTTCTATGTATAAAGATAGCCCTAATGTTTGTTCCCGTAATTGTTACCATCCGTCATCTTCAACCAGGGTGGGACGAGCTGTCCGCGGCTCTTTGTCCAAATATGCTGAGCGCAGCAGTATGTGTCTGTGCAGTCCAGTAAGTGAAAGAGCCGGATCCCTGTGGACTGCAGATTTAGAGCCACAGATGGCTGAAGAACGGTTTGAACCTTGTTCAAAAACCTCATTTGGGCAGCACTTCTTCCTTCAAACAACTGTGTGTGTGTGTGTGTGTGTGTGTGTGTGTGTGTGTGTGTGTGTGTGTTTGGGTTTTACCCGACTTGTGGGGACATAAATCCTATGACACAGTCACATTGTGAGGACTCGCCTTCCTTTTGAAGACAAAATCGGGAACAAAATGCCCGTCCCCATAATATTAGGGGTGGAGACTTGGTTTAAGATTAGGGTAAAGTTAGGATTAAGTTATGGTTAATGTTCGGTTTAGGTTAAGATTAGGGTTAGGATTGGGATGAGGCTGGTAGTGTTTATGGTTAGGGTTAGTGTAAGTCTCCAGGAAATGAATGGAAGTCAATGTAATGTCCCCAAAAGGCATTAAAACACGACTGTGTGCATGTGTGTCTGTCTGTGTGACAGTGAAGCATACCTATGTTATCTGATGTACTTACACGTTTAGCATAGTAACAATAACAACATAACTTATGACGCACTATGCCTGCAAATGTGATCAGAACACATTTGTGTTTGACAGAATAAAGACAAATGGTAAAAAGAAGAACTTGTAAATAATAAAAAGAAGGAGAGCATAATTGTTGAAAGGAATACTTTTTGGCTGAGGGTTAACTATAAAGCTGGAGCCAGTAGATGATTAGCTTAGCTTAGCATAATGTCAGGAACCGGGGGGGGGAACAGCTTTTATTCAAAGGTAAAAATACACCCACCAGCACCTCTAGAACTCATTAATTAGTATCTTATCTCTTCTTTGTCTAATCCGTACTAAATCCGGGACAAAAGTGTAGAAACAAAAAACTTGAACTTGTTGCTGAACTATTTCTCGGCTATAATAATAATAATGATAATTTAATAATGTATTTATATAGCTTTACAAACATTAAAATCATCATTAGAAAGCTATACACCAAAAACATAGAACACACATTCGTCACACATTAAAAGCAGTTCTGAAAAGGTGGCTTTTGATTTGTGATTTGAACACGGAAAAGGTCGGTGCGGTCTCGGACGTGTTTGGGGAGAGCGTTCCAGAGGGAGGGGGCAGCTATGGAGAAGTGTCCGGTGCTTGGTCCTGAGTGGAGGTTGGCATCAGAGGAGCGGAGCCGGCGGGATGGAGTGTGGTGGTGGAGCAGGTCGGTGAGGTAGGAGAGGGGGCCTGATTATGGAGGGCTTTATGAGTGAGGAGAAGGACTTTGTATTGGATCCGTTGTGGGACGGGGAGCCAGTGGAGATTCTGGAGAACAGTGGTGATTGTGATCACGGGAGCGGGAGTATAGGTGAGCAGGCAAGCAGCAGAGGCTATGAGCGTTACACTGGTTGCGACAACAAGACTCCCTCACTCATTGATAGTTAGTTGTATAAATATTCTTCTCTAACAAAAGAGGATTCCTCTAATTAAAAGCAAAGTAATCCACACATCAGGCATCATAATAATCATGAAAACACATTTTTACATGTGCACTTCGTCCTACATATTCCCGACTAGGTGTATCAGCAGGAAGCTGTTTGTTTGTGTGCACCTGCATGTGAGTCACCTATCATCTCTTAACTCTCCTGTGTTCCATATGCATGATGTAACATCACAAGCGCGAGTGATGCTCATTTTAAAGGGTCCGTCACTCTCCCACGGTTCACGACACGACAGGTGTCTCTTTCGTTTTCCTAGTCTAGTTGGAAAAGACGAAGGACTTCAGAACTGCCGTTAGTATTAGGTGACAGGTTCTGCTTTTTTCCCATCTTTTTCCATCCCAATGTTTTTCCACCCTCTCCTTGACATCGACTGTTCTGCCTTTGACACAATTGTGTCCGCTCCCAGAGCCGTAACCCAATCCCTGGGTATCCGTGGCCGTCCCCAGCTCTACAATTTTGTTCCACCCTGTAAGTTTTTGACAGGAGAATACTATACAATTATTTAGTTGCACCAACTGAAGGAAGAGAGGGTCTCCGGTCTCCTAGCAACAGTCAGCTGCCACCGTGCCCAAGGAGGTAAAACTGGTCCGATGAGAAGAAGGGAAGTAAAAGTGGAGAGAGTCCCTCTCCTCCTCTCTGCGCAGACCACCGAGCTGCTTTGTGTGTCTTCATCGTGCACTCAACGTATTTAAGATGCTCACACATGGTGGGGGGGTGGGGGTTGGGGGGGGGAATTCACTTTCATGCCGTCTCATGTTGGATCGGTGTTTCCGTGCTCGCTGCGAAATGAGTGAAGCGTTAAGTGAATTTTCTGTACATCAAACAAAATGGCTCGGTGCTGTGGCTGGCACTCGAATCGGGCTTCCTCCTGTGAACATGTAAGCATTTCCATTTGCGAGCATTTCCCTTCAGCCTTGTAGTGCTGGATCAGGACCCCCCCCCACCACCACCACCACCACCACCACCACCTCCACCACTCCCCTCCAAGAATTTTGGCAGATGATATTCGCATCAGTTTAGCGTTGCATAGCCAGCCACAGCGAGCAAATGCGTCCTACGGGAAGTGTAGACACTCTCTGCGGACCGTGTGTGTGTATTCTCCACATCAGCGTGACGCGTTGGCATAATTAAATAAGCTGTGTGCGCTCTGTTAATTGCCTGTGGAGGGCTTGCAGGGACTGGGAAATGTCCAGATGTGTGTGTGTGTGCGCGTGTGTGTGCCCGGATGTGTCCTTCCGTTGCATGGGTTGCCCGGTGTAATAAGCATGTGCAGACAAACCTGCGAGAGCCTCCAGGGGAATTGGTGATGGTCTGTGTTTGAAACGCAGGAAATGAAAGTGTTCTCCCCCTGTTGCACCAACATGTACGGTAATTTGCACATGCACGAGCCTACAAACACCTCCTGCAGGCTTTCACGTCCACACATAGTGTACATACCTAATGCCAGCCTCTCCTCTCCGACCACAAACTGCAGGACTTGAGTATGTTTGGGATTTATCTAAGAGCTACAGGACCAAAGTAGGCGTTTAGCAAACACCCTGAATCTGAAACACTTTTACTAATTGCAACAATTCAATGAGTTCCATCCACCTATTTTCATGCACGTTAAATATGCAAAAATCAAATAACTCGGGCAAAAAAAAAAGTCCAAACACCACAAAATATTTATTACATTATAAATGTGAGCTACCGCATTTTTCCTCTTAACGTAACTCGACATCATTCGTAATTATTTCACCTAACCGGTTGATTATTTTAACCTTCTGTCTCGCAGTCTGCCATTGCTAAGTATGTTAATCCCCAAAATGATCTCGGGGGGTGTGTCGTGTCGTCATATACTAGTAATATTGTTATTACAGTGGTGAATGAATATGCACATTCAGTTAAAAATGAAGCCACCATTGGATGAAAACCTGACCTGTTTGCCTCGTTCATGTTTTATGTGGTAAATCTTCTTTGATATGTGTGTCTATCATTTCTCCTTTAGAGATGTGAAGCCAGACAATATCCTGTTGGATGAGCAAGGTAAGGATGTCAACTGTTTGCGTTGTGTGTTTGTGGGACTGTGTGTGTGCAGCAAACATGGGTTAAATAATACTCCACATTTATTTTTAGCCTACCCGGATAGGAAGGGAATATAAACGTTTAAATATCTTTCTCAGAACTTGTTTCATGATTACATGTTAGAATTGATGTTTCTTCTATCCGTGTGTGTCATTTCCCTATCACATCACTATATTATTTAAGTTGATCAATGTATCCTACTAAAGCTGCCTCACTATATTACATCTCTTCTGCAATTAAAAACTACTGTACATCAGAGCAGATCCCAGAACTCTTGATACCCCACCAGTAAATACTCAGGAAGACCGCCTTTCACCTTTTTGCACCATATAAATGGAATAAATGACGAAGGACTTCTAAACTTCAACATTTCATCCCATTGGATGGATTTTAACTTGTAATTTTGAAACTCTTTTGAAATGTTTTTGTTCATGATGCTGTTTGAATGTGCCTGTGTGGGCACAGTACACTGGCTGTTTATCGACCTTCTTATTTCTTATGCTGTAATGAGGTTTTCTTGTAAAAGAGATCTTGATCTAAATTATAATAGATAAAGGTTAGATATATAAATATGTACGTAATGCATTTTTTCTAAAACATCCATTCAGTTGAAGTTCTGATATCTACCTCTAAGTGTTTAGTCCTCTTTCTAAGTGTCTTTGTGATCAGGGAGAAGTGGATAGCCAAAACCTTTTAAGTGCAAAGTACACAGACAGGAATGAGACACTGGAGGCTACTAATGAGGCACAACGGTAAAAAGGCCAGAAGAGTCAGGGAACACAAAACCACTGAAATGTTAGATGTTGTCATTCATTTAATTTTCTTTTCTTCTCCATTGAAATCTGTCCTTTGTATGTGTTCAGAGACATGTCTTAAAAGATAAAAAAATAACATTTTTATAAATTTTGAAATTTTGTTCTAATGGATTTAGTGCTGATGAATTTTGTGGTTGCTTCTTCTCAGGTCACGCTCACCTCACGGATTTCAACATAGCAACAATAATAAAGGATGGAGAGAGAGCCACAGCCTTAGCTGGAACCAAGCCCTACATGGGTAACTTCACTTTGCTGCCGCATCACAACCACCGTGTCAACCATGTCCTCATGTCGGACTGCTTCGTGCAAATAAATGTCCCTATTGGACAAAAGGAAGGTTAAAAGAATAAGGCTGCGTATTCTTGGCATAGGAGAATTGATGTACCTTTATATTAGACATCAAACTGTTTCTGACATTGTTGGGTAGAAAACAACCTCGATAAAATGCGAATAGTTAACTGTGAGCACGAGGCAAGCTTATGGTAGATGAACTGTGTTCAAATAAGATACTGCTGTGATGAGGTGCCAGACTCTGCTGATTTTCCAAACATATTTCTGCTCACTCATCATCACCAAAGAGGCACTCGTGTAAATTAAATGAAGAAGAAATGACAGACCTTGTGTCTATTTGTGTAAAAGCTGAGGCAAAAATGTCCCGTCTCGTCTTGTGATTACACTGCACAGCTGATGGAAAATGAACAATTTCTGTTGACATTTTGCAAAGGAACACTTTCTTTCCCTTTTTTTCTTTTTTTACCACATGTACAGGCAGCGGTTTGAAAAGCTTTTTACTGATCCAGAAGTGGTTCTCCGTTTGTGCTTTCAGCCCCAGAGATCTTCCAGTCTTTCGTAAGCGGGGGGACGGGCTACGCCATTGATGTAGACTGGTGGTCACTAGGGGTGACGATCTTCGAAGTGCTGCGTGGATGGGTGAGGCATCATGGGGAGTTTTCATCTTGTGGGGTTGCAAAACTGAACTTGCCTTCATTCATGCATTCATTCGTCCTCACCTGTGTATTTTTACTCTTTGTGTCATCCTGTTTCCACACCAGAGGCCCTATGACATCCACGCCAGTAACTCTGTGGAGTCGCTGATTCAGCTCTTCAGTACAGTCAGTGTCCAGTACAGCCCGGCCTGGCCCAAGGACCTGGTTTCCCTCTTGAGGAAGGTAAGCCGGACACAGCGGGGTACCATTCACGTTCAGCTCTGTCATTTAGATAGTTGTATCACGTCATTATTTAAAAACTTGGAAATCTCTTCCCACTGAGAGATAAGTATCATGAAATAGGGAAGTGATTAAGATGTTGATTTTACGTCACCAATACAAGTGGTGAATGTCTCTTAGATTAAGGAGAACTTCTTAGATTGAATGAACACAGCCAGAGATGCCCATGAACATATAACATGCCAGTCTCTTTTTTAACTCATGATTTGTGGAAGATATCTTTTTCATTTCATAAATGTGCCTGTTGTTAGGCGGCTAAAGCGGACTTATTTTACTCCAAATATCATAAAATATCTTAAAACTGTCAATTGACAGAAAAAAACAAAAACATTGAAGCACAAATCCCAAACTTTCCCTACCTCCAACTTGTCGTTTGGGAGCATGTGTTGCTTCGCTTGGTCTTCTGTAATAGTAAATTGTATGTCTTTGAATTTTAAACAATTGGAAGTCATCACCTTGGACTTTGGAAATTGGGATTAGCCTTTTGCTCATATTTGATGTACAAGACGATTAATCAATTCATTAACAAAGACAACAATCATGTCAATGAGTCTTAAATGTGGCTGGCTGTGCCTGTACATACTGTAAATAAATAGGAAAAATAAATTCATGAAGGAATGTGGAATTCAAATTGCAGTGTATATATATATATATATATGTATGTATGTATATCCTAATTTACTGAAATTCAGGTTGCCTTTTTGTTTAACTAAATTGAACCCTGACTCCTCTGCCTGGACACAGATGGTCGTCCCTGGAAAGAGGAGGGAGGGAGGGAGAGCAGGGGGGTATAGAGGTGGTTTTGGGTTACATGTTGAAGTAAAAAGCACTGAAGCCACAGGAACAGAGGATGCAGGTACTGTAGGGGGACCGGTGCTGTAGGGAGGGAGGGAGGATGAGCCGAGACCCTCGGGGCAAAGGATGAGAAAAACGACAGATGGGAATCTGAAGGATGGAAGCACAGAAACGGAGCAAGTGGCTGACAGAAGAGACTGTGTGTGTCTGTGTGTGTCTGTGTGTGTCTGTGTGTGTGTGTGTGTGTGTGTGTGTCTGTGTGTTTCAACCAGTGTATTGCTGCTGATAATGTGCATCTTAACAAGTAATTTAACCTCATACTGACGCTCAAACTGTTCTTGTTTTGCAAGTGAAAATCTGCCAGTTGGATGAGATAATTCCCTTTGCCTCAAATGGAAATATATCCTTAGCAACGTTCTTGACTCAATCAGACTTTTTTCTCTGAAATAATAATCTACCTTACTCATTCCAACTAGTGAAACGGTGCTGGAAACAAATCATCTCCTCCCCTAGAGGTCGTATGAAAGAACGTTGCTTGTTATAAAGGCTTTTTGTTGTTGTTGTCGTGAGCATGTGTGCTCTGTGTCCGAGTGACTGAGTGTGCTGGACGGAGCGTTGGGCTCTTGCGCTCTGCTGCTGATCGATTACCGTGTCTGGACTCCGCCGAGACAGACGTAACTGGCCCTGCAGGAGGAAACCCAATCAACCTGTGATCAAAGGAAGAGAATAAAGCACAGGCTGAGAGTTAACATGACAACAGCAGCCACAACCCATTATTGTTTCCAGTGTTTACCCTGAGGAGGAAGATGAAACAGATGGTACTCTTCCATTAAAAACACAACCAGTTTTTGTTTCCTCTCTGGACTAAGTAACTCCACTCATGTGTGGCGTTCATCTGTCTTGATCGCAATTTTGATTGAAACCTGATGAATGGCTGATTTGATTAATAGTGCCCCCTATTGGTCACTTCATCAGTAAGGGTTTTAATTTATACAGTATTCCCGTTAGTGTTTTGTGGCAGCATTGTAATACAGATATTTGAAAAATGTGTAATTGCAGAATAAATAATCACATAAATGAACAAATCCTGTAAATTATTGTGAAATATTTTAATTATTCTGATTTCATAATAACTGGGTTTTCTAGTCTTATTATTTCATTTCACACGTTTTATTTTAATTAGCTTTTTCAAGAGTCTGTTTTTATTGCATAATAGAATTTAATTCCAACTATTTCATGTCACCTTTTATTTAAAAATGTCCCTTTACATGACCAGCAAGGTCAAAAACTGCTGCGAAATGTAGCCAGTTAGCCCACGTTAGCTAGAGCAACAACAAAATCAGAGTAGTTATAAATTTACCAACTTGCTGTTGCAGTAAATAAACACAGTACACAGACATAATAAATAAAGATTGTAAGGCTTAACAAAGCTGCACATGCTTCCTACCTAGCTGGCTAACTAGCAAGCTAACTATATAGCTTGTTTTATTTCTCAGTATCAAAGAGAAGAGCCAGTGTTAGCAGCAGCTAGCTGGTTATCTTTGAGAGTTTCTAGTCTGAAGATGTTCCTCTGAGAAAGATACAAAACTTTGTGAAGTGTCTGTGGTGGCGCTAGCCAACAGGAGCTGGCTAACACGGCTAACACTGGCTCTTTGCTTTGATGCTAATTATAATCCAAGCTCGCACACTATGCCTAGCTAGTTAGTTGGCAAGTTAAGTAGCATTCATAGTTATGTTAAGCTAGGAAGGGTTACTTAAGGTGTGTACTGTGTTGAATTACAACAGCACCCATAATGTCTTTTTTTAAATGTATTTATTTAATATAACACTTTGTCCTCCATATTCTTGTGCATGCTTATAAACAGAGAAAAGAGAATGAGTAGAATTGCCTATAAAAATACCTACAATCTGAATTTATACAGTGTTTATGGTTGAAAATCTAATATATCAAACGTGGAAGTTTTTATGACATGGATAGTCTCAGGGAGACCAGGAAGGATTACAATTTTAAAGGAATGTTTTTGGATTCTTGTTATGTTCACTTCACCAAGCCCAGACACGCACTGTGGCACATGTTTTTAGTGAACTGCACACTGAAAAAAGGAAAGAAACACATTTTTTTAATAATTTTTTTTCACCTGCAATTTGTCGAGAAGAGTCTGGCTGTGTGCGAGGAGAGAAGTTGTAAAGGTGATGTTGCTACTCGGAAGGTGACATGCTGTGTGTGTGTGTGTGTGTGTGTGTCTGTGTGTGTGTGTGTGTGTGTGTCTGTGTCTACCTCCCAGCTACTGACGGTGAACCCAGAGCATCGTTTCTCCAGCCTGTCGGACATGCAGACATCTCCCTACCTCGCTGACATCAACTGGGACGCCGTGTACGAGAAGAAGTTGGACGCCGGATTTGTTCCTAATGTGAGGCGATCAGATATCAACACACACACACACACACACGCATATGTACATACAACACTTAAAAGCACACACTGGCACTCCATCAACATTTACTGATCATAATGAGCATGTGTAGCAACTAAATAATGCAAAGCAAACTGACGCTTCGTTGTATTCTACTATAATGTGTGAACACACAGACTTAAAGTACATTTCTGTCCGCATGGGAGTGCATTCATGTGTGCTATTCAGCTCAGTGTGCACATATGCGGTTGTGCACTCAGCTGATTTATGATCCTGTGTGTGAGTGTTTGCAATTTCTAATTATCTCCTGCGCACCTCCCTTTCTGCAGAAAGGCCGCCTCCACTGCGACCCCACCTTTGAGCTGGAAGAGATGATCCTGGAGTCGCGTCCCCTGCACAAGAAGAAGAAGCGGCTGGCCAAGAACCGGTCTCGTGACAACAGCAAGGATTCTCAGTCTGTGAGTGACGTCGTCCTCTGCACAGAGATCTATGAATCCCAAATACATCAAATCGGACATGGTTTGGAATAGAAAGACAAATGTCTATCCATCATGGGTCCTGGACTACAGGAGCACTCTGTGTGTACATGCACGTGTGTCTCTTAAAATAATATTTAAAATGAAAGGTCACATTTGTCCGATTAGATTAATCTGCACCATCTTCCTATTTTGACTTTAGATACGGGCAATAAAAGGGTGAAATGCTGCAGCATTAAAAGCATTTTATTCATGTATGAGCTGTGAGGATGAAGGTGGGATGCAAGATGTCACTGCATCTGTCAAAATGTCTTTATTCGCTCTGATGACAGAACGTGCTATTTATAGCTTTGGTCACATTTGAAAATGGTTATTTCCCATTTCACAATGCTATGATTTGCTGTTTCACTGTTAATTTGATGTTTGTAGGGCTTGTGCAGATCAGGTAAGTGTGATTTTCAGTGTGCGAGTGCTAAAAGCAAATGATTATATGGAGAGGACACCAGCACACGCGGCGTGTCTGAGTAAATTATAACCTGCCGCATAGGAGGGATACTCATAGATACAGTAGAGGCAGGACCAGTCTCACAGATAACAATGCAGCTCAGGTTTACCTCAGTCTCCGGTCTGTCAGTTCCTGTCAAAACGGCATATTTTTAGATTGGAAGTGAGCCAAAGCACAGCATCTTTTCTTTCCTTAGGCTGCTGTGAATTCTCTCAGCTCAGCAGACAAAATCAATAGCTAATTGTGCGACTGGATATAAAGAGACTTAATGTACAAGCATGCTAGCTGCGGGCGTCCTGCAAGTACGCTGATTAGTTGGATCTTTTCAGATCGTACGTATTTCCGAACATGCAAGTAAGTAGTATTGTCCCCTTCACTGTCATACTGTATATTTTGCTCCTGTTTTGGGGCAAATAAGATTATTACAAGTAGGTCATGACTCATTATACAAGTCAAAATTATTGTACCAAATCAAAACGATTTTGAAATTTAAAGCTGCTATGTTCAAAATTCAGAGCACATCTATGATCGAGGGACTGCCTCCACACGGCTCTCAACATGGCGGCGGCTGAGCCGGCAGCACAAACTGCTCAGAATGACATTAAACCACCACCACGTCTTTACATAGCTAATAGCTAATACTAGTTTACCGCTATATTAATGTACTCATTTTAAATGTAGCACCTCTAAAGGCTGCAGTTAAGATGAGAGTAAAAAAACGTTGTGACCGTTTTACTTTATCTGATTCTCACCTGTTTGGGTCATCATATTGGCATTAGCCTTATTCATATTAATGCGCTGAATTTTGGATTAAGCACCTTTAATAAGTAGTTAGACATTTTGAGAGATGGGCTTTATCGGCAAGAGCTGGATGAAAAGTTCAATACCACTCTCACGTCTGTCTCGCTCTTTATGTTATGTGCCAGACTATTTCTCGGCTGGGAGCAGCAAATTTCTGGAGTCAGGCTGGTTGCCTGGCAACGGCTCAGTGAACTGAATAAATGGTACATTGTCATTTTTACACTTCAGGTAAAAAGATAGAAAGATACCCAGTAGGGATTGGTGAGCTCCAGAGGTGCAGATAAGTGGATTGTTGTTACATTCGGATGGAGCCAGGCTAGCTGTTGCCCCACAGTTTTCAGTCTTCATGCTAAGCTAAGCTAGTTTGTCGTAGCCAGCTGGCTACTGGTTCCAACTAAACATTTACCGTAAAGACGTGAGAGTTGCATCTCTCTAACTCTCAGTGAGAAAGCGACATATTTCTTTAAGTGCAACTATATACTGCTTTTAGCTTCTGACATTTTATAGCCTCGAGGATGAACCGATGGTGAAAACATCGGTTAGCTTCAGGCCCAACAGTGATTTCTCCCGTTCCATCCTGAACAATGGGGAAAATAAATTTACAGTAGGGTGCCCCGGTGTAAATGTTTCTTAACAATAGAATTGAAGACGCCTTTATACTAAAAATGATGAATGAGAACTATTAAATGATAAAGCCTGTGTATACTGGGACCAGAATTATTTACGGCACCGGAGTCTCGTTGGCTCCTCTGCCTTGTTATGTTTGGTTGAGACGTTATTTACCACAGACAGGAGATATCCTCTCTGTATTTATGAGCAGCAGCCCGTTCCCATCTGACAGTCATCATGACATCAGTGTTATTAACGTCAGTCCTGTGTGTGTGTGTGTGTGTGTGTGTGTGTGTGTGTGTGTGTGTGTGTGTGTGTGTGTGTGTGTGTGTGTGTGTGTGTGTGTGTGTGTGTGTTTGTGTGTTTGTTTGTGTGTGTGCGTCACGTGTTATCGCTTATCAGCGCGTGCAAGGAGTGTGTACCTCTAACAATAGCAGGGTTATGAGACTTGCTGTTTGTGTGTGTGTGTGCGCCTGCTCGTGTGTGCCCATACTCTGTTATTACCAAGATTATTAAATTATGAAACCTTCACTGCTGTTGTCATGGCCTCAAGTGCTTTCGGAAATATGAGCTTCTATTTTTGTCTCGGGCCAAACATCCAATTTGAGGAGGGCTCGCAAACAATTCATGGGGAAAAAAAAGAGCAACGAAGGATGAAAAAGGAATTGAGGAAAAAAAGACGTTTTCACCTCAGAGGTCATGCAGTCGACTGAGTCACGTTGATGAGAAGTTTCATGCGCCGTTCTTAGTGATAACACGGTTGATGTGGAAGATGATGATGATGATGTTTTGTTTTGTTGACCGCCTGCAGGAGAATGACTACCTACAGGAGTGCCTTGAAGTGGTGCAGCAAGAGTTCATGATCTTCAACCGGGAGAAGTAAGAGCAGCCGACCGCCTAAAACACACGTTTTCTGTGTTGGTTCAGCCACAGTGATGAACCAAAACAGAGGGAAAATTACGAGCATTACACCAACAAATCCAGAGTGTCTTTATGGGTGCATGGGAACATAAAACAAAGCCATTATAATATCAATTTTGTCCGGTATAAAACCATAGAGCATGCAGCGTGTCTCGATAAAGTTACTGGTATATTCTTACAGGAGAGGATTGCATATTTTTTCCAAACCTGTATAACAGCCGAGCTCCTTCAATGAAAGGACTTTGATATGTAAATCAAAGATGGCAGAAGGCTTTTGAGAGCCCACCCTGCTGTGGCTCAATACGAAGCATCTAATCTTTTATAGGACAATATACGCAGTCCGTCAGGAATGCAGCCTATAATCTCATATATCATTGAGTATGTGTCCTCTCTGCAATGTAAAGGGAGGAATATTGGCTCGTGCTGCTCTAAATGATTGCCTCATTTATTATTGACCGGGTCCTGCCACTGCAGCGCTACTGAAATCCTTCAGTCTTATTTTATCCTTTTGCTCTAATTAATGGCAATCTACTTCTATTTATAATGGAGGGCATAATTTGTGGAATTAGTACTATATAATAGACTCAAGTCTGCTGTCTCTTTCTGCCCGTAGATTAAAATAGATTACAATTAGTTTAAGAGTGGTCTATGTGGCGTAGGCTATGTATGCCTATCCATATCCATGCAGGTTGTGTGATTAAATATGTGTTTCTGTGTCTGTTTCTCCGTCTGCCTCAGGTTCAAAAGGCGTCAGGAGGAGGGTCAGTCAGAGCCCGGGGGCGATGATGCCAGCGGGGACGGCGACGGAGAGGCGGAGGCCGGGGCCACCGACGACGACGCGCCCGAGCCAGAACCCGATCCGGAGCCGGAGCCGGAGCCCGAGTCCTCCTCCAAACTGAGCATGTGCGGCTCGGTCTGCTCCTCCCCCGGCAGCTGCTAGCACCGCACCGCCTCGCGGCTGACGATGGCGGCGGCGGGTCTCTCTGGCCGGCCTGCAGTGTTGTTGCGCCACGCCAATAGATACACTCTGTCCTCTGTCGTAGCCGGGAGCCGAGGGAACGCACACAAGCGGGCGCCTGACGCACAACAGGACCCAAAATGGCTCCCACCATTTCCCTCCTTTTTTCTTTTTTTCCTGTAGCATCCTTAAAGCAGATTTCCACAGAGATTTCCCCGCCCTAGAGTAAGCTCTAACTTCTATGCAATGTTACGGTATAGCATGACAAATAAGGTATTACTTACGAGGAGGTGTCGTTCACGAGCATGATGACATCCCGAGCAATAGGGGTCCGCGAGGTTGGCGGTTTTGGTGGAGACGCCTCCCCTCTCGGCCTCGCCGTTCAAAATCTGACGGGGACGAGTGAATTATTCAGCACACACAGCAGGCACTCACTTTATATTGTCGCCTGTGTCTTCAGTTCACTCAACAAACCCCCCCCCCCCCCCCGTTTCATGTAATGTGTGCCCTAATTCTGAACAATTGTATCTCCTGGAGAACCTTCCTCCTGTTGCAGACACATTTACAGTAAGTGTTCATGTTGTCGTCCTGTTCAAAGTGGTGCCTGCTGACGATAATCAGCATTCGTTAATCACATTGTAGCCAAAATGTTAGTTTGATTTTCCTCTAAGTGTTAGACAGCTATTCTTTTTCCAAACTTTTATTTCTTTTAGGATGATAAGCTACTGTCATTTATGGGAAATCAGTACAGCAATCAGATTGAAAGGATTCGCTTGTCATTTGGTTTCCAAGATGAAGTGTTTAAGCTCCGCCCCCGTGCTCTGTGTGGACTCATAGAGACTTCAGAAACTCTGGGGGAATACTGTAAATGCCAATCACCAACAGTCACGTCTTTTAAGAATCTATTAGAAAGCTCCGTTTACTTCTCTAGACGCCGTCAGCTCTTTAAGTGCTTTGGTTAGCGCGAAGATCATCTCCCGGTCGAGCTTGTTCCGGGGCTGTTCTTTAAATGTTGTAGCTGTGCCCTGTCGGTACTTCGAAATTTGTATAGATGAGCTAGTCTATTGCTGCCACAGTGATAGTGGTACGTTTAAGGTGGCACCGTTAGACCTCAGTCTGAACGCCTTGGAACTTGTAGCAAAGGTTCACCTTAAAACCCTAAGGCCTATTACAATGAAAACCATGTAAATAGCATACAGTGTAGGTAACTTAAACTCACCACAGTTTTATGTGGGACTGCGAACTCGACATACAAACTAAAGGAAGAGCTGCGTGAAGCTTCACACTGCTTCGCTCTGCTCTTCTTTCCAAGTGTGCAGGCACAACTTGTAGGCAAAATATGCCAAAGCTTTTCTACCATTTGCATAACCATTTCTAAGGAACTTTGAATGTGTGAGTGTCTGTCTCTTTTTCCCAGTATAACGTAAAGTCAATGTTCCTTCTGCCAGTGAAAATGCTATCATTTATACAATCATATTGTGATTATGTATAAAGTATCTATTTCAGGTAAGGGGGGGGGCCTTAACATAATAGTTAAACATTTTGGGAAATGCGCCCAGCGTTGCCAGATGTACGATAATCATCGCATTTGTTTGATAATTTTGCCGACTGTACGATGTACGAATAATAATACCCATAGTGCTATAATGTACCATAATTTAACCATATCGTGACGCTTACTATTAGCAGTTTGTTTTAGTCATTTCAATTAATTTCCAGATGAATCCTACGTCTCCGTTTATGCATCTCTTCTGATGTGACCTCTCTCCAGCCATCTATTCAATTAGCTTAGCTTATTTTCAGGCAAAATGTGAACATTCTTCCTGTCGTGCTGTCTTGTGATTTAATTTTGTAATAGTAGACTATTACAAAAATTGTCGGACTGCATCGTAGGTGTATCAGAAAGTCGTTAAAATGCGTGTTTTGTAAAAATGTTCTAGTGGTTATGATAATTTTCTTCGAAATACAATGATTTTAAGCCACTGCTACGATAGTTTAACATTTCCCATCTGGCAACGCTGAATATGCATATCCAATGGTTGTTTTTATAAGACCGATATGAGGAGGATACCACTGTCATGACTGTGCGTTAAGAGCTGGAGCAGAGAGGTGATTGGCGTAGCTTCACATAAAGCCCGGAAAGCAGCTAGAAGCCCCTAGATATAATTAACACGTTGTCTCTTGTGTTTAGTCCATACACAAACAGTAATGCTGGGCTACAACTCAACTGTTTTGAAAACCACAGTTACGATTGCCTTCAGTAGCCTATAACTTACATTTCTGTTCTTGATTTCTGTTCTAGTGTCTTATTTATGAGGGGGGCCCAGTAAAAGACTAGCCAAATACATCTTATTTAATTAAGAAACTCCATTTTATTAATCATTTCACAGCATATTGTTTTATTTTTTCATTGAAAAGTTGTATTATTAACATGTGTGTTCTTAGCTGGCTTGCTAATGTTAGCTTCTGGTAAATCCACATTTAGGAATAGCCAGTCTTGCAGGCAGTCAGCAGGGCTAACATTAAGCTAGCTGGCTAACATTAAGTTGTTAGAAGGCACCTTTAAAGGACCACGGCTGAGTGAGTATCGAGTAATGTAGCTAATTACTTATGCTGTCTAGTAGTTCGTAAAGTGTTATAAGTACATTTTCAATATGTAATTATTACATTTCCAGTGACCTAGCCAGCACTGGTAATAATAGTTCCTACCACCAATGTAGCAGCAGATTAGCTTGCTAGCACCAGTGCTAGCTTGGCTCCTTCCGACGACCATGTGACCCTCGTCTTGTAGGTCACAGCGGTTGCTCTGCTTCCAGTATTCTTTTGCTAAGCTAGGCTAGTCGCCTTCTTGCCACAGTTTCGAACTTAAAGCACAGACACGAGAGTGGCCTCCATCTTCTTATCTCACTCTTTTAAAAAGAACACAAATAAACGTATTTTCCAAAATGTCGAGGTATTTCTCTAAAAACACTATACACTATGATTAGATTAAGACGCTTCTTTAAAGGGATATAAAGTGGCCTCTTCCAAGTCCGCCAAAATATATGATGAATTGAATAGTCTCGAGCCCTGCGCTTTTAGTTTTTTGTTTGTTGCATGTACCTTTACAGTATAAGCCTGTTTTTGCCAAAGCCTGGAGCTCGAGCCTTACTGGCTGATTTGTGCATGCACAAGCTTTTGGTAACAGCGCACCTGATTATAGACACAGTCCAAATCAGAGTATGGCCTGCGTGACCGTTTCTGGACATTGAGTTTTGTGAACTTTTAAACTGTACAAAATTGTATAATCCCAGTGTTAGATGGACGGCATGATATTTTTTAGATGATATGCAGTACCTTTTGGCATCCTGTAGGTTGTCTTAACGCTTCTTACACAGGCTCGTACCCTTGCTGGATGAGTGGAATGAGGTCAGCGTTCGTGTGTGTGTGTGTGTGTGTGTGTGTGTGTGTGTGACGCTCCGTTGTGCGTTAAGTGTTGCGTTACTGACTGCAGCAAAGGAAGAAGATTTGGAACTGGGGCAGGTTTTCACTTCACCCCAACACAGACTTTGCTGCATTATTAAAAACACTGAATGTCTCCATTCGTGGGAAGAAAAAAAAGAAAAAAGGCTCAGTCATTTGAAAGACTCATTAAACCAATCTACACGCCGTCAGAGTCAACATAGGCCTGAAGTGGATGTGTAATTATATGTTAATCATCTCCAAGTGGATAATAACAGATTTTGTTCATTTAAGCGTCGCTTTTCTCTTGAGTTCCAATACTAATCAACAGTTTTTAAACATTTGCTCCTTGGTATCGGTGATAATTTCCTCGCTTGCAAACCCTCCCGACATGTTTCTTTATGTGTTCTAATGTTAGGCCTTGTGCTAATATTTGACCAGCAACAGCATGTCTCCTATTCAGCCATGTCCCGATGGATGTTCTCGAGTTGTACCATACTGTAGATGTCTTAACTTTGTGGATACACTTTGAAACTCAGTGCCCTGTTGAGAAAACAAATCGATTAAGAAGATGTGATTTGTGCCACTCTTTTCCTCCTCTCTGTCCCGCTTTGCATAATGTTATTGTGCTGCAGGATTTTTAAGGGGGAATCAGTGAGAAGCCTTGTTACTGTACCAACTGAAACTGCTCCGTGTGTTTAAAAAAAAGAAAAGAATGCTGCTTCAACTGCTTTGATAAAGAAATAAATCTCCCAGTAATTTGGTGTCTCCGTGTCTTTGTCATTCTTACTCAAATATAGCATCAGAGGCACAGTTTGTCTGCAGACCGTAGAGGCGACAGAGAGCAGGGGTGTAAATTGACAGAGTAAAGAGAATTCATCTCTTTGAATAGCACTGTAAACATGAGCTGTACCACTATTGACTGCAGGGGGAACTGAATCTAAGGCTGGAAAAAGAAGATGATGCTGTTACGGCATTAGTAAGAGTAAAGAAACGCAGACAAGCTCGGCCTTGTGCCTCCTCTTTTAAGATAAAAAGAACATTTTGAAAAAGATACAGTAAATGTATAAACACTTCTTTGGGTCATGGAAACAGTTTGAATCCTTTTAAAGTCCAAGTTCAAGATGCCCCTTGAATCCCTCCTCCATTGATGTCTGGTTAGTTCAAGACCTTTTGCCCTGGGTCTCCCAAGATATCCACCGCCGTGTTTCCCGCGTTGTCCAACAGGGGGCGCCACTGTGGGGCTTCGATGGCATCCAGAAGAGCAGCCATCTCAGCCTCCAACTTCTCAACCGTGTCCTCCACTTTCTGCAGCAGACGGGAGACATATAGTTGTGTGTGGTTGACACTAGAATAATGCATTAATAAGTTGTGGTTGATAATAGAGTCGTCACCCAGAAATAGTACAATCACTTATTCATATGATTATTACAGTTACCCAAACAAGCAAGTAAGGTCAAAGTAAGGGAGGTCAGCGGGTTTTTTTTTTGGGGGGGGGGGGGTTTGCACAGTAAGTGACTGCGGTTTTTGTCGACTAGTTCCTTGAAAGAATATTTTTGGCAGAGCAAGATGGAGAGAAAGCTGATATTTAATAATGAAGCTGACACGCCGGGGGGGGGGGGGGGGGTAAAAACATCCTGAGCCCTGATGGTTTCAAACTGCTGAGTGCTGAATGTGAGTTATTTTATTAATTTTTATTATCGGAAACGGCACCTTCTCCACCACATCCAGACGGTTGTGAAGGTTTGTGTGCTCTTGACAGGCACTCGAACGCACCCCCCGAGGCCGCACGTCAGTCTCGGCTCCTGCAGACAGAAAACATGCACATCAGAGTGATTTACAGTGTACGATCTACGCAAGCAGGCCGCTTTAAACCACAACATACATTGTTCCTGCTGCTTTCCCCTCACACTTATGTTTCCCATTATCTGTTTCTCTTTGAAGCCCACATATTTTGAGGAGAAGCCGGGCTGCATTCTCTGGCAGGACTCTGCTTCCATTTTCTAGCACCTTCTCGGTGGCAGCGGGCCAAGCTCCCATTGATATCATTTATACTTTAGAAAATGAGTGAACCCTCCAAATCATTTACTGAACGCTGGCCACCGCTGATATTTAAATGAAAGATTGGAGGCTATACGCGGGAAGCTAATGCCTGAGAGCGCGCGGTGCTGTCGGACGTTAACGCTGCTAAGTCGGTGTTATAGGTCACCTCTGCAGAGCGGGATTTTGTCAATATCATTCCTCTCGGAGCGTGGCTGCTTGCCAATGCCCAAACAAGGATATTAAAAAAATAAAGTTAGGAGCTCATTCCATATAAATACACTTTCTCTTATTACCAACAGTGAGCTAGTGACTTCCAATGAGCCAAGAATACCTTGAGCGCTTTCCAACTGTAAAAACTTTACTCTACACCCACAAACTGGTTTTCACAGCTTTAATTGGACACTTGTTTGAGCACTAAGAGAAAGATTGCTCAATTTTTAAGCTTTCTGGTTTAATCTAATTCCCGACAGTACCTTTTCCCCTCCATTTCATACCTTCATGTTACTCATTTTGCCCTCTCTGCTTCACCGTCCTCGTGGGAATACAAGCTGAACATGTGCCATTGGAAATACCATTTTGATTTGAAACAAAAACACCCAAGGACTGCTGTCAATAAACACAGACTGCGGCTTTGTTCAGGTTTCCGTCTTCGAAGCTCTTCAGCAGAACTGCAGCTGTTAATTTCACCAAATTCACATCTGGCACGGACCAAAGAAGATGAATCTGTGTTACATGAGCAGACATTTTTCTTTTTTTTTGTTGTTTTTTGACTGATAAAGACGTAGGAATTGTATATTTTGCCGATCACCACGCTACAAACGGTATCCATCCTAACAAGTCATTTAATGCACTACCGAGTCTGAACATCGTTTTTTTCTTAAGCAATAAAAAGCGGCCAGAAATCATTCCACAACTTATTTATGCACGTTTGTGCTCCCATGTCCAGCCGTGCCTTTGCATCAGGCTGCGTTGATTTTTACAGGATAATCCCATGGAAACATTTTACAAGCTCCATTACACCGACTGAAGGGGTGCAAAGTTCAGTACATGCGGGAAGGACGGCCAGCAAAGAGGGACGGATGGATGGATGGTACCGTACGTACTGCCCTGGTTGCGTGCTCCGTGATAGAGGTTTTGTCGAAAGGATTTGGCCGACCTCGCCTGCTTTGGTGACAGATGAGTTATCAGCAGTCTGTTTAACTCATGAAGATCTCCAACACAACATCGCTTTTTATTACTGTATTTCAAAACAACCACAATCTTCAGCTGTAGCAGAATGTGCTGCTGGTTTAACGATCAGCACACACACACAAAAACAAATCCCCTTCAAACCACAGCTGTGCCTCCGTCGAGGTGTTTGTGTGATCAGTGTGTACACGGCAACAGAGCGCTACATGCTGATGTTGGTGATGAATGCCGTTGTGAAAAGGAAGAAGTGTCTGTGTCGTGTGCAATGAACAGATGCGATTAATGTGGCCCATTCAAAATAGCTGACTGGCGGAGATTGTTCATATTGTCGCCAGTCTGCGAGAAGGCGGTCGTTCCCGTTTGTGTTGGCTTTTGTGTTTTGTCCAGCTGGTATGAAGACCTTTTTTTTATTTTTTCCCTTTCAGAACTGTTCCAGGAGGTTGAGCAATCACATGAGAAAGCCCCTACACTCCAAGGAAACACACCACAGGAAAAGCAAACAGATATGATGATCTAACATACTGACTCCACTCGAGGACAAAGGTGAATGACCGTGTGTGTGTGTGTGTGTGTGTGTGTGTGTGTGTGTGTGTGTGTGTGTGTGTGTGTGTGTGTGCGCAGTACTCTGTGGGTTTGTGCAGAGTCATGGCTCTCTACAGGAGAGAGGGTGTTCAGCCAAGTGCAAAATTGAGAAGTCAGTGCAGGTCAGAGCGTTAGTTCCCAACAACGGTGTTTGTACAATCTGAGAGACGCCCAAACATTAAAGGCAGTTTACAAGCATGAGCAACGAAGGACGAAATCCCGTCCTAAGATGTGTGTACTGCGTGGCGGCCTGTTTCAATGTGTGGGGGGAAAAAAACTGCATATGGTGTGACAAATGTGGCGTGACTCTTCGAATGCGTTCACCCATTTCGTCTGCCTTCACCTTGCGCTCTTTAACTGACAGTTCCGCTGACTTAAATGCACACACGTCAAGGGACATTTCCACTGCTTTCAGAGCATACACTCACACATCAACTGATTTCATTCTGTTATCCGATAGATCAACGGCTTTCAGCTCAAACCGACATTTCAACTGCTTTTTAGTGCTTACATGCCAACTGACACTTCAACTGCTTTCAATGCGCACACTTCACCTTCAGTGTGTTAACTTCAACTGTAATTTCGATTTAACTGACAATGCGGCTGCTTTCAGCTCTGACACCTTAACAGACATTTCAGCTGCTGTGATAGCTCGCATGGCAACTGACGCCTCAAATTGCACACACTTCAACTATTCAACGCTTCAACTGTCTCCAGCGCTTACAGTCCTACTGATATTTCAATGTTTTATTAGTTATTTCAAACACACCAACTGATATTTCAACTTTTATAGCTTGTATTGATATTTCTGCTTTTAACACTTCAACTGTTTTCGTAGCCTTCAATTCAACACTTCCAGAGCGACTTAGGTATTTTTCAACCTGCACCCTGTTTTTGTGTCCAAGTGACAAAAGTCTTTGAAGATTGTTCCGGTATTTTGGGAGAACAACCGCAACTGTAGCTGTAAAAGAATAAAAAAGCATTAAAAAAAAGCCTTTAAACTGGAACCATTACACCCATGTTTACCTAAAATGTAGCTTTTAAGAAACATGAGGTCAGATGCTTTGTGAGCGTGAGCCCTCTACTCGCTACATACCCCGAGCGTTCATTGCGCTGCGTGCTTCCTGCAGTTGGCCATTCTTGCAGTATGAAGTCAGTGTAATTCACACGTGAAGCCGTCACTCACAGATTTGGCTCTGGAGGGATTTGCCCACATTTTTGTGAATTTCCATTGCACTTTAGTAACGCTGGGAAAACAAAGCCAAGCACGCTGGCTAGAAGCAGGCAGATGAACGTAATGGGTGAAGGGAAGAGAGTGATTGTTAGAAACTATGCTGACACAATATTGGATTAAGTGCAGCCAGAGCTGCGCTGAAATTAGTAACAGATGTGCTGGCGGTCCCTGAACACACACACACACACACACAGACTCGCATGTATGTGTGAGAACGCCCATGATGTTCAGCCTCGTGTGTGTTCACCCAGCCATCCACTACACACACTTACATCTGTGAAATACATATACAAATGTAATGCAACAAAGACATAATGGATGGAGCGGTCACCATCGGCATCAGATGATGTACATCCACTGCACCCCATAAATCACCCGTTCTGTTAACTCAACACACTGAACCAGCTGTGTGTCCTCGTGGCCCTTCCTGTCTGACCTGCGACCCCCCTCCGCCCTCCCGACTACACCCGGCTACGTCTCTTACCTGCCGCAGCGTAGCCAATCAGAAGGAGGATTAGTCCAACTGAATAGGTGGAGGGGCGGGTCATGGTGAAACCTGGCGAGCGGCTGGTGATGAAGAGTGAAGAGTTTGTTGAAAGAAAAGGCACAAACAGCCCCCGAAATCTCCCCCAATTCAGGACCAGACTGAACAACAAAAAGACTTCTTTCTCCTCCACAACTCTCGCTCTCTGCCCTGCGCTCGCTCTCTTGCTCTCGTACGCTTCCTTCGTGGACTTGGTTGCGGCCAGTTTCCAAATGAAAACATTAGATGCAGAACAAAAAGCTCAGTATCTGGGAAGGGGCGGGAGGGGAGTACTGGGGAGGGGACTCAGATCTCAAGTTCAGCCACAGACAGACTGGCTTTTAAAGAGGGGCGCTGTGGTTTGATAGTGGTCACACTTAAGTTAATAAAAGAATTATTTGTACAGACTTTATAAAGAAAACATGACATAAGGGGACTAGCTGTTCAATGTTGTATGCATAACCTAATCCAGTATTGCATTGTATTATAAATCTTTTGACCTGCAGCTAAATGTAAAGAAATGCAGCGATGCATCAAAGATGACTTATTTCCAGCTACACACAAGGTAAGATTGAACTACACAAGCTTATATTTGTTTTTCTTTAATAACTTTAAACTGTATTCCCCCCCCCCGATGAAATTCAGAGAATAACAAAAGCTGCCCAGCACTTTCTGGGAAAATCAGCCCCGCGTTTCTGTTCAGCAGGAAGTCGGAGAAGTCAAAAATCAATTCTGCAGCACAGAATGCCCTTTATAATCGCATTGATTGGTTCCTGTTATTCTCACTGAATTGACTTCTCTCTCTCTCTCTCTCTCTCTCTCTCTCTCTCTCTCTGTCTCTCGTTCTCTCTCTTTCTCTCTGTCTTTGTGACTCAACACACACAAACAACACAGCCAAGACTGTTACGTCGTAAAAGTGGTTATCTTCATTAAGCCAGGCTTTCTTCTGCTCTCTTTGTCCGGCCTCTTAAGCAGATCTGCAAGTTAAGCAGCAGAAAACAAAACTGGAGAAAAAGTGAGCGAAGGGATTAAAGCAGTCGTTCTGTCAGTAGATAGAAACCAGAGGAGGTACAGGCCAAGGACGTAAGGAAATATAAATATGTGCCAAGAATTACTCTATATATTTTCACACATGACCGATCTTCCTGGTCACTGATTTATACTTAGTGGAAACTCATATGTCCTTTTAGGCGAAGCGAAAGGATTAGAAATCACATTTGAAGGCTCACTACTAAGTAACAGAATAATGACTTCATAATGTCAGAATGAATTAGATTTGTTAGATCTCACAAATGGGAGACACGTTTTTCATTTTTAACATTTAACAGGAAAATGAAGCTATTCCTCAGCTGATCAACTTAAAATGCCGGTTGCTATTTCCTTCTCGCATTTATCTCATGAATTGTTTAAAAAACGTTTATCAGTTACATGTAACACAGACAGCGTGCATTAATATGCACTGCTCCTGTCCCGGCACAGACATTACAAGGTCACTCTAAAAAAAGAAGATAATATTGAAAAAAATAAAAGGTAATTCAAATGGTTTGAAAGCATGCAGAGCAATAATAATAATTAAAAAAATAATAAGAATGCTACACCGATGTGCTGCTTTGTGAGGTCCTAATAAAACACGCAAAACAGAAACATACAATAAACAAAGCAATAAATCTGAGATATGCATTTAATGTAAAATGTGGAGTATTAATGTTACATAACTATTGCTATTTCTTTTTATTTAGGTGGGGGGGGGGGTTGCACAGTAAGTGACTGCGGTTTTTGTCGACTAGTTCCTTGAAAGAATATTTTTGGCAGAGCAAGATGGAGAGAAAGCTGATATTTAATAAATGAAGCTGACATGGCCGGGGGGGGGGGGGGGGGGGGGGGGGGGGGAAACATATTTCTTTTAAATAAAATAGTTGTTCAAAGTTTACAATATCAGTCTTTATTAAGACAAAAAGCGTACTATATTTTTAGATCCCAAAATCCTCATGAGCCAAGCGTTGACAAGTTGTCATGTGACATAGCGTATTAACATATTTGTAAACGGAGAGAGCTCAAAATATATCAATGTAATGATCATATAAATCAAATGTGGTTTTGTTTCTCACAAGAGCGTGTCACCAAAAATATCGAAGTCGTATGAATGCGTAGTAGAAACGAGAGAGTATTCTAAACCAGCATGATATCAAATGTAAATGTATGTCAAAGTTCATCTTGTGACCCTTCAGTCAGGTGTGCGTCGACACCAACACAGAGCCAGAGGATCATGGCATCCAGTGGGCCGCCGTCACGCTGATCTGTGGTGTGACAGACTGCTGGAGGCGGGGTCACCTTGGTCTTCGTCTATTCCTGTCCGGTCCTCGTCTGTCTATTCGTTTCGGTCAATGTAATGACTGCCAGTCGCTTTGATGACCAAATGTCCTCACAAGCATGAAGAGATGAAGGAGACCATCAGTCTATCAAGCCTAACAGGTATCTTCACCTTGTTGTTGCCAAGAAGTGAGCTCAGCTGCCGGCGCCTGTGTGGCCTCTGGCATACACCGTCTTCCTGACACTTTTTAAGGAGCTAAATCTAATTTGGCTGAGATGTGACTCCATCAAAAGAAACAGAGCTCTGCCCTTTGCTTTTAGCACGGGTCATTCGTTGACCTTTGGCTTCCCTTGACTGCGTCTTAATCCTATTGTGAATTTGCTGTACTTACAGAAACTAACAGCCTGACTGAAAGGACTATTTTAAGGTTTGTTAAGTGGTCAGATTCAATATAATAATATTATATGATGAGAAGACTGGGACTAATCTTTTCTGCCTTTTCTTATAGTACCATAGTTTCCAAATTATGAAGACAAATCTTTCATAGGATTGGTGTTACACTTTGGAGAAAATACCGTCCTGCCACTGTCAGTCGTGGGACAGCATTGTCAGCGGTGATCGGCATATGATCACAATGCAGAGCGGTGGCGATTAGCTAGCTAGTGGGATAGACACAGTTTCCGTCCACGAGATGGGTATTGAATAAAAAAAAACGCATCAGTATCACTGGTAAACTAGGTTGTATGACATGTAGAAAGTGTTTGGATCTGTTCTAAAAGGCAATAGCATTGGCTATTTCTAATTTCATTTTATGACACAAATTAATATTTCAGGTCAGTTTCTGTAGGCAGTGGCGAAGATCTTCTGGGGCAGATGTGTGTGGAATGTTATCAGATGATACAACACCATCACTACTGGAGATTTTAAACTGTCACAAGTAAAACTTGTAAAAACCTAATTTCCTTTGCTGTGCCTGACACTTTACTCGACACTTTCTGTACCATGCTGAGGTTGTAAGCTCCACCCATCTTACACTCCATTCACTACGCTCAGATTTACCTGCAAATACAGTTTGAGCGATGTCTACTGAAGGGATTATCTCTGATTATACACATTCCTGAAGTGATTTGATTTGGGGCACACTCATTATCTGGAAGGAACCTGTCCAGTGAACGCTGGCATCACTGTCGCTGCTCAGTTCAGATTTGAGGTACACGTTGGACATCCGATCAGAGCTGAATAGGATCTGGACCGCCTGCGGAGTGTTGGCAGCAGCCAATTTACCTCTTCTAGTTTCCCTAAAGGCTCTATTATCTGGCTGCCTGGTAGCCTGAATCTCTCCACAGTTACTGCACATGTACTGCTTATCCAGGAAATCCTTGATCTTCTGCAGCAACATAATGCTTTAGTTTCTTACAGGTGCATCTGATTGCTGATTCCATTGAGAGTATTTTAAGATGAGGTGCAATGCATCCGGATTCAACATAATATGCATAGAGATGGGAGTTACTTATGGTTCCTTTTAACAAATTTTGCAGGTACAATTATTTGATCCTTATTCTCATATTCCATTGTCGTCTCCTCTGTGTGTTTGAGCCTCCAGATCACTGCTCCCTAGATAAACCTTAAGTCTGCATCTATCTCCTTAGACTGTCTGATTAGCACTACGTCATAGAATTGGAAAGTAATCCCGGTCTGGGACCATGAATAGAGCCCTGGGAGGAGACAGGCCACTGTAGAGACACTGTAGAGCCACCATGTGTCCCTGGGTAATCCCTTCTGAAATAGCCCTAGGGCAAGGAAAGAAGGAGGGACCTGGCGCAGGGGATGTTACACCGTGGGAGCAGCTCTAGCCAGTGTCCTCTTATGCCAGGGACACACAGCAGTCGGAGGAGGAGAGGGATTCGGATACAGAGACTTGTTGGACTGTAGGAGGACAGTGCTTCGACCAGGATGAACTTTGCGGCCCAAATGTTCTACTCGAGCTACTTGAGCGAGCGACTTGAGCGTTTGTACTCACCCAGGCCTGCACTTAAAGCCAGCGAGGAGAAGGACCCCTTCTGGCAGAGGTGGGAAATTACAACACGTAGCCCCTTGGATCCTCCAGACCCTTCCCCTAACCAGCTCAGTCCCATAGCGACAGATCTACCCTCTGCCTGGAGTTCAGAGACAGCCTCAGTGCCTCTCTCTTCAGTTACTTCCATTCCTCCTCCTCACCCACTTAGTTTGCAGCCAACCCTGACAGACACACCCTCAGATCTCCATTCTCTTCCTCTGCCACCTCCTCTTCACCTTAACCATGAGAGGAAATCAACACAACCGCTCACTTGTCTTCCAACTCCGTGTTTGGCTGCTGCGATCCCCAAATCAAGGTTTTACGAACTCCCCTCGGACAATCTTTCTGTTCAGATGGTTCCCCGCAAACCTTCTCCTGCTCCATCCAGGTCCCCAGCAGAAATGGCCTCCTCATCTTCGATTTCCTCGTCTTCTCTTTCCTCCTCCTCCTCCTCAGCTCCTGCTCCTTTTAGAGGAGAGCAACTTCCAACCTTCCAAGCCCTTGTAGACTTGCTCCTTCGCTTGGTCCTGTATCTTGTTCTCCTCTTCGTCCCCAGGTAATTCTCATAGACTTAGAGAAAGACAGAGGGAAGTGAAAGAGTGGCATAGAATCAAAGAGGTAGGCTGTTCACGAACCCTTTTAGTGCAATTGTGCAATATATAAGTAATGTCACATATAGGAGTTGCAGGGGGGTTGTCTTAGCCAACAAGGAACACCATGATTGTAAGGATTGTCGGAAGGAATTTGGACGGACATGTCTTCAATCATAACTGACATACTAAAGAAAAACAAAGTACGTCTTTCGAATACTTTGGTGTGAGGATCCAAATCTTCTGGTGCTGCTTGTGATACGTCAGTAGGCTAAAACAAACCAGACAAAGAATGCAAGAGTCAGACAGAAAGATGCAGAACTGACACCAACAATCAGGGTCATATAGTGCTGGGAGACATTTTCTCCTCTCAAGTGAACATTGTTCCAGTAGCAAAAGGAAGCGATACAGCAGTCTGTTAGGGCATTTAGTCATTAAAGGGACATGAAGAAGCTGAGAGAAAGCCTGGTGGACTGAAATGTCTCCATCACTTTTTGCTTTGTCCCCACTTTTCTTCTTTTATTGGGGGGGGGGACCAATTTGAATTAAAAGAGCCTATTTTTTTGACCATCTCAGCTCTTCATCTCTTTGGAGGAGGCTTTTTAAAGCTTGATACTGGCTGCCATGTTGCTCTTTCGTCCCTTTGATGTTGTTTATTTAACTCTGCTTTTGAACCAAAGCACCCTAATCACAGGTGCAGCCTCTGACTGTTCTATATAATGGACTGACAAGTGGGGCAGAGGGCAGTAATGGACCGTAGAGATGAGGTGAAAGGTTATCATATTGTTTATGGCAGATCATTGGGGTATAAATAGACTAGGATGTTCTCTGCAGAGTGAGGCCAATTCAGATGGTTGTTGGAAGAACTGCTCCACCTGGTGGCCTCCTGGTATTTGAACACACTAAAAGCTAAAGCACTGAAGCACTTTCATCACTGGATTCTTTTTAATTTGACTCTTCTTCAGTTATTCAGCTGTATCTGGACTACCATGATGCAGCAAACTCTGCCCTTTTTGCATGTACCGTGGATCTGAAAATGACTCCACTGCACAAACTTATTCAAACTTAACCATGTGTGATCTGCTTTTGTGGCTAAGTGACGGGGTAATCTCCGAAGGGTGTAATCCTATCATTCTGTTCATGCTGTGTAAAGGGCCTAGTCAGAGAAACTTCCACAATCGAGTCTGAGGATTAATCCAGTTTTGTGTAACGTCATACGAGAAATTCACGTCGAGTCAGTAGAAGAAATGAAGCTTTTTAAATGATTTGTGCCATTTGATTGTATTCAATGGCCATGTAACTGAGCTGTTATAAATCAAACTGTCCTGCCTTTCGCCCTAAATTGACACTCTAATCGTTTGTGCATCTCCTAAAAAGAAGAGCTGAATGACCCAATGAATCATAGACTGACTACTCTAGATGTAATCTGTCACAGTGGGTGGAAGCTGGGGTGACATGAAAGGTGAATCCATTCATCTTAGACTGAGGGATCGGGGGTATGTGTGTGTATGTGTGTGTGTCTATTCATGCAGAGTCTGTTCGTTTTCAATTTAATCAGGTCAGAAAATGTCACTCCCAACCCAAATGTTAACAGGACCGGGAGCTCTAACAGGGATACCTGTTATCATGGTTTCAGTGTCGAATGTGAATTAGGTGAAACAAGATGTGTGGGTAGGCAAGTTAACAGCTCTAACAGACTGATGACACTAGATGCTATCGTCAAAAAGTGTATTCTCAAGAAAGCGTTTCACTGATATTTTTGGCTGGAGGCCACACAGAGACATTGCTACTTTCTTCTCTGATTCATATCCAAGCAATTGTAATTTAGTTTTGAATGAAATGATATACTGTACAGTGAATATGTTCTCTGTATAAGAACACTTTGATTGGAAAGGTAGGTTCTTTCTTCTGAATCAAGTCTATGTATTTGTTTTATGCAAAGCAAATACTTAACATAGCCCATAGCTGCCAAACAAAGTATGCTATAGCAGTCTAGATTAATAATTTTGTTCCTACATTTCAGAAGCCAATTGGTTTCCTACATGCAAATACAGTTGAAAAAGCATAAGTTGATGTAAAATGGTGCGTTCAGGTCTTTTGGGGAGGTTCCAACTCCCTGACCTGAGCACAAGGTTGTGCAAACCGGATCTACAATCTCACCTTCTCGGGCACAAAGTGATCCGTGTCATAGCTAGCAACACAAAGACCGAGACTTTTGCAAAAGTACAGGTCAGTTTTCCTAACGTCTATCTGTTGTCTTCTCTCCCAGAGATGAGTTGCGTCTTGGCCCCAGTCAGCCCGGCGGCCCGTCCAAATGCGGCCACGTCAGCAACGGCACCGTGTGCCGCAGACCCCCCCTCATTGAACCAGAGCGACTGAAGGACTTTGGTGAGGAGGAGCTTGTCAACGGGGATGTGAGGGTTCTTGGTACCAAGGTGGTGGGGGGTTCCGAGATCATACTCATGGAGCCCCCCAAAACCAGACGCGTCAGCGAGTTCCGGATCGTCCCCAGGCCTCTTGTCGAGTATCTCCGCTTTGAGGACATCAGCGCTGCGGCCTTCAGGATCCAGACGGGGATCCAGAAGACGCCCTGCACGGTACAATAGCATGCCGTGACCTTACCTGGTTTCTCAGAAACCCATTTCATAGAAGCAATCTAAGGGCTATAAGGAATGACACCTAATGGGGAATTTCCTAACAGATTAACATACTGTACAGTTCAGTTTACACATAAGTAATATCATAAACACTGAGCTGCTCTCAAAATGCTGCTTCTCCTTTCATGTGTGTGCGCAGTACTCCAGACTGTCCAAACAGTACGGGATGGACATCTACCTGAAGAAGGAGCACCTGCACTACACAGGCTCTGTGAAGGAGAGAGGAGTCCTGTACCTGCTCACCTCCCTCACACAGGTGAGAGAGAGAGAGAGAGCGATCCCTTCCTGTCCTCCAGGTCACCAGCTAGTGCGATCTACTATCTGTGTGTTCGTGCAGACTCATGTGTGAACTTTGCTGACCCGTAGTGACAAAAATAGTCAGATTGCAGCTTTAACGGACAGTGGCTCAGGAACGTGTCCCTTTGAGTGTGCGTATGCTGTGTCTCTGTGAGCAAGTGACACAAGTGAAAGAACTAAGATGAATTTTGATCATATGAATGGACTACCAGCAAAACTTTGCCTCTCGGTTCCTTATGAATTCTTAGGTTTAAGCTAGTGAGTTTCTGGCGAGGACAAGTGGTGACGGATTGAGCACACGGATGGAAAAATGACTTTATCCTCGTCAGTAAAGCCCGCGCAGAGATCTTCTTTGTGACAGGAAGCATCAGGGATTATGGGAATCGTGGTCTACATTTTGAGGAACACTGGCTTAAGAGAGCGGTTATATCACATGTATGCTTGCAAAGGCCAGAAATCCACCTAAACAAAAACGGTAATTGTGTGGTAATGTAATATCTATTTAAAGGTATAGTTTTGCCATTTTGGGAAATCTCATATCGGTTTGCTAAATATAAGGTTAGCTTAGCTTAGCATAAAGACTGGAAACTGGTTGACAAAATCCACCTACAAGTACGTCAGATTCACCAATTATTGAAAAACTTTTTAAAACACGTCCAAAAGTGTAAAAAGCAACAATGCGCCAAGAAAGAGTCCCGTACATAGCCCCCTGTGAAACAGTAAACTGTTCAGTGCACACTGTAGAGGATTCTTCATTGACCTCCACCAAATCTATTGATGTTTTCTGTGTGTACATATCTGGGATTTATGAATATATATCAAGCCTGTGTTTTCATCCCGTCTAGGCGCAGCAGAGGAAGGGCGTGATCGTGGCCAGTGACTGTAACTTCTCCATGGCCGTGGCCCACCACGCCGTGGAGCTGAAGATCCCGGTGTTCGTCATCATGCCGTCATGCTGCTCCTCGCCTCGCCTCAGGATCTACAGAGACTACGGCGCCATGGTCATCTCCTACGGCGGCACCAGCCACGACTCGCAGAACCACGCCCGCCATCTGGCCACGGAGAACGGATACCTCTACCTGGAAGAGTCAGTCCCCACCATGCTCACTTTTGATTTAACAGGCAGACATTTTGACTTGTCAGAGCAGGAAAAGCACCACCACTACGTTTTTACATCAAAGCCTGTTTACAGGCTACAGAAAGATTACTACTGCATATGACAAAAATGTTGTAAGCATTTTGTGGCTCCAGAGGGAGCTGTGTGAAGTCTGGTAAAAGGACTCTGGGGGCGTGGAGTTAAAAAGAAGGGATAAGGGCCAGAGGCTGCATTAGCCGCTACTAGCATAGCCATTTCCTGTCATCTGGGTTTCACCACTGCTCACGCCCTTTTAGGAGACTAGGGGCCAGTCCTGAGTCTAGTACCTCCAATGGGAGAAGTGAATGTCTCTCTAGAGCTAATGTTTGGTTTGTCCGTTCTTGGCTACTGTAGAAACATGGCGGCCGCGTCCATGAAGAGGGCCGGCTCCTTATGTAGATATAAACATTCTAGTGTAACTAAAACAAGAAGGAGTCTTATTTTCAGGTGATTATACACTAAAGAAAACATTCTTGTTAATATTATATTCCATTTCTTCCAATAGGTCCCCCTAAATACGGCACAGTGTACCTTTAAGTAGTGAATGGTATGTCCTTGCGAGAGCTATTTCATGCAAATACAGCTACAGCACACAATGAACTTCAGGGGTTTGTTTACTATGGTAACACTATGGTTACTTTTGCATACTGTAACGGAAGTCTGCGACAAATTCAAATCACATTCCTTTTTCTTTCTATCTCTGTTTTCTCCTGCCCAGAGATGAAAACGCAGCGTACCTGGCAGGTCTGGGCACCGTGGGCGTGGAGATCTATGAGCAAGTGTCCAAACTGGATGCAGTGGTCGTTCCCGCTGCCGGACAGTACGGTCTACTGGCCGGTACAGCTGCAGCCATCAAGCACCTCAACTCGCAAATTCTTGTCATAGTAAGTAGACGCTCAGAAGTTAGACTTTAGAGTTCATAAACATCTGTACATCATCGTCTTATGAACTACAATGCCTGCAATGTATAAGACGAGCTGCCTCTACCTCACACCAGTGGTATTGTTAGTGCTGTTTCGCAAAATCAGGTCACATTTCCCATAAACCTTTACTTCTGGTTGCAAAGACGAGTCTCCTCTTACATCTCCCTGGTGGTGATCCAAGTGTGATTTTTTTCCCTACTGCTTGGATTTTACTTAACAAGATAAATGTATTTGAAGTGTCTCCTTTGTTTCCACTGTATGTATGCTCACTGCTGAAACTCTTGACAGCTTTAGCTCTGTTTACACTGGAGGAACAGAACAGCCCTGTCCTTCTATTATCAGTCATGAATAGATAACCCTGTGTATGAGGACGTTTATCCCAGTAGTGAACATTATTAAATGCAATTTAGAGGCTGATTAAGGCTGCCAATCTTCCTGTAGATGGTCGTGTTTTCATCATAGTAATCATACAAATGTTTTACATTTTATTAATGTTGCATGAGCAATTTTTTTTAAATGCAGTCTGTCTGAGTATGCATCCCAGGTGAATTCAAGCAAACATATCTTGCTTTAAAAGTCCTGGATTCCACTTCTGGACGAGGAAGAGTATATATTATGTTCCAATGGAAGATAATATCTTTAATCACACTAAAGGCCTCTGTGGATGGTAATTACAGATGGTTGCTCTGTTGATCCACCACTTTGGTCCATACTGAAATATCTCAACAACTGCTTGATGGATTGTTATGAAATTTGTTCGAGACATTCATGTCCCCATCAGGTTTAAATCTAATAACTTTGGTGGTCCTTTAACTTTTAATGTAGCGCCACCATCAGGTCAAAATATATTATTTTACCAATACATTGGGTGATGACAAAACACCTGCAAAACTAAAAGCTCGCTGTACTTTGTTTGCTGCAAATACTAGCATGCTAACACGTTACGCTAAAATGGCGACCACGGTAAACATACCTACGAACATAAAGATCGTTAGAATGTATACGTTAGCATGTAGCTCAAAGCACCGTTGTGTTGCACAGCCTCACAGAGGACTCTTGTTTATACATGTGGTAATATGGTGAAACTACATGGGGCTTTCTCCTGCAGGGAATTGAACCAGAAGGTTTCCCTCTGCTGCTACAATCTCTCAAAACCGATGGTCCAATCAAAGACATGCAGAGCAAACCCAATAAGAAACTCTATGGAGGTAAACACAGTTCAAACATGTGCTAGTTGGTTCTGGTTTGTAGTACAGAACTGTCGTGTGAAAGTTGAATAAACTTCATCACTATCTTCATATTTCACTGTTGATCTTCCGTCTCTTCTCAGATCTTATGGAGCGTTCGCTGGGTGTCAACACCTTTGAGCTGGCAAAGAAACTGGTTGATAAAGTCATCTCTGTCAGGTACTGCATCTCCACAGCACTTGTACACTTTCATGCTTGTGTGAAAAAATATGCCCTATGTGTTAAAAATCAGATGATGGTTCACTGCTATGAAGCAATGCCTGTTTTGAAATTCGGAATTTGTATTTCAGGTGTTTTAATGCAGATATTGAGTGTTGTTTTTGACAGAATCTTCTCGTATCAAAAACCTCATTTTAAAAAGTAATGCACTGTGGAAATCCTCATCTGCATTTTACCAGTTGTGAAAGAAAATTGAAAAGGCTGCCGTACCTTTTTTTCTTTCCTTTTCTCTGCCTCACAGCGAGGAGGACTCTCTGGTGGCGATGCTGCGGTTTCAGGAGTTTGAACGCTCCACGGTGGACACAGAGGGAGCCATGGGGCTGGCTGCCATCTTGGCCGGACAACTACCAGAGCTGAAAGGCAAAAAGTGGGTCAGACTTGTTAATATTGTCAAACCTGACTGAGCCCTGTCTGTTCTCTGACAGAAGTCAGGAACAGACAGCGGCATTCGTTCACTGCTTTCAACATCTTGTAACTGAAGCACTTCATGTTTGTGGAAGGTTTTCTCTTGTGTAGGAGGCCTAGTTTTTTTTCTTTTTTTCCCAAAGAAGTAAAAACCCTTTGTATAATTTTTAATATAATCCTTTGTGTGAGGGCCGAGGCATTTTCCTCCATACCTGAGAAGCTGACATTTTGGCATTACGGCGATGTCAGCAGAGCTAATCTGTTGGCTGCAGATGAAACAAGACTTCCCCTGTGCATGTGTGTGTATGTGTGTATGTGTGTGTGTGTGTGTGTGTGTTTGTGTGTGTTTGTGTGTGTGTGTGTGTGTGTGCTGTAGGGTCGCTGTAGTGGTGAGCAGCGCTAACATGGAACTGGAGCTGGTGAGGCAGTGTGTGGACCGAGCCCTGGTGCTGGACGACCGGGTCAGCAAGTTCTCTGTGCAGCTTGGAGAATGGCCAGGAGACATGGCTAAGCTGCTGGACTTCCTGTCCAGAGAAGACGTCAGGTACAGAGCCAACACCCGTCTATTTAAAGATCTTTCGCTCCGTTGTCTCATGCCGAGGTCCGACCTGCTTGACCGTTATTGTACCCTCTATGTCACTTTGAATTCTTCGCCGTCTCTGTCTTTTTCCTCCCAGGTTGTTGGACGTCTGCCATCGGAGACAAAGTGAGAAGTCAGACCTCTTCAAGGCGAAGGTAGGCGACTCATCTCTCCTCTTCACCTCGTCTTTTTGATCTCCTCTTCAATCAGCTCATCTGCTTCTCCGTCACTGCCGTGGAACTTATGGCTTAGAGTTAGCAGGACAAAATGTAGTGACTCAGAGGGCCAAGAATACAACTCAAGTGAAATATAGAGATATATATATATGCTGCTTTCTGTAGATCCGGGAAGAACCTACGCTTACACTGCAAGAAATACTGGTACCACTGTCTAATAAGGCACCCTTCATAAAGTTGTAACTAATGGATTTATCAATAATTAAAAAATAATGTATTAATGCTTCATAGATCAGTTATAATCCATCAAAAAAGAACTAATTTTGGGTTGCCAGGTTTTTAATAAATCTCTGACTGGTTGGACCAGTATCTGGAAAAGGGCTCCAGACCACAATCCATTCATCAGCAACTTATTTACAACTGCATAAGTTATGGTTCAAAACCCTATATAATATTTATAACTGCAGACTAGATGGCCTATTTCAAAGCGAGCATTTATTAATGGATTATCAATATTTATAACTGCATTAATACAAAATATAAAATATAAACACAAATCAACAAATTACTTATGTACCATAATAAAGACATTAGTTACAGCTCTTAAAACCTTTTCATAGGGGGCCATATTATTGTAATCATTGTAAATAATTTAGCCTGGTATAAGGTTTTAAAGTGGGACTCTTTAACAATTGATAGAGGAAATATTCTCCCTCTTACAAATGAAAAGTTTAATTCATAAACACTAAAACACACCCTGCGCTATATTCAGTGGTCTGGTGTGACCAGCGGCTCATGTTGGCTAATGTTAGCTCGTGTTAGCTTGTGTTAGCAAACTCCGGATACAGTATTGCTGAGTCAGTTTGTAGACTTCGTGACTCAGCACGTGCTACCATGAGGCTTTAGCGTTAGCATTTTAGCTTTGGCAGCTGTTCAGCAAAAGTTACATAGCATCACATTATCTCTTATTTTCCCACGAAACAAATGGAAGAAAGCTGCCGCTGGACGACTCCATGATTCATGAATCTCCTCCAACCAATTGTTTTTCTCTTGATAACGAGAATTGCCTCGTTCCATCTTGCTTTAAACAAACAAAACCCAATGAAACTGTTAAATTGCCTCCGAAAGAAGCCGTCTCATTGTCTCCTGGTTCATCGTCGTATCGTCTGCGCTCCACACTGACAAATTGGCCCCGTGCTGTTAATTCACCAGCCGTGTCAAAAGGTGAAAGGTGTTGCATAATTAACCGCTCCCTGCCGATATACTAGTGTGTGTGTGATTTCAGAAGGCTAATTGTGTGTGTTTTAACAGGTGGAGTGTGTGGTGGAAACCAGGGATAAGACACAGAGCGCTCAGCTGCGCAAGACGCTGAGTGAGCGCTACCCGTCTATATGCTGGCTGGACCGGTGATCACCACAGCAACATGAACACAAACATTTACACTAGAAACCCCCCTACAGAAGAGGAGACAAGACTTCCTGTAACATACACTGCTACCATATATGAACTCTGTTAGAGGCAATGGCTGTTAAGCAAACCTAAGTGTATACAGAAAAGCCTTGAGATTACCTAGCGAATACTATTCATACTACTTCTACTACTACTTATGCTGCTGTTGCTCTTGAATCACGGCACCTTGTAATTACGGTAACGTGGTGAGGCCGTGTTCAGAAGATGAATATATAGTTCTTATGTTTTAATCACAGAGCATGATGTATCCGCTGTAGATGCAGACTTACACCTCCCGTAAACCAACAGCATAAAAGATGTATTTTTCAATCTATATTGTTTTTCAACTGTTGTATATATTTCTGTATTTATACTGTCCGAGATGGTAGAGTCAAATCCAAAGTAGGTGTTCTCCAAATAAAAATGGTCAAATTGTATGTCTTGTTCTGATGGTTTTTCTGATGTTTTGGAGGGAAGTAAAACTTCTTTCTCTGGATGGTTGGTGTAATTTCTCGTGGGTGAAAGTGAGGCAGGGTGTGAAATGAAGTTGTTTCTACGCTGCCCGTCCCTGATTAATGGCTGGAGACGGCTCGAGTGGAGACTGGTCTTTTTAAGACGGGCTAATGCTCTTACGTTCATGAGCAGAGGACATCATGACCCCGTGCCACCGGTTGAACCTTGTTCGGTCCGGACTACGTCACACTGTTTACCTGTGTGGCAAAAAAATAAAAAATAGAAGTGATGACTATAAAGACTCACCCGATGTCATTTTTCACCTATTGCATGGCTTTAGTTCAAATTCTGCCCCCCACATAAAAACGATATGTATTCATTTTAAAACTAGACTTCAGAGGCTTTTCAATACAAAGTTTATTTAAAAACCTTTATGGGTTGTCGGCCGTATTACCGCTCATATTAAAACTGATAAAGAGTGCTGGGTTGGTTCTAATCTAGAGCACAGAGCAGCTTAAATAATGCAGAGTCATAATAAAAGACTATAACCCATCCCATAATCATTATAATTTCAGTCTATTACAAATCTAAGCAAGGATATTAGACATACCATACATATATTATCAGAAACAATACTATTGCTTGTATCACACAGATGTGATTATTCAGTTACAAGATGATCAGTTTTTGTCACGAGTAGCTGTTCCTGCTGAGTTACAGACACAATCAATTATTTTCTAAAAATATTTGAAAAAACTTCCATGAATGTGTTGAGTGAAGAGTTATTGGACTTTAAATATTGGAGTGGTCCGACACTGCCTTCTGAAAAAGAGTAACTGTAAACTGTAAATCTAAGTCCGGTATGGATGTGGTTCTCCTGGGGGAGCCCAGGATTACCAGGTCCTCTATGACGGGGAGCACCGGCCCAGGTCTGAGATGGAGCAGGTCAAAGCCTCCGTGGTGCTCAGTCGTGGGATCACACCTGTGACTAGACAACACGTTCTCACTCTCAACTCGTCTAATACCAACGCTTGGTCAGCGGCCCCACGCTTCAGACTCTGACGCTCTAGGTTCCCCTCTAGCGTTAGCTTTGGACGTGGCTTTTCACACCTGCACACCCTGTGTGGACTATCTCACTCTTTAGACCACGTCAGTTGCTCCGACCATAACGGTTTTGACTCGATGAGCCTTTTCCACAGAAGACAATGAATGACGGCTCTCTGGGACACTTGACCACAACACAGCCATGTTAATGTTGTCAGTAACACCTGTGCGTTTCCTACTAAGATCAGACACTGTGAGCACTCAACATGTCTGCTGTGAAAAAGCTCTTTGGCTCTTTAGAAAGTGAATTAAGTAGATCATTAAAAAGAATCACGAGTCTCTAGTTTTACAACGAGCCATCAGGTCTGCAGATATGAATGTTAGGAGGTCATTAAAGGTTTCTTCCACTGAGATCCTTCATCAAGGATGGTATGCATCTGCTCTCAATCCTCTTCTGTTAGGAGCTCTTCTCTCCCAAACAAGTCTTGTTCGGCGGCGCCCTCAGGTGGTGGAGGTCTGCTACGATGTCCTGAAGGAGCGACGCTTCTCCAAATAGGGTTCATACATGTAATGAAGGGAAGGTGACCTTTGTTGTATAGAGTGCTATGGGACTCATACAAGCTCCTAGATTTAACTAGAAGAACGCTTGAATTAGAATAATAAAGATTTCAGTCTGCATGCCACGTGCATGCGAAGAATTGGAGACGCACTTATGGACTCTGCTGCTGTGTGATGTCTATGAGTATTTAATGAACTCATAGTTAAAATAAATAATATTAGGCTCCATATAAACAGTGAACAGGGAACAAATAGAACATCAGTAGAAACACAGATTACATTGAGACCCAGTGATGTGAATTTATTCAGGGCCTCTTGGTTTTCTTTGTTAACAGACTCTGTGATGAACACTGTCCCCACCCCGGGGTCACATGGTGCACACATTAATATTAAAATCGAAGCAGAAATCAGGATTAGCTCATTGTTATAAACAATATAGAAAGTCATTAGCTTTCTGTCAGAACTGGACTGAACCGGATCACTTCGTCTAATCACTAAAAGAGACCAAGCTAATCATTATAATGGCTGCCTTACTGATAATGTCATCTTAATATACTGTATATATATTATATATCATTTATATCACAAATGTACATCAGCAGCTCCCAGCTGGGTGTGTAGCCACAACTCTATACTTCAACTATAGAGGCCTTTAATTCCCAGCAGATATGTGACGTTAAATACAACAACTTAGTGTTTGTGTTCATTGAATTGATTATTTTGTAGGAATATGCAGCATTAAAACATAACCACGGCCATTATAAGGGCCTTAAGGTGGGTTCTACTTTAATTCCTGACTTTGTCCTGAAGACGACCCCTGTGTCACTTTTTATTTCACTGACGTGTTGCATATTCCTAAATGAATGTGTGAGGACCAGAGGTTAACAGAGGACCAGTAGCACGTTCTTTTCTCCGGGGCCCCTGGCAGGTTATTGTGACCCTTTTATGGGGACATTTTAGGAACCAACAGAACTCCATGTGTTGACAGGACTAACAGGCAACATGGTTGTGGAAACTAACGTCATCTTTCAGGGGACATTTTTAATTTGACTGTAGAACATTGTGACATGCATTTCACATTCTTCAGTGGTGTTTGTTGCATTTCCTGTACTTGTGATGCCTCATTCTAACATGTGAGTGTTCTGTAGCTGATCCACCTGCGAGACCACGACTACTGCAGAGAAAGGAGAGTCAGGAGAGACAGGAAGCCTGCAGCCTGCAGACAGTGTCCATGCTGCAGGGACGACCAGGTCTTTGACTTCCATATTCTGATTTTAAAAAAAAGTTGATGTCCCAGATTGTTCACAATGTAATGCTCAAGAAAAAGAGAATTACAAAGTTAACAACACGTGGAATATGTATCAATTTATTGAATATTTTGGGACACAGTCTACTGTTAACAGTTAGTTAGCTGCAGCCTGACGCCAGAATCAGCAGCCCCCGCCTCCACCTGCACTTTCTGGTAGAAAGCTGCAAACTGAACATCGACCTACAGCCTCTGCTAGCAACCTGTAGTTGCCGCCTCCACCTGCAGGTTTCAGGCAGACAGCTGTTGCCTAAATCTCCATCTACAGCTTCAGCCAGAATGTGCAGCCGCCTCCACCTGTCGATTCTGGTCGACATCTACAGACTCCTGCCCCCCTCCGCCTCTTCCAGTTCCAGCCTCCAGCCTTCGCCAGCGACCAGCATCCTTCGTCTGCACCTTCAAATACTTGCAAAAAGGTACTGCCTGCACCTCCACCTATGGCCTCTGTCATTAACCTGCACCTTCAGCTCTACTTGAAGATATTCACTAACCTGAACCTCCACCTACAGCCTTTTGCAGAAGCCTGCACCATGGCCTCCACTTGAAGATTCTGACGAGTGCAAAGCAAACCTCCACCTACAGTTTGTTCAAACATCTTTTATTCACATTTGGATGTCTTATTAGCTTCTCAGGAATGTAGATTGTTGTCATAAAACCTGGTAGGCTCGGCCCTCACGGGGGTCTATATCTCATAAATCGGTTTGGGTTGACAGATGAGGTGTCTCTCCTCTGTGCCTTGAAGTCAATTGAGGGTTTGTCTCTCTTGTCACAGTTTCTGGAAGTTTTAAGAATTCTGATGTAGTTTATCATTATCTTCACTATCATGTTTAAATAATCTTAATGTTCTGGCATATTGCACTTCCGATAGACTGCAGCTCTGATTTATTGAGTCCTTATCATTTTTCTTTTGTTTCTTTGACAGCATTACATTCCTTGTAATGTATTTTCTGATGAACTTTGCCTGAAACATTTAATCATTACATAGTAACTAGAGTAACACGGTCCTCCAGAAAACACTGGAAGAGCAGCTGGAGAACCACAGGGAGGCTCATCAGAAGCAGCTCAGCCGCCTCCGAGACGAGATCTAAGAGCAGAGGATGCAGAACTCAGAGTAAGGAAACACCAGTGAAGCAATATATTGTCTTGATACTATTATTGTTTCAGTAGGTACAGACTGTCATCAAGAAAGCATAATATAGCTCGTCTTTAAAAAGTGATATTAAGAAATATTGTAGTATAGTATACCATAATAATGTAAAAAAGGTAATTGTATACTATGCCGTGAAAACATATATTTATTTATCATAAAAATGTCGTAATATAATATGCCGTAAAAAGGAGTATTTATAAAAGGTCATAACAAATCTCAAAGTATAGTACGTCATGAAAAAAGTAATATAAAAAGTCATAGTATAGTTTGCCATATTAGTCACTAAAAACAAGATAGTATACCATAAAAAAGGTCATAGTATGTTATAAATAGTAGTAAACATACTGACAAACGTCATAGTATATTTTGTCGGGAAAAAGTCGTTAAAAACAAAAATATATTGTACGTGAAAAAAAGTTGTAGTATATTATTTCACAAAAAGAGCAAACTTTTGCACACCAGTAAGTCAACAGGTGTGAAGGAGAATACCTATGGTGGACAATATTTATAAAAAAACAAACAACTCCTGCACACTGTCTTCAACACTTATTATTTATTTAACGTTTCGTTACATACACTGATTGTAAGAAGTGGACGTACATCCTGCACACTGTTATGCCATTATGAAGCCTTGAGTTCGACAATTTCATCGTCTCCATCTTGGGTTTTTTCCGCCGCCCTCTTTTTTGCATTCGATGAACAGAAGTTACCAAAAAAATCATAGTAAATGATGTCGGGAAAAGGTTATTAAAAAGAGTTTAGGTTACTTAATGTAATCTTTGATAACAGTCAAAAAGACTCCAAACCAGAAGCCTGAAAATAAGCCAAAAAAGCCAAGTCCTGAGACTTTCTCCTATTTCTACCTTTTTACTTGGAGCATCTTTAACCTCCTGGTCCATATATGGTCGACAACTAAACATTAGTAAATCATTGGATGGAGCTGTTTACGTAGTCTTACAATTCATGACAGACTTCTTTAAGTTAACACGTATTTCATAGGTTCCTGTCTGGTCTTCCTGGTGAAACATCAGTCAGGATGTCTCCTAAACAGTTACCATGGTTACAGCATCTGCACTTACATCCTGTTTCCTATGCTGAGTCTGACAAAGATCAGAGCAAAGTATGTAAAACCAAGATTATCTATTTTACTCATCTTAACCATTCGTGATTATAAAAGTATATATGATCACACATTAATACATGAATGAAAATCACTTAAACATTATCATCATTAAATGAACACATGATCAGTAAAAATACAAATCAAAGAATGAAAAGTAAAATCATGACAGATTCCAAATGACTCTGAGCTCAGTAACAGGTAAGAAATCAACAGAAACTTATTGAGTTCAACAAACTTAAATGCATCAAGACTATAAGACTCTGAACTCGAATAAAAGTAAACAACACTTAGAAATACTGCTTACGAGGCTCTATGGCTAAAGGTTAGAAGAGCCAAGCTGCATAAAAGTCAGTCAGGTGATCAAACCACAGAACGCTTTATGGCTGAGCTTTAGGGTCTCACTTCCTGATTGATTTCCTCACTACAGCTGCTCCACAAGTTCACCTCTTTAACACAAGTGATTTCTGATATGAACAAATCCTTCATTTTATGCAGTGGTGTGATGAATTTGACATGATGTTTACGTGGTTTATTATCTAGAATCATCCAAAACTTTGATTTCTTTTTATTTGAACGTCACTTATCAAAGTTTGTTCATTTGTTACACGATGATCAAAAATGATGAATTTAGTTTGTTGAAATCATTACAACTCTTTACAAGTTGTGATTCTTTTTCAACAGATGCTGAATTTGATCCAGAAAGACTCTTGTTTGACATTCGTAGGTTTTTCTTCACACAAACAAATGTTTCAAGACAACAAAGTTCAGTTCTATACACACAGTAAAACATGTTTCACAGTTTCTCTCAGACAACACATCATTTCAGGTAATTACTTGGACCTCGTTCAGCTCTTTCAGACATCCATCTGCAACACCACAAGTCCCAGAGAGCTCTCAACCCCCCAGAGTCCAGACCAGCTCAGGTACCCCTCACCTGCTCCAACTGCATTTACAACCACTGAGAGATCAGGTTGGTACTAACTAACATCAGCTGTGTGTGATCCTGTAGAGACTGAACTATCTGCTCAGCAGAGAGAAAGTTTCTCTAGCAGGAGGAGACTTTCCCTCCTACAGAGAACACAGAGAAACTGAGGAACCAAACCTGAACCCAAACCCAAACCCAGGATAAAGAGGTTCAGTGAATGTGGTGTTGAAGGTGTGGAGGTGGATCAGTGTGTCAGAGGAGACTCTGTAGAAGGACAGAGAGCCAGCAGGATAGTCCACATACACTGCTACTCTACCAGAGGAGGAGGAAGACGAGAAGGAGGAAGACGAGGAGGAGGAAGAAGAGGAGGAGGAAATGATGGGTGTTACCGTCTTATTGTGATAGACATAGTAATCCCGATCAGAGCAATCCAGTCTCCAGGACTGATCATTCCTTCCAAACAAACAGTCTTCACTGCCTCCTCTCCTTCTGATTCCTCTGTAACTCACTGATATAGAAACTCTTCCGCTCCACTCGACCTCCCAGTAACAGCGACCAGTCAGACCAGATCTACACAGCAGCTGAGACCAGTAATCAAATCTGTCTGGATGTTCAGGATATGACTGATCCTCCTCCACATATGTCACCTTCCTGTTGTTGTCAGACAGTTTGAGGTTTCCGTTTACTGTGTTTGTGTCGAGTGTGAGTTCACAGGAATCTGATGGAGAGAACAAGACACAATACAGGTGTAGTTACTAATCTATCATCTGTTTGATGATGACATCAGAGATGTGAATGAGTGATGTCACAGTTTGAAGATGGTTGAATGTGTATTGCTTTGTTTTCATGTATCAAATTCAAAGCACACTTACACTTCCTCAGACCTGGTCTGAACCATCGGACTCCAGCAGGCTCCACCCTGAAAGGAGGAGGGGGGTCAGAGCAGCATGAAACATGGACATTACATCGCTCTCATACACAGAGCTTTGTTATTCATGTTCACATGGAGCACTTATTATTAATCAGCTCATATTCTTTTACTTCAGTGGAGCTTCTTCTGATTGGCCAATGACAACAGCTCATTATGTTCACTTATTCATGATATATTATCATCAGTATTATATTGACAATCATCATCCATTTCAGACTCAGTTTCCTCTACCAGTCAGTCAGTAAATCAAATGTTTAAACCTGCATCAATTGATTTCTTTGTCCACTTGTGGTTCAGTGAAAACAAGCTGTAATCACAAAATCATATTATCAGCTTATAAAGTAGTTGTGTCGAACATGATACCAACCAGCAGTTCCACATCCAGCAGTTGCACATCATCGTGATGATTCATCAGGAGTCTTTGTGTTTGTGTCACCTGATGAATGGAAGTCCAATATTCTCTCTATTTTAGCTCTGTTTTTGGTCTCCACCACCTCCTGAGGGAAACATCTGTCTCTTTAGCTGCTAAATGCTCCACTATGTTCACCAGCAAGTCTCTAACTGAGTCTATCTGCTGTTTGCTGCTGAGCAGGTAGTGAACAGTGGCTTCATCAGCTTGTTGGATGAAAACAGCTGCTGCTGGAAACACAGAGACTGATCCAAACAGGAAATGTGCTGCAGAACCAAAACTAGGAGCTAAAAGATGCTAAAACGCTCTGTAGAGCTGCAGAGACGGAGACAATTCTCTGTGGGTTCATCACCACCACACGACTCTTCACCATTACACAGAGTCAGCTGATCCATTGTCAATATAGAAGTATTGATTTTTGGATGTTTTGGTCCTGTTTGTGTAATAATGACTGTTGTCTCTCAGAAATAAAGAAGAAAGTAGCCTGAAATCACTACATCGCTACAAAACCTCTGATGTAGGAGGTCGGGGTGGATGGTTGGATGTACAAAGTGTCTGACTTTGACACTGCTGTTCACATCCCGTCTCCTATAGCAACAGTCAACACTGGTTTCTATTATCTGTAATCTGAGGGTGAAAATATTACAGTTCAAGTCCGTCTGCAGCCACAGAGCACTGCCTGTGTCCCCCTATAACTTTGGTCCAGTCCTAAATAAACTTCATTGGCCTCTGACACACCATGTCCACAATCAGCTGTTGGTTCTTCACTGAGTGTCTGTGGCCGACTGTCACCTGTAGTTTCAACAAGTTGATTCTTATCAGCCAGGGAACTGGCTCTCAGTGCAAAACAAAACAAAAACAGGTAAAGCTAAACTCCTTTAAAACAGGAAAACATTCCTATTGTGATGACTTATCAAGATGGTTTGAACAAATTGTTTCTTTGTTTGTCTTTTCACAATAATGTCTGGACTAAAGGGCAACGCACACTGGTGGCAGATGACGAGCATCAAAACATCCAACTATTGTTTCATATGAGTCCACAAACCTGCAGCGTGATGACGTTGATGCATGTCAACCCACCATGATGGCCGTCAACGTGTCAGGATACACCACTGTTCTATTTTATAATGTTGAAACAAGAAAACGCTCCAGAAAAACATCAGTTTCATCACCTTCCCTCCCTGTTTTGGCTCATCTTGGCTACTGTTCCCTGACTACTTCTGTCTGTATTGATGGTCTGATGTGGGACACAAACAGTTCTATGAGTCTCTGGTAATTTGAGGTCAGCTTGGTGTGTCAGGGTCATATTAACCAGGCTGACAGTGTGACAGAGAAAACTTTCCCAGATCTACCTCCTCTATCAGACTGATTGTCTGTGGTTGCAAGAGGCCTCTTCATACCTGAGAGTTTCCAGTCTCCAGTGTGGATCCTTCAGTCCAGCAGACAGCAGCTTCACTCCTGAGTCTCCTGGATGATTGTAGCTCAGGTCCAGCTCTCTCAGATGGGAGGGGTTGGAGCTCAGAGCTGAGGCCAGAGAAGCACAGCCTTCCTCTGTGATCAGACAGCCTGAAAGCCTGCAATCACACAAAGAAAACACACGTCACATAATCTGAGGGAACTGTGAGGGCTGGAAGGTCCTGTAGTACTGAGATACTGTTGGCTAATGTGGGGTTACATTAACATTGTTACTGATTCTTTTCTAGTCACAAACAAACACCCACTAATGTCAATCAGCAATCTGACAATATTACTGGTAACTCTTTGATTCTTCTCTGATATTTCAGAGCGATTGCAGAGCGAGAAAAAAACAATATAAGATATATTTATAGAAATATATTTAAATTAAGTATTTGATCGAAAACATGAAAGTAGAAACATGTTTGTGAAGGTAACCCATTAATATGAATAAGGACATTTATTGAATCCTGACCTGAGAGCTTCCAGTTCACATTGTGGAATCTTCAATCCAGCAGACAGCAGCTTCACTCCTGAATCCTGCAGGTCGTTGTTCCTCAGGTCCAGCTCTCTCAGACTAGAGGACTGGGAGCTGAGAACTGAGGACAGAGCTTCACAGCTTCTCTCTGAGAGGTTACAGTCACTCAGTCTGAAGAGACAATGATGAAGAGAAAATAAACAATAAGTAGAAAAGATAGCAGCATATTTAAGTTATGATCTATGAATCTAACTCTCTCTGTACTTACAGAGCTTTGTTGGAGGCTTTGACCACTGGCAGCAGCCTTACAAGAGCCTCCTCTGAAGCAGAGTATTTCTTCAGGTCAAACATGTCCAGATCTTTTTCTGATGACAGTAAGATGAAGACCAGAGCTGACCACTGAGCAGGAGACAGTTTATCTGTGGAGAGACGTCCTGAACTCAGGGACTGTTGGATCTCCTCCACTAGAGAACGATCATTCAGTTCATTCAGACAGTGGAACAGATTGATGCTTTTCTCTGGAGCCACATTCTCACTGATCTTCTCCTTTATGTACTGGACGGTTCTCTGATTGGTTTTTGAGCTACTTCCTGTCTGTGTCAGCAGACCTCGTAGGAGAGTCTGATTGGTCTGGAGTGAAAGACCCAGGAGGAAGCGGAGGAACAAGTCCAGGTGTCCATTTGGACTCTGTAAGGCCTTGTCCACGGCACTCTGGTAGAGACGTTTTGGTTCAGGTTTGTCTCTAAGGACTTTAGACAACCAAGAGGTTGTTTGTTCTTCTGACAGCAGATTGACACCAGAGTTGATGAAGGTCAGATGGACATGAAGAGCAGCTAGAAACTCTTGAACACTCAGATGGACGAAGCAGAACACCTTGTCCTGGTACAGTCCTCTCTCCTCTCTAAAGTACTGTGTGAACACTCCTGAGTACACTGAGGCTGCTCTGATATCGATGCCACACTCTGTCAGGTCGGATTCATAGAAGATCAGGTTGCCTTTCTGCAGCTGATCGAAAGCCAGTTTTCCCAAAGACTCAGTCATCTTCCTGCTCTCTGGACTCCAGTGTGGATCTTTCTCAGCTCTTCCATCATACTTGACCTTCTTCAGTTTGGACTGAACCACCAGGAAGTGGATGTACATCTCAGTCAGGGTCTTGGGCAGCCCTCCTCCCTCTCTGGTCTTCAACACATCCTCCAGAACTGTAGCAGTGATCCAGCAGAAGACTGGGATGTGGCACATGATGTGGAGGCTTCGTGAGGTCTTGATGTGGGAGATGATCCTGTTGGCCTTCTCCTCATCTCGGAATCTCTTCCTGAAGTACTCCTCCTTTTGTGGGTCAGTGAACCCTCTGACCTCTGTCACCATGTCAACATACTCAGGAGGGATCTGATTGGCTGCTGCAGGTCGTGTGGTTATCCAGAGGCGAGCAGAGGGAAGCAGTTTCCCCCTGAAGAGGTTTGTCAGCAGCACATCCACTGAGGTGGACTCTGTAACATCAGTCAGGATCTCATTGTTGTGGAAGTCCAGAGGAAGTCGACACTCATCCAGACCGTCAAAGATGAACAGAACTAGGAACTCTTCAAACCTGCAGATTCCTGCATCTTTGGTTTCAGTGTAGAAGTGATGAACAAGTTCCACCAAGCTGTACTTTTTCTCTGTCAGCACATTCAATTCTCTGAAAGTGAATGGAAATGTGAACTGTATGTCCTGGTTGTCTTTCTCTTCAGCCCAGTCCAGAGTGAACTTCTGTGTAAAGACTGTTTTCCCAATGCCAGCCACTCCCTTTGTCATCACTGTTCTGATTGGTTCCTCTCTTCCCGGTGAGGCTTTAAAGATGTCTTCTTGTCTGATGGTTGTTTCTGGTCTGTGTGATTTCTTGGATGCTGTTTCAATTTGTCTGACCTCGTGTTCATTGTTGACCTCTGCAGTCCCTCCCTCTGTGATGTAGAGCTCTGTGTAGATCTGATTCAGAAGGGTTGGGTTTCCTGCTTTAGCGATCCCCTCAAACACACACTGGAACTTCTTCTTCAGGTTAGATTTGAGTTCACGCTGACAAACTGCAGCAAGAAGTCCTGAATGAAGACACAACAAAGAAGATCAATAAGTCTATAGATTTCAACACGTCATTTCCTCAAAGGATGAGTCTATGAATATACAGTATTCAGGTCCATCTCTTGAGACCTTAGTAAATGTCTCATCCAGCATGTTAAATCTTTAGAGAAATCCTCTTACTGCTCTGCAGACAGTCAGCCAACTCCTCCTGCTTCATTCTCCTCAAGAAGTGCAGTGTGATCTTCACAAATGCCTCTCTGCTGCTCGACCTCTGCTCTTCGTCCTCACCGTCCAGCACCTCCTCATCCTCCCTCTGACTCTCTGAGCATTCTGGGTAATCTGAACTCACAACCTTCTGGATCTTCTTCAGCTCGTTCTTCACAAAAGTGACGATGTTCTCCTCCAGCAGCTGGAACAGAATCCACTGTTCTAAAAAGTGCAGCATGGAGATGATTGTGAACAGAATAGATGTAAAAGTAGTTGTACATGTACAGACCATGAATATGGAGTCCAGGTGTGTTTGATGCTGCTCGGCAGACTGACCTCTGGGAACCTCTGAGCTCTCCTGGTCCTCTCTGTGGAGGAATCATGAAGAATCAGCTCTCATTTTGTCTGTCCACAGAGACAAACATAAGGTAAAGGTCCATGAAGTGATATCTGGATGTGGATCAGATGAGTCCCTGTAGTGGTAAAGGTTTACTAGTTCTGCTGATCCCACTGACAATCAACAGCTCAGTCTTTCAGCTCACTGTTTTCTTCACCAGTCAGTTTGGTTTAGTCCCAACAGCTCTCACCAAGCCCTCCATGTAGCTCTCCCTCCCTCACTGTACACTGCTGAAGTGCCCTGGAGCAAGGCACCCAGAACCAGCTGCTCCAGTGGAGCGTCTCAGTGTCAGACTGGTTGTACTGGGCAGCTCCCGTGTGTATGTGTTTTAATGAAGGAGAGTGCTCAGAGAACTTCATCTGAGTCAGTAAAGGTTTAACTGAAGATCTCACAACAGATAATCTGATAGAAACACATCATCACTTTGTTTTCATCATCAGTTTGAAATCCTCACCTTTGATAAAGAGAGTGGCTTCCATCTTTGAAGACTACAGGACGACGCATAGACCGGTCACTCTTCATGGACACACAGCTTGGTTCAGGTCCACGTCCAGGTTCAGGTCCAGGTCCAGGTTGTTTCAGCTTCCTCCTGATAGAAACAACAGATAAATTCATAAAACCTGTGAGTGATGTACTAAACCTACTGTACTCAGTGTATTTGTATCCTGGTAGTTTTAAGAGACATTTCGTATGAAATCAATGTTTAATTTAGAAATGTTTCAATGTTGATGTTGAAGCTGTATTCAGAGCATCAAAGGCAGGAAATGATGCAGTGAGGTGACCATAATGGTTGAAGAGTAATGCTGTCCAATCAGGATGAAGAGAGCAACCATGCGCCGTAAAAGCAGATAGTTTTACCTGAGTGTCCTTATGACCTCATCATCATCATCATCATCATTACCACTTTGTTTTAATCATCAGTTTGAAATCTTCACCTTTGATCAACAAAGTGATGTCCATCTTTGAAGAGTATAAGATGATCCATAGACGGGTCACTCTTAATGGACACACAGCTGGGTCCAGGTCCAGGTCCAGGTTCAGGTCCAGGATAGTCTGGTCTCTGATGGATCCTGGTCAAATTTTTTGAAACAGAGTCAGTGAATAAAAGGCTTGGACAGTTAGAGATGGTCATCTCACCTCTGAGCTTTGGTCTGGCTGTCATGTTCCCCACACAGAGTGGTTTTAGGAAATTTGAGGAACCGACGTAGCAGCATTTTAAAGAAAACATGATTTATATGCCAGAGTTGAACTGTTTGTAGCTCATCCACTCTGCCAAATACGTTGAGGCGAAGTTTTGATAGGGAATCCGCTGTAGCACAATAACCCCCCCTCAAAAAAAACAGTTACTTGAAACTAGATTGAGTGGAATTGAGATCTTCAAGAGCTGAGTGAATGTAGTGGAGATATGCTTAAGAGGACCAAAGTCTTGTTTGTTTTGAGAGTTCTGGGATGCGTAGAAGACCTTTGGGAAGTGAAGTTACAGGCTCGGGTTACCGGACAAGAGTTTAGAGAAGAAGCTTATTCCACTAAGGTGAACTTTGATGGCATGAATTTTTAGATGGCCATCATGAAATGAGCAAAGGTAACGAAAACAGGTCATGGTGACAAGATTGAACAGTGGAAAGGTCATGATGCATGTGGTGGAAGTAGTGGACGCTCTTCCAAGCTGACCAGTAAAATGAAAGGGTTGACGGAGATGGGGAATCCATGATGAAGTTCTGGGAAACGATGATCAACGGAATTAGGGCGGGAATTACAAGTTGAACCGGATGGAGGAACCAATGGTGGATGTGTGTCTGCAAGAGCTTCTGAACTTCTGGAACGAGAAACGAGAAAGTGTTGGAGTTACCCGGCCATGAGGACTGTGTGGAGAACATATCGGTGTGTAATAGAGTGCCAGATTAGGCAGCACATGAACAGCATGATAGGTGGGGCGTAGCAGCGTCCTTTGTTGATTAAGTAAACAACTGGAAGGTTTTCAGTGTAACAATGATGGACTTGCTGGACCATTCATGGCCCCATAGAATGGCTGCTGTATGGGATAGATTTCAAAGAGCAAAGAGGAAACGACTTGGCATTCATTTCAAAGCTCCGGGAGCCGTTCTGCTTCGATCCATCTTCCATCATGCAAGCCCCCCAAAAACCAACAGAAGGTGAGTGGGTAAGTGGGTTGATCATCTTAGAAGAAGGTGATCCAGTTCCAGTTAGTGAGAAGGTTGAGCCAGAGACATAGTTCAAGTGAGAAAGATTCCAAGAGTGATGAGTCAGAAGGCTAGTCCGATCCTGGCACCTAGTCCAGATTCCCCTGCTAAGGCTGGCTGATGTGATTGCTGGGAGTGGAAAATTGGGGGCGCTGGTGGTGCAGTCGCTTGAAACATAGGAAGCGGGACAACCAATGAGTGAGCGGGAATCATTGTCTTGAACAAAGACACCATGGAGTGTCATGGAGATGGCCTGGTCGCTACGCTGGCTGAACGATACTGAATGAACGGTTCTCTCAAACAGGGACTTCTGTTATCTGCCCAGGAATAACCACAAATTGATGCAGTCATAACACATTTCTGTAACATCGTGATGGCTTACGTAACCTAACTACATACCTAATATATACAGTATATATACTATATATACATATATACATGTGATATATATCAACTGGCCAGCCAGCGTTTCTCAGATTGGAGTGATCTTCGCGATAGAACATCTTTGATGTGACGTGTCGAGTCTTGGCCAATCAGCGTTCAGATGTCTACACCGTCTTCATTTCCCTCCGTTAAAGTTTACGTTATGTTTCGTTATGTTCCGTTACAGTTCACACTTAAGGCTATGGCCCAATCCCAATGTCCCCCCTACAGCCTCAAACCCTAAACCCTCAAGGACTTACTGACGTCACCTGGTAAGTGGTTGAGTGTGAGAGGCTGTGAGGCCTTCAAATGGTGTAAATAGGAACGGGACAGTACTTTGCTGCAACATACCACATTTATCATGAAAACGACAAATAATATGATGTAATTATGTGTATTTATTTTGTACTCCCTGATTTGAACGTCTTCCAGGCTCTTTCCTCACAAGATGAGAAGTAATTTCATTTAATCTATTTACTCGTTTTTGTCAAAACAGATTCAATGACAAAATCAAATATTTGATGAATAAATAAATAAATATTTTCTGATTTCAAGTTTATTTTTTGTTGCATCTTTAACCCTTAATGTTTCTGTGTAAATGTAATACACCAGGCTGAACACACGTGAGCCATCCTCTTTGTTTACCTTTTTTTTACATCTCCATGCATCCACTGGTTACCCCCTGTTTAACTTAATTAGGATTGGGCCTTTGAGCCCTTTATGAACCATTACCGTAACTTTGCCTAAGGAAATTACCCACAAATCATTGCAATGTGACGTTAAACACGGGGTAACCAGTATACGTATGGAGACGTAAAAAAAAAAGGTAAACAAAGAGGACGGCTCACGTGTGTTCAGACTGGAGTATTACATTTACACAGAAACATTAAATGTTAAAAATGGAACAAAAATAAACTTGAAATCAGAGGATATTTATTTATTTATTTATTCATTAAATATTTGATTTTGTCATTGAAGCTGTTTTGACAAATAGATTATATGAAATTACCTCTCATTTTGTGAGGAAAGAGCCAGGAAGACTTTCAAATCAGGGAGTACAAAGTATAAAATAAATACACATAATTATACATCATAGTTTTGTTGTTTTCATGGTAACTTGATATGTCGCAGCAAAGGGCTGTCCCATTCCTATTTACACCATTTCAAGCCCTCACAGCCTCTCATACTCAACCACTTCCCAGGTGACGTCAGTAAGTCCTTGAGGGTTCAGGGTTTGAGGGTTTAGGGGGGACATTGGGATTGGGCCATTAACGTCCACTGCATGCGGAACTTTGTCAACTGTTAACGTTCTTCATCGTGATTCTGGAGGAAAAAAATGATGCCCCCCCACTGGCGCATCTGGTTGCAGGTTTTTGTTTTAACTCATAGTAGAATGAGGCAATTTCGTGGTCATAATAACTTTTATGACCACCAAAAATGAGGCCCAGATACTGATGAGATGATGTGGTCAAAGAGCTTCAGGAAGTGGATCTATTTGTGTAGCGCAGCTTCACGCAGGGCTGAGATGTGAGTGGAGCTGGGCCTGGATAAAGGTGGAGGTCTAAACAGACGTGAGTACAGCTTCCCACTGTCACAGTATTTTAAATACATTGATAGGGCAGGGTATGCTAAATGCAGCCTCTGCTCCAAGGAGATAAACTACAGCAACAAGGGCTCACATGCCCTCTCATCACACTGCCAGACACTGTTCACTGTAATGACCACAGACAGTGTACTTCCAGTCCCAACAGACCCAAGTGCAGTTGCTCTCAAGGGCCCTGAAGTAATGAGAGAGAGTGTTAATGTGCCTGTACCTTCATTCCAGCGGGTTGCTAATGCAGAGGTGTGTATAGATCACAGCTATTATTTTACTCTTGATAAGGTACCTTAGCCAGAGTAGATTATCTTTTTAATTTAAATAATTGAACTGGATTTAATGCAAATTAATTGCAAATAGAAGATAGGCTACAATTCTAACAGTTGTACAGTAACAGTAGAAGTTAATATGAAGCCATACAGTAACAGGGTTTGATGAAAACAAATCACTTTATTTTGTAAAGGTGATGGTTCTCACTACTCTTGCTTTGTTTTTATATAAAACTAAAACTTTTGAAAATGAAACCTCAGTCTCAATGGATTTTGCTGATGCCAGACACAGAGATGCACATCTACAACAAACTATTATTGTAGATTAACAGTTTAACAAGTATAAAAAAAAAGAATTATCCATGATAATTTCTCAGAGCTCAAGATGACGATGTTGAATGATGATGAATGTTTGCTTGAAAAATGTCTGAGTCAATTATTTAAACTATTCATCTGTAAAACAAGGTTAACAATGTAATTAGTCTGAATGAAACCCAGCTAAACATTAACTATGTTGACTGAGTGTAAACCTCACGGACCACCAGGGGGAGCTCAGCAGCTGAGGTAGAAACATAAACCTCCACCCTCTGGACCTGAACACTGAGCCCTCCTCCTGTCACTCTGTGATGTGTTCAAGTGCTCTCTGTTAATAAGACCGTCATACTGCTGGGTCCACAGGGTGAACACTAGGACTTCAATCGTTGACAAAGATACAGCTGCGACGGTGGCTAAGTGGAGAGCAGAGCAGGGCAATGCCTCAAGCAGAGGATTGGTGGTTCGATCCCTGTGCTTGTTGCATGTCGATGTGTCCTTGAGCAACACACTTAACCCCAAAATTGCTCCTGGTGTAGAAATATGATAGAATCTGAATTGTAAGTTGCTTTGGATGAAAGAAGCATTTGTATCAACAACTTTATTTAAAATGTTCAGTTTGCTGCTTCAGACACTAATGTCTGATTCATCGTGATGTAAGCTGGTAGTTTACCAATGTGGGCTTTATAGACAAACTAATACTATTATCATCTACTTGAATACGGTGGTAGTACGTCAATACGAGTTTTAGATCATTGAGTGCAATTTGGAAAGCGTTAAACACATTTTGCAGGTTTAGTGTGGGCAATACAATACAATATTGTATTATCTGTATACAGATGTTCATGGCAGTTAGTTAAAGACAAGTCCCTAGACCTCTGAAAGTAGTCCCTAGACTGCTGCAACTTGCCCTAGACATCTGCAAAAGTCAGACATTTGCAACTCCCCAGACCTCTAAAACCAGTCCCTAGATTTCTCTGCATACATTGGTTCTTACTTCATAGATGAAGTTATTAATTAACAGAGTATAAATGGTCATTTGATCTATGAGAGCACTTTGACCAACAGATGCCTCAATAAACATGAAATATGAGCTTCATAAAATACCTGAAGTATCAAAGTCCAGAGTTTAGTCCAGTATCAGAATTCAATCTAACGACTGTATCTGTTTTATAGGTTTATAGGTTTATTATGAGTCAATGTTCAAGTGAAAGAGCAGAGACACAGTCAACATCAAGTTAGTAAGAATGAATATGTTGAAGGGTAAAACAGTATCAAATGTAATGAGACGTGTTGAGTGTGATACCTTTTCATGTTGCTGATAACCTGCAGCCACCTGATGAAGACAGACAGACGGGTTCATCATTAGTCTTCAGTCTCATTTGATTTGTGTCTCATCAGGAAATCTGATCTGTTTCTGCGTGTAGACTTTAAAGACAGCCAGCTGTAGTTTCAAGAATCTGTTGTCAGATAAACTTTGTGCTGTGGACTCATTATCAAAGACAGGAGGTCAACACATGAACCAACAAAGAGCAGCTAGTTTGTCATGAATTAAAGTTCCACTTACTCAGTTTCTTTTCATGAACCTCAACACTCTGCAGCTCTCTGCTGTCTGGACCACGTCTGTGTGGAAAAATAGTTTCCTGTTGATGTGAGTGGGACGATGAGCTCCATCAGGAATAACTCCTCTTCTTCTTCTTCATCAGTCCTCAGTGTCTTCAGGCTGCTGTCACACTCCAACACTTTAATAAACCAGTCTGAACCTGCAGCACTCAGTTCAAAGATCAGCTGCATCATGTTTATATGACTTTATATGATACATGTTAAAGTTTAACCCACAGCGTCTTCCGCACTGGAACAAACCTGAGAACATAAAGCTCCTCATCACTGACAACATCAACACTCCAACACTGTTATTGGCTTTAAAAGAGGACATTAATTCACCAGTTGTAAATGAAGCCAGCAGGAAGGTTCCATGTTGTAGACCTGTTAGAGATCAAATCCATCAGTGGTTCTGCTCCATTTAAACCACAGAAATATGGACCATTGCTGTCTTCATGTATTTGTTAAAGTGATAACATTTAGTCATTCAGACAGAGGAGACTTTTACATGGACCTTCCAGCTTCATTCAGACATGAACATTTATGGAAAGAGACTCAATGAGAGAGAGAACAAGAGTGAGTTAAATGATCTGTTTTCTCAGCCTCTGTTGATAATGTGTCCTCTTCCTCTGCGACTTCAGTTTCCATATTAGGCCCTCTTTCATTTTATATTTCCTGAACTTTAGTTACAGAGCCATACATTGTTGTATTTGTACTGTGTGCTTCATCAATGTAGTGATAGTGTGACGTGAAGTATCCATCTATCCCTATCTATCTAGCCACATATCTATATATCTGTCTGTTCCTTTGGGGTGTTTTTGTGGGAAATATCATATTTCCTATACCGTTGATACCCAGCTGTAGCTGAAACCTGGTGATTAAAAGATGTCAAAATGCTCCCAAAAGCTAAAGCAGAATGAAACTGAGGTCTTAACCTTTGTATCTACAGATTCCTCCAAAACACCAACTAACACTGTTGGCTTCTCTCATTTCATGTTTTTTAAAGATGAATAAATCACTGCTGTTGTCAGCAGTAAGTTCTTCCATCATTCCTGTCTGTTGAGGATATAGAGACCATAGCTCATGCTTTTATTATTGTAACTGTGTCTCTGTAATCAGTCAGTCTTATCTCACCTGCAGCTGGTTCAAGATGCAGCAGAGACTCTTTACTGGTACCAAGAACAGAGACCAGTGGTCTGGTTTATAAACCAGTGCTAGGATCTGTACTAAAAGTGTATGTGCTCCCAAAAGAACATCAGACTTATAAAACCGTGCACACGTACACCTGCAGACAATGTTCCCTTCATAAATCACAGTCCAACTGGAAATGTTGACATGGATCAGCTTCATATCCCTCCACACGCCCACATTCATCCATAAATGGTCAATGCAAAGCACCTCATGAATATTGACTCATACAAATGAGCGTTGTGATCCATGGATCTTTACGCTGACTCATGCAGCTTTACACTCCTCAGTATTTATATCTTTACAGCAGTCACACTGGTTGTTATGGTAAAATGATGATGTCATCAGTGGTGTCCCCCACCCTAGATATCATTTGAATATGTGAACACAGTTTATGAATCTATTGAAGGTTTCTCATGGTGGACCTGCATTATGATGAGGACTCATAATGAGGTATTGGAGCTGTCACTGGCTTCATGTCCTCACTTTGATAACTTACAAAGTTTATATGTGCAGGTGGTGCAGATGGAGAAAGCAGAGAGTGAGAGAGTCTCCATGGTGTCTCCAGTTCACTGTGTCTCACAGCACAGTCGAGTTCACTGCACACATTTTACACACACAAACTGTTTGAAAACTAAAATCAGACTTGGTGATAAATAGTATTAGAAGGTGTTATTTAAAACTATTGACTGCAACTCTTCACTGCTTTGTGATGTAATCTTGGATTTCTTCAATCAATGATGATAATATCAACAGTTAGTTCCCAAACAGACAGACTGATGAATTATTGAGAAGACTTTGATTTAACATTCGATTTGTTTTATATTAACACAGTACTCTTGTTAAACCGTAGCAGAAAAAAAAAACTATGTTGACCTACGTTGGAACTTTATTTAAAAAAGAGACCATGCATGTAAAAAGCACACACTTAATTTCCTGTCGACACAGAAGTTTGTTTTGAAAAGAAACTCTGCATGTAACAAGTGGAAACTGACCCGCCGACCCTGAGACGTCCACACCTGAAGCTAGAGGGGAACGCAGAACAGAGCGTTGGGATTTCACCAGTTGGGAGTGACAATGTGTTCCACTGGTGTACTGGACTCTCTTCACTGGTTACCAGCAAAGTACTGCATCCAGTTTGAAGATGATTCTATTTGTTGTTAAAGCACTGTTCTATCTCTGAACTCTGAGATCTGCTGACCAATCACTGCTCTTCATTCTACACTCCAGTTAAAATGTGTAAAGTCTCTAAACCAGGGGTCTCAAACTCATTTTCACTCTGGGCCACATCAGCATTACGGTCGCCCTCAAAGGGCCGGTTGTAAATGTAACACTGTGTAAATGTAACTACTCCTAACATATTGTTAAATAACTGTCTCTGCATTTGATTATTGTTTATTGAAGTGTTAAAATATTGTACATACACGCATTTATACACATAGTTTGGTCCGTTCTCTACTGATATGAGGTATCGTAGAGCTCTGGGTGAACACAGACGGCTACAGTATTTATTTCCTGATTCTACAACGCTGGCAGACACGTGGGGAGGGGAGGGGGAGCTGCGCTCATGTGATTGATTGAAAATGAGGCTGACATCTGATTGGCTACAGACAGGTCTATGTTGAAAAAAACGCATTTGTGAATCCAGCGGCGTCAGGAGAGTCTCAATAAACCCACAAATGTGTAGCGATTTACAAATAAATGCAGTGCGATCCACAAACAAATCCATACAAATCCACAAACAAATAGAAAAATCCACACACAAATACATACAAATGCAGAAATATATTTGTGAAAATTGTGACAATTTGTTTTTTTACATTTATATAAATCGTAATTTATTTATGTGTGCATTGGAATGTATTTGTGAATCGTTCTGCGTGCATTTGTAACTCGAATATTTGTGGATTGTTCTGTGCGCATTTGTGAATCTTTCTGTTTGCATTTGTGAGTCTTTCTGTTGCATTTGCAATTATTGAGACTGATCTGACCCCATATGGTGCTGCAACGTGTGTCTTATTTTTAAGGATTCTGTTATTTTACAGCTTTGTTGTTCATATTGTTATGTGTTGAATAAAAAGCATTCTTCAAAAGGTTTGGTGTGTTTTAGGCATTTCTATCACATATTATACTTATACTAGTTTATGACATTTTTCACAACGCACTGTTTGGACTTTTTAAAAATAATGCAACCGTGAGGCGGTAAATCTAGTTAACTTTGTAAAAATGAAAGAAGGTACAACATATTGTGCTTAAAGCAATAAAAACCACAGAGCATGAAACACGTTTACAGAGAAGCTAGTTTATTTATTACAAGTAGTGGAAATGTAGCTAGCTTTACATTGTGCAGTTAACAGCAGTATTCAGTACGTCATTACAGACATTCACGGTTGCCCTGTGGTAGACACCACTGCTGTCTGAATATTTTGAAACATCAGCAACTTAAATAAACCTAAAAAACATGTAAAAAAAAGGGAATGAAGCTCAGACGAAGGCTACTAAACAAGACAGAGTGCTCGTTTGGTTTGTCCATCAGGACTCTTAAGACTATTCCAGTATGAATGCTGTGAAGATAAAAGTGCCCGCATTGCCCTTTTTAAACCACATCGTCTATCTAGCTTAAAGAGGCCGAAAGAGAGCACGCACGTTGTAAAAAGAAATTCCACTAAGTGTGATTAATAACTGCAGTCAAAGCATAATGGTATTACAATCACAATGTTATTAAGAGTGACAGCTGGTGAACAATCAGTCCTGTTGTTCCTCGTCTCCGCTGTGTTCAGTTACCGTCTTTGGTACGATGACTGAGCATGACTCAGCTGAGTGTTGTGTTGTTGCTCTGCTATTGTTATTCAGACATCCTGACATGGAGCTAGTTCATCAGACATGTTGTGTTTGTTCTTTGTTTTTTGTTCACTGATTTCTTTTGTTCCCTCTCCAACAGAATTGGTCCCACCTCTCAAATATAACATGGAATGTTGCTGTGAATGTATGAGGAAAAATATTTTTTTTAAAAACAACCAAGAAGAAGTGCAGTATAAGCCCATGATGACAGCATAAATAGATCATTATCTTTTGAATGTCTGATGAACTGGTTCCAAGGAATAATTGCCATCCCTGAGAAATGATAGCTTGTTTCTGCTACAGCGATGGATCCACAGAGTGGAAACTCCTCCTTCCCCAAAACACACTCCAGCAGTGAAACATGACACGGCTCACTCACCCCCTCCTGCTATCCTACCTCTACTCCTCCCTCATCTCATCACAATTCACAACCTGTGAGGGTTGACCCATTTGTAAGTGCCTTCATAGCGAAATTCAACTTACTTTGCCAGGTCGTCTGCTTCTGTGAAAAAAGTGAAACAATCACAATCAACACTCTGTATTAAACCCCTTTTTCCATTTGAGGGCATAGTGAACAACATTTCCTACCTTCCATATTTGTAAGAAATAGGTTTGGGCTTCTGTCTGTCTATGTGATGAAGAAGAGGTGTGAAGATCCTCCATGCTTCCCTTAGCTCATCACTGCAAAGACAAACAAGTCAGCATGCGGTAGAGGACATTACATCATAGCTGTATGTAAGGTGTTAACATGAGTTTCCCTTCTTGCTGAGGCAGAGAAAAGATGCACTATGTCGCCATCTAGTGCGAAGAACTGGTAGGTTTAGTTTACAAGTAGTAACATGAGACAACATCAGGAGACCAGGACATCAGCGTGAGGAGAGGTGGACATGAAAAGCACCCGTCTCTATAAAGCTGGAAACTGTCAAAACGACATGATTTTTATATTTGATTGTGTGTATGGAAGAGCAGCTGGAGAACCACAGGGAGGCTCATCAGAAGCAGCTCAGCCGCCTCCGAGACGAGATCTAAGAGCAGAGGATGCAGAACTCAGAGTAAGGAAACACCAGTGAAGCAATATATTGTCTTGATACTATTATTGTTTCAGTAGGTACAGACTGTCATCAAGAAAGCATAATATAGCTCGTCTTTAAAAAGTGGCATTAAGAAATATTGTAGTATAGTATACCATAATAATGTAAAATAAGGTAATTGTATACTATATGCCATGAAAACATATATTTATTTATCATAAAAATGTCGTAATATAATATGCCGTAAAAAGGAGTATTTATAAAAAGTCATAACAAATCTCAAAGTATAGTACGTCATGAAAAAAGGCATAGTATAGTTTGCCATAAAAATAATATACTATGTTGTGAAATAGTATGCATATAAAATAATCATATAGTTGGTCATATTAGTCATTAAAAACAAGATAGTATACCATAAAAAAGGTCATAGTATGTTATAAATGGTAGTAGACATACTTAAATATGTCTAAAATAGTCATAGTATATTTTGTCGGGAAAAAGGACGCAAGACCGTCTCAGCCTGCTTAGGGGGCGAAGTCAGCATAGCTTAACACTAGCTGCCATTGTATCACTTATTTCAGGCTAAGAAGTCGGCCTCTCCGACAGCCATGCAGATATCAACAGATTGTGTGTGCAACAGGTGGAGGAGGACTGGAAGTACTCCAGGATGGACCTGTTTAAAAAGGACCACCACTGGAGGAGGAACCCTGTGTGGTTGGGAACCTTCAGGACCCTGACCCTATCACCCTACATTTGGATGCCAATCTGACCCCTATTGCTTCACCAAACACACAACAGCTAATGTCTAAGTCCTGTAATCACATGCAACACCAAGCATGATAAACCAGCAGAGCATCAAAACAATCTGAGCCAACCAAGTTAGTAAATCACATAAGATTGAACAACATCATTTAATCTCAGCTTGTAGCAGATCTGTTATTCATATTCATATACAATCATTCACTGCTGTCAGCCTCTACCAAGAGAAGAGCTCTCTACCTTATGAAGACTACGCAGACACCCTCAGAGACCAGCAAGACTGGACTTAGGTTGGAATGCACAAAATACAAACCAGTTTTATTTGGTTTATACAATAAAGAGATTAAAGTTGTCCAAAACATTTAATGTAAAAAGTAAACAAAAGAAAAGATAAAATGTCAAAAACATCAAAAGTGAAGATCAACAATAAGCCTCGTCAAAAAGACTCCAAACCAGAAGCCTGAAAAGAAGCCTAAAAAAGCCAAGTCCTGATTCTTCGTTGTCTCCTCCTATTTCTACCTTTTTACTTGGAGCATCTTTAACCTCCTGGTCCATATATGGTCGACAACTAAACATTAGTAAATCATTGGATGAAGCCGTTTACGTAGTCTTATAATTCATGACAGACTTCTTTAAGTTAACACGTATTTCTCAGGTTCCTGTCTGGTCTTCCTGGTGGAACATCAGTCAGGATGTCTCCTAAACAGTTACCATGGTTACAGCATCTGCACTTACATCCTGTTTCCTATGCTGAGTCTGACAAAGATCAGAGCAAAGTATGTTAAACCAAGATTATCTCATTTACTCATCTTAACCATTCGTGATGATAAAAGTATATATGATCACACATTAATACATGAATGAAAATCACTTAAACATTATCATCATTAAATGAACACATGATCAGTAAAAATACAAATCAAAGAATGAAAAGTAAAATCATGAAAGATTACAAATTATAATATATTTTCATTGAATAAACAGATGAGTTGGTTCTTGTTCAGTAGTTTAGTTCAAACTTCCTTTGTCTCTCTTTTGATTTGTTTCTATGAGTTTCCCCAAAATAGCACACAGCCAGTGATGAATGAAGTAAAAGTGAACAATATAACGTGAAGAATGAAGCTGGATTTAACAAATCATTCATTTTCTAGAATCATCCAAAACTTTGATTTCTTTTTATTTGAACGTCACTTATCAAAGTTTGTTAATTTGTTACACGATGATCAAAAATGATGAATTTAGTTTGTTCAAATCATTACAACTCTTTACAAGTTGTGATTCTTTTTTAACAGATGCTGAATTTCATCCAGAAAGACTCTTGTTTGACATTCGTAGGTTTTTCTTCACACAAACAAATGTTTGAAGACAACAAAGTTCAGTTTTATACACAAAGTAAAATATGTTTCACAGTTTCTCTCAGACAACAGATAATTTCAGGTAATTACATGGACCTCGTTCAGCTCTTTCAGACATCCATCTGCAACACCACAAGTCCCAGAGAGCTCTCAACCCCCCAGAGTCCAGACCAGCTCAGGTACCCCTCACCTGCTCCAACTGCATTTACAACCACTGAGAGATCAGGTTGGTACTAACTAACATCAGCTGTGTGTGATCCTGTAGAGACTGAACTATCTGCTCAGCAGAGAGAAAGTTTCTCTACCAGGAGGAGACTTTCCCTCCTACAGAGAACACAGAGACACTGAGGAAACAGACCAGGACCCAAACCCAATCCCAGGATAAAGAGGTTCAGTGAATGTGGTGTTGAAGGTGTGGAGGTGGATCAGTGTGTCAGAGGAGACTCTGTAGAAGGACAGAGAGCCAGCAGGACAGTCCACATACACTGCTACTCTACCAGAGGAGGAGGAGAAGGAGGAGGCGGTGATGAGTGTTGCTGTCTTATTGTGACAGACAGAGCAACCATCATCAGAGCAATCCAGTCTCCAGGACTGATCATTCCATCCAAACCTACAATCTCTACTGCCTCCTCTCCTCCTGATTCCTCTGTAACTCACTGATATAGAAACTCTTCCGCTCCACTCAACCTCCCAGTAACAGCGACCAGTCAGACCAGTTCTACACAGCAGCTGATGACAGACATCAAATCTGTCTGGATGTTCAGGATATGGCTGATCCTCCTCCACATGTGTCACCTTCCTGTTGTTGTCAGACAGTTTGAGTTTTCTGTTTACTGTGATTGTGTCGAGTGTGAGTTCACAGGAATCTGATGGAGAGAACAAGACACAATACAGCTGCAGTTATTAATCTATCATCTGTTTGATGATGACATCAGAGATGTGAATGAGTGATGTCACAGTTGGAAGATGGTTGAATGTGTGCTGCTTTGTTTTCATGCATCAAATTCAAAGCACACTTACACTTCCTCAGACCTGGTCTGAACCATCGGACTCCAGCAGGCTCCACCCTGAAAGGAGGAGGGGGGTCAGAGCAGCATGGAAACTTGGACATTACATCGCTCTCATACACAGAGCTTTGTTATTCATGTTCACATGGAGCACTTATTAATCAGCTCATATTCTTTTACTTCAGTGGAGCTTCTTCTGATTGGCCAATGAAAACAGCTCATTATGTTCACGTCATCATGATATATTATTATCAGTATTATATTGACAATCATCATCCATTTCAGACTCAGTTTCCTCTACCAGTCAGTCAGTAAATCAAATGTTTAAACCTGCATCAATTGATTTATTTGTCCACTTGTGGTTCAGTGAAAACAAGCTGTAAACACAACATCTGACATATTATTAGCTTATAAAGTAGTTGTGTACCAACCAGCTGCTTCCTCATCCAGCAGTTCCACATCAACATGATGATTCATCAGTAGTCTTTGTGTCACCTGATGAATGGAAGTCCAATATTCTCTCTATTTTTGCTCTGTTTTTGGTCTCCACCACCTCCTGAGGGAAACATCTGTCTCTGTAGCTGCTAAATGCTCCACTATGTTCACCAGCTAGTCTTTAATTGAGTCTGTCTGCTGTTTGCTGCTTAGCAGGTAGTGAACAGTGGCTTCATTACAGCTTGTTGGATGAAAACAGCTGCTGCTGGAAACACAGACTGATCCAAACAGGAAATGTGCTGCAGAACCAAAACTAGGAGCTAAAGGAGGCTAAAAAGCTCTGTAGAGCTGCAGAGATGGAGACAATTATCTGTGGGTTCAACACCACTACACGACTCTTCACCATTACACAGAGTCAGCTGATCCGTTGTCAATATAGAAGTATTGATTGTTGGATGTTTTGGTTCTGACAAGTGACCTCTTGCGTTTGTGTAATAATGACTGTTGTCTCTCAGACGTAAAGGAGAAAGTAGCTTGAAATCACTACAACACCACAAACTCTCTGATGGAGGAGGTTGGTGTGGATGGTTGGATATACAAAGCTGTTCACATCCCGTCTCCTATAGCAACAGTCAACACTGGTTTCTATTATCTGTAATCTGAGGGTGAAAACATTACAGTTCAAGTCCGTCTGCAGCCACAGAGCACTGCCTGTGTCCCCCTATAACTTTGGTCCAGTCCTAAATAAACCTCTTTGGCCTCTGACACACCATGTCCACAAAGCTGTTGGTTCTTCACTGAGCGTCTGTGGCCGACTGTCACCTGTAGTTTTAACAAGTCGACTCTTATCAGCCAGGGAACTGGCTCTCAGTGCAAAACAAACCAAAACCAGGAACAGAAAAACATTCCTATCGTGATGATTTATCAAGACGGTTCAAACAGATTATTTCTGTCTGTTTGTCTTTTCACAATAATGTCTGGACTAAAGGGCACACACCAGCATCAAAACATCATCTATTGTCTATTGTTTGATATGAGCCCACAAACCTGCAGCGTGACGACGTTCAGTGTTTCCCCTACCATTATATTAGGAGCGCGCCCCCCTATAATAATGTTTTTTAAATTTTATTTTCTATATAGCGCCAGATCACAACAGAAGTCATTTAAGGTTACCTTTCCTATAGAACAGGTCTATAACTTGTTCTTTTATTAAACAAACTAAATAGCCTTGTTATTTATCTTATTTACACAACGGCATGTCATTTCTGTCTTTACATGGTTGCGCGTTTAAAATTCTCCTTTGCTCTCTGTATCGCACACAGCAGAGTTCCGCCCCGATGCGCGCGCACACACACACACACACACACACACACACACACACGTGCGTAAACACACAAACACACACTGCTGTCATTAACACACCTCCCCCCCAAAAAAAAGAAAAAGCTGCAAACCTAGGGGAAAGACTGACGTTGACGCATGTCAACCCACCATGATGCCCGTTAACGTGTCTGGATACACCACTGTCCTATTTTCTAATGTTGAAACAAGACAACGCTCCAGAAAAACATCAGTTTCATCACCTTCCCTCCCTGTTTTGGCTCATTCTGGCTTCTGTTCCCTGACTACTTCTGTCTGTATTGATGGTCTGATGTGGGACACAAACAGTTTGATGAGTCTCTGGTAGTTTGAGGTCAGCTTGGTGTGTCAGGGTCATATTAACCAGGCTGACAGTGTAACAGAGAAAAGGTCTCCAGCTCTACCTCCTCTATCAGACTGATTGTCTGTGGCTGCAGCAAGCCTCTTCATACCTGAGAGTTTCCAGTCTCAAGTGTGGATCCTCCAGTCCAGTACACAACAGCTTCACTCCTGAGTCTCCTGGATGATTGTAGCTCAGGTCCAGCTCTCTCAGATGGGAGGGGTTGGAGCTCAGAGCTGAGATCAGAGAAGCACAACCTTCCTCTGTGATCAGACAGCCTGACAGGCTACAAACACGCAAAACAACACACAAGTCACATGATCTGAGGGAACTGTGAGCGCTGGAAGGTTTATGTTTATTACTGTCATCACCAATCTGTTTGTGTGTACACTTTAAACTTAGTACTTAGTCCAAGAAAAGTAATTCATAGGGTCACCTGAGAGTTTCCAGATCACATTGTGGACTCTCTAGTCCAGCAGACAGCAGCTTCACTCCTGAATCCTGCAGGTTGTTGTTACTCAGGTCCAGCTCTCTCAGACTAGAGGACTTGGAGTTGAGAACTGAGGACAGAGCTTCACAGCTTCTCTCTGAGAGGTTACAGTCACTCAGTCTGAAGAGACAATGATGAAGAGAAAATAAACAATAATTAGAAAAGATAGAGTATTTATGTTATGATCTATGAATCTAACTCTCTCTGTACTTACAGAGCTTTGTTGGAGGCTTTGACCACTGGCAGCAGCCTTACAAGAGCCTCCTCTGAAGCAGAGTATTTCTTCAGGTCAAACACGTCCAGATCTTTTTCTGATGACAGAAAGATGAAGACCAGAGCTGACCACTGAGCAGGAGACAGTTTATCTGTGGAAATACGTCCTGAACTCAGGGACTGTTGGATCTCCTCAATTAGAGAACCATCATTCAGTTCATTCAGACAGTGGAACAGATTGATGCTTTTCTCTGGAGACACATCCTCACTGATCTTCTTCTTGATGTACTGGACTGTTTCCTGATTGGTCTTTGAGCTACTTCCTGTCTGTGTCAGCAGACCTTGTAGGAGAGTCTGATTGGTCTCCAGTGAAAGACCCAGGAGGAAGCGGAGGAACAAGTCCAGGTGTCCATTTGGACTCTGTAAGGCCTTGTCCACGGCACTCTGGTAGAGATGTGTTAGTTCAGGTTTGTCTCTAAGGACTTCAGACAACCGCGAGGTTGTTTGTTCTTCTGACAGCAGATTGACACCAGAGTTGATGAAGATCAGATGGACATGAAGAGCAGCCAGAAACTCTTGAACACTCAGATGGACGAAGCAGAACACCTTGTCCTGGTACAGTCCTTTCTCTTCTCTAAAGATCTGTGTGAACACTCCTGAGTACACTGAGGCTGCTCTGATATCGATGCCACACTCTGTCAGGTCGGATTCATAGAAGATCAGGTTGCCTTTCTGCAGCTGATCAAAAGCCAGTTTTCCCAGAGACTCAGTCATCTTCCTGCTCTCTGGACTCCAGTGTGGATCTGTCTCAGCTCCTTCATCATACTTGACGTTCTTCAGTTTGGATTGAACCACCAGGAAGTGGATGTACATCTCAGTCAGGGTCTTGGGCAGCTCTCCTCCCTCTCTGGTCTTCAACACATCCTCCAGAACTGTAGCAGTGATCCAGCAGAAGACTGGGATGTGGCACATGATGTGGAGGCTTCGTGAGGTCTTGATGTGGGAGATGATCCTGCTGGCCTGCTCCTCATCTTTGAATCTCTTCCTGAAGTACTCCTCCTTCTGTGGGTCAGTGAACCCTCTGACCTCTGTCACCATGCCAACACACTCAGGAGGGATCTGATTGGCTGCTGCAGGTCGTGTGGTTATCCAGAGGCGAGCAGAGGGAAGCAGTTTCCCCCTGAAGAGGTTTGTCAGCAGCACATCCACTGAGGTGGACTCTGTAACATCAGTCAGGATCTTATTGTTGTGGAAGTCCAGAGGAAGTCGACACTCATCCAGACCATCAAAGATGAACAAAACCAGGAACTCTTCAAACCTGCAGATTCCTGCTTCTTTGGTTTCAGTGAAGAAGTGATGAACAAGTTCCACCAAGCTGTACTTTTTCTCTTTCAGCACATTCAGCTCTCTGAAAGTGAATGGAAATGTAAACTGTATGTCCTGGTTGGCTTTGTCTTCAGCCCAGTCCAGAGTGAATTTCTGTGTTAAGACTGTTTTCCCAATGCCAGCCACTCCCTTTGTCATCACTGTTCTGATTGGTTCCTCTCTTCCAGGTAACGGTTTAAAGATGTCTTCTTGTCTGATGGTTGTTTCTGGTCTGTGTGGTTTCCTGGATGCTGTTTCAATCTATCTGACCTCATGTTCATCATTGACCTCTGCAGTCCCTCCCTCTGTGATGTAGAGCTCTGTGTAGATCTGATTCAGAAGGGTTGGGTTTCCTGCTTTAGCGATCCCCTCAAACACACACTGGAACTTCTTCTTCAGGTTAGATTTGAGTTCACGCTGACCAACTGGAGCAAGAAGTCCTGAATGACTTCCTGAATAAAAACAAAGAACATCAATGAATAAATTATTAGACAAATATATCAACATATCTGAATATATTCTGGTCCATCTCTTGAGACTTTATTAAACGTCCCATTTATCCAGCATGTTAAATCTTTAGAGAAATCCTCTTACTGCTCTGCAGACAGTCAGCCACCTCCTCCTGCTTCATTCTCCTCAGGAAGTGCAGTGTGATCTTCACAAATGCCTCTCTGCTGCTCCTCCTCTGTTCTTCATCCTCACCGTCCAGCACCTCCTCATCCTGCCTCTGACTTTCTAAGCATTCTGGGTAATCTGAACTCAGTCCCTTCTGGATCTTCTTCAGCTCGTTTTTCACAAAAGTGACGATGTTCTCCTCCAGCAGCTGCAACAGAATATTCTATGAATGACACAAACTAAAACCATGGAACCAAACATCAGATGTCGGACAGACTGACAATCCACTGGTCTAAAAAGTGCAGCATGGAGATGATTGTGAACAGAATAGCTGTAAAAGTAGTTGTACATTTACAGACCATAAATATGGAGTCCAGGTGTGTTTGATGCTGCTGGGCAGACTGACCTCTGGGAACCTCTGAGCTCTCCTGGTCCTCTCTGTGGAGAAATCATAAAGAATCAACTCACATTGTGTTCGTCCACACAGAGACAAACAAGGTAAAGGTCCATGAAGTGATATCTGGATGTGGATGAGATGAGTCCCTGTAGTGGTAAAGGTTTACTAGTCCTGCTGATCCCACTGAGAATCAACAGCTCAGTCTTTCAGCTCACTGTTTTCTTCACCAGTCAGTTTGGTTTAGTCCCAACAGCTCTACCCAAGCCCTCCATGTAGCTCTCCCTCCCTCACTGTACACTGCTGAAGTGCACTGGAGCAAGGCACCCAGAACCTCCAGCTGCTCCAGTGGAGCGTCTCAGTGTCAGTGTTTGTACTGGGCAGCTCCCAGTATGAAAGAATGACACTAAACCAGTAAAATGTCTCAGTTCAAACATGAATCATCACAGATGAGAAAGTAGGCGGAGTTTGAACTTGTCTCTCAGCTCTCTTTATGTTTTATTCCCTTAACGCCACTTTTTATGTGAACAGCTGTGGTCGACACTATGAATTTCTTCAGGAGAGACTGTCTGAACATGTGAGAAGTTATCTCCATATATATTCCAACAATATCACGTCTCCCTCTCTCTATGATAGACGGCTTTTCCCAACAAATAGAAAAACTTTAGATTTCAGATGTCGTATAAAGTTATTTTCTAGCTTAACCTGACTCTTACTGTCAGTTACAGCTTACATCTGATCAGTACATGGAGGTTGTCCTTTAAAGTCAATGAAATGTTGCTTTGACTGGTCGCTCTTGAAGGACAGACAGCTGGGCTCGGGACAGTCTAGTCTCTGCTGCTGGACCCTGAAAAAGGAAAACAGCACAGAAAAATGTGCATGTTGTAGAAAGACTGAAGATACATTTTAAATCTTTAAAACACAGATAATAACTAGAATTGTTAGAAGTTAGAAATGCCTTATTGTCAGTTATAAATTCTTACCTTCCATCAGAAGATTTTCTAAAATCAAGAGGACGCTCCATGGACGCAACCCACTTCAAGGACACACAACTGGGTTCAGGTCCAGGTTCAGGAGATTCTGGTCTCTGATGGATCCTGAAACGAAGACAGTATTAACATTAGTACATATTGAATAAACTTTGTCCTTGACAAAATAATGAAGAAAAACATGTCATGTGTCCACTTTATTAGGTACATCTGTGAAGTCTAAAACAATTCAATAAAGCAGTGCTGCACTAAATTCTACCTTTATAAAGATGATAATGTTCAGTTTTTTGTGTCAGAAATGTGTTAAATCAGTTCTATGTGTATTACTGAAGTAACAGTTAAAGGTGGTGTTGTACTGGACTACATTCTACTGACTCAGTTAAAGGTGGTGTTGTACTGGACTACATTAGACTGACTCAGTTAAAGGTGGTGTTGTAATGGACTACATTAGACTGACTCAGTTAAAGGTGGTGTTGTATTGGACTACATTAGACTGACTCAGTTAAAGGTGGTGTTGTAATGGACTACATTAGACTGACTCAGTTAAAGGTGGTGTTGTAATGGACTACATTAGACTGACTCAGTTAAAGGTGGTGTTGTAATTAGGGATGGGCATCGTTTGGGTTTTTTCCGATACCGGTGCTAAAACGATACTTTTAAAACGATACCGGTGCCTAAACGGTGCCTGAACCGATACTTTTTTTATTGCCAAGTCAAATTTAACAATATATTTAACTGTTTAAAGTATACTATACATATTAGTGCTGGGCAACGATTACAATTTTTAATCGCATGGAATTTTTGCGATTAATCTCATTGTTATGGCAAAGTTCAATAATTAATTCAAAGGTAGTGTATTGTGCACTTTTATTTTAAAAGTACTGCTATATGAACAAAAGTGCAATAACATTTGGTTTGCAAACACTTTAAACAAATAAGGTTCTTTTTAACAGCAGTATTCCCTTTACACAGTAGCAGTTATATCTCTTCACTATCTGTGCTCAGTGTGTGACTTCATGTGAAACGTTCCACTGCTGTGCAACAGGAATACAATGTTTCAGCACGTTTCATCTAAATGTGTGTCGTCTTCATGACAGAGCATGTGAATGCAGCTCTACTGTTCATCAATATAATGCTGTAACTCAGAGGTGATGATGGTTACCCAGCGATCAAAGAATAAAGACACACTTACGCACAATGTAGGTGTATTTTCCCTTTAACTCACGAGATGCAGGTAGCATGTTTTATACTTAATGTGAATTTAATTCATACTTTGTTGGCATCTTATTCTGAAAATCGGATGTTCCTCTGAAGAAACCGGATGTTGTCTCACGTTAAATCTTTCCGCTAACTTTCAAAGTCCTTCGCTCGCTCCCGATCTGTGCCGTTTGAATGCGTTTACCGTGAATTTCAGCGTATAGGTCACTAACATCTAAGTGTCTGCTGAGTTGACCACGGAGACCTGAGTGTCTGCTAACTTTACCGCAGCGATGTCCAGTAGTCTCCATTCCTCCACCGCTGCCAGTGAGCAACGGACTTTCAAAATAAAAACAGCCACACTTTTGACCGTTTACCTTTCGGCATTTTCTCTGTTAAAAGGTTGATGGCTAGCTAGCTGCTGTAGCTATACAAACGGTAGCTATCGTTACCTGCTGCCAGGACGGAGTCATCAGAGTAGTGTTAAAAAAAAGTATTTCAATCGGCTCAGGCACCGAAAAGAAGCACCGAAATCTGCGTTGCGTTTCGGTCCGGTAGGTATCGGTCGTATAAGTACCGGTTCCATATTGGCACCGGGTTTCGGTACCCAACCCTAGTTGTAATGGACTACATTAGACTGACTCAGTTAAAGGTGGTGTTGTATTGGACTACATCTGACTCAGTTAAAGGTGGTGTTGTATTGGACTACATTATACTGAGAGCTGTGTTTGAGGGTCAGAATATTAGGAACCCCTCTGAATATAATGAAGTCTGGTACAACACCATCAGTAACTTTGACCTCAGTGATAAAACATAATGAACTGAGTGAACTCCTCTGTGACGGTGTCAGTAAAAAGTGTGAACAGTTAGAGATGGTCATCTCACCTCTGAGCCTTGGTCTGGCTGGTTTTAGAAGGAGCGACTCCCTCCTCTCTGTCCTCACACTGATTCATAGCAGAGTCCACACCTTCTCCCAAACATAACAACATTATTTATCTTCATCATGACAAACACACACAGCTCATTCACCTCAATACTAAATACACTCATGGGACAGTTTCCATGTTGTTGTCACTTTGAGCTGCAGAGTCATATCTAAGAAATGACATTCACAATGCTCTTTAGTCTTTTGGCTTAGAAGGAACCAAAGGGACTTTTGAATTCAGTCTCACAACAAGAAGTTCCAGAAATACTTGATGTTTGTCTTCAATGAAGTGAATAGAAATGGAGTTAAAGCTGGAAGCAGCATTGATGGACCCTCCCACCCGTGTGCATGTGGAGAGTTCTGTCTGGATGCTAGTTCAGAAGACGTTGCACTTCCTCGTCTATCAGTCGCTGCGTGAACAAGTCAGATGGTATTTCCTGCGTGGAGCAGCGGTGTCGTCGGCTTAAACCTCCAATGTTTGGAGTTTATCTCTGAATACAATATTAAATGTGAGCCCGTAAAGATGGAAGAATAAACGTAAGCTGTGAATGCGCTTCAGTGTTTGTAACATAACAGACTGTCAAAGTAAAAGCAGCTCTCTAAACTATCTGTGTTTCTCCTGGAGGTCTGACAGTAATCAGATCTCCAGTAAGTAGTAGAATACGTTGGCAGAGGAGTCCAGAGAAAAGGACTGGCAGTGAATCCAGAGGCTGAGAGACAAAAGTGGGCTCAACTTTGCTGTTAGTTGAACCCTTCAATGAAACACTGAGCTTTCATCTGCAGATGTTTAGTGATGTGTTGTCAGAATGTAGTGTGTATCATTTATTGTGACATGTAACCTGAATCTCACCATTTACTACTTTACAGGTCTTTTATACTGATGCCTACCGACATGACTTTAAAAAGCTAATTTCTCCAAACACTTTAAAATCGATATCTTTAAAGGAAACATGTTTTTCAGAGGGTTCGCTCTGTGTTTGGACCTCTGTACTTCTGAAACCCTCATAACGGTTGCCAGTAGGTGGCGCTGTGACTATGAGTTAATATTGGCATGCAGAAGTGCTCAAGCCATGACTCTCATCAAGCATGGCAAGTTTGGGATAGTTTTGACAAAGTACATTCGAGGTACAGCAAATTGATGACTGATGGTGAACCATGTAAAATGGCCGCCACACCTCGTCCTCACCGTTCATGAAACTTAAGCTTTTGATAACTTTTAATCACTAAGGTCTTTTGAATGTTCTGATTAAATATTAAGCTGATGTGATTCATTCTCTAGGGGGAGTTCACTGACGTTCAGCACCTGGAAATAGCAACAAAAAAACCCACAAGAAATGTATACATGAAAAATGGCCGACTTCCAGTTGGGTTTAGACAGTGGCGGGCCGTGCATTTTATACCTGGGCCTTCACTGCTGAAATACCACCTTATAACCACATGATGGCGCCACAGCTAGGGTTATTAGTTTCTTGGGCTGTAACTATATAACGTTACGTATTTGTATTAAACCGTTTGGTACGAGGCTTACAAACTGAACAATACGTTTGAATAATACTAGTGCATTTGGAAAATACAGAAGCTTAAATTGTAGGAAATATAATGTTTTCTGCGCTCAGTAGGAGACAGCGGTCTGTGTGACCTCTGAACCGGAACAAAAAGAACCACTACAAAAAACAGCTGATGCTCCGGGAGTGTTCCGGGAGGCTAGGCTAACTAGCTTAACGGAAAAACAACAGCAGTAACACGCATTCTGCTACACACTCAAGGGCCATTTAGATATTAGATGTAAAAAACGAACCAGTTGACTTACCAAATGGTGATCACATCCTCTATTCTTTGTTGACAAAGATTAATCCCACGGTTAAATCCCAACTGACAAATCCGTTTCTCCTCCTTCAGCCATTGAATGTTAAAAAACAAAGCTAGGTAAAAAAAAATTACAAATCTACACCAAGCAAAATGCAAAAAATATCATAATTTCATTCATATCTTTCAATATGAACTCTCACTACTCCGACTAAGCCTCTGCTGTTAAGTTTCGTTTCACGACAGTCACATGCTCGCCCACTGACCAATCACAGCACAGAATCTCACTGCAGCGCTGCTGCTAATGCTGACGTAGCTGTAGGCCTACAGGCCGCTCTGCTGCGTCTAAGAATCTCAAACTAAAAATCTGATTGGTTGAAGACTATGCCAATCAACAATATCGTCCCCATTTACATAAACTGCACATGGAGGCACTGGTGAGTCTGCAGGCCTGGGGCCTCTCTTCTTACCTAGAGACACAGAGGTGAAATCTGATTGGATAAAAGCTCTACTTAAAACAAGCTGCACTGGAAGCAGAGCAACTGAGGAGCACAGTAGCTGTGCAATGAGAAAATAAGATAGTGGGAAAAATATTTTTAGAAATTATGATACATGTAGTGTATTTAAGAAAAAATATTAAATTATAAAATAGCTATAACTTTGTGATTCTGTTAAGGCCAGCAGAGAAGGCTTTGCAGGCCCTGACGGCCCACCACTGGGTTTAGAGCAGGGGTCTTCAATGTTTTTCAGGCCAAGGATCCCCAAACTGATAGAGAGATGGAGCAGGGACACCCGACTATATATATATTGTATAAAATTGTGTTTTATATTAAACTGGGCCTAGTGCAATGTATAAACATACCTTGTTATTGTGCATTCAATACTAAGCTATTCAAATAATACACAGGTTCATATACTCATATTCAGTGAGTAGGGTGGCCGTGCCACTGCCATTTATAAACATACCTTGTCAGCTGATAACAATGCCAATATCAACATTGTCTGTCAACTGCATGATAATCATGCACACAAGTTATTCAAATTGACATTTTTATTTTAAACATAAATGTGGAAACGAAAATGAGTGATGGCCTATTAGTGCCACTGCCATGCATAAACATACCTGTTATCTTGCATACAATACAGAACTATTAAAATAATGGTAAGATTCATGTTTGGAAAGTTATAGCTAATTTATATTTTTTCTTAAATACACTACATCTATCAATTTATACAAATATTTTTCCCATTATCTTATTTTCTCATTGCACAGCTACTGTCTTCCTCAGTTGCTCTGCTTCCAGTGCAGCTTAGTAGAGCTTTTATCCAATCAGATTTCACCTCTGTGTCTCTAGGTAAGAAGAGAGGCCCCAGGCCTGCAGACTCACAAGTGCCTCCATGTGCAGTCTGAGTGAATGGGGACGATATTGTTGATTGTCATGGTGTTCAACCAATCAGATCTTTAGTTTGACAAGTTGGGCGTATTCTTTGATGTGCCAGAGCCTGCTAGCTGGCCTATAAACACGTCAGCATTAAGTGCAGCTGGAGCAGCTCTGCAGTAAGATTCTGTGCTGCGATTGGTCAGTGGGCGAGTATGTGACTATTGTGAAACGAAATTTACAGCAGAGGTTTAGTCGGAGTAGTAAGAGTTCAAATTGAAAGATATGGAAGAAATTATATTTTTTGCATTTAGCTTGGTGTAGATTTTTTCTTTTTTTTACCTAGCTTTACTTTTTTACACTCAATGGCTGAAATTGGAAGAGAAACGGATTTGTGAGTTGGCATTTAACCGTGGGATTAAACTCTTTGTCAACAAAGAAAGGAGGATGTGATCACCATTTGGTAAGTCAACTGGTTCGTTTTTTTACATCTAATATCTGAATGGCCCTTGAGTGTGTAGCAGAATGCATGTTGGCTGCTGTTGTTTTTCCGTTAAGCTAGTTAGCCTAGCCTCCCAGAACACTTGCGGAGACCCAGTTGTTGTTGTTCTGGTTCAGAGGTCACACAGACCGTTGTCTCCTACGTGAGCGCAGAAAACATTATATTTCCTCAAATTTAAGCTTCTGCATTTTCCAAATGCACTAGTATTATTCAAACGTATTGTTCGGTTTGTAAGCCTCGTACCGAAAGGTATAATACGAATACGTAACGTTATATAGTTACAGCCCAAGAAACGAATAATAACCCTAGCTGTGGCGCCATCATGTGGTTATAAGGTGGTATTTCAGCAGTGAAGGCCCAGGTATAAAATGCACAGCCCGCCACTGATACATCTATGTGAAACATACTGCAAGGGCTGCATGGTCTAAGTTTAGTAAGGGGGGCTATAGAGCCGACTTAACTTTGAAGCATTAAAACCACATCAGATAAAAACATTCAGGACTTTAAATGTGAGACCAGTTGGGTTCTGTTTGGAGCATCTTTAGCCTCGGAAACACCTTCGTAGTTCTTAATTCATAACTTTATGATCTTTTGATCACTTTTCACTATAAAAGGTCACAAGAGCAGATTGATCAGGTTACATTTCTAGGAGTTAACGTACCTTAATAATAATCAATATTAACAATAATGATGATGATACTAATAATCATAATTAATAAAATGTGAATTATAACAACACTATTAAAACATTAGAATAACAATAATATTCATAATCATAATAATGATAATAAACAGAAGAATAATAATAATAATAAACAGAACAATAGCTCCTCTAAATCAAAATGGAGTTTCATTTGTACAGTATTACGTCATTGTCTGCTCTAAAGCTAACGCACATCCCTTAAGAGTACTTCCAGTCCGGATTTCAAAGTAAAGGATCGCGCGTCTTTTAGTTTATGTTATTTGGGATTAAGGAATAGAACAGTAATTTAAGAGCCTATTTGGTCTCAGTATTATTTAGACTACAGTCAGTACTAAAATAAAGTACTTTTACTGTGTATTTATTGAATCCCACATTAAAGTTAGACAAAAAGAACGAATCTTGATCTGTGGAAGGAATTTGACATTAGATTCTTCAAATAGTACACAGTAAAATACTTCATATTATATCTGACTTTAGTCATAATAATAAATAATAGGATCGTAAATTTCTCTTCTGTTCCTTAATCCCAAATAATTTACGTGATTCTTTACTTTGAAATCCAGACCGGAGGTACTCCTTGGAGGGATGTGCAGTAGCTTTAGAGTGGACGATGACATCATACTGTACATACTAAACTTCACTTTAAATCTATTTGTATTCAGCTGACTGAAGAAAATCATCAAGTATGTCTGTAACTTCTTCTCGCGAGACTGAATTCAAAAGTCACTTTGGTTCCTTCCACGAGGAAAGAAGGAGCGACTCGCGGACTGAAGACTTTCTGACGTACGTGTTGCTCAATCTGTTCTTCTTCACTGGTCCTCCTCTGAAGTCCACTTGAACTAGTTTCTGCTGGACCTGAAGGACCAAAGAGTCCTCCAAGAGTCCCACAGTGGAAAGAGTCGCTTACTAACCTTCAGATACTGCGGTCAAGTGGTCCGTCATCTGCGGACCCTCGGTCACGTCAGCCGGCGTTTGAAATGTAATGCTTTTCTATTCGTGGTGTTACGGTACGGGTGCTTGGATAGCCCAAAAAGCCCGGAAATAGATCAATATTTCATCAATAATTTGTCTAATTTGATATAACAAGTAAAAAACAACGTCATTTTGTAAATTAAGTGAAATACAACAATAAAATGATCTGAAATTACACTGCTGTATAATCTTTAATTGAAAAAGGGTTCGAAAACTATAATATTACCTAATAATAATCTTTGATCTGTAAAAAAAATTTCCTTCATTGGTTAGCTAAAATTCTGTTCATGATGACCCCATATATCTCCATGTCAAATGTAATGTAATCTTACTGTATAGTTTTTGAGAGAAGTACATGTAAAGTTAGCTCAAATGACATTCTGATATTAATAATTTCCCTATATTTGACATTTTATTAAAATTAATCCTTTAGAGGTTATGTCAATATTTCACTGGATTCTTGTTTATATCGACCCTTGCTATGCCCATGTATAATTTCATGAGATATCACTTTCTTTGAAAATGCTTTCTTACACAAGGAACATAAAATAGATGCTGATCCGACTGCATATGCAAACCGCAGAGAAGCAACAAATTGTAAAACAAAAAAAACCTTTTATCTTAGTCTTGCCTCGTTATTTATTATATTACCTGGATACGCAAAGAACAAAAGAGGCATTCATTATACATTCATAAAGCATTAAAAAAAAATCACTATTATTTTATTTTTTTTGTTGGGGATTGAAAATTTAAATTAAAAGAAGTCATATCTGGACCCTTACAGACCCCTACACTTTACTTTACAAAAAGGGTCAGAGCAGACTCTATCTGCTGAGGATATCTTGAGGTCTTTTGGAGTACAGGGAGCACTCCTGAGAACCTTCTTTGACTCTGTGGTGGCATCAGCCATCTTTTATGGAGTGGTCTGCTGGGGCAGGAGCATCTTGACAGCTGACAGGAACAGACTAATATCAGAATGTCATTTGAGCTAACTTTACATGTACTTTTTTCAAAAACTGTACAGTAATATCTCTTTAAATTATACATGGGCATAGCAAGGGTCGTCATAAACGAGAATCCAGTGAAATATTGACATAACCTCTTAAGGATTCATTTTAATAAAATGGCAAATATGGGGAAATTATTAATATCTGAATGTCATTTGAGCTAACTTTACATGTACTTCTCTCAAAAACTATACAGTAAGATTACATTACATTTGACATGGAGATATATGGGGTCATCATGAACAGAACTTTAGCTAACCAATGTAATATTATAATTTTCTAACCTTTTTTCAATTAAAGATTATACCGCAGTGTAATTTCAGATTATGTTATTGTTGTATTTCACTTAATGTACAAAATGACGTTGTTTTTGACTTGTTATATCAAATTTGACAAATTATTGATGAATTTTGATGTATTTCTGGGCTTTTTGGGCTATCCAAGCACCCGTACCGTAACACCACGAATAGACGAGCATTACATTTCAAACGCCGGCTGACGTGACCGAGGTTCCGCAGATGACGGACCACTTGACCGCAGTCTTCAGATGCAGAGAAGAAGAAGCTGCGACACTACGATCTCCCAAAGTGAAACTAAAGTGGGACAGGAAGGGAGGGACCGTCATGAGGACACCGGAGCCAGTTCGACATGTTGCTTTGCATTTAAATTAATATCAAACAATATCCACATCAGCGATCATTCAATAAGGTTCCAAATATGAATCCATGTGTAGAAATATAAAAATAAACAGTGTGAATCACGAGGCATCGAGAAGAAGAAAGAAAGCAGAAATAAAGCAGATATTTCCCCACAAATCTTTCTGCTGTTTGACTAAAGACCATTTCTGATGTGATGAGAAAAACTATTATAAATGGTTGATGACGCAAACAAAGGAGGGCTCAGGGTACAAGTATCTTAATTGCATCCCCGTTTCCCTCACTTGGCTCCTTTCCTTGCGTCTTAGTCCCTCCCACCAGGGATGCATGGAGAGACGCAAGGAAACCATGCGAGGAGAGAGGAAACGAGGAAATATATTTTAAGAGACATGAGATGTCCTTTCCTCAGTTGCGTCACATGAAGCAACGTCTGTTTCTGATGACAGAGGATCAGCTGATCACAACTGGATCAGCTGTCAGTCGGCTTTAACAGCTGGAGAGACTTTAGGGAAGTTTGAGTCTGTTCACATGATCACTGTACTTAATAATAGTAACTAATATACTAATAACTAATAAAGACACAGTTATCATCACTGTAGAGGTGTTTCTCTCTGTAGTGTTATCAAACTGTGTCTGTGTTCTGTTTATAAGATCAGGATCGATTTCTACCGGCAGAATGTTTTCGTCTTATTGATGACTTATTTGCATCGGTACGTTTTGAAATTGTGACTGGGACGTCATTATTAAATAACCCAGAATATGATTATTGTTTCTCTTAAATGATAAAACTCATCAAACACTCTGAATGAACAGCCTCACGTGACTGAATGAAATGATGATTAATGATGTAAAAAGCTCTCTGATTTTAATTGTTTCCATAATAAAAGTTATTGAGGGAAACATCAGATCACGAAAACACAAATCTTTCTAATGAATGAAGAAAGTTGTTTGTGGTTCTTTTGTTGTTCAGACTACAATGAACATCTATTTAAACCAGACAGTGAATCAGAAAACATATCAAATATAAACTTTAATCTGATGTGTCGGCCCTTAAAACACTTCCTGGAAGTCTGTTCTCGTGGTTCCTCGCTCATGGCTCCTCGGAGATCCCTCCTCCCTCCTCGATCCTCGCTCCTCAGAGTTAAATAAGAGCTTTGGGACGGCCGTCAATATGGCGGAGCAGAACAACTTCCGGTTCGAGCGAGGATCGAGGAGCGAGGAAATGACAATTAAGAGACTTGTATCCTCAGTATAATGATTGTGAAAAACTTTATGACACAGGACATGTTGGTGTGTCACATTCCAAAAGGTACCAGGGTCCACTTCAGATCTGAACTTATGGAAAAACCTCTGGGGAAACAGGCCCACACTTTTCTTTGTCGTAAACTTGGTTTATTAGTTTTCCTTTAGGAGTCCAAATGTCAAAGACACTTCCTCTGACCCTTCCCAATAACACACACACACACAACTAAATCAAACACTAACAATGACATATTTAAGAGCAATGGTTAAATACTATGTTTCGACAGAGTAGTGAAGTATTATCAGAAGTATGAAGAGTCAAAGTAGTCCTGATGCAGAGTGGACCCTGTTCTATTATCATATATTTCTATTATTATATTATTGTCATGTGAATGTTGTAGCTGCTGCAGATGGAGCTAACGCTAACTACTTCTTCTACTGTTTGCTAGTTGAATCAGCAGTAATGCATCAGATCTGATGATGGATGTGAAATGTTAAAGGCTCACCTGTAGTCCACCCACTCAGGTGAGTTAACTGCTGTTGTCTCATCAGTGTGGAGCTTGATTGACAGCTCCCTTGTTCTACCTGTTGGGGGCGGGGCAATTTACCCACTTATCAATGCAGATAGTTTAATGACATCCCATAATTCCCAGCACAGCTCCACCCAACTTCCACCTGACTAGAGGTCTAATCAGCCTGCGTGATTGAAAACAGCTGTGTGGCTGTGCAGCAACTTTCATTTGTAAAGTAACTGCTGTCAGATACATGTAGTGCAGTAAAAAGTACAGCATGTACCTCTGGGATGTAGTGGAGTACAAGTATCAAGTAGTACAACATGGAGATACTGCAGTAAAGTACAAGAAGTAGTTGTCTTTGGGAGTGAAAGCAGCTTCACATCTGGACTTTGAAGAAGTGGAACATCTGGAACTACACTTTGATCCAGATATGGATTCTGTCTGTTCTTCCCTGTTGCATTCTGCTGCTACACACTAAAAACAGACAGGAAGTGGGGAGCTTTATTCTGAAAGGATTCAAAGGAAACGCTAGTATGCTGTTGTATGTATTAATATGAACAGTGTTGAGTGGAGAGTGGAGTTGAGCAGAAAACAAGAGTTATTTCGTTCAGAGTGAAAAGCTGCAGATTATTGAATCTTTTATCTGTTTGACGTCAGACTAATGTGACACTATCTCTACTATACTAAAGCCAATGAAAAGGTGTACAGTCTCACTGCCTAAACGATACCCTGATAAACGATTAGATGCAAGTCTGACCCCTAGTGTTTCACCAAAAACACAACAGCTAATGTCTAAATCCTGTAATCACATGCAACACCAAGCATCATCAACCAGCAAGGCATCAAAACAATCTGAGCCAACCCAGTTAATAAATCACATAATATTGAACAACACAATTTAACCTAAGTTTGTAGCAGATCTGTTATTCATATTCATATCCAATCATTCACTGCTGTCAGCCTCTACCAAGAGAAGAGCTCTCTTACCTTATGGAGACTACACAGACACCCTCAGACTGGACTTAGGTTGGAATGTACAAAATACAAACCGGTTTTATTTGGTTCATACAATAAAAAGATTAAAGGTGACAAAAACAAATGATGTAAAAAGTAAATAAAATAAAAGATAAAATGTCAAAAACATCAAAAGTGAAGATCAACAATAAGCCTTGTCAAAAAGACTCCAAACCAGAAGCCTGAAAAGAAGCCTAAAAAAGCCAAGTCCTGATTTTTCGTTGTCTCCTCCTATTTCTACCTTTTTACTTGGAGCATCTTTAACCTCCTGGTCCATATATGGTCGACAACTAAACATAAGTAAATCATTGGATGAAGCTGTTTACGTAGTCTTATAATTCATGACAGACTTCTTTAAGTTAACACGTATTTCTCAGGTTCCTGTCTGGTCTTCCTGGTGGAACATCAGTCAGGATGTCTCCTAAACAGTTACCATGGTTACAGCATCTGCACTTACATCCTGTTTCCTATGCTGAGTCTGACAAAGATCAGAGCAAAGTATGTTAAACCAAGATTATCTCATTTACTCATCTTAACCATTCGTGATTATAAAAGGATATATGATCACACATTAATACATGAATGAAAATCACTTAAACATTATCATCATTAAATGAACACATGATCAGTAAAAATACTAATCAAAGAATGAAAAGTAAAATCATGAAAGATTACAAATTATAATATATTTTCATTGAATAAACAGATGAGTTGGTTCTTGATCAGTAGTTTGGTTCAAACTTCCTTTGTCTCTCTTTTGATTTGTTTCTATGAGTTTCCCCAAAATAGCACACAGCCAGTGATGAATGAAGTAAAAGTGAACAATATAATGTGAAGAATGAAGCTGGATTTAACAAATGCTTCATTTTCTGCAGTGTTGTGATGGATTTGGAAATTTTTGCTTTGACATGATGTGGTTTATTATCTAGAATCATCCAAAACGTCACTAATCAAAGTTTGTTAATTTGTTACAAGATGATCAAAAATGATGAATTTAGTTTGTTCAAATCAAAACAACTCTTTACAAGTTGTGATTCTTTTTCCACAGGTGCTGAATTTGATCCAGAAAGACTCTTGTTTGACATTCGTAGGTTTTTCTTCACACAAACACATTTTTCAAGACAACAAAGTTCAGTTTTATACACGCACTAAAACATGTTACACAGCTTCTCTCAGACAACAGATCATTTCAGGTAATTACATGGACCTCGTTCAGCTCTTTCAGACATCCATCTGCAACACCACAAGTCCCAGAGAGCTCTCAACCCCCCCAGAGTCCAGACCAGCTCAGGTACCCCTCACCTGCTCCAACTGCATTTACAACCACTGAGAGATCAGGTTGGTACTAACTAACATCAGCTGTGTGTGATCCTGTAGAGACTTAACAGAGAGAAAGTTTCTCTAGCAGGAACACAGAGACACTGAGGAACCAGACCAGAACCTCAACCCAAACCCAGGATAAAGAGGTTCAGTGAATGTGGTGTTGAAGGTGTGGAGGTGGATCAGTGTGTCAGAGGAGACTCTGTAGAAGGACAGAGAGCCAGCAGGACAGTCCACATACACTGCTACTCTACCAGAGGAGGAGGAGGTGGTGATGGATGTTCTTGTCTTATTATGATAGACATAGTAACCACCATCAGAGCACAACAGACTCCAGGACAGATCATTCATTCCAAACCAACAGTCTTCACTGTCTCCTCTCCTTCTGATTCCTCTGTAACTCACCGATATATCAACCTCTCCGCTCCACTCGACCTCCCAGTAACAGCGACTAGTCAGACCAGTGCTACACAGCAGCTGAGCACACTCATCAAATCTGTCTGGATGATCAGGATACGACTGATCCTCCTCCACATATGTCACCTTCCTGTTGTTGTCAGACAGTTTGAGTTTTCTGTGTACTGTGTTTGTGTTGAGTGTGAGTTCACAGGAATCTGATGGAGAGAAAAAGACACAATACAGCTGCAGATATTAATCTATCATCTGTTTGATGACATCAGAGATGTGAATGAGTGATGTCACAGTTTGAAGATGCTTTGTTTTCATGAATCAAATTCAAAGCACACTTACACTTCCTCAGACCTGGTCTGAACCATCGGACTCCAGCAGGCTCCAGCCTGAAAGGAGGAGGGGGGTCAGAACAGCATGGAAACATGGACATTACATCGCTCTCATACACAGAGCTTCGTTATTCATGTTCACATGGAGCATGATCAGCTCATACTCTTTTACTTCAGTGGAGCTTCTTCTGATTGGCAGATGACGACAGCTCATTATGTTCACTTACTGATTATATTATTATCAGTATTATATTGACAATCATCATTCATTTAGTTTCCTCTACCAGTCAGTCAGTAAATCAAATGTTTAAACCTGCATCAATTGATTTCTTTGTCCACTTGTGGTTCAGTGAAAACAAACTGTAAACACTGAAATATTATCAGCTTATAAAGTAGTTGTGTCTAACATGATATCAACCAGCTGCTTCCACATCCAGCAGTTACACATCAACATGATGATTCATCAGGAGCCTTTGTGTTTGTGTCACCTGATGAATGGAAGTCGAATATTCTCTCTATTTTAGCTCTGTCATCCTCTGTCCCAGGATTATTACAGTTCAAGTCTGTCTGCAGCCACAGAGCACTGCCTGTGTCCCCCCATAACTTTGGTCCAGTCCTAAATGAACCTCTTTGGGCTCTGACACACCATGTCCACAATCAGCTGTTGGTGCTTCAATGAGCTGTACCTGAGAGTTTCCAGTCTCCAGTGTGGATCCTTCAGTCCAGCAGACAGCAGCTTCACTCCTGAGTCTCCTGGATGATTGTAGCTCAGGTCCAGCTCTCTCAGATGGGAGGGGTTGGAGCTCAGAGCTGAGGCCAGAGAAGCACAGCCTTCCTCTTTGATCAGACAGCCTGACAGCCTACAAACACAAAAAACAACACACATGTCACATAATCTAAGGGAACTGTGAGGGCTGGAAGTTAACTGCAATACTGTCAGATACTGTGGGGTTACATTAATATGGTTACTGATTGTTTTCTAGTCACAACCAAGCACCCACTAATGTCCATCAACAATCTGACAGCATTAATGATAACTCTCTGATATTTCAAGTTGTGACAGCAGAGTGAGAAAAAAAGACTGAAATTTGTTTAATTTATACTTTGAAAATATTAGAAACTAAATAAACGCAATTGGTTTAAAAGCATGCAAGCAGAGACACAATCATATGAAGGTTAAGAGTTTATCCATTAATCTAAATCAGGATTAAGGTGGTCATCAGTGGAAAATATTGATGAATCCTGACCTGAGAGTTTTCATTTCACAGTGTTGACTCTCCAGTCCAGGAGACAGCAGTTTTACTCCTGAATCCTTCAGGTCGTTGTTACTCAGGTCCAGCTCTCTCAGACTAGAGGACTGGGAGCTGAGAACTGAGGACAGAGCTTCACAGCTTCTCTTTGAGAGGTTACAGCCACTCAGTCTGAAGAGAACAATCAACAAGAAGAAAAATAACATTTGTTTTAAAATTATGAGTCTTGACTAAAGTACAATCAGAAAGAACAAAGATCATTTGTTAAATGAAAGTGGATACAATTATTTCTGTTCTTCTCTAAGGGAGAGAGAGAGAGAGAGATTAAACTTCATATTCTAATTTCATGTTGGTTACGTTCTAAAGCATAAATAAACAACCATCAAACTCTCAGCAGATCGTCACTTTAGAGACAGACATTCAAGTTTTCAGTCTCTTTTCCACCTCTGTTTTTCTCCTTTTCATTCATTAATTATATAAAACATAACATCACAAAGCATAAATAAAAGGAATAGGATGACCCTGTGATGTTGTATCGTGAATGAAAACTGTGTTTCAAATGCTGTCATTGTTTATTAATCCACTGTGTATGAAATTTGTCTGTTCTACAAGGTTCATATGATGTGATGGAAATTCAAAAGAGGACTTTTGGACCCTAGTTTAGTCTCTGAGTTTAGTTCTTCTGGTTCCATAGTTGTTAATTTCCTGGTGAAAAAAGGGTTCATGAAATCTGAAATCCTGATGAACAAATTCAAAGATTGAGAAAGAGAGAGGCTGTTTACACTGCATGGAGCTGATAGTTTAGAAACACATTTAAATCATTTCAGACAAACTAACTTGATCTGACCTGAGATTTTCCATTGTCCAGTTTGGACTCTCCAGTCCAACAGACAGCAGCTGTACTCCTGAATCCCGCAGGTCGTTGTTACTCAGGTCCAGCTCTCTCAGACTAGAGGACTGAGAGCTGAGAACTGAGGACAGAGCTTCACAGCTTCTCTTTGAGAGGTTACAGACACTCATTCTGAAAAGACAACAATCAGCAAGAATAAAAATAACATTTGTGTTCAAATGAAATTCTCTTTGATAATGAATCTGGACTAAAGTACAATCAGAAAGATAATTTGTTCAGTGAAAGTGAATACAATTCTTGCTCTTCTACTCAAAGCAAGATAAATATTCAGTTCATTGTACTCTACTGTAGACAGGAACTACTGTAGTATCAATATCAGGATGAGGGGTGGATATTTAACATTGTTTATTAGTGTTAAATACAAAGTTGGACTTTTCTGTTGTCTTCCTTACTCGTTTGTGTGTGTGAGTGAGTGAGTGAGTGAGTGAGTGAGGGAGAGAAATTGAACTTCATAATCTTATTTCATGTCGGTTAGGTTCTAAAGCAGAAATAAACAACCATCAAACTTTCAGCAGATCGTCACTGTAGAGACAGACATTCAAGTTTTCAGTCTCTTTTCCACCTCTGCTTTTCTCCTTTTCATTCATTAACTATATCAAACATAACATCACATAGCAATAATAAGAGGAACAACAGGATGACCCTCTGATGTTTTATTGTGTTTCAAGCGCTGTTATTGTTATTTAATCCACTGTGAATAAAATGTGTCTGTTCTACAAGGTTCTTATGATTTGACAGAAATTCAAAAGAGGACTTTTGGTCACTAGTTTAGTTCCTCTGGTTCCATAGTTCTGGTTAATTTCCTGGTAAAAAGGGGTTCATGAAATCTGAAATCCTGATGAACAAATTCAAAGATTGAGAAAGAGAGAGGCTGTTTACACTGCATGGAGCTGATAGTTTAGAAACATATTTAAATCATTTCAGACAAACTAACATGATCTGACCTGAGAATTTCCAATTTACTCTTTGGACTCTCTAGTCCAGGAGACAGCAGCTTCACTCCTGAATCCCGCAGGTCGTTGTTACTCAGGTCCAGCTCTCTCAGACTAGAGGACTGGGAGCTGAGAACTGAGGACAGAGCTTCACAGCTTCTCTCTGAAAGGTTACAGCCACTCAGTCTGAAGAGAAAATGATGAAGAAAAAATGAGCAATAAGTAGAAAAGATAGAATTTAAGTAATGATATATGAATCTAACTCTCTCTGTACTTACAGAGCTTTGTTGGAGGCTTTGACCACTGGCAGCAGCCTCAGAAGAGCCTCCTCTGAAGCAGAGTATTTCTTCAGGTCAAACACGTCCAGATCTTTTTCTGATGACAGTAAGATGAAGACCAGAGCTGACCACTGAGCAGGAGAAAGTTCATCTGTGGAGAGACGTCCTGAACTCAGGGACTGTTGGATCTCCTCCTCTAGAGAACGATCATTCACTTCATTCAGACAGTGGAACAGATTGATGCTTTTTTCTGGAGCCACATTCTCACTGATCTTCTCCTTGATGTACTGGACTGTTCTCTTATTGGTATGTGAGCTACTTTCTGTCTGTGTCAGCAGACCTCGTAGGAGAGTCTGATTGGTCTGCAGTGAAAGACCCAGGAGGAAACGGAGCAACAAGTCCAGGTGTCCATTTGGACTCTGTAAGGCCTTGTCCACGGCACTCTGGTAGAGATGCTTTGGTTTAGGTTTGTCTCTAAGGACTTTAGAAAACCAGGAGGTCGTTTGGTCTTCTGACAGTAGATTGACACCAGAGTTAATGAAGGTCAGATGGACATGAAGAGCAGCCAGAAACTCCTGAACACTCAGATGGACGAAGCAGAACACCTTGTCCTGGTACAGTCCTTTCTCTTCTCTAAAGATCTGTGTGAACACTCCTGAGTACACTGAGGCTGCTATGATGTCGATGCCACACTCTGTCAGGTCGGATTCATAGAAGATCAGGTTGCCTTTCTGCAGCTGATCAAAAGCCAGTTTTCCCAGAGACTCAGTCGTCTTCCTGCTCTCTGGACTCCAGTGTGGATCTGTCTCAGCTCCTCCATCATACTTGACCTTCTTCAGTTTGGACTGAACCACCAGGAAGTGGATGTACATCTCAGTCAGGGTCTTGGGCAGCTCTCCTCCCTCTCTGGTCTTCAACACATCCTCCAGAACTGTAGCAGTGATCCAGCAGAAGACTGGGATGTGGCACATGATGTGGAGGCTTCGTGAGGTCTTGATGTGGGAGATGATCCTGCTGGCCTGCTCCTCATCTTTGAATCTCTTCCTGAAGTACTCCTCCTTTTGTGGGTCAGTGAACCCTCTGACCTCTGTCACCATGCCATCACACTCAGGAGGGATCTGATTGGCTGCTGCAGGTCGTGTGGTTATCCAGAGGCGAGCGGAGGGAAGCAGTTTCCCCCTGAAGAGGTTTGTCAGCAGCACATCCACTGAGGTGGATTCTGTAACATCAGTCAGGATCTTATTGTTGTGGAAGTCCAGAGGAAGTCGACACTCATCCAGACCGTCAAAGATGAACAAAACCAGGAACTCTTCAAACCTGCAGATTCCTGCTTCTTTGGTTTCAGTGAAGAAGTAATGAACAAGTTCCACCAAGCTGTACTTTTTCTCTTTCACCACATTCAGCTCTCTGAAAGTGAATGGAAATGTGAATTGTATGTCCTGGTTGGCTTTGTCTTCAGCCCAGTCCAGAGTGAACTTCTGTGTTAAGACTGTTTTTCCAATGCCAGCCACTCCCTTTGTCATCACTGTTCTGATTGGTTCCTGTCTTCCAGGTAACGGTTTAAAGATGTCTTCTTGCCTGATGGTTGTTTCTGGTCTGTGTGGTTTCCTGGATGCGGTTTCAATCTGTCTGACCTCATGTTCATCATTGACCTCTGCAGTCCCTCCCTCTGTGATGTAGAGCTCTGTGTAGATCTGATTCAGCAGGGTTGGGTTTCCTGCTTTAGCGATCCCCTCAAACACACACTGGAACTTCTTCTTCAGGTTAGATTTGAGTTCACGCTGACAAACTGCAGCAACAAGTCCTGAATGAACACACAATAAAGAAGATCAATAAGTCAAAGAATATAATTCAACATGTCATTTCCTCAAAGAATGAGTCTATGAATATATTTTGGTCCATCTCTTGAGACATTACTAAACGTCCCATTTATCCAGCATGTTAAATCTTGAGAGAAATCCTCTTACTGCTCTGCAGACAGTCAGCCAGCTCCTCCTGCTTCATTCTCCTCAGGAAGTGCAGTGTGATCTTCACAAATGCCTCTCTGCTGGTCCTCCTCTGCTCTTCATCCTCACCGTCCAACAGCTCATCGTCCTCCTTCTGACTCTCCAAGCATTCTGGGTAATCTGAACTCACAACCTTTTGGATCTTCTTCAGCTCGTTCTTCACAAAGGAGAAGATGTTCTCCTCCAACAGCTGCAACAGAATATTCTATGAATGACACAAACTAAAACCATGGAACCAAACATCAGATGTTGGACAGACTGACAATCCACTGGTCTAAAAAGTGCAGCATGGAGATGATTGTGAACAGAATAGCTGTAAAAGTAGTTGTCCATGTACAGACCATAAATATGGAGTCCAGCTGTGTTTGATGCTGCTGGGCAGACTGACCTCTGGGAACCTCTGAGCTCTCTTGGTCCTCTCTGTGGAGGAATCATGAAGAATCAGCTCACATTGTGTTCGTCCACACAGAGACAAACAAGGTAAAGGTCCATGAAGTGATATCTGGATGTGGATGAGATGAGTCCCTGTAGTGGTAAAGGTTTACTAGTCCTGCTGATCCCACTGAGAATCAACAGCTCAGTCTTTCAGCTCACTGTTTTCTTCACCAGTCAGTTTGGTTTAGTCCCAACAGCTCTACCCAAGTCCTCCATGTAGCTCTCCCTCCCTCACTGTACACTGCTGAAGTGCACTGGAGCAAGGCACCCAGAACCTCCAGCTGCTCCAGTGGAGCGTCTCAGTGTCAGTGTTTGTACTGGGCAGCTCCCAGTATGAAAGAATGACACTAACCAGTAAAATGTCTCAGTTCAAACATGAATCATCACAGATGAGAAAGTAGGCGGAGTTTGAACTTGTCTCTCAGCTCTCTTTATGTTTTATTCCCTTAACGCCACTTTTTATGTGAACAGCTGTGGTCGACACTATGAATTTCTTCAGGAGAGACTGTCTGAACATGTGAGAAGTTAAAAACAGCACAGAAAAATGTGCATGTTGTAGAAAAACTGAAGATATATTTTAAATCTTTAAACACAGACAATAACTAGAATGGTTAGAAGTTAGAAATGCCTTATTGTCAGTTATAAATTCTTACCTTCCATCAGAAGATTTTTTTAAATTAAGAGGCTGCTCCATGGATGCATTACTCTTCAAGGACACACAGCTGGGTTCAGGTCCAGGTTCAGGAGATTCTGATCTCTGATGGATCCTGAAACGAAGACAGTATTGACACTAGTACATATTGAATAAACTTTGTCCTTGACAAAATAATGAAGAAAAACATGTCATGTGTCCACTTTATTAGGTACATCTGTAAAACAATTCAATAAAGCAGTGCTGCACTAAATTCTACCTTTACAAAGATGATAATGTTCCGTTTTTTGTATCAGAAATATGTTAAATCAGTTCTATGTGTATTACTGAAGTAACAGTTAAAGGTGGTGTTGTACTGGACTACATTCTACTGACTCAGTTAAAGGTGGTGTTGTAATGGACTACATTAGACTGACTCAGTTAAAGGTGGTGTTGTAATGGACTACATTAGACTGACTCAGTTAAAGGTGGTGTTGTACTGGACTACATTAGACTGACTCAGTTAAAGGTGGTGTTGTACTGGACTACATTAGACTGACTCAGTTAAAGGTGGTGTTGTACTGGACTACATTCTACTGACTCAGTTAAAGGTGTTGTTGTAATGGACTACATTCTACTGACTCAGTTAAAGGTGGTGTTGTAATGGACTACATTAGACTGACTCAGTTAAAGGTGGTGTTGTATTGGACTACATTCTACTGACTCAGTTAAAGGTGTTGTTGTAATGGACTACATTCTACTGACTCAGTTAAAGGTGCTGTTGTACTGGACTACATTAGACTGACTCAGTTAAAGGTGCTGTTGTATTGGACTACATTCTACTGAGAGCTGTGTTTGAGGGTCAGAATATTAGGAACCCCTCTGAATATATTGAAGTCTGGTACAACACCATCAGTAACTTTGACCTCAGTGATAAAACATAATGAACTGAGTGAACTCCTCTGTGACGGTGTCAGTAAAAAGTGTGAACAGTTAGAGATGGTCATCTCACCTCTGAGCCTTGGTCTGGCTGGTTTTAGAAGGAGGGACTCCCTCCTCTCTGTCCTCACACTGATTCATAGCAGAGTCCACACCTTCTCCCAAACATAACAACATTATTTCTCTTCATCATGACAAACACACACAGCTCATTCACCTCTATACTAAATACACTCATGGGACAGTTTCCATGTTGTTGTCACTTTGAGCTGCCAAGTCATATCTAAGAAATGACATTCACAATGCTCTTTAGTCTTTTGGCTTGTTTGAAGACTAGAGGAAGACACTTCAAGTGGCTTTTTATTGGCCTGTCTTCGGGGATGACGTCACTTATCACTTCTATTTGACTGACTTTGAAAAGCTCTTCAACGTTTGAAATGTTCCTCTGTTTCCAAGTCTACTACATCCAGTCAGAGCATGAAGCAGCTCGTCCAACAATCCAAAATCAGTCATGTCACCTTGTTAGCTGATGCTGAATTCACATCTCTTTGTACCTTCATGTGCAGAGGAACCAATGAGAGCTGAAAGCATCAGTCCAATCATTGATCAGCACATCAGCACTCACTCATCTTCTACAATATCAGAGGTCTTCAACAGGGGGGTCATGAATTATTATTCTTTTCATTTCTTTTTTTCCCCACAAATTTCAATGTCTTTAAATACACATTAACATGAATCCAACATATTGTAGCGAATGGATAAATGGAGGCAGAAGATGTTATCTTTCAGTCAAAAATGCACACATTCAGCGAAACACAGGAGGTCTCTCAAGCTGGGCACTGGTTCACTCACAGCTGGAGACTAGCCTGGACACAGGGTACATGCCAAGTCTCTTAATTGCATCCCCGTTTCCCTCACTTGGCTCCTTTCCTTGCGTCTTAGTCCCTCCCACCAGGGATGCATGGAGAGACGCAAGGAAACCATGCGAGGAGAGACGAAACGGGGAAATATATTTTAAGAGACATGAGATGTCCTTTCCTCAGTTGCGTCATGTGAAGCGACGTCTGTTTCTGATGACGGCGGCCGATCAGCTGTCAGTCGGCTTTAACAGCTGGAGAGACTTTTGAGAAGTTTGTGTCTGTTCACATGATCACTGTAATTAATATTAGTAACTAATAATACTAATAACTAATAAAGACACACAGTAATAATGACTGTATAGGTGTTTTCTCTCTGTAGTGTTAACACACTGTGTCTGTGTAATGTTTATAAGCACAGCATCGATTTCTACCGGCGGAATGCGATCGTCTTATTTATGACTTATTTGCATCGGTACGTTTTGAAATTGTGACTGGCGTCATTATTACATAACCCAGAATATGATTATTGTTTCTCTTCAATTATATAACTCATCAAATACTCAGGAATGATCAGCCTCACGTGACTGAATGAAATGATGATAAATGATGTAAAAAGTGTTTCGTCTCTCCAGCTCTCTGACTTTAATTGTTTCCATAATAAAAGTTATTGAGGGAAATATCAGATCATGAAAAGACAAATCTTTCTAATAAATGAAGAAAGTTGTTTGTGGTCCTTTTGTTGTTCGGACTACAATGAATATATATTTAAACCAGACGATGAATTAGAAAACTAATCAAATATAAACTAGAGTTTAATCTGATCTGTCTTCAATCTGGTGTTAAACTCCGTCAGTCAGTCCGATCGGCTGCAGCGTCCAATCACATAACTGATGCACAATGAGGGGGCGTGTCGGCCGTTAAAACACTTCCTGGAAGTCTGTTCTCGTGGTTCCTCGCTCATGGCTCCTCGGAGATCCCTCCCCCATCCTCGATCCTCGCTACTCAGAACTAAATAAGAGCTTTGGGGCGGCCGTCAATATGGCGGCGCAGAACAACTTCCGGTTCGAGCGAGGAAATGACAATTAAGAGACTTGGCATGTACCCTAAGATCCCAGACACTGCAATATATATTTGAAAAGAAAGACACTTACTTCACCCACGAATCCTTGTGCAATCATGTTTGCAAGATATTCCTGGCTAAAACACTGCAGCTCCTATCCACAACAGCCAACTACTGTGGCCAGTATATTATGCCAAGTGTATGGACATTGTTATGAACGAAAATGGATCGTTTTGTAACTCGACCAAAAAACATGAATCTTTCCATTATTTTAATAGTTCTGTATTGTATGCAAGATAACAGGTATGTTTATTCATGGCAGTGGCACTAATAGGCCGTCACTCATTTTTCCACAATTATGTTTAAAATAAAAACGTCAATTTGAATAGCTTGTATGCATGATTATCATGCAATTGACAGGCAATGTTGATATTGGCATTGGTATCGGTTGACAAGATATGTTTCAAAATGTCAGTGGCACGGCCACCCTACTCACTGTACCTTGCACATGTTTAAAATAAAAACATGAATATATGAACCTGTGTATTATTTGAAAAGCTTAGTATTGAATGCACAATAACAAGGTATGTTTCTACATGGCACTAAGCCCAGTTTAATATAAAACAAAATTGTATACAATATATATAGTCAGGGTTCTCTGCTCCATCCCTCTATCAGTTTGGGGGTCCTTGGCCTAAAAAACGTTGAAGACCCCTGCTCTAAACCCAACCGGAAGTCGGCCATTTTTAATGTATACATTTCTTGTGGGTTTTTTTGTTGCTATTTCTAGGTGTTGAACTTTAGTGAACTCCCCCTAGAGAATGAATCACATCAGCTTAATATTTAGTCAGAACATTCTGTCGCCCTCTGGTGGCTCAAAGGGAAACTGTCACCTTGAACATGCTCTCAAATTGCAAAATAAATGCTCTCAAATAAAGACAGGAAAGTAACTCAATATAATTGTGACTTGAGTTGTTTTTACAGTGAAAACTTTAAGCACAGGAGGAAACTTGCTATCAAAATGACTGCTCAGGAACTATATAGAAAGAAAAAAAGTGTCTCAGATTTAAATCAATAACAGGCCGACTACAAATCAATAAAAGGCCGACTACAACCTGCTGATAAATGTGCACACTTTGAAAAATAAAATTTTGCAAACGTTTTCAAACAGTTCCCATTAAAGATATTATATTCTTCAACAATAAAATACCATTAAATACAGATATTGGTTGTAAATACCTACTCTGTTAATCTACAACCCAATTCTGGACCAAATTAATTTGGCCAATATTAGAAAACATGTAAAGATGTAAGAGAATACTACATATTGAATTTCACAAACTGAACTTTGGTTATTTGTTATCTCCAACATCTGTCTGTTAAAGTTTAGATTTCTGAAGATAAAACAAACTTCACTTTACCTTCTTTTAAACCCCGTTAACAATCTCAAAATACTTCATTTTAAATAATGCTCATCCTATACATTTACAGTGTTTTACAAGTTGAATATTGTTCATCAACCTCCAACAAATGGAGCTGTGCTGTTTCTCCTCATGATCTCCCTTCAGTGTCCAGAAGTCAGTAAAACAAAGGACAGTAAATTACATGTCAGTGTCCTCATAGAAAACACTGTGGTCACTATGGCTATATGGGAACATGTGGAAGCTTTCATTTAATGGATTGTTCACATCACCATTTGATCAGTTAGTAACAGGTTGACTACAACCTGGTGATCAATGAGAGAAAAACTGAACACTAAAGAAAACACAAACACATTCAAACTATCAAAATGGGACAAAATCTGTTGCAAAGCAGATGAAGAAATGAAAATGAAGCTTTGAGGACTTAAAGGATTGAAAGCAGCAGGTGAGAGCAAACAGAGAGTCTCTCAGGTGTGTTTCAGTGCAGGAACAAAGGCCCAGGTGAGCTCTCTGGTCCCTGCTGGGTCCTAGTGCTCCACAACAGTACAGTCCTGACAGACCCCAGATAGATCAGACTGAACTCATCTTCTTCATCACAGTGTCATCATTCAAAGCAACTCTTCATCTGGACTTCAACATTCAAACTAACAGCAGCTTCTCTCCACCTGCTCACACAGGCAGCCATCTTGTTTCCCAGCTGACGTTTGTGTTTGAAAGCAGCTATAAACAATCACACGTTCACAACAATCAGCCACGTCATTTCAACCAATCACAGCTCCACTTACTGAACTTTTAGCCATGAACTTCATCAGCGTGCAGCTCTCTTCGGTCCTCAGCAGGTCTGTGTAGAAAAGGAGCTTCGTGCTTCACTTCAACTTCAACTTCTATTAGACGAAGTGATGTGACGCAGCTTATTATTCTTCATCAGAGAGAGGGTGTGTCCTCACATCACCATCGAAGTATCCAGTCTGACTGGTTGGAATGAGTCTCAGTCTGAGCTGCGTTCACATAATCAAATATTGTGAACAGAAACCTCCTCACAGCTCAAACACAAGTCTTTCAAGATCAAACTCAGCATCTGTGAAAAATTAATTTTAACTTGTAAAGAGTTGCTTTGACAACAGACTGGATTCTGTTGTTTGGACCAGATAGTTAAGAGGATCCATGCACGCCCCTCTTTGTCACTTTGTCTTCTTGTATATGTAGACTAGTAGGGAACAGATGATCACGCAGAAACTTGTTGTGTAGAGTTTATCTTGAATAAATACATTCACTAAGACAACAGAGTCTGACTTGAGAGTGTTTTTATTCTTCACTCCACTTTGTGGATCTGGTTGAACCTGTTGGGGCGGGACAATTTACCCACGTATCAGTCTTAAGCTGAGTTCTAAATCATTTACTTTTTCTTTTTTTTTACTTTTAGGACACACTGCAGCCTCCTTACAAAGTATACTAATGCATGCAGTCTGCATTCAACTGGGACATACTGCTTCCTCATTACATGGGACCTTGAACTTTGACCTTCTTGCTTATAAATCTGCTGTGCAAAGGATTGTGGGTCAGAATAGCCAGGAAAGCATGCTAGCTTGCATGCTGCAAAATTTGACCGAATGTAGTACACAAACTCTAATTCCTGCAGCAACCACCCCCAAGGTGGATACATCACGACGACTGTCAAAAACAACCTGCAGGATAGACAAGATATCCTCAAGGGAGCAGCAAGGTGGAGCGAGGCCCTTCATCTGGCACCAGTCAACGAGTCGAATAATCCCTCTAACGGGAGGGGGCATGTGCATTCTGATACGTGTAGACAACAGGGGCCCAGAGATCCAGGTGGCTTAGTCTCACCTCTTAAACCTCCAGACCATGAGGTGCTGCCCCAGATTTGGCTGTGAGAGGACGGAGGACACTGCTTGACGCAGAGCCGTGGGCAGGTCTGATCACAGGTCTGCCTCCACTAGTGATGCAAGGTGCAGGAACCACCTGGTGCCCAGACTCTCCAGAGCTACCAGTAACATGGACAGGTGCTGCTTTGAACCCTGTTGAACGGGGGACACTGGGTGTTTTCTCTATTTGTGAATAAGAGAGAAAAGGTGATGAGCTGCCCACATCAGAACCGACACGGCTTCACTGTGAAGGGCCGGGGATCTGACAACCTCCTGTCTGTTGAGGTTCACCTCCACAGTGGTGTTGTCCGACCTCAACATGACGTGCTTCCCCCTCAGTTGTGGAGCGAAATGGTTCAGTATCTTCTTCACAGCAACAAGCTCCAGCAGGTTGATGTGATGGGAGGAGTCCGGCCGTGTGCCTCCCACCCTGGCTTGCTCGATGGTCCCGCCCCGACCTGCCAGGGTGCTTTAGAACAAAAAGCACCCTGGCAGGTTAAACAAGGATACCGTTTAAGTTAACCATGATTAAAAGCCAAATTAGAAGGACAGGAAGGACAGGTCTATTATTAATATATAGTATATATAATATAATAATAGTAATCACAAATACAGAAAATATTATTTAAACTGATATTTGTCACAAATTGTGTTTTGGTGCTACATTCCAGATGAACAATTACTGAGTAGAAATCTTAAGCTTCAAAGTTTAGAAAATATGAGTAAATATATATTTTAAAGATTATATAATCAAAATAAACAAATGTTTGAGATAGAAAGGTATTTTGCTTACATTTCATTGGAGTCCTACATTAATATACAGTGTTTATTTTATCATTTCAGAATCCGGGTGAAGCCCAACACTGTATTTCAAGCCTCCACCACCTAAAAGGTAACATATTTCCATCATACTATTAACCCTGAAAAGTGTTTCTCAAGGAGACAGACACTCTGCTATAAAACCAGTCATCACCACAAACATGCTGGGTTGGTAAAGTGTCAGTTAGTAAGGTTTCACAGAATCTATACTACTATAACAATCAGAACTCAGAACAATATTCTCAGTTTTGGTCACTAGAGGGCTGCAGATGTGTTTCCTTTGAAACTTCTTCAGCATATTTCTTCAAACTTGGGCACGTTAGATTCAGCCATTCAGACATTTGTCACTACATATTCTCCATCAGCTGTGAAATCAGTCAGAGTGAACAAAACAAACTTTGAAAATAATACAGGAGGAACTCCTTTTTTACAATATGGTAGGATGATGAGACAATCAGCCCCTAAAATAGCCCACCACCTCTCCTTCATAGGAGCAAGACAGTTGTTCAGCCTCTTTTTGTTGTTTTTTTATCTCTTTGTAGTCGTTTTGAGTAACTTTCACTGGTTCAGGCAGACTTGAATAACAAAAAAGCCCAACAATGAGACAGTTGCAAGGAAAGTTCACTCTCATCTTGTGAGGAAAGAGCCTGGAAGACGTTCAAATCATGAAGTACAAAGTATAAAATAAATACCCACAATTGTACTTCTTATTTTTTGTCATTGTCATGGCAACGTAATATTTTGCAGCAAAGTGCTGTCCCATTCATATTCACACCATTTCAAGTCCTCACAGTCTCTCACACACAACCACTTACCCGGTGACGTCAGTAAGTCCTTGAGGGTTCAGGGTTTGAGGCTTTAGGGGGGACATTGGGATTGGGCCAGGAACTTCTTTAATAACGTTCAACCACAAACTGGGCCTTTTCAGGGAATCTATTGCTCAGATGTCATTAAATTACCTGTTAAAATGTAATTCATGTTGTGGTAAACTGTGGTGCGATATATTTTCAAGGAGTAGAGAAAAATAATCATCAAGCAGCTCTTTCAGTTCTGGTTTCATCTTTATTAAAGTCCTCTCAGTTTGGAAACACATTATCAAATCAAATCAATCTCTTCCAACATCAACTCATCACCAGAAAAACAAACAAGTAAATAAAACATCAAATATTCAAATACATTTACTTTCACTCTAAAGTAACCAAAATCCAAAAGGTACAAAAAGTAGCTGAAATCATCACAATCTGCCCAAACAAATGAAAAACAGCACAAACTGGTGGAAAAGTCCAGGAACTGGAGAAGAGTGGAAACAATAGCAGAAGCAGTAACAGTGGCTTCATGTTAAGTTTCTGTAGTGAGGAGGACTGGTAACATTTCCATTACACATTCAACACAACACTGAAGGATGAGGACTTCCATAAGGCTGAGGAGTTTGTCCAGCTCATGAGAATCCTCTACACATCCACACTGTGTGTGTGTGTGTGTGTGTGTGTGTGTGTGTGTGTGTGTGTGTGTGTGTGTGTGTGTGTGTGTGTGTGGAAGCCAACGTTACCGGAGCAACACTGAATCTTTTCTCCTCTGTATGGACCATCATGTGTCTCTTTAAATGAGTCACTCAAATCTTTTATCGTAAACTGAGCAACTGTTTGGTTTCTATCCTGTGTGGATCGTCATGTGCTTCTGCAATTGTTCACGTCGTGCAAAAGATGTTTTACAAACCGAGCAGCTGAAGGCTCTCTCTCCTGTGTGGACTTTCATGTGTCTCAGCATATTTCCTCTATCTGCAAAGTATTTCTTACAAAGTGAGCAGGAAAAAGGTTTCTCTCCTGTATGAGTTCTCATATGTGCCAGCACATTTTCCTTAAATTGAAATCTTTTCTTACAAACTGTGCAGCTGAATGGTTTTTCTCCTTTGTGAATTACCATGTGTCTCTTCAGATTTCTCTTGCTTCTTAATCTTTGTCCACACTCTGAGCACTTAAATGGTTTCTCTACAGCACTACCTTTGGAATCAGGAACTTTTGCTTTGTGGATTTTCATGTGTCTCTGTAAATACAAATTCAGTGCAAAAGACTTCTCACAAATTGTGCAGCTAAATGGTTTCTCTGTTGTGTGGAGTGCCATGTGGATCTGTAAATTCCCACTTCGTACAAAAGATTTCTTACAAACTGAGCAAATGTAAGGTTTCAGTCCTGTGTGGATTTTCATGTGTCTCAGCACATTCCCTCCATCTGTAAAGGATTTCTTACAAACTGAACAGCTGAATGGTTTCTCTCCTGTATGAGTTACCATGTGTTTCTTCAGACCCCTCTTAAAGTTAAATCTTTTATCACACTCAGAGCAGCTGAATGGTTTCTCATCAGCACTACATCTGGAATCACTTACAGAAACTGTATTTTTCAGAGATTTTAAACCTGACTGAGGTTCTCTGGTCTCATTCCAATCATCACTGTTATCAGTCTCAGAAGAGTCTCCAGTCTTGTCATCAGGGTCTGGTTCTGGATGATCGGAATTCCTGTTTGATTCTGGATGTCCATCTGTACCCGGGTCCCTGTCTGGTTCTGGTCCTCCACAGTCCTCTCCATCAGCTTCCATCTCTTCAGTTTGTCTTTGATGAAGCTGTGAGGATTGAGGTTTCTCTTCATCAACTTCACTCTTCACAGGGACAGGAGTGAATGGGAACTTGGTGGTATCAGCCTCCTCCAGCCCTTGAAGCTGCTCTCCCTCCTGACTGGTCTGGAGTTCCTCCTGTTCCTCTTTAATGTCTGGGGGCTCTGGGTCCTCCTGGTCCAGACTGGAGCTCCACTCCTGCTGCTCAGGGGAAACCTCTTCTTTAACCACCAACAGCTGCTGGACTTCTGCAGGAAACAGGAAACAAACGGCTCATAGTTATCTTTACTGTCCCGCTAGCGGAAATTGGTTTTGCAGCCAGGGCTCACACAAAAGCAGAGTACAAAATGACAACTTCAACACAATAAAAACCAGAGCTAGAGCAGGGAAATGGAAAGTCAAACCAGGTACACATGTGTAATAGGGCAAGTATGCAAAGGAAGTTACAAAGCGTGAAATCAGAGTGCTATATGCACATTAATAACCCTTGAGGAAGGAGACTAACGGGTGCCCAGAAACAACTTCAAAACCTTAAAGTCCTTCAGGAGAGGATGGTCCTGGTGGTAATACTGCATTACCCCTTCCAAGGACCTGCCTGTTGTTATTGTCAAAGAGCTTGATGCCTCCCTGAAATCTCATTGGCCATTTTAACAAGTCGACTGTTATTAGACAGATTTTGATGACCAAACCAAGCTGTCATACAAAGTGTCAGAATAGATTCAATGAAACACCTGTAAACGAGACTCATCTCAGAATAAACCTAAAGAGTTCATTTTTTGCCGAAGTCAATGTAAACATCTTCAACAACAGTTGGCAGTGGGCTTGGTGATGACTTCTTGAAGTCAATAATCATGTCTTTAGTTTCTGACACATTTTGATGAAGTCCTCCACCGCCGGCTCATGACCCTGTAGCTCCCTTTCAAGAAAGCTAGCAATACCAGACTCATCAGCAAACTTTTAGATGCGTCTATTCTTATAGCTGATGCGACACTCAGTGTACAAGATGTAAAGACGGGCGGAGAGACAGTAACATTGAGGGAAAACCGGTGGATGAGTCGAGCTGTTTGGAGAGAACACTGCTAACTCATTGTTAGGTTAGGATCCAGTTTAAAAAAGGGACAGATCAGCCTCTCTGCAGTGGATGGATGGTGTTGAATGCAGAAGAAAAATCAATAAATAAGAGTCTGCCTGTGGTGGGATGTAAACACCAACCAGTATGAATCAGAGCGTATGCTCGCAGCCAAGTTACTGTTTCTGTGGAGCAGACAAAACCTGACTCTTTAGTTATTGTCCATAGCGGCTTTAACAAAGGAAACTTCAGCCTTGAACTCCCCAAATACAGACAGTTTATTAAATGCCCAACCAGAGAGGAGAACACTTTAGATCACTGTAACGCCGCAATAAGCGGGGCCTATCATGCCGTCCCTCGCGCTGCACTGGGACACTCTGACCACGTCGTGGTCCATTTGAATCCTGCATACAAGCAGAAATGAAAGCTCTGTAAACCTGCTGTGAGGAGATCAAACCAGTGGATCAGCTACTGTGAACACAGCTGTGTACCATCAGGGTGAGTGAGAACAACGACAAACCCTGGTACAGCTAAACTCAGACAGCTAAGGTTGCAAAAGGAACAGGCATTTAGGAGTTGGGACAAGGACGGGTTTAAAATGAGTCAAAATGGTTTAGCAAAGCGGTGAGAGACATTAAATGACTTTACTCTGAGAAACTGCAAAACACCAGCTCTCAGCAAGTGACTCTGCTGCTGTCTGGAGACGTTTCAGATGTCTGAGGAAGCAGAGTAGACGTCAGTAGAGACGGTAGTGAGCGAGCCAGGCGAGTTTCCTCGAACACCAGCTTAAACAGATCACCAGGTACGCCGTGGGGTTGGTGAAAACCCAACGGGCTTGGTGATCGTGACCCTTTAAACACAGAGCTGATTTATTGTATAGTCCTGTAACGGGGATTAAACTCCCAGATCTAACAATGTGAATGGCTATGTTTCCGGCGATATCACCACCATGGTCTGTGTTTTTTGTCATTAATTTTATGCGGGAGAAAGCTAGTTAGCCATCTACTGGGAGATTTGATTTTAGCGATGCTAGCTACCCGGGCGAAAACAAGTCGGCAGTCGTTCAATGCTACTTTGGTTCGGAGGCTGTGGACTCAACCGCTCATGAAATAGTTGTCAGCCTCTAGACTTGTACGCCTTCATCTGGTGAGCCATGTAAGAGGAGGTCTGGAGGACGAGGTCATTTATGATGTCGATCTCCTCCACACCGGGCTAATCGGTCAAGTTGTGGGAAAAATCACTCTTCATCATTTGGTAGGGTTCACATCCAATATGTGTTTCTATTTTCTGGCGATAACTGCTGCAGGCTCAACCAACCATTTTATGTTTTCACTTCGCTCCATTTCCAATTTGTGCAGTATAAAGGTTCTTCACGTCCTGCCCTCCGTCTGAAATTTCGCTCATCATAATAGTCACGTGATTGCAAACAAGCTACACACGAATAATGGATTTGTTTCGAGGATAATAGTCGATCCTCGATCTGAATTAAAACATCGTTCTCCATAAGTTTCTCAAATGACATTATAACTAAAGAAGTCAAGGCTACTGGCCTGAAATCATTTCACACTTAAGAAATTTTACTTTTGGTTATTGGGAAAATAATGGAGTGTTTTCAAAGTTTGACTGACCTTCTGCAGCTTAAGAGATTGTGATTGCCTTTAATTTTCTCAAAAACTGTACAGTAAAGTACATGGAATTTGACACCGGGGTCATCATGAACACAAATCCAGTGTAAAGTTTAACTGACCAACAAAGTAATTGTTATGACAGATCACATTTTTATATTTGATCATATTTCAACTTCCAAGCTCCCTTTATTAATTAAAAAAACAGTATAACTTCAGATTTTAGTAATATTAAATTTCATATGTCCAACATAAGGTTTTTGACTTGTATCAAATTAGACAAATTATTGCTTATGTGTTTTTTGTGCTATCCAAGCACTCATACCGTAAGACCACGAATAGACGAGCATTCAGTGTAGAATACAGCCGCTCTCCTGTTGTACTGGTGGCTCATCTGATGTCAGTTTAAACAGAGAGAACAGAGAGAGAAGAATAAGTAAAGAGAACTAACCTCCTGCTCTGTGTAACCGAAGCTGAGGGTTGAAAACAGCGTCCAGTAGTTTCCGTTGTCGCTCGTTCTCCTCTTTAGAACGAGAAAGTTCCTCCTCGTACTCTGCTATCGTTCTTTCAAACAGACCAAATATCTCTTCAGCAGCTGCAGTTAGTCGCTGCTGCACCAACGCTCTCAGCATTTGGACTTTACACATTTTCACACAACACCAACTTTTTCTCCACACAAACTCTTCATCCAACAGTCACTCTGACTAGCATGCTAAGCTAACTTCAATAGCTGTGTAGTCAGAGGAAAAACATTGAGCGAAAAGTCCATTCAGAAGGTTTATCCGGACAAAGGGAGACCAAGATGGAGCTCACACACACGTTGTGAACACAACAAAGACACTCTGCTAACATACGTGTTTCTGACAGACGCCATCTTTCTTTCTCTTTCTTTCTCTTTGGAGGTTTATTGGCGGTTGGCAAACAATGAATTGGTGCATTACCGCCACCAGCTGGTATGGAGTGTGGATTAGGATGTCTAGTACTAGTTCAGTATAAAACAAGAAAGAAAAAAAGAAACAAAACAACGGGCTCATATTTTCTTAATAATATTAGTTAGTTTAAGATATTAAAATAATATTTGATATTCACTTTTTGAGTTATTTTGCAGAATATCTATTACATCAAACCGTACCTCCATCTTGCCGAGGTCTCCAATCAGCTGCCCTCTTTCCTGTTCATGTTTCTGTCATTGAACAATAACGTGTTCTATTGTTTCCTCTTGCCCACAATAGTCGCATTTGCCTGTTTCATGTTTACCTATTTTTTTAAGCATATTGTTAAGGCCAGTGTGTCCAAATCTAAGCCTTGATATCACTGTTTCATCTCTCCTGTTCCTTCCTGCACATTTCATTTCTCCCACTTTCCTCTGAACTCGGTGAAACCATCGTCCTTTTCTGTCTTCCTCCCATTGCTTCTGCCGCCTTTCCTTCAACCTCTGCTTAATACTTTTGGTTTCTGATTTACTGAATCTGACTGTAACATTAATGCAGCTATTTTTTGTGGACTCTTTTGCAGCTTTATCTGCAATTACATTACCGTTGACCCCAATATGCGCTGGTACCCATAGGAATACGACTGTCAGACCCATCATTTGAATTCTGTATAATGTTTGTCGTTTGATGCCTGGTCTACTGTCTGAATGGCTGTTCAGGTTCAGGTTTCGGGTTCAGGTTCAGGTTACTTTTATTTGTACCCGTAGGTAGACTTGGTTTGCAATGTTCTGTAAGCTGGCTAATGATGAATCTGAAAAAATTATTGCCCTCAATGGTCTTGTGTCCTCTATCCACTGTAGTGTTAACATTATTGCCAACATTTGCCCTGTGTACACTGATAGTCCCTTAGTGATAATTTGACCAATTTTACCATTCAATTCTGGAACAATGAATGATACTCCTACCTTGTTTCCTAAACTCTTTGATGCATCTGTGAAAACCTGGATATAACTGTGGTAACTGTCGATATGTGCCTGTATTATATGTAATTTGAAATTAACCGCTCTACCCTTGTTATTTTTTTAATAATGCAAAGTCTACTGTTGCATCATGAGGAAGTATCCACGTTGCTATTGCTGGCAATGGGACAGTTGGACTGAAGTTTACTTTATCTATGTTAAGTTCTGTTGCTCTTTGTGCTACTGTCCATCCAACGTTTCTTGTATCCCTCTACTCCTTTTAGCAAGGTTTTAAAGTTTCCTGTGTTGAATGCTCTTTACTGTGCCCCTGATAGCCCAATGCTTACTGTGCTCTTCTTAATTCTAGTGGCATTTCACCCATTTACACCTGTAATGCAGCCATTGGGGTTGTTTTAAAAGCACCGGTGCATATTCTCATTGCTTGATACTGAATCTTATCCAGTTTTTTGAGATATGTGTGTGCTTGCTGCTGATCCATACACCACACAACCATAATCTAATATAGATCTAATTAATCCACTGTATATGGCTTTCAAAGCAGTTCTGCCCCCCATTCACTTCCCATCAAACAACTCATTATATTTAATACTTTCTTACATTTATCTTCTATTTTTTTAATATGAAGAGCCCATGTGACCCTTTCGTCAAACCACAAACCTAAACATTTTAAGTGTTTTACTCTCTCCAATTCATGATTATATAGTTTTACTTCACTACCAATTTGTTTCCTTTTAAAGAACATTGTCTTTGTCTTATCTACTGAAAATGTAAAACCTCATCTATACACAGCCACACATGCTTACTGTGGGCACATCCCAAGTCTCTTAATTGCATCACCGTTTCCCTCACTTGGGTCCTTTCCTTGCGTCTTAGTCCCTCCCACCAGGGATGCATGGAGGAAACCATGCGAGGAGAGAGGAACGAGGAAATATGTTTTAAGACACATGAGACGTCCTCAGCTGCGTCACGTGAAGCGACGTCTGTTTCTGATGACGGAGGATCAGCTGACCACCGCTGGATCAGTCGGCTTTGACAGCTGGAGAGACTTTTTAGAAGTTTGTGTCTGTTCACATGATCACTGTACTTAATAACAGTAACTATTAATACTAATAAAGACAGTTATCATCACTGTAGAGATGTTGTGTCTCTGTAGCCTGTTAACAAACTGTGTCCTGTTTATAAGCGCAGGATCGATTTCTACCAGCGGAATGCGATCGTCTTATTTATGAAGTATTTGCGTCGGTACGTTTTGAAATTCAGATTTAGACGTCAATATTAATTAACCCAGAATATGATTATGGTTTCTCTTAAATTATATAACTCATCAAACCAGACACTCAGGAATGACTAGCCCCACCTGACTGAACGAATGACTGAATGACTGAATGACTGAATGAATGACTGAATTATGATAAATGATGTAAAAAGGGTTTCGTCTCTCCAGCTCTCTGACTTTAATTATTTCCATAATAAAAGTTATTGAGGGAAATATCAGATCATGAAAAGACAAATCTTTCTAATAAATGAAGAAAGTTGTTTTTTCTGTTCAGTCTACAATGAACATATATTTAAACAAGATGGTGAATCAGAAAACTAATCAAATATAAAGCTTGAGTTTAATCTGCGATCTGTCTTCACTGTTTACATGTTGAAAAAAATCGTATCAGTCCGATCGGCTGCAGCGTCCAATCACATAACTGATGAACAATGAGGGGCTGTGTCAGCCGTTAAAACACTTCCTGGAAGGCTGTTCTCATGAGTCCTCGCTCATGGCTCCTCGGAGATCCCTCCTCGTTCCTTGCTCCTCCGAGCTAAATAAGAGCTTTGGGCCAGCCGTCAATATGGCGGCGCAGAACAACTTCCGGTTTAAGCGAGGAGCGGGGAAATGACAATTAAGAGACTTGGGATGTACCCATAGACACCATCAGCAAAAAGGCCCAGCAGAGGATGAACTTCCTGCACCAGCTCAGGAAGTTCAACCTGCCTCAGTAGCTGCTGATCCCGTTCTACTTTGCAATAATCCAGTCTGTTCTCTGCACGTCCATCGCTGTCACCAAACAGGACAGGAACAGACTTCAGCGGACAGTTAGGACTGCAGAAAGAACCATTGGTGCCAGTCTCGCCTCCATTCAGGACTTCTACACCTCCAGAGTCAGGAAACAGGTAGAAAACAGTGTAGACCCTTCACACCCTGAACCACCCTGTTCAGACTTCTCCCCTCTGGTAGACGCCACAGAACACTGTTCACCAAAACCACCAGACACAAGATCAGTTTCTTTCCACTGATGAACACTGAACACCAGTGACAGAGTCAATAACCCTAAACAGCCTCTGAACCTGTCGATTATACAGGACTGTCTCAGAAAATTAGAATATTGTGATAAAGTTCTTTATTTTGTGTAATGCAATTAAAAAAACAAAAATGTCATGCATTCTGGATTCATTACAAATCAACTGAAATATTGCAAGCCTTTTATTCTTTTAATATTGCTGATTATGGCTTACAGCTTAAGAAAACTCAAATATCCTATCTCTAAATATTAGAATATCATGAAAAAGTATACTAGTAGGGTATTCAACTAATCACTTGAATCGTCTAATTAACTCGAAACACCTGCAAGGGTTTCCTGAGCCTTGAAAAACACTCAGCTTGGTTCAGTAAACTAAATCACACGTATGGGGATTATCACAATATTCTAATTTTCTGAGACAGTCCTGTATACCTACAGTTTAAATGAGACAGTTTAAACATGTACAAATCATGTCATATATAACTCCTGCACACAGCACTGTGTAAAGACATGTACACACACACACACACACACACACACACACACACACACACACACACACACACACACACACACACACACACACACACACACACAGACAACACAGACAGGAAAGGATTCACAGAAAACGCTAGTATGCTGTTATGAACAGTGTTGAGATTGCTGCAGTTACTCCCTGTGACCACTGGAGGAAAACTTTGGAGGGAGGATGAAGTGAAATTAAAACTTTACACGAAAAGAAAGAGGAAAAACAGTTGAGCAGAAAACAAAAGATTAATTTAGTTCAGCTTGAAATGCTGCATATCATTGAGTGTTTTATCTGTTTGACGTAAGACTAATGTGACACTATCTCTACTATACTAACGGCAATGAAAAGGTGTACTTCGCTGCGTAACCGATACCCCCCCCAGTGTGGGTAAGGCACCGGAAGACGGCTTGTTCATCTGACCTTGGTATCAAACGTACCACCATAATCTACACGCCAGACTGGACTTTGGTTGGAATGTACAAAATACAAACCAGTTTTATTTGGTTTTTAACCTCAAAAGTTAAGTTCACCAATCAGCTTCGTCAAAAAGACTCCAAACCAGAAGCCTGAGAAGAAGCCTTAAAAAGCCAAGTGCTGATTTCTTTGTTGTCTCTTCCTATTTCTACCTTTTTATTTGGAGCATCTTTAACCTCCTGGTCCATATATTGATTTATTGTTATTTCAAGGTCACTTATCAAAGTTTGTTCATTTGTTACACAATGATCATAGTAAACAATGGATTTAGTTTGTTCAAATCAAAACAACTCTTTATAAGTTGTGATTATTTTTCCACAGATGCTAAATTTGATCCAGAAAGACGTTTCGTAGGTTTTTCTTCACACAAACAAATTTTTTAAGATAACAAAGTTCAGTTTTATACACAAAGTCAAACATGTTTCACAGTTTCTCTCAGACAACAGATCATTTCAGGTAATTACATGGACCTCGTTCAGCTCTTTCAGACATCCATCTGCAACACCACAAGTCCCAGAGAGCTCTCAACCCCCCAGAGTCCAGACCAGCTCAGGTACCCCTCACCTGCTCCAACTGCATTTACAACCACTGAGAGATCAGGTTGGTACTAACTAACATCAGCTGTGTGTGATCCTGTAGAGACTGAACTATCTGGTCAGCAGAGAGAAAGTTTCTCTACCAGGAGGAGGCTCTCCCTCCTACAGAGAACACAGAGACACTGAGGAACCAGACCAGGACCTGAACCAGAATCCAGGATAAAGAGGTTCAGTGAATGTGGTGTTGAAGGTGTGGAGGTGGATCAGTGTGTCAGAGGAGACTCTGTAGAAGGACAGAGAGCCAGCAGGACAGTCCACATACACTGCTACTCTACCAGAGGAGGAGGACGAGGTGGTGATGGATGTTCTTGTCTTATTGTGATAGACAGAGTAACCATCATCAGAGCACTCCAGACACCAGGACTGATGATTCCTTCCAAACCAACAGTCATTACTGTCTCCTCTCCTTCTGATTCCTCTGTAACTCACTGATATAGAAACTCTTCCGCTCCACTCAACCTCCCAGTAACAACGACCAGTCAGACCAGTGCTACACAGCAGCTGTGACCAGTAATCAAATCTGTCTGGATGTTCAGGATATGACTGATCCTCCTCCACATGTGTCACCTTCCTGTTGTTGTCAGACAGTTTGAGGTTTCTGTGTACTGTGTTTGTGTCAAGTGTGAGTTCACAGGAATCTGATGGAGAGAACAAGACACAATACAGCGGCAGTTATTAATCTATCATCTGTTTGATGATGACATCAGAGATCTGAATGAGTGATGTCACAGTTGGAAGATGGTTGAATGTGTGCTGCTTTGTTTTCATAAATTAAATTCAAAGCACACTTACACTTCCTCAGACCTGGTCTGAACCATCGGACTCCAGCAGGCTCCACCCTGAAAGGAGGAGGGGGGTCAGAGTAGCATGAAACATGGACATTACATCGCTCTCATCCACAGAGCTTTGTTATTCATGTTCACATGGAGCACTTATTAATCAGCTCATTATGTTCACTTATTCATGATATATTATTATCAGTATTATATTGACAATCATCATCCATTTCAGACTCAGTTTCCTCTACCAGTCAGTCAGTAAATCAAATGTTTAAACCTGCATCAATTGATTTCTTTGTCCACTTGTGGTTCAGCTTCCACATCCAGCAGTTACACATCAACATGATGATTCATCAGTAGTCTTTGTGTTTGTGTCACCTGATGAATGGAAGTCCAATATTCTCTCCCTTTTTGCTCTGTTTTTGGTCTCCACCACCTCCTGAGGGAAATATCTGTCTCTTTAGCTGCTAAATGCTCCACTATGTTCACCAGCTAGTCTTTAACTGAGTCTGTCTGCTGTTTGCTGCTTAGCAGGTAGTGAACAGTGGCTTCATCACAGCTTGTTGGATGAAAACAGCTGCTGCTGGAAACACTGAGACTGATCCAAACAGGAAATGTGCTGCAGAACCAAAACTAGGAGCTAAAAGATGCAAAAAAGTTTGTTAGAGCTGCAGGGACGGAGACAATTCTCTGTGGGTTCATCACCAACACACGACTCTTCACTATTACAGAGTCAGCTGATCCGTTGTCAATATAGTAGTATTGATTTTTGGATGTTTTGGTCCTGACAGAAGTAAAGGAGAAAGATGTGACATTGCTGTTCACATCCCGTCTCATAGCAACAGTCAACACTGGTTGTGTCCAAATCTGGACGTTTTGGTCCTAACTAGTGACCTCCTGTGTTTGTGTAACAATGACTGTTGTCTCTCAGAAGTAAAGGAGAAAGTAGCCTGTAATCACTACAGCACCACAAACCCACTGATGGAGGAGGTCGGTGTGGATGGTTGGATGTACAAAGTGTCTGACTTTGACACTGATGTTCACATCCCGTCTCCTAGCAACAGTCAACATTGGTTTCTGTTATTTGTAATCTGAGGGTGAAAATATTACAGTTCAAGTCCGTCTGCAGCCACAGAGCACTGCCTGTGTCCCCCTACAACTTTAGTCCAGTCCTAAATAAATCTCTTTGGGCTCCGACAAACCATGTCCACAATCAGCTGTTGGTTCTTCACTGAGCGTCTGTGGCCGACTGCCACCTGTAGTTTTAACAAGTCGACTCTTATCATCCAGGGAACTGGCTCTCAGTGCAAAACAAACCAAAACCAGGTAAAGCTAAACTTATTTAAAACAGCAAAACATTCCTATTGTGATGATTTATCAAGACGGTTTAAACAGATTGTTTGTCTGTTTGTCTTTTCACAATCATGTCTGGACTGAAGGGCAACACACACTGGTGGCAGATGGCGAGCATCAAAACATCAAACTATTGTTTGATACAAGTTTCTTTCTCTTTTCATTGTGAATGAAAATTGTGTTTTAAATGGCACCATCATTTTTTTATCGGCTGTGGATCAAATTTGTGTGTTCTACAAGGTTTCTACGATGCAGTGGAAACACAAACAGCAATTCACAAAAAGGACTTTTGGACACTAGTTTGGTCTCTGAGATTAGATCCCCTGTTCCATAGTTCTGGTTACTTTCCTGGTTAAAAAGGGTTTCATGAAATCTGAGATCCTGATGAACAAATTCAGAAAGAGAGAGGCTGTTTACACTGCATGGAGCTGATAGTTTAGAGACACATTTCAATAATTTCAGACAAATTAACTTGATCTGACCTGAGCGTTTCCAATGTCCAGTGTGGACTCTCCAGTCCAGCAGACAGAAGCTTCACACCTGAATCCTGCAGGTCATTGTTACTCAGGTCCAGGTCTCTCAGACTAGAGGACTGGGAGCTGAGAACTGAGGACAAAGCTTCACAGCTTCCCTCTGAGAGGTTACAGCCACTGAGACTGAAGAGACAACAATAAACAAGAAGAAAAATAAAATTTCTGTTCAAATGAAATCCTCTTTAATAATGAGTATGGACTAAAGTACAATCAGAAAGAACAAAGATAATTTGTTCAGTGAAAGTGGATACAATTCTTGCTGTTCTACTCTAAAGAAGATACAAAACCAGCTAATTGTTCTCAACTGTTTACAGTAAGTACTGTAGTATCTATATCAGGATGAGGGGTGAATACTTAATGTTGGTTCATTAGTGTTAAATACAAAGTTAGGCTTTTCTGTTGTCTACCTGACTTTTGTTTTCTTTTTAAAAAGACAGAAAAAGTGGTTGTAAACAAGCGTAGGGGACGAGAGAGCTAATGACTGAATGAGAGAAAGAGAGAGGACAAAGTGAGTGAAAAAGACAAATTAAACTTCATATTCTGATTTCCTGTTTGTTACGTTCTAAAGCAGAAATATACAACCATCAATCTCTCAGCAGATTGTCACTGTCGAGACATACATTCAAGTTTTTTGTTTATGTTTTACCTCTGCTTTACTTCTTTTCATTCATTGATTATATCAAACACAACAACACAAAGTATAAATAAGAGGAACAACAGATGACCCTGTGATATTTAATTGTGAATGAAAATTGTGTTTCAAGCGCCGCCATTGTTTTCTAATCCGCTGTGGATCAAATTTGCTTGTTCTACAAGGTTCTTACGATGCGATGGAAACATAAACGGAAATTTAAAAAAGGACTTTTGGACCCTAGATTAGTCTCTGAGATTAGTTCCTCTGGTTCCATAGTTCTGGTTATTTCCTGGTGAAAAAGGGATTCATGAAATCTGAAATCCTGATGAACAAATTCAGAAAGAGAGAGGCTGTTTATACTGCTTGGAGCTGATAGTTTAGAGACACGTTTAAATCATATCAGACAAATAAACTTGAACTGACCTGAGAGTTTTCAGTTTACAGTGTGGACTCTCCAGTCCAGCAGACAGCAGCTTCACTTCTGAATCCTGCTGGTTGTTGTTACTCAAGTCTAGTTCTCTCAGACTAGAGGACTGGGAGCTGAGAACTGAGGACAGACCTTCACAGCTTCTCTCTGAGAGGTTACAGTCACTCAGTCTGAAGAGACAAGGATGAGCAAAAAATAAGCAATAAGTTGAAAAGATAGGAACGTAATTAAGATATGATATTCATATCTAACTCTCTCTGTACTTACAGAGCTTTGTTGGAGGCTTTGACCACTGGCAACAGCCTCAGAAGAGCCTCCTCTGAAGCAGAGTATTTCTTCAGGTCAAATACGTCCAGATCTTTTTCTGATGACAGTAAGATGAAGACCAGAGCTGACCACTGAGCAGGAGACAGTTTATCTGTGGAAAGACGTCCTGAACTCAGGGATTGTTGGATCTCCTTCACTAGAGAATGATCATTCACTTCATTTAGACAGTGGAACAGATTGATGCTTTTCTCTGGAGACACATTCTCACTGATCTTCTTCTTGATGTACTGGACTGTTCTCTGATTGGTCTGTGAGCTACTTCCTGTCTGTGTCAGTAGACCTCGTAGGAGAGTCTGATTGGTCTGCAGTGAAAGACCCAGGAGGAAGCGGAGGAACAAGTCCAGGTGTCCATTTGGACTCTGTAAGGCCTTGTCCACAGCACTCTGGTAGAAACGTTTTGGTTCAGGTTTGTCTCTAAGGACTTTAGACAACCAAGAGGTCGTTTGGTCTTCTGACAGTAGATTGACACCAGAGTTGATGAAGATCAGATGGACATGAAGAGCAGCCAGAAACTCGTGAACACTCAGATGGACGAAGCAGAACACCTTGTCTTGGTACAGTCCTTTCTCTTCTCTAAAGATCTGTGTGAACACTCCTGAGTACACTGAGGCTGCTCTGATATCGATGCCGCACTCTGTCAGGTCGGATTCATAGAAGATCAGGTTGCCTTTCTGCAGCTGATCAAAAGCCAGTTTTCCCAAGGACTCAGTCATCTTCCTGCTCTCTGGACTCCAGTGTGGATCTTTCTCAACTCCTCCATCATACTTGACCTTCTTCAGTTTGGACTGAACCACCAGGAAGTGGATGTACATCTCAGTCAGGGTCTTGGGCAGCTCTCCTCCCTCTCTGGTCTTCAACACATCCTCCAGAACTGTAGCAGTGATCCAGCAGAAGACTGGGATGTGGCACATGATGTGGAGGCTTCGTGAGGTCTTGATGTGGGAGATGATCCTGCTGGCCTGCTCCTCATCTCGGAATCTCTTCCTGAAGTACTCCTCCTTCTGTGGGTCGGTGAACCCTCTGACCTCTGTCACTATTCCAACACACTCAGGAGGGATCTGATTGGCTGCTGCAGGTCGTGTGGTTATCCAGAGGCGAGCAGAGGGAAGCAGTTTCCCCATGATGAGGTTTGTCAGCAGCACATCCACTGAGGTGGACTCTGTAACATCAGTCAGGATCTCATTGTTGTGGAAGTCCAGAGGAAGTCGACATTCATCCAGACCGTCAAAGATGAACAGGACCAGGAACTCTTCAAACCTGCAGATTCCTGCTTCTTTGGTTTCAGTGAAGAAGTAATGAACAAGTTCCACCAAGCTGTACTTTTTCTCTTTCAGCACATTCAGCTCTCTGAAAGTGAATGGAAATGTGAACTGTATGTCCTGGTTGGCTTTGTCTTCAGCCCAGTCCAGAGCAAACTTCTGTGTTAAGACTGTTTTCCCAATGCCAGCCACTCCCTTTGTCATCACTGTTCTGATTGGTTCCTCTCTTCCAGGTGAGGCTTTAAAGATGTCTTCTTGTCTAATGTTTTTTTCTGGTCTGTGTGGTTTCCTGGATGCTGTTTCAATCTGTCTGACCTCATGTTCATCATTGACCTCTGCAGTCCCTCCCTCTGTGATGAAGAGCTCTGTGTAGATCTGATTCAGCAGGGTTGGGTTTCCTGCTTTAGCGATCCCCTCAAACACACACTGGAACTTCTTCTTCAGGTTAGATTTGAGTTCACGCTGACAAACTGCAGTAAGAAGTCCTGAATGAACAGACAACAAAGAAGATCAATAAGTCAAAGAATAGATTTCAACATATCATTTCCTAAAACAATTAGTCTATGAATATATTTTGGTCCATCTCTTGAGACATTAGTAAACGTCCCATTTATCCAGCATGTTAAATCTTTAGAGAAATCCTCTTACTGCTCTGCAGACAGTCAGCCAGCTCCTCCTGCTTCATTCTCCTCAGGAAGTGCAGTGTGATCTTCAGAAATGCCTCTCTGCTGCTCCTCCTCTGCTCTTCATCCTCACCGTCCAACACCTCCTCATCCTCCCTCTGACTCTCTAAGCATTCTGGGTAATCTGAACTCACAACCTTCTGGATCTTCTTCAGCTCATTCTTCACAAAAGTGACGATGTTCTCCTCCAACAGCTGCAACAGAATATTCTATGAATGATACAAACTAAAACCATGGAACCAAACATCAGATCCATGTTGGACAGACTGACAATCCACTGGTCTACAAAGTGCAGCATAGAGATGATTTGGAACAGAATAGATGTAAAAGTAGTTGTACATTTACAGACCATAGATATGGAGTCCAGCTGTGTTTGATGCTGCTGGGCAGACTGACCTCTGGGAACCTCTGAGCTCTCCTGGTCATCGCTGTGGAGGAATCATGAAGAATCAGCTCACATTGTGTTTGTATCATTAACACAAATACAACAGTTAGTTTAAGATGTTGTGTCCTGTCATGACTGATCACATTGAAAACCAGAGATTTATATCTCTGCTTTTACTGCTTTTATTGGACAGTAAAAGCTATTTTATTGGCAACACAGTATAGTCAAATACTTAATACTGTTGATCTGCCACATCACTTGAAACAAAGGGTCTCTATTTGGTTTTGGCCACAGCACCCCTGGGGAGACTTCCTCCTCCTAGTTTTTCTAGTCTCCAGACCTCTGCAACTAGAGTTAGGATTATATCCAGAATGCTACTTCCTGTCTGATGTAAAATTTACAACAAGTAGATAAAGATATTGTGTCATGTTATGATCATAATGAGGAATGAGATCATAATGACAGATCAAAGACTATAAATGATAGACGACCAAAGTTGTATCTGTGTAACAGCTAGTCATCTGTTTCATCTGTTTTAAGAACTTACTCTGGGTCATAAGAACGGCGTCCATCTTTGAAAATCAGCCAACCTTTAGACCCATCACTCTTCATGGACACACAGCTGGGTACAGGAGACTTTTCTTTCTGCTGCTGTGAACTGATAGAAACACTGACTGAAGATTTCTTTTTCTGCTTTCACTGGTTTTGTTGGACAGTAAAAGTTATGTCTCGAAAATTGGATACAATGACTAAAACAACTAGAATCACATCAGATGGGATACTTGTTGTATTTGGCGAAACTTTTTATTTTTTAACCAATGTGTTGTTAGTCACATGTCTTAAGACTGTTGACCTGTCACATCACTTATTTGATTTGGTTTGGTCCACAGCACACTTGAGGAGACCTCCTCCTAGTCCTTCTAGTCCCCAGACCCCTGTAGATAGTTTGGTTTATGTCCAGAAAGCTTTTTCCTGTCTGATGTAAAACCTCCCCAAGTTCTCAAACACCACTTCTCTAGTCTGTTCTCTAAACTGGCTCCCAGCCTCAGCTCACATCCATCTCAAGACTCTGGTGCTGGTCTGCGGGGGAAGTGAAGGGAACTGGTCCTTCCTACTTACTAGCCATAGCCCAACCCTACTATCCTCCTCTACCTCTGGACGTTTGGCCGGCCTCTCCCTCAGAGGAACCTGTGGTCTCTCATCTCGATCATCACTCTTTTCTGTTCTGGTCCCACAGTGGTGGAATGAACTACTGAAGTCAGGACAGCAGAGTCTCTGAACATCTTCCACCACGATCTGTCACACGACACCTTCACACATACAGGTACATCTCGACATAGATCTAATTTCTTTAAAATATAAAAACGTAGCTCTCTAACTCACTTTCAGTCGTTTATTTGAGAAGGATGTACTTTCATTTTTTTCATGACAACTACCTGAAGTTCTCAGTTTGACTGCTCTGATTGTAAATCACTGTGGACTGTAATGAACTCTGTCCCTCATTGATTGTCTAAACTCAAACACACTGTCCTGGTTGTAGTTTGGACACATAATAAACCACTTCATGTTTTATCCAGGAAGTGACTGATCACTGATGTAGTTCTGGTTTTACTAATTCTCGTTACTTTTCGGAAAGCAGGACAAATAGCAGTATCATCACCTGTCGACTTTAGTACTTTAATATCAGCAGTAGAAGACCAGCTATACTGGGAAGCTGTCAGGTACATTTTAAATTGAATTTCTACTTACTCTGCAGAAGAGACTTTTCGTCTTTTAAAATCGATGCCATGTTTCTGTGACTGGTTAGTCTCAGGGGACACACAGCTGGGTTCAGGTTCAGGTCCAGGGGACTCTGGTCTCTGATGGATCCTGACACACAGAGGAAGACCAGCAGGGAAGGTAATTCAGTTTTTAGTCTTCAGTCTCAGCAGCTGTTGGAAAAACTAGCAGCTATCAACAAGAAAAGGATCAATACAGCAACGTTTTATTAGAAATATATTTTCTCATAAAAATGTGTGTGAGTGCTGGGAATCTGAAGATTATGAATAAAGAAGCTGTAATTATGTGACACGTAGCATCTTCTAGCACAGCTGGGATTTGAGCTGATGATGTTTAATCAACAAGGTTCACACTGCACCAAGAAGCTAATGCCAGACACAGAGATGCACATCTACAACAAACTACTTTATTATTGTAGATTAACAGTTTAACGTACAAACAAAAACGGATCCATGATGATTTCTCAGAGCTCAAGATGACGTCTTGGAACAGTTTAAAACCCCAATATATTCAGTTTACAATAATGCAATGAAGAGAAAATGCTAAATGGAGAAAGATCAACTCATAACATTGGAAGAGATGGAATTAATGAATGTTTGCTTGAAAAATATCTGAAGTCTGAGTCAATTATTTAATAAGCTGTTCATCTGTAAAACAACATTTTAAAAAATCCCAGCTGAACATGAACTATGTTGACTGAGTGTAAACCTCATTGACCACCAGGGGGAGCTCAGTAGCTGATGTCGAAACATAAACCTCCACCCTCTGGACCTGAACACTGAGCCCTCCCAGACTCTTGTCGCTCTGTGATGTGTTCAAGTGCTCTCTGGTAATAAGACCGTCACACTGCTGGGTCCAGAGGGTGAACACTAGGACTTCGATCGTTATCATGGATACATTATGACATGTGTTATGTTGAACATGTGATCCATCTCACAGTTTGTCTAAAAAGAGTTCCAGTCAGCATTTGTATCAACAACTTTATCTAAAATGCTCAGTCTGCTGCTTCAGACAGTAAAAGAGACACATGATGTAATTTACAGTAAATATAGAATACAAATAAATAAACTCTTCACACAGCTCATATTATTGTGACATGAAACCCTCAGCTGATCCTCTTCACACTCACAGATGCTCCGATTTGTTTCTGTTGGATTCAATGTGAAAAAAACTCTCTGACTGCAGATAACATAGAAATCTAAATGATAAACCTAAATGTATCAATACAGCAATAAAAAATAACTACATTGGTTCTTGGTTCGAAAATCAGTGAAGTATTGAAGTCTAAACTGAAATCCAGTATCAGAATTTAATCTAATGACTGTAACTGTTTTATGGATTTATGGAATTAAGTCAATGTTCAAGTGAAAGCAGAGAAACAGATCTCTGCAACTAGTCCCTAAACCTCTGTAAATAGTCCCTAAGAGTGATCAACAGAATCAGCTAGAACAAGTACACACTGACCCACAGTGACCCATGATCGTGGCTCTGACTATTTGGAAGAGTACTGATCCTCAATGTGTGTTGGAGGTCTTTCCATGACATGGAAGCACTGACTGGAAAGGCTGACTTTCTGTTGGGGAAAATCTAAATGATTAATTATAAGGTGTGCTTTAAAAGCTTGGTGTCCTTATGTGTCCTTGTTGTGTGAACTGCCTCACCACAGTTGTTTAGTCTATGCGAAAGAACACTCAGCAGCATGTCCTGGATTGAAATGATAATAAGGACTGTGGGAGCGTTAAGATGGGTACAGAGCTATGTTATGAGAACATAGCCTCCTGACTACTACATGGCGTGGAAGCCATTTTGTGTGTGTGTTATGCTTTCGTGACGTATTGCCTGTGACACTGTATTGTTTACTTGGTATAAATATCCGAGGCTCAGAGTCAGACCTCTGAGCAGCCTCGATCCATGTATACTGTATGTGAATCAACTCTGTCTCCTTCTTGCAAGAATAAATGGCCAATTGATTAATGATTTTCCATCGGTCTTGCTTGAATTTTTCTAACACTTTCCAAGAGCAGAAGTTGTTCATGGGACCTTAAGCATTGGAGCGTGTTACATTAGGTCCAAAGTTCTGATCCAGATTCATCGTGATGAAAGCTGGTAGTTTACCAATGAGGGCTTTATAGACAAACTAATACTATTATCATCTATTTGAATACGGAGGTAGTACGTCAATACGAGTTTTAGATCATTGAGTGCAATTTGGAAAGCGGTAAACACATTTTGCAGGTTTAGTGTGGGCAATACAACACAATATTGTATTATCTGCATACAGATGTTCATGGCAGTTAGTTAAAGACAAGTCCCTAGACCTCTGAAAGTAGTCCCTAGACTGCTGCAACTTGCCCTAGACATCTGCAAAAGTCAGACATTTGCAACTCCCCAGACCTCTAAAACCAGTCCCTAGATTTCTCTGCATACATTGGTTCTTACTTCATAGATGAAGTTATTAATTAACAGAGTATAAATGGTCATTTGATCTATGAGAGCACTTTGACCAACAGATGCCTCAATAAACATGAAATATGAGCTTCATAAAATACCTGAAGTATCAAAGTCCAGACTTTAGTCCAGTATCAGAATTCAATCTAACGACTATCTGTTTTATAGGTTTATAGGTTTATTATGAGTCAATGTTCAAGTGAAAGAGCAGAGACACAGTCAACATCAAGTTAGTAAGAATGAATATGTTGAAGGGTAAAACAGTATCAAATGTAATGAGACGTGTTGAGTGTGATACCTTTTCATGTTGCTGATAACCTGCAGCCACCTGATGAAGACAGACAGACGGGTTCATCATTAGTCTTCAGTCTCATTTGATTTGTGTCTCATCAGGAAATCTGATCTGTTTCTGCGTGTAGACTTTAAAGACAGCCAACTTTCAAGTATCTGTTGTCAGATCAATTTTGTGCTGTGTGTATTTGAGTTTACTTCTGACATAATTAAAATAAAAACAAAGAGTGAACCAGTGTGTCAACTTAGGGCAAAAAGGCAGCATGGACCCAAATGCAGAGAGACACAGAGAGAGAGAGAGCAGAAGGGTGAAGAAATTATGATTTTTAAATCCTCTTCTTCATCAATCCTCAGTGTCTTCGGGCTACTGTCACACTCCAACACTTTAATAAACCAGTCTGAACCTGCAGCACTCAGTTCAAAGATCAGCTGCATCATGTTTATATGACTTTATATGATTCGTGTTGAAGTTTAACCCACAGCATCTTCCGCACTGGAACAAACCTGAGAACATAAAGCTCCTCATCACTGACAACTTCAACACTCCAACACTATTATTGACTTTAAAAGAGGACATGAATTCACCTCCAGAGTTGTAAATTAATTTCAACTTGTAAAGAGTTGCTTTGACAACAGACTAGATTCTGTTGTTTAGACCAGATAGTTTAGAGGATCCATGCACGCCCCTCTTTGTCACCTTGTCTTCTTGTATATGTAGACTAGTAGGGAACAGATGATCAAGCAGAAACTTGTTGTGTAGAGTTTATCTTGAATAAATACATTCACTAAGACAACAGAGTCTGACCTGAGAGTGTTTTTATTCTTCACTCCACTTTGTGGATCTGGTTGAATCTGTTTGGGCAGGAAAACTTACCCACATATCAGTCTGAAGCTGCGTTCTAAATCATTTACTTTTTTTTTACTTTTAGGACATACTGCAGCTTCCTTACAAAGTACATACTGATGCATGCAGTCTGCATTCAACTGAGACATACTGCTTCCTCATTACATGGCACCTTGAACTTTGACCTTCTTGCTTATAAATCTGCTGTGCAAAGGATTGTGGGTCAGAATAGCCAGGAAAGCATGCTGGCTTGCATGCTGCAAAGTTTGACCGAATGTAGTACACAAACTGTAATTCCTGCAGCAAACACCCCCAAGGTGGACACATCACGTCGACTGTCAAAAACAACCTGCAGGATAGACAAGATATCCTCAAGGGAGCAGGAAGGTGGAGCGAGGACCCTTCATCTGGAACCAGTCAACAAACGAGTCGAGTAATCCCTCTAACGTGAGGGGGCATGTGCATTCTGATACGTGTAGACAACAGTGGCCCAGAGCTCCAGGTCGCTTAGTCTCACCGCCACGTCATTTTATGTGGCACGCGAATCCGCCAGCAAAAAAGTTGAAAAAGTTCAAAAAAATTAAATAAATAAATAAATAATTAAAAGTTAGACTTGATAATAAAAATATCCCCATAGTCGAAATTCTTTATTTTGTAAAGGCGATGGTTCTCACTACTCTTGCTTTGTTTTTATATAAAACTAAAACTTTTGAAAATGAGACCTCAGTCTCAATGGATTTTGTCTAAATAAAGGTTAATAATAATAGAGCTGAAATACTGATTAATAACTAAATAATACATTATTTTTTTTCTTAAAGTAAATGTCTTATCACTTAATTTTCTTCTCAGAGTACACCAGAATACTACATTTTAAAGCTCATATTTAAAATAAATCAATACAGCCACATTTTATTAGAAATATATTTTCTCACAAAAATGTGTGAGTGCTGGGAGTCTGAAGTTTATGAATAAAGAAGCTGTAATTATGTGACACGTAGCATCTTCTAGCACAGATGGGATTTGAGCTGATGATGTTTAATCAACACGGTTCACACTGCACCAAGAAGCTGATGCCAGACACAGAGATGCACATCTACAACAAACTATTATTGTAGATTAACAGTTTAACAAGTACACAAAAAAAAAATGATCCATGATAATTTCTCAGAGCTCAAGATGACGATGTTGAATGATGATCAATGTTTGCTTGAAAAATGTCTGAGTCAATTATTTAAACTGTTCATCTGAAAAACAAGGTTAACAATGTAATTAGTCTGAATGAGTCCCAGCTGAACATTAACTATGTTGACTGAGTGTAAACCTCACTGACCACCAGGGGAAGCTCAGCAGCTGAGGTAGAAACATAAACCTCCACCCTCTGGACCTGAACACTGAGCCCTCCTCCTGCCACTCTGTGATGTGTTCAAGTGCTCTCTGTTAATAAGACCGTCACACTGCTGGGTCCACAGGGTGAACACTAGGACTTCAATCGTTGACAAAGATACAGCTGCGACGGTGGCTAAGTGGCGAGCAGAGCAGTGCCTCAAGCAGAGGATTGGTGGTTCGATACCTGGCTGTGCTTGTTGCATGTCGATGTGTCCTTGAGCAACACACTTAACCCCAAAATTGCTCCCGGTGTAGAAATATGATAGAATCTGAATTGTAAGTTGCTGTGGATAAAAGCGTCTGCTAATTGTAATGTTGAACCTGTGATTAACCTCACAGTTTATCTAAAGAGCTCCAGTCAGCATTTTTATCGACAACTTTATTTAAAATGTTCAGTCTGCTGCTTCAGACACTAATGTCTGATTCATCGTGATGTAAGCTAGTAGTTTACCAATGAGGGCTTTATAGACAAACTAATACTATTATCATCTACTTGAATACGGAGGTAGAACGTCAATACGAGTTTTAGATCATTGAGTGCAATTTGGAAAGCGGTAAACACATTTTGCAGGTTTAGTGTGGGCAATACAACACAATATTGTATTATCTGCATACAGATGTTCATGGCAGTTAGTTAAAGACAAGTCCCTAGACCTCTGAAAGTAGTCCCTAGACTGCTGCAACTTGCCCTAGACATCTGCAAAAGTCAGACATTTGCAACTCCCCAGACCTCTAAAACCAGTCCCTAGATTTATCTGCATACATTGGTTCTTACTTCATAGATGAAGTTATTAATTAACAGAGTAGAACTGGTCATTTGATCTATGAGAGCACTTTGACCAACAGATGCCTCAATAAACATGAAATATGAGCTTCATAAAATACCTGAAGTATCAAAGTCCAGACTTTAGTCCAGTATCAGAATTCAATCTAACGACTATCTGTTTTATAGATTTATAGGTTTATTATGAGTCAATGTTCAAGTGAAAGAGCAGAGACACAGTCAACATCAAGTTAGTAAGAATGAATATGTTGAAGGGTAAAACAGTATCAAATGTAATGAGACGTGTTGAGTGTGATACCTTTTCATGTTGCTGATAACCTGCAGCCACCTGATGAAGACAGACAGACGGGTTCATCATTAGTCTTCAGTCTCATTTGATTTGTGTCTCATCAGGAAATCAGCACTGTTTCTGCATGTAGACTTTAAAGACAGCCAACTTTCAAGTATCTGTTGTCAGATCAATTTTGTGCTGTGTGTATTTGAGTTTACTTCTGACATAATTAAAATAAAAACAAAGAGTGAACCAGTGTGTCAACTTAGGGCAAAAAGGCAGCATGGACCCAAATGCAGAGAGACACAGAGAGAGAGAGAGCAGAAGGATGAAGAAATTATGATTTTTAAATCCTCTTCTTCATCAATCCTCAGTGTCTTCGGGCTACTGTCACACTCCAACACTTTAATAAACCAGTCTGAACCTGCAGCACTCAGTTCAAAGATCAGCTGCATCATGTTTATATGACTTTATATGATACGTGTTGAAGTTTAACCCACAGCATCTTCCGCACTGGAACAAACCTGAGAACATAAAGCTCCTCATCACTGACAACTTCAACACTCCAACACTATTATTGACTTTAAAAGAGGACATGAATTCACCTCCAGAGTTGTAAATTATTTTCAACTTGTAAAGAGTTGCTTTGACAACAGACTGGATTCTGTTGATTAGACTAGATAGTTTAAAGGATCCATGCACGCCCCTCTTTGTCACCTTGTCTTCTTGTATATGTAGACTAGTAGGGAACAGATGATCAAGCAGAAACTTGTTGTGTAGAGTTTATCTTGAATAAATACATTCACTAAGACAACAGAGTCTGACCTGAGAGTGTTTTTATTCTTCACTCCACTTTGTGGATCTGGTTGAATCTGTTTGGGCAGGAAAACTTACCCACATATCAGTCTGAAGCTGCGTTCTAAATCATTTACTTTTTTTTTACTTTTAGGACATACTGCAGCTTCCTTACAAAGTACATACTGATGCATGCAGTCTGCATTCAACTGGGACATACTGCTTCCTCATCACATGGCACCTTGAACTTTGACCTTCTTGCTTATAAATCTGCTGTGCAAAGGATTGTGGGTCAGAATAGCCAGGAAAGCATGCTGGCTTGCATACTGCAAAATTTGACCGAATGTAGTACACAAACTGTAATTCCTGCAGCAAACACCCCCAAGGTGGACACATCACGTCGACTGTCAAAAACAACCTGCAGGATAGACAAGATATCCTCAAGGGAGCAGGAAGGTGGAGCGAGGCCCTTCATCTGGAACCAGTCAACAAACGAGTCGAGTAATCCCTCTAACGTGAGGGGGCATGTGCATTCTGATACGTGTAGACAACAGGGGCCCAGAGCTCCAGGTCGCTTAGTCTCACCGCCACGTCATTTTATGTGGCACGCGAATCCGCCAGCAAAAAAGTTGAAAAAGTTCAAAAAAATTCAATAAATAAATAAATAATTAAAAGTTAGACTTGATAATAAAAATATCCCAATAGTCGAAATTCTGAGATAGAAAGTCAAAGTTATGAGATAGAAAGTCATAATTATGAGATAGAAAGTCATAATTATTATCTCATAATTATGAGATAGAAAGTTGAAGTTATGAGATACTTAAACACAGTCATAGAAGCAGCTCTTTGGCTGGTTACCCTACATTTGACATTGAAATGTATTGTGAGTACATTGAAGACGAGGCTTTGATATTTGTCTTTGCTATTTTCTTTAAAAATTTGATAGAGTAATGTGGGTTTCTTAAAATTAAAAGGATTTAAGTTATAATAACAGAAATGTGCTTAAATATATTTTTACATTTATATAACTGCATGTACAATATTTGTACACTTGTATAAACAATAATCAAATGCAGAGACAGTTATTTACCAATATGTTAGGAGTAGTTACATTTACACAGTCTTACATTTACAACCTGCCCTTTGAGGGCGACCGTGATGCTTTCGTAATGCTTCACTTGCAGTGAAAATGAGTTTGAGACCCCTGCTCCAGACCATGAGGTGCTGCCCCAGATTTGGCTGTGAGAGGACGGAGCGCTCTGCTCCTAGGTTTCTCAAGCCTCATGTTTAAACAAACTATCTTTGGTCATGTTGAATAACATGTTTACTGAATCAATATGTAGAATTCAAGTAAATTAGGTGGACTATTTTTTATTGATTTGAACCTTTGATAGGATATTTCACCACTTTTAATTTTTGGCATTCATCGGGTGTTTAAACAACAAGAACAAAAAGCTGATTCTGACCCAACAAGGAACGTCATTACTTTACTAATTTACTTTACTAGTACCTACAATTATGGTGCATTTAACCCAAAAAAATCATACAGAAAACTAAACATTTCCAACTTACCACATGTAACGGACTCTTTGAGTAATCCTCTGGTAAACCCCCCATGGAGTCCAGACACTGGTGGTGGTGGAGGCTGATAAGGCTGATAGCATGATGAGTTGATACAGCTGATGGATCTGTGAAGACTGGGCGGAGATGGGGAGGTGGAGGGGTGCGTAACAGCAGCATGAATGTACTGAAGTAGAAAGACAACCATATTTAAAAGAGACAGCAACAAGAACCGAACAAACACTAAAAGGTAACATTTGTAGGCGTGTTTGTTATAGTTAGATTTTTTTGCTTCATCCTTACTTCTTCCTCAAAGTCCTGCCAAACACAAGGCTTGAAGATAAGCCAGCACATCTAAGCCTGAGTAAAAAGAGAGAATAAGGAGGACAAACTAGGGAGACCAGAGACATGTGCTTGTGGGACCTCCAACAACAAACAGTAAACCCCAGAAACAGTTTACATTTGATCAGAGACACAGATGAAAGAAATGCTGAAAAAGTATGTAGGTAGGTTACATAAGCCCAAAGTCAGGCAACAGAAATGTGGTTTGACTGCATCCATTTCAATCAGGAGAGAAAAGACAGGTGAAGAATTGTTTGTTAAAACCAGATGATATGTGATGATAAAGTCTTGACAGAGTCTTTGGCTCTTGGACTCTACAGGGAGAATATTGATACCACTGGTGATATAAGTAAATATATAATATACCAAAATATATACCAAATATAATATGAATTACTTTTACCTTTTCCTTTTTGAATAATCTAAACCATTTTTGTCTAAATTTAAAGTAGAATTTAAAAAGTACACGGTAAAAGTACTTCATATTATCATGCTGCACATGAGAAACCTTCAGCAATGGTTTGCACGGCTTCGGTTACATAGGATTCGGGACATCTTGGCGAGTTGGTACTCCTGGGGTGCGTCTCCCAATACGTGCTGGTTTTCACGGGGCCCACCCCGGCAGGTCGGGGTGGGACATCTAGGAAGCCAGGGTGGGAGGCACATGGCACTCCTCCTGTCACATCAACCTATTGGAGCTTGTTGCTGTTGAGAAGGTGCTGCACCATTCCCCCCACAACTGAGGTGGAAGGATGTTGAGGTCGGACAACACCACTGTGGAGGTGAACCTCAACAGACAGGAGGTTGTCAGCGGTGTCTGGCAGATCGTCCCCTTTTCTCTCTTATTCCAAATTAGAGAAAACACCCAGTGTCCCCCTTTGGGAGTGGGCACTTCAACGGGGTTCAAAGCAAAACCTGTCCATGTTAATGGTAGCTCTGGAGAGTCTAGTCACCAGGTGGTTCCTGCACCTTGCATCACTAGTGGTTACCGGACCTGTCCACAGCTTTGCGACAAGGAGAGTGCTCCATTCTGGGTCAGCACTCTCACTCTTGGAGGTTTAAGAGTGAGACTGTGCGACCTGGGTCTCCCGACCCCTGTTGTCTACACGTATTAGAATGCACATGTCTCCTCCCGTTAGAGGGATAACTTTACTCGTTTGTGGCCTGGTGCAAGATCAAGGACCTCGCTCCACCTTGCTGCTCCGTTGAGGATATCTTGTCTTTCCTGCAGGTTAGTTTTGACAGTGGTTGTGCTGTATCCACCTTGGGGGTGTTTGCTGCAGGAATTACAGTTTGTGTACTACATTCAGTCAAATTTTGCAGTATGCAAGCCAGCATGCTTTCACAGGCACAGGAGATAGATGAGCAAGAGGGTCAAAGTTTAAGGTGCCATGTGTTGAGGAAGCAGTTTGTCCCAGTTGAATGCAGACTGCATGCATCAGTATGTACTTTGTAAGGAAGATGCAGTATGTCCTAAAAGTAAAAAGTAAATGATTTAGATTGCAGCTAAAGACTGATACGTGGGTAAGTTGTCCCGCCCCAACAGCTTCAACCAGATCCACAAAGTGGAGTGAAGATTAAAAACACTCTCAAGTCAGACTGTTAGTGCATGTATTTATTCAAGATACACTCTACATAACATTTGCTGCAAAGGTTTCTGCTCGATCATCTGTTCCCTACTAGTCTACAAGGAGACAAGGTGACAAAGATGGGCGTGCATGGATCCTAAACTATCTGGTCTAATCAACAGAATCCAGTCTGTTGTCAAAGCAACTCTTTACAAGTTGAAATTTTCCACAGATGCTGAATTTGATCCTAAAAGATTCTTGTTTGAGCTGTGAGGAGGTTTCTGTTCACAATGACATTTGATCCTGTGAACACAGCTCAGACTCCAACCAGTCAGACTGCATACTGTGATGGTGACGTGAGGACACACTCTCTCTCTGATGGAGGATAAGAAGCTGTGTCCCTTCACTTTGTCTGAGCTTGTTGCTGTCGAGAAGATACTGAACCATTTCGCTCCACAACTGAGGGGGAAGCACGTCATGTTAAGGTCGGACAACTCCACTGTGGAGGTGAACCTCAACAGACAGGAGGTTGTCAGATCCCCGGCCCTTCACAGTTAGAGGGATTACTCGACTTGTTGACTGGTGCCAGATGAAGGGCCTCGCTCCACCTTCCTGCTCCCTTGAGGATATCTTGTCTTTCCTGCAGGTCGTTTTTGACAGTCGTCGTGATGTATCCACTTTGAGGGTGTTTGCTGCAGGAATTACAGTTTGTGTACTACATTCGGTCAAATTTTGCAGTATGCAAGCCAGCATGCTTTCCTGGATAATCTGACCCACAATCCTTTGCACAGCAGATTTATAAGCAAGAAGGTAAAAGTTCAAGGTGCCATGTAATGAGGAAGCAGTATGTCCCAGTTGTAAAAAGTAAATGATTTAGAACGCAGCTTAAGACTGATATGTGGGTAAATTGTCCTGTCCCAACAGGTTCAACCAGATCCACAAAGTGGAGCGAAGGATAAAAACACTCAAGTCAGACTCTGTTGTCTTAGTGAATGTATTTATTCAAGATAAACCCTACACAACAAGTTTATGCGTGATCATCTGTTCCCTAGTCTACATATACAAGAAGACAAGGTGACAAAGAGGGGCGTGCATGGATCCTTTAAACTATCTAGTCTAATCAACAGAATCCAGTCTGTTGTCAAAGCAACTCTTTACAAGTTGAAATTTTCCACAGATGCTGAATTTGATCCTAAAAGACTCTTGTTTGAGCTGTGAGGAGGTTTCTGTTCACAATGACATTTGATCCTGTGAACACAGCTCAGACTCCAACCAGTCAGACTGCATACTGTGATGGTGACGTGAGGACACACCCTCTCTCTGATGGAGGATAAGAAGCTGTGTCCCTTCACTTTGTCTGAGGGAAGGTGAAGTTGAAGTGAAGCACGAAGCTCCTTTTCTACACAGACCTGCTGAGAACAGAAGAGTGCTGCACACTGAAGAAGTTCATGCCAAAAAGTTCAGTAAGTGGAGCTTTGATTGGTTGAAATGACGTCATTGATTGGTGTGAACGTGTGATTATTTTAAAGCTGCTTTCAAACACAACAAGATTGCCGCCTGTGTGAGCAGGCAGAGAGAAGCTGCTGTTAGTTTGAATGTTGAAGTCCAGATGAAGTGTCGCTTTGAATGATGACACTGTGATGAAGAAGTTGAGTTCAGTCTGATCTGGGGTCTGTCAGGACTGTTACTGAAGTGGAGCACTAGAACCCAGCAGGAACCACAGAGCTCACCTGGGCCTTTGTTCCTGCACTGAAACACACCTGAGAGACTCCCTGTTTGCCCTCACCTGTTGCTTTCAATTCTTTATGTCCACAAATCTTCATGTTTATTTCTTCATCTGCTCTTTAACAGATGTAATCCATTTTTGATAGTGTTTGAATGTGTTTGTGTTTTCTTTCGTGTTCAGTTTTTCTCTCATTGATCATCAGGTTGTAGTCAACCTTTTACGGACTACGGAGGCATGAACGCAACATTGCTGTTTTTAAAAGAAAATCCTAGGTTAAACAGTTTTAGATTCGCTGGACGTAACTACTGGACTGTTTCTTTGTTCTGTTTTTGTTTGCATCCTGGAAGAGGATGCCGCCAATTTTCCTACAGAAGTGAAGAAACGGATTCTTTAGAGAAAGAACTTCCCTTTTTCCTCAAGTCGATTCATGCAGGTTACGAGCCGAAGAAATTCTCTGCTACAGAGAGAATTTATTGCGCAACGAACGGAGCCGCGCACCACGAAATCTACTCATAGTAAAGCTTCGTTTGGCATTGTGAGGGCACATAGCCAGTAATTGTGTCACTTCTGGATTTGCTGCTGTCTGGCTGTGGGGTGGCAGAGAGAGTGTCCGTGTGATCAATTGGTGGGTTTTGTGAAGATGAGGGGGTGTTTTGTAGAGAAACTGATCTTACTTGGGACCTAGAGAGTGGGTGGGCTACTGTGAGTCCCGACTCAGCATCCCCCTCCCGTTTCCCTGCGTGAATCTGTTTTGTCTACAGCCGAGAGAAAGATGGCCTTCCTGCCCACAGCAATAGCATTGTCTACATGTGTCACCGGTGTGAGCCTCTCTGCATACCTGGCATCCTCTAGCCATTCTTGCTGCTGGTGATGGTTGGGGATCTGTACTGGGCCTTGACTTGGTTGCTTCTAATGTTCTATAAAACATTTTCTTCATTTCGAGAACATCAGCCTTGAGGCTTTCAATAAGCTTAACAGTTTCAGGATCAGGTACTTTACCCTGTCCTTGTTTTTTCTTTGTGGAGACTGCCACACCCCCTTTCGTCCATGTTTCATCATTTATTTCTCTTTCACTTTTCAGAGGCAACTGACTGGTGTTGGATTGCAGCTCTGTGTGTATCTCATTTACTCTTGGTGGCTTAACTGAAATGTGTCTCCTAAATTTATTTTGATATTTTGATTCTAACGCAAGACTGGCAGCCTCATTTATCTTTTTCTCATCTGTGACTCTGGGGTTGCTAAGGTGAGGTTTCAACTGAAACTTCACTGCCTCATCAAGCAAACCAGTCTCTAATGAGCGCAGGAATTTACGCTGGATTAAATCTGGGCTGAACTGTTCCCCTTCATCCTCATCACTAGACTGCCAGAGCAGTTTCTCTCTGAGCTCCATTGCCCTGAACAAAAACCCTTGAGCAGATTCGTTAGTGTCTTGGAATATGTTCATGAGTCTATGGAGCATATCTGATGATGAGTCCATTCTATAATATCCTCTGAGTATGGTTCTTAATGTTGGGAAGTGTGAGGTCTCGCTTGACTTCCAGCAAGTTTCGAAGGTGAAGGCCAGGGCTTACTGCTTTAATCACAGCCTCTATGATTTCAGTGTCTGAGTAGCCCTTCTTCAGCCCAGACTCGATTTGGTTTGTCAGGCTAGTGAAAGATAATTTGTCCTTCTGTCTGGCCTCCCCTATCTGAGCCCAGATCCGGAAATCTTTTCACAGAATGACTTCTGGTGCTGTGAGGGCTGCAAACTGCTTGACTTCCCTCTCTCTTACCGCTGTTGTGTGGTCCCCAAAGCTTCAATCTTCTCTTCTAGAACACGACGTGCCTCTGCCTGAGCCTGTTGAAGCTGTGTATACTCTTGTTTCAGTCTCTCTATTTCACTAGGATCAGTTTGAGGTATTTCTACTTTGTCAATAACATGTTATTGTAAAGACTGTATGAATAGATGGAGATTACTGATAAACTGCCAGAACACATGAGATTCCTCACCCTCTTCACTTTCCTCCAAAGTGCTCTCTGTTAGCCGAATCGGGGCCCGACGGGACTGTCCTCTATATCCCTCCCCTGTTGGTTCACTGCACTTCAGATTCTGACACACCTTGATGAGTTCTGGCTTCTCAAGTGTCCACAACGCTGCGTTGATCTCATCCTGGAGTTGCTCCATCTTTACCTTGTGCTGGTCTCGGTTTGTCTAGTTTCGTCTCTCAAGAAAGAACTGCATCTCTCTGTTGTCCAATACAGTCCTCCTAGGCTGGCTCGCCAAATTATGTTACACACTGAATGATGACAATGTCCATTCAGTTTTCCAGATGAATTTATTGTGCTGTGAATACAACAAGACAGTCTCAGATGAATATCTGCTTCTGCGATCTCAACTGTCCTTTGCTGGTCTAGCTTGCTTATCTTATACAAGAATTTCATGAATTGTGAACACACAACCTGAAATGTACAGCCTAACAAACTACTGCTTATATCTGTCGCGGGACACACCATTTATCTGTATATAATCTTACATATGAACAATACAATTATCAGGCCAGGTTACTGACATTACACTGGCGCTAAACCGCTAGCGCGCGAATAGCCTCGTTCAGCCAGTGGCGGGCCGTGCATTTTATACCTGGGCCTTCTGAGCTGTCCGACTACACTTGAGCCATCTCCTAATAAGCTCATTATGACGCCACAGCTACGGTTATTTGTTTCTAGGGGTGTAACATCACGTATTCGTATTAAACCGTTCGGTATGAGGCTTACGAACCAAACTATACGTTTGAATAATACTACTGCATTTGGAAAATGTAGAAGCTTAAATTGTGGGAAATATAATGTTTTCGGTGGACTGCGAACAGACAACGGCCTGTGACCTTTTGAAACCGGAACAATAACAAAAAACAGCTGAGGCGGCGGCACCGCACGTGTCTTCAGGGGGGCTAAAATAACTAGCTTAGTGGGGAAACAACAGCCCGAACAAAATTGTCCGGACAATGACCCCTCGCATGACGGGATGCTTCGTAATTAACGGACAATGTATATAGTCCTAAGCAATGTAATTAACACAATGACAAGAACCAGTCACATATATGTATATGACAACAAAGCAACAAATCAATCCAGCAACACTGCAGCGCTAGAGCACGAGCCATTCATATTATTCATAAAAACGACACGATACTGCTACTGCAGATGTAAAAACGCAAAAGCAGTTGACTTTCCACAGCTGCTGTTCAAAAGCACGTAGCTTGTGGTGTCCTGTCGTGTAGCTGCCTTGGTTAGCATAGCATAGCTCCAAACAGCTCCAAACACCAAGAGCTCAGTTGCAAATGAAACGCATTCTTAGCCATAAAATGTGCAACGCTTCTCCAACGCTGTCAGCCAGAAATACCATTCGTACAAATCCTTTTCCATGCTGGGTCAGGGCTGCTGTGGGGTTTGCCGACGATGTCCAGTTTTTCTGGAAATGTCCTTCTCCAGAAATCCGTTTCTCCTAGTTCAGCCATTGAGTGTTAAAAAAACACCGCTAGGTAAAAAAAAAACTCTGCTCGCTAGCTTTCTGTTTGACAAAAGTCACGCTGGCCCACTGACCAATCACGGCGCAGTTAATGCTGACGTACTTAGAAGGCTACCTCGGTGCCAGTCGGTTGATTGGTTGAAGAATATGACAATCAACAATATCGTCCCCATTCACTTAAACTGCAAAGGGATTCACTTGTGAGTCTGAAGGCCTCGGGCCTCTCTTCTTACCTAGAGACACAGGGCTGAAATGTGATTGGATAAAAGCTCTCCTTAAAACAAGTTGCACTGGAAGCAGAGCAACTGAGGAAAACAGTAGCTGTGCAATGAGAAAATAAGATAATGGGAAAAATATTTTTATAAATTATAATACATGTAGTGTATTTAAGAAAATGTATTAAATTATAAAATAGCTATAACTTTGTGATTCTGTCTAGGCCAGCAGAGAAGGCCTTGCTGGCCCTGACGGCCCACCACTGGCTGATAACTCAAACATACTCCTTTTCATTCCCAACGTTACTATAGTGACCACAGTGTTTTCTATGAGGACAGTAATTACATGTCATTTTACTGTTCTGTGTTTTACTAACTTCTTAAGGGGGATCATGAGGAGAAACAGCACAGCTCCATTTGTTGGAGGTTGATGAACAATATTTAACTTGTAAAACACTGTAAAATTATAGGATGAGCATTTAAAATAACGTCTTTTGACATGTTGTTAACAAGGTTTAAAAGAAGGAAAAGTGAAGTTTGTTTTATCTCCAGAAATCTATAACACTTTAACAGACAGATGTTGGAGATACATTTAATAATTCTATGAAATAACCAAAGTTCAATATGTGAAATTGAATATGCAGTATTTATTCAGTATTCTATTAAACCTTTTACATGTTTTCTAATAATGATTAAATGCACTTGTGCTAGAGTTTTTCTATATGATTATCATCGTCACCTTGCAGTTTTTATCCAGTCATTTTAATAGAGACTAGATGAAATAGACAGTTAAATGAACCACTAAATTAATACGTTGACAATGGGATTGTGTAATAATATATCTGATTTGTCATTACCTAAATCAAATGAATAAGTAGGCAATTAGTTGAATTAACATTATTAATTTAAAAAAATATTCCAACTCAATTGATATGTGTTATTGTATTTTGAGTATCTATTTGAAGTTTTTTTGATTCATTTTTAACTCCTACAAAGGCCCATTTTATTTATTTCATGTTATATTTGTTTCAGGACAACACTAATGAACAATAAAATACACTATATAGATACATGTGTATGATACAAAAAGAGATAGACAGACACATTCCTCATTCAGTGTGGCTTTGTGGCACAAGGCAGTAAAACTGCCTGTGCCAAAGCACACTGCATATAATCCATCGGGTTTATTTAATCATGATAATAATGTTTATCCAGAAAGTTTGCAAAAAATACATCAAAACATGCGGCCTGATCGGGAATCGTATTCAATGCAATGACTTTTCTCAGAGATTCGCCCAGTGGTTTTCCCGAAAATCTCGAAAAACTGAGCAAAATTTCTCCATTCACTTGGGGTTTCGGCGTGAAGAGAGCTAAAAAAACACTTAACTTTGGGCCCATATTGACTAGCCATACTTTAACGTAGAAACATGATTCAAAGTTTAAAATGTAGACAAAACGCTACACTTTATTGAGCCAAATGGGCATTTTCATAGCAACCAAAGTTTTCATTAAGTCAACGTTTAAGTTTCAGGAACATTTTGGGTCCGTTTCAGATTTTATAATGGGTGTGTATTGCATGGCTCGTTAAGAGCTAGAGTGAGGTCATAACTCTGAAAATATTCTGTGATTTTTCCAAAGAAATTGCTCCAGGTCCCTCAATTTTTACTCTTTATACACCATTTTTGGCCAAAAAGCTTGGAAATGTTGCGCTGTCGCACACAGATGTCATTGGATTCCAACAGACTTACACATTTGGCTCAAATAGTCGCAGAGCGACATGAACTCCAACCGACTGCTCCATTAGCCTCCATGTTAAATCTCACCACTAATTTCTCAAACAAAGCAGACGGTACCAGTTTTGTATATTGCTCTAGAGCTCACATTTTTAACACCACACATATAAAAACCACATCAACGCGTTCGGCAGAGTCTTATCTTTGTCATGACCCTTATTTTGGCACTCAGACTCCTGCTTTTTATTAAAAGGAGGCAGGAGTTTGGTTCAGAATCACTGTTTACTGTAACATTTCTTAATCAGTCTGCCTCTAACACCAGGGGCATCCTCACCACCAGTTACGCACGCACGCTCTCTCTCTCTCTCTCTCTGTCTCTCGCTCTACACACACACACACACACACGACTTGGAGATATTCAGTCAAAGGCATTGTTAGACCTCCTGTCTGTCTGTCTGTCTGTCTGTCTCTCTCCTTATGTCTCTCTCTCTCTCTCTCTCTGTGTGTGTGTGTCTCTCTCTATCATACAGTCATTCAGGTCTTAGATAATTTTAGAGCACTTTATTTCATTTCAAAATAAAAGCCCCACAGAATGAATTCTATCTGGAATGCTTGTGATGAACTCTGTCATTTTAGTGTCAAACATTATGATTCTGTCTCCTCTCCCCATCTCTCACCCACCCTTTCAAAATAAAAGCCCCACAAATACAAGATTCAATCCAAGAGTATGAATCTAAAATGTAGAAAATAGAGTAGCGCTATCTCAATTGAACCTGAATGACACTACTGGTAACATTGGTGTGTATATATATATATATATTGCGACGACCTGTACATATGTCTTCAGTAAAGTGTTACGAGGAACTTGGTGACGAAATACGAAGATCTTGTTTTTGTGCTTTGGTTGCAGCTTTTGATCAGGACGTCTGGTTGTGACATTATTTATCATCAGACATCCATCTGTCAACAATCCAAGTTCAGCAACCTGAGGAGGCTCAGCTGATTCTGGTCCTCTCTGAATCTGTCCCAGCTAAGAGACATGGAATCCTACAGCTCAACTGGTAAGACATACCTTTTCTAACATGTTTCCTTAACTGAGCTAAAGCATGCTGATCTGTTTTATTTCACTTTCATCTGAAACTAAAAAGAAAACCTTTTTGAATTTTTTGTTAATCTTAATTCAATCAGGTAATCTCATTGAGATTCAAATATCTTTTCCACGAGCGACCTGAGAACAAGAAATGTTCTTAAGAACCAGATTACTAACACAGAAACAACACTCTTACAAAATAAACAGCAATTAAAAACAGTTACAAGAATCACATAAAACATTTGGATGAAGGTCCTGTGTTTGTTTGAAGCTGCTGGCTTAACAAGTTCAGTAATGCTTGTAATTTCTTATCCATGATAGGTTAACCCCTTTATTTATTTTATTCATTTATTTTGCACAATTCAAACAATAAAATTCAAAATAAACAAACATAACTGAGATAAATGAATATCACAGAGCAGGAAGAGGCAGAAAGCCAGCTGGGCTTATATGAAGCCTCCACCTATATAATATTAAAATTTTACAAAATCATAAAATGAAATATGCATAAGACATTACATTACAACAAAACAAACAACGAAAGAAGAGAAAAAAATAATGAAATTGTGTCAAGTGTGTGCGAGCATGTGTGCATGTGAGAGTAAGCATGGGCTCATGTTTGTTCAGGGATGTTGGTTTATACACCTGCAATATAGTAATGCTACAAGTCCCTATGAGTGAAACAACTACAAATGTAATATAACAGCTAAGACAAGAAAGACATGAACACTAATACATAAAAAAACTGTTACAAAACAGCAATTCGATTTTCTTTCAGGCATCTTATAAAGGGACATTTTTTTGTTAGGTGGGAAAAGTCATTCCATAATTTGGTTCCCCTAAATCTTATTGAAAATTGACCTCTGCTAGTCAGTTATTTAGGAGGATGAAGATGTGAAGATTGACGAGTTGAGTAAGAGTGAACCTGTGAATTGATTGTGTAGTAGGTCTTGAAATGATCAGGAATATTCCCTTATAAATGAAAACACAAGTTTGAGAAATATTGATGTCATAAATAGTAAGAATCTGCCATTTCTGAAGTAGAGGAGCAGAAGAGAAGTGTGACTCTGATCAGGTTGCGATCCTAACAAAAGACCTTGGAGTCAAAGGAGTACTGGGCAGTATACCGGTTCAACCGGTTTCAATTTCCCATAAGATATGAATTTTCCACATACCGTCATACCGGTGCATAGCCAGAACATTGCTAACAGTCTTCAACAGGCTGCTAAAGATGATGTTCGCCACCGAAGACAATAGTTGTGGAGCTCGTTATCTTATCTGTATTGAGACGGATCCCTAGTCATGGTGATAACTTTATAACAATTAACAACCCACAACTAACGCTCTTTAACAGAGCAAAACACCACAACACAACAGTCTGTGACACATAAACGATTTGTAACACTAATAATTGTACATTTATAAACTTTCACCGCCGAACTGCATGCTGGGTACAGCTCACTCGCCTGCTAGCACAACAGTCTGCTAACAGCTGGGAGAGGCTCCGTCCTCCAGTAACGTTACATTACAGAACAGCGATGCAGGATAAACATAGATAGACCGGAGATGCACCTATAGAGTTTGACACATATGCAACGCTGATTACGTGTAATATGTGTGGTGTTTGTTATAAATGTATGTTGGTACGTAGAGGGTGATAAGAAGCTGTACTTGGAGGGGCTTAGGACCCAGGGGAATGTAGGTGAAGGAAACCGAAAGAGACGGAAGACACGCCACACAAACAGCTGATCACCGCTCGTCACGGTCCTGTAGAACAGATTCTCAACTGGTGGGTAGTCGCGGATCCGTTTTCAGTGGGTCGTGGGCCTTTGCCTTAAAGCAGCAGAGTTATTCACGCTCCTTTCCAGCATTTACGGCACTTGTTCAGCGGCGCAGGAAAAACACAGGCCAATGCGTTGTAAATCACGTCACGTGATGCAGTTTAGCCAATCAGATAAGGGTATTTTGATACGTTTCCTTACGCCAGTGAGATGTACCCACACCGTGACACAGGGAGGAGAGACAATGAAAGACATCATAGGGCAGATCTCATGAGAATCTATATCCATCCATCCATCCATTTTCCTCCGCTTATCCGGGGTCGGGTCGCGGTGGCAGCAGGCCAAGCAGGCTGACCCAGACTTCCCTCTCACCTGCAACATTTTCCAGCTCATACTGGGGGATCCCGAGGCGTTCCCAGGCCAGCTGGGAGATATAATCCCTCCAGCGTGTTCTGGGTCTTCCCCGGGGTCTCTTCCCAGTTGGACGTGCCCGGAAAAACTCCAGTGGGAGGCGTCCAGGAGGCATCCTAATTAGATGCCCAACCACCTCAGCTGACTCCTTTCGATGCGAAGGAGTAGCGGCTCGACTCCAAGTTCCCTCCTGATGTCCGAGCTCCTTACCCTATCTCTAAGGCTGAGCCCAGCCACCCTACGGAGGAAACTCATTTCGGCCACTTGTACCCGCAACCTTGTCCTTTCGGTCACGACCCAGAGTTCGTGACCATAGGTGAGGGTAGGAACGTAGACCGACCAGTAAATTGAGAGCTTTGCCTTCCGGCTCAGCTCTCTCTTCACCAAGACGGTCCGGTGCAGCGCCTGCTTTACTGCTGCAGCCGCACCGATCCGCCTGTCGATCTCCCGCTCCATCTTACCCTCACTCGTGAACAAGACCCCGAGATACTTAAACTCCTTCACTTGAGGTAGGCACTCCGTCCCCACCTGGAGGGAGCAATCCACCGGTTTCCGGCAGAGCACCATGGCCTCGGATTTGGAGGTGCTAACTCTCATCCCCGCCGCTTCACACTCGGCTGCAAACCGCCCCAATGAATGCTGGAGGTCACGATCCGAGGAGGCCAACAGGACCACATCATCTGTAAATAGCAGAGAGGTGATCCCGAGAAAGTCCATGAAAGTCACGAACAGGACCGGTGACAAAGGGCAGCCCTGGCGGAGGCCAACACCCACCGGGAACGTGTCTGACTTATTGCCGAGAATGCGGACACAGCTCCTACTGCAGTCATACAGAGACCGGATCGCCCGTTGTAACGGGTCCGTCACCCCATACTCCCGCAGCACCCCCCACAAGAACCCCCGAGGGACCTGGTCGAAAGCCTTCTCCAAGTCCACAAAACACATGTAAACTGGTTGGGCAAACTCCCAGAATCCCTCCAGTAGTCTTGCGAGGGTGAAGAGCTGGTCCACTGTTCCACGGCCGGGACGGAATTCGCACTGCTCCTCTTGAATCCGAGGTTCGACAAACGGTCGGAGCCTCCTTTCCAGCACCCTGGCATAAGCTTTCCCCGGGAGGCTGAGTAGTGTGATACTCCGATAATTCGAGCACACTCTCCGGTCCCCCTTTTTGAAAATCGGAACCACCACCCCGGTCTGCCAGTCCATGGGCACTGATCCCGACCCCCATGCGACACTGAAGAGGCGTGTCAGCCAAGACAGCCCAACAGTGTCCAGCGCCTTCAGCATCTCAGGGCGGATCTCATCCACCCCCGGCGCCTTGCCACCAAGGAGCTTTTTGACTACCTTAGCGACCTCTGCCAGGGATATGGGTGAGCCCCCCAGGTCTTCAGGCGCTGCCTCCTCTGCAGAGGACATGTTGGTCGGGTTTAGGAGTTCCTCAAAGTGTTCTTTCCACCGCCCGACGATGTCCCCCGTCCAGGTCAACAGTTCCCCCCCCTGCTGAGAACAGCCTGGGGTAGGCCCTGCTTTCCCTTCCTGAGCCGTCGGATGGTTTGCCAGAACCTCCTTGAGGCCAACCGAAAGTCCTTCTCCATGGCCTCCCCGAACTCCTCCCATGCCCGAGTTTTAGCACCCGCGACCACCGCAGCTGCAGTCCTTCTGGCCTGCCGGTACCTCTCAGCTGCTTCAGGAGACCCCTGGGCCAAACAGGCCCTGAATGCCTCCTTCTTCAGCTTGACGGCTTCCCTCACCTCCGGTGTCCACCACCGGGTTCTCGGGTTGCCGCCACGACAGGCACCGATGACCTTCCGGCCACAGCTCCTAGCGGCCGCGTCCACAATAGAGGCTTTGAACATGGTCTATTCGGATTCCATGTTCCCAACCTCCCTCGGGATGTGTGAGAAGTTCTTCCGGAGGTGGGAGTTAAAGACCTCCCAGACAGGGTCCTCCGCCAGACGTTCCCAGTTCACCCTCACTATGCGTTTGGGCTTGCCGGGTCTTTCCAACCGGTTCCCCTGCCATCTGATCCAACTCACCACCAGATGGTGATCAGTTGACAGCTCTGCTCCTCTCTTCACCCGAGTGTCCAAGACATACGGCCGCAGATCAGATGATACGATTACAAAGTCGATCATTGATCTCCGGCCTAAGGTGTTCTGGTACCAGGTACACTTATGAGCCACCTTATGTTCGAACATGGTGTTCGTTATGGCCAAACCGTGGCTAGCACAGAAGTCCAATAACGAGACACCACTCGGGTTCAGATCGGGCAAGCCGTTCCTCCCAATCACCCCCCGCCAGGTTTCTCCGTCATTGCCCACGTGAGCGTTGAAGTCCCCCAGGAGAACTATGGAGTCGGCAGGCGGCGCCCTTTCCAGGACCCCTCCCACCGACTCCAAGAAGGCCGGATACTCTGAACTGCTGTTTGGTGCATAAGCACAAACCACAGTCAGAGCCTTGCTCCCCGCAACCCGTAGGCGCATGGAGGCGACCCTCTCGTTCTCCGGGGAGAACTCCAACACAGCGGCGCTCAGCCGGGGACTCATGAGTATCCCCACTTCCGCCCGGCGCCTCTCACCTTGGGCAACTCCGGAAAAGGACAAAGTCCAACCCTTCTCCAGGAGCTTGGTTCCAGAGCCAGTACTGTGTGTGGAGGTGAGTCCAACTATATCTAGCTGGTATCGCTCCACCTCCTGCACCAGCTCCGGCTCTTTCCCCGCTAGCGAGGTGACGTTCCACGTCCCTAGAGCTAGTCTATGCTGCCGGCGATCGGCTCGCCCAGGCCTCCGGCCTGACCTGCCGCCCGGTCTGCATTGCACCCGACCCCGATGCTTGTCCCTGCGGGTGGTGGGTCCACAGGGTGGCTGCTCCATGTTGTTTCTTCGGGCTGAGACCGACCGGGCCCCATGGGCGAAGGCCCGGCCACCAGACGCTCGCCGACGAGCTCCCCTCCTGGGTCTGGCTCCGGGAGGGTGCCCCGGTTTCCCTGGTCCGGGCGAGGTGGCTGAAGTCCGTGGACTGCTTATCATCAGGGTTCTTTTGAACCGCTCTTAGTCTGGGCTCTCCCCTGAGACCTGTTTGCCTTGGGAGACCCTACCAGGGGCTACTGCCCCGGACAACATAGCTCCCAGGATCACTGAGCCACTCAAACTCCTCCACCACGGTAAGGTGGCGATTCGCGGAGGAGGAGAATCTATATGTGAAAGTTAAATATCTGTGGTTGATTTTACCAATTTAAATTGCTAAAAAGGCTGCATTCTCAAACCAGTGCTGTGAAAATAGTGAGATCAAAGTATTTCTTTACCCCACACTTCAATACATGGTGAGGTGTATGATTTCGAAAAGAATACCGTTATATACCGTGGTACCGCAAAATACCGTGATATACATTTTTGGTCATACCGCCCAGCACTAAGTCAAAGTAGTTTGTAATCTTCCTGAAAAGAACTGTGTGATAGGGGTGTGACTAATTAGGGAAGGACCGATAAGATCCAATCAAGACGTAAACTTGGATGCCTCCATTATCGTTTTCTAAGGTCTCCGTTTCTGCTTCTGCTCATCCAGACTAAAACACAACCCTGGAGTTTTCAAACTAAGACAGCGCCAGCAGCGTTTTCAAGCATCTCCGTTTGCAGGTTTTTCAAACCGTGGGGTAGTGTGCACATTAGACAAAAGCATAGCAAAAGATATGCATTTCAGAACGAAGATGTAGTAGTGTGGATCTCGCCTTAGATGCTGAGGGGCGTGTCAAAGCAACGGTATTTGACGCCATGAGACTTCAAAGCCGGCTGAAACGCCTCAGGTTCCACCTTACCTCTTTGACAGGGCAGTTTGAAGCTAGAGTTTGGGAATTTTACATGTAAATGACGTACGTTACATTCAAGCTGTTGCCTCACGAGTTAACAGATGCTGGTTAATTGACGATTACCGACGTCCTGCCCAATCCTCAATAGGCATATGCTCTCCACTATCCAGTACGATACTCAGAAGCTATGCAATCCAACATCCTGCCCAATCCTCAGTATGCCTTTCACGCTGACATCATGCCTGTTCCTCAGTCGGCCTTGCCCTCCAACATCTTGTACAATCCTCAGTAGGTGGTGCCCGCAGATGTCCTGCCTGATCTTCAGTGGGTCTTGCCCTCCCACGTCCTGCCTAATCCTCAGAAGGCTATGCCCTCCGACAACCTGCCCAATCCTTATTGGTCTCTGTCAAGTTATGTTCTTAATGTGTGCATTTTCCCCACTTGAAAGGGATCGACGAGTCCGCCCGAAGGGTCCAACTGGATTTCACTCAAATGACCAAACAGTTTTTCCTCCTTTTTATTTTGGTAGGTTTGCAGTTCATCAAAACTTAACCACAGTGTGGCGTTGTGTAGTGAATTGTAGTTTAGCTTAGTTCAGTTCAGTTCAGTTCACTTAGTTAGCTCAGTTTAGCTTAGCCATCTAGTCAGTTTTAGCTCCGTTCAGCCTAGCCATCTAGCCATTCAGTTCATTTAGCCATTTAGCCATTCAGCCATCTAGTCATCTAGGTAAAAAACCTTTAAACAGAAAAGAAACAGAAAACAGAACCCATATTAAATATACAAATTAATGTACACAGACAAAGCTTTCATAATGGCTTGATTAATAAAGCACCACATCCTATTCTAAACATGCCCTGATATTAATCAATACAGTTAATGCTGTAAGTCAGTAAACAAATTAAACCATTTAAACTCCTACAATTTACCCACTCCCGGACAATCAACCACAAACAAACAACAGTATTACACAACAGAGGGCCAGACTATTTGCGTATGCATTTGCCGCAGATAACGCTAATGCTAACGCCACCCAACCGATCTTCACATCAGCCCCAATGTCTCAGTTGTTGTGCAGTTCAGCTTCCTTACCGGCTGCCTCTCCAAACCTTTCGGACTCGTCAGTCATGCAGTGGCATCGCAGATCTCCACACTGTGATCCCCGTCAGACCGGTGCTTGCCCGACGCCGGACCGTATTTTTTGCGACACGACGTGTTACTGCGTCTCTGCTTATATAAACCTCCAGGCAGATTGGTTCCGCCCTGCTCCGAACACTAGTTTGAACTCCTTTGTTATTCATATTGTTTATCCTTACATAATAGAAAACCCCTGTTTGACTTGACAGTCTCATTCACTCAGAGTGACGAACAACTATTTTCGGTCTTTTTTAAAATACAACTCCTTTCGAGAAAGACAAACTTAACTTTAGTTTACTGAATCCTTGATGACCTCCAGAAACCGTTTGTAATATCCGGAATTCTGATTTTACATTTGTGTTTCCTCACACTGTCTCATGTAAAATACAGTTTTTATGTCTGCAGGTTCTGATGAGTGGAGGATCATCCTGATTGGGAAGACAGGGTCGGGGAAGAGTTCAGCAGCAAACACCATCTTGGGCAGAGAAGCGTTTGAGTCTGAACTGTCTGCATCTTCTGTGACTTCTAAATGCAAGAAAGAGAGAGGAGAAGTTGGAGAGAAAAAGCTTGCTGTCGTCGACACTCCAGGGCTGTTTGACACCAGTTTAACCAATGATGACGTGTGGAAGGAGATAAGTATGTGCATCGGTTTGTCCTCTCCTGGTCCTCATGCCTTCCTGGTGATTGTTCCGCTGGGCAGGTTCACAGAGGAGGAGAAACAAACCGTGAAGATGATTCAAGACACGTTTGGTGAAGATGCAGATAAATACTCAATGGTGTTGTTCACTTATGGAGACAAGCTGAAGAAAAAAAGCATTGAAAAGTTTATTTCAGAGAGCAAACCCCTGCAAGACATCACTCAAAAGTGTCATGGCCAGTACCACGTCTTCAACAACGAGGCAAACAACCCGTCTCAAGTCAGTGAGCTTCTAGAGAAGATAGAGAAGATGGTCGAGGAGAACGGCGGGACGTACTACACCACAGACATGTACCAGAAAGCAGAGAAAAAAATACAAGAGGAGAAAGAACGTATTCTGAAAGAGAGTGAGGCTCTGAGGAACAAAGAGCAGGAGGAACTGAAAGCGAAATATGAAGGGGAGAGGTTGAAGATGGAAAAAGAAAATAACAGACTCAGACATGAGGCTCATGCAAGATCTGTGGCTGAAAGACGAAATACCGTAAAACCCACCAAAAAGGTCTGCGTAATCCTCTGAGCGGCTGAAGCTCTCTGGTTTAACAGCAAGAGCGACTGAAAAGTAAAGTTGATTCCTCTTTGCTTAATTTGATTTATTGTAGATAATCCAGGGGTTTGACATTGTGACCCTCCCACAGACAAAATCAATCCTCACTCCAATTTACTCCTTTTATTATTCTTTGTCTCATTTCTGCTTGGTAGATAATAAATCTTTAATTTTTGGAACTACAGTTCCTAGTGGGAAATGTAAACAGGAAGTATAATGTCTCCGGCTCGTTCATCATTAGGCTCGTTTGAGATGAGCCAGTCAAAATATTCAGAATCGATCAACGGCGATGCATGCTGGGTAGATTTGTGTCTCACTTGATCCCAACTTGCTCTGATATCTTGAACACGTTGTCAAAGTTCTCCATCAACTGCTTGACCCACACCATGATGGGAAACGTCTGGCTGTCTCCTGATCAAAGAGCTGATTGGCTCATAGATTTGACAACAAACACCACGTTTTGAAGAAAATCCTATTTTTCTGCATAATTGTAATACTTAACGTTAGATTGTTGGCTATTAGTCTCTAAGTCTTTAACCTAAAAACATATCTTGTGTGTTTAAACTGACCTTTCAAGTGTTTTTTTGTGTTCCTGGTTTGGTTTTGGGAGTTGCCTCTGTTCCCTGTTTTCTGACTGCACCCTGTAAGTTGATTTTTGTCATTAAACTTATTGAACACCACCTGCTGCCTCCTCATCTGTGTTTGGTTCTAAACCTGCTATTTTTGAATTGTGACAGGAGTGGTATGTCTTTGGTTGAACATGATTACCTGAAGTGCTCAATCGTTTTTGAATTGGCAGTAAATTCCTCAGTTTAATTATGACTGGACAGTTTTCTTATTCCAGAGGCAAGGTTCCAGCTTGTTACCATTGCTTTTTGTTCTTGTTCTCATTTAACCTTTAGCTATTTGAATTAGGGACAACATCAAGATTACAGGTATTAAAATGAATGATTTTGATAGTAGAAAATCAATGTATGCTGACGATATTGTACTTTATATTGCAGTGTTAAAACACTCAATGCCTAATTCATTAGATTGAATTGAAATATATGGAAAGTTTTTCATGTTGTAGAATTAATGCTACAATCCCAGTTCTGTATAATTCTAAGGGCATGACACCCCTGTTACATACTTTTTCAAAAACATTTTGGAAATCTTTACATATCTTTCCATTACGATCACTCCACAGATTATAATCTGTCAAGCCTTCAAACTATAATCTAGTGATTAAGTCTTTCAATGGATGGACGTCTCCTCCATTATTATGAACATCCATCCCAAGTTTCTTTACTTCTTTCAGAGCATTCCACCTCCAGGGATTCTAACGGCTGCTAAACTATGCTGGTACATGAGGTAGGTTTGTTCCTCCCAGCATGCGCTCAGGCCACACATTCACAGACAGTAGTCTAATTAACTGTGTCCCTGTTTTTTTACATCTTTTTTGTTCTACGATGTGTCCACACAATCCCTGTTAAACACGAGATAATACCAGTGAATGTGTCAGACTACAAGTGATGTTGGAGACATTCTCCTCAATGGTCACGAAAATACTTTTAGTTCTTTTTATTGTCTTATTTCTATGACTTCTATATCTAAAAACGTACTTTAACGAAGGTAAAAGTTAGGACAAATGCCTGACAGGAAATTAAAGTAATAAATGCACGACTAATAAAATATATTGTACACATCGGTTGATTGAATGTACAATTGATTCACTCCAGTGTTTTGAATACTGAAACAGACAATAGATTATAAAAATATACACAAACAATCTGCACGGATAAATGAATGACAGTATAATAATATTAGTGACATTAATGAATGAAAAAAAAACCCCTCCATGTTTGGATTATAAATGCCATTAAATCATAGTTTTGATTTATGCAGTGAAATATCTCATCATCTACTAACATGTCTTTAGATCTGCAGGTATCTGGCCATAAATCAAAGTGTTGGAGACATTAGCATGTTCACCTGATGATGAAGGAGGATCAATACAGTTATTACAGTTGATCCTGAATGATGAACCACGTTTCATCATGTTTCAGTCCTGAACGAAGAGGACAGACTTTCCCATCATCACATTAGAGAAGCAGCATTTCTGCTAAATGAATATCTGAAAATATTAAATGCTAAACAAAACAACAACTAAAGATTTCATCATGTTGAGTCTGCCAGCTTCATGAAAAACAACATATCTAAATATTGATCAGAGCTTTCGATGAGCCTCATTAAATGTTTCATTATCTCCATCTTTCCTTCACCTCCTTCCTCCTCTCGACTCTCCTCCTTCTTTAAACCTTCACTCTCCACCTGAAGCAGGGGATTATGGGTACTGTCCCTCATGAGCTGCTCTGGAGAATAACAGGTATTATGTGTATTATGTGTTCATTGTATAAATACATAAACACAGATACATGTGCATACATTAAATACATATACACATAGATTAAATAGATAAACACAGATTGCATGTGTACATTAAATACACAAATACTCAATTTCAATTCAATGTATTTTTGTAATTCTCCTCAGAGGGCTTTACAATCTGTACACATGCAACATCTTCTGTCCTTTGACCCTCACAATGGAACAGGAAAAACTCCCCCAAAAAAATCTTTAGCGGGAGAAAAGAGGAAGAGAGCTTAGAGTGAGCAACAGAGGAGGGATCCCTCTATCAGGATAGAAAGAAGTGTGATAGATGTCATGTGTACAGAATGAGCAACATAACAGAGTTACAACACATTCGATGCCAGAACCACGGTCCAGGTAACAAGACCACGGTCCAGGTAGCAAGACCACGATCCAGGTAGCAAGACCACGGTCTAGGTAGCAAGACCACGGTCCAGGTAACTAGACCAGGGTCCAGATATAAACAGGATCCATGGAAATCTGCGAAGTGAGAAAGCACAGAGCGTCCGTGAAAATAACAAAGTCAGTAATGAGCATTAATGGGACATGAATTCATACAGAAGGAAAGAGAAGAGGAGAGAGGAGCTTAGTGTATCCTAGGAAGTAGGATACTATATATGAACTGAAATAAAAAAGTCTCCTTATTTTAATCTCAAAGTGTCCATGAGTCTTTTCTTCTTCTACAATGTGCTACTTTGCAGTGATATTTGATCACCAATCTCTGGATTTCTCCAGAAGTCACAAAGTACCTGTGCTGAACAGGTGCATCCAGGTAAATGTTTTTCTCTTGGTGATGAAGACCTTCATCGTCTGGAGTTTGTGAATGGTCACTGGGATGTGGTAAAAAACACACAATATATTTTGCTGTCTTTTTCTCCAGACTGCATGAGGAGCAGAGAGAAGTTATTATATCAGCAATGCAAGCAACGCTTTAACGATGTATTATCAATATCCACTGAATCCCACGGCTTCTTACGCTGTATATACAGTTTTCACCTCCAATTATTTTTAGTATCCATAGCTCCTGAAGGCAACATCTCTCTCTCTCAGCTCATTGGATGTTGATAGGTATGTTCTCATTGATGTTTCTTTTGTTCCGTGTTGAGCAAAGCACTTCATTCCTCGGATATCAATACAAAGCATTTCTTCTTCCAACCTTTTCAGGAAAGTCACTTCATCTTCCACTTATGACAATATTATTGTTAGCGTCAGCTCATACTGCAGTAAAAAGTACAACATGTACCTCTGGGGTGTAGTGGAGTACCAAGTACCAAGTATCAAGTAGTACATGGAGATATTGCAGTGAAGTACAAGTACATCAATGCACTTGTGTAAATGTATCCACACTGGAACAGAGACAGAAATGTGTCTCATGTGAAAGACTTACTAAGAGTTTGTCCCTGATATCACAATGATGGTTGTTTTGGAGCAGAATGAGAGAATAATGGAGCTGAGACCTCCTTTAAAGGAGGAGTGCTACTCGTCATGGAGGAGGATTTGGCTCCCTCTGGTGTAACAAACGAATTAATCCTGTCAGTTAAAGTGACTGATTACATGAAATCCTCCAGATATCAACAGTTAGATGATTTTGTACTGATGGGAGGACTTTTTAAATGTGACATGTCTGCTCTGCTCAGTAGCCTGGACTCATTTTAAACAGCTGACTGCCATTGTATCACTTATTTCAGGCTAAGAAGTCGGCCTCCCCGACAGCCAGATATCAACAGATTGTGTGTTTAACAGGTGGAGGAGGACTGGAAGTACTCCAGGATGGACCTGTTTAAAAGGACCACCACTGGAGGAGGAACCCCGTGTGGTTGGGAACCTTCAGGACCCTGACCCTATCACCCTACATTTAGATGCCAATCTGACCCCTATTGCTTCACCAAAAACACAACAGCTAATGTCCTGTAATCACATGCAACACCAAGCATGATAAACAAGCAGAGCATCAAAACAATCTGAGCCAACCAAGTTAGTAAATCACATAAGATTGAACATCATTTAATCTCAGCTTGTAGCAGGTCTGTTATTCATATTCATATCCAATCATTCACTGCTGTCAGCCTCTCCCAGGAGACGAGCTCTCTTACCTTATGGAGACTACGCAGACCAGATGAGAGACCAGCAAGACTGGACTGTGGTTAAAATGTACAAAATACAAACCAGTTTTATTTGTTTTATATAATAAAAAGATTAAAGGTTACAAAAACAGAAAGTAAATGTTGGAAAACTATGGAATGTTATGAGTTTCCAAAGGTCTGTGTCCTCATGTGAAACTTTGTGTGAACTTCTTTTGACACTAGTGTCTCAGCTGGGTTTGTGATTAGGTATCACAGCTGTCTATTTATGATAAAATAAGATAATCCTTTATTAGTCCCGCAGTGGGGAAATTTACAGGATCACAGCAGCAAAGTGTACAGTGCACACAAGATACATAGTAAAAAACAAGAGCAACAGTAATATAAATATTAAACTAAGTAAAACAATAATTCACAATAAACTCAAAAAATAAAATCTTTTGATATATATTTGATGAACATTTCAGCTGTTTGTCTGAAAGAAGAGATAATAAACCTGTTGAGCATGTCAGTGTTTACGCAGGGCTGATTTGCAACCATGACGTTTCCTGATTAGGATAAGATGACCTTAGACAGAACGAATTATCAAAGAAACGGGTCCAAACAATATTCCAGACCTGATGCAAATCATTCTGTTCCAACGAACTTGTGTGTTATCCTCAGTATATATATCAGAGACTCAGAGACAGACCTTTGAGCAGCCTTGATACATAACCTGTTTGTGTTTCAACTCTGTTCCTTCTTGCAAGAATAAATGTCCTGTTTAATGATTTTTACAATTGGTGTAATATTTTTCTAACAGTAAAGAAAAGAAAAGATAAAATGCCCAAAACCTCAAAATTAAGATCACCAATGAGCCTCGTCAAAAAGACTCCAAACCAGAAGCCTGAAAAGAAGCCTAAAAAAGCCAAGTCCTGATTCTTCGTTGTCTCTTCCTATTTCTACCTTTTTACTTGGAGCATCTTTAACCTCCTGGTCCATATATTGATTTATTGTTATTTCAAGGTCACTTATCAAAGTTTGTTCAATTGTTACACAATGATCATAGTAAAGAATGGATTTAGTTTGTTCAAATCAAAACAACTCTTTATAAGTTGTGATTATTTTTCCACAGATGCTAAATTTGATCCAGAAAGACGTTTCGTAGGTTTTTCTTCATCCAACAAGCTGTGATAAAGACATGAAACTGAGGTCTTAACCTTCGTACCTGCAGATTCCTCCAACACACAAACCAACACTGTTGGCTTCTGTCAGTTCATGTTTGTTGAAGATCAATAAATCAACTGTGTTGTCAGCAGTAACTTCTTCCATCATTCCTTTCTGTTGAGGACATGAAGACCATAGCTCGTGCTTTTATTCTTGTAACTGTGTCTCTGTAATCAGTCGGTCTTATCTCACCTGCAGCTGGTTCAAGATGCAGCAGAGACTCTTTACTGGAACCAAGACCAGAGACCAGTGGTCTGGTTTATAAACCAGCTCTAGGATCTGTGTTTAAAGTGTACGTGCTCCCAAAAGAACATCAGACTGATAACAATGAGCGTTGTGCTCAACGGTTCTTTACGCTGACTCATGCAGCTTCACACTCAGTATTTATATCTTTACAGCAGTCACACTGGTTGTTATGGTAGAATGATGATGTCATCAGTGGAGTCCCCACCCTGGATATCATTTGAATATGTGAACACAGTTTATGAATCTGCTGAAGGTTTCTCATGGTGGACCTGCATCATGATGAGGACTCATGATGAGGATCTGGATCTGTCTCTGGCTTCATGTCCTCACTTTGATAACTGACACAGTTTCTCTGTGCAGGTGGAGAAAGCAGAGAGTGAGACAGTCTCCACGCTGTCTCCAGTTCACTGTGTGTCTCACAGCTCAGTCCAGTTCACTGCACACATTCTACACACAAACATCAGAAAACTACAAGCAGACTTGGTGATAAATAGTATGAGAAGATATTATTGAGAACTATTGATGCAACTCTTCACTGCTTTGTGATGTAATCTTGGATTTCTTCAATCAGTGATGAGAACATCAACAGTTAGCAAACAGACAGACTGATGAAGTATTGAGAAGACTTTGATTTAACATTTGATTTGTTTTATATTAACACAGAACTTCTGTTCTTTAAACCGTAGCAGGTCAAAAAAACACTATGTTGACCTGCGTTGGAACTTTATTTTGAAAAGAGACCATATGCATGTAAAAAGCACACTTCATTTCCTGTCGACACAGAAGTTTATTTTGAAAATAAACTCTGTGTAACAAGTGTAAAGTGAGTCCCGACCCTGACTCGTCCACACCTGAAGCTAGAGGGGAACGTAGAACGCAGCGTTGGGATTTCACCAGTTGGGAGTGACAAAGTGTTCACTACTGGTGGACTGGACTCTCTGCACTGGTTACCAGCAAAGTACTGGATCCAGTCTGAAGAGGATTCTATTGGTTGTTAAAGCACTGTTCTATCTCTGAACTGTGAGACCTGCTGACCAATCACTGCTCTTCATTCTACACTCCAGTTAAAATGTGTAAAGTCTCTAAACTGTGGAACAGTTTCTCACTATTAGACATCTTTCTTTCTTCACCTCTCTCTGTTCTTCAGCCTTTAAATAGTCATGAATACATCACTGCTCCCTCCTGTGTGTGTGTGTGTGTGTGTGTGCAGCTCGATTCAAAGAAAATACTTGAATAAAGAAAAGTGCTCACAAGTCAGGAGTCCAAGGAAACAGACAGGAAACAAAAGTCCAAAGAGAAACGAAAGATGAAAGAAGAGAGAAGCAACAGAAGAGAAACTAACGAGACAATCAGACACAGGTGTGCAGACATGAGGGCAGCTGGAAGCTGATTGGTGGAAGAAACAAAGAGAACAGAGCGAAGCTGATGAGACTGATCCAACACAGGTGATACACAGAAACACACAGAGACAGGAAGTCAAAGCAAACACAGAAGGAAGGGAACTTCAAAATAAAACAGTCAACGCACTCAAAGCCATATATTTAGATATATATATATATATATATTCAATTTAGTGAGTATAATAAAGAACTGTTTTTATCTCCAAAAGATAACTTAACGAATGAAAACTGTGACTCAAAAAACTGTGACTCAGTCAGCAGGTAAATAATCATCAGTCTACAGACAGTGTACATACATGTATACACTGTGTTTAAATACATATATATATAAATAAATATATATATTTATAGATATACTGTATCTGTCCCATTGATTTCTTTCACTAAAGTTAAAATCTAATTGAATGTAACAACTGAAAGCGTCTCAGTTTATTTCCTTGTTTAATTGAATTGAAGATAATAATTAGTTTGAATCTTTGGTCCAAACGTGTTCAGTTGTTCAGGACTCTGAGACTTGATGTGCAGTGAGAGGACGCCCCCTGCTGGATGAACACCACCACAGTCTGTGTCCCAAATCCATCATCACATTGTCCTCAGCATTGTGAACTGGAGTCTCTACGTTGAACCCGTCCTAGTTTGAGGAGCAGTGAGCAGCTGCTGTGAAGCAGCCGGTGAGGTCGGTGGTTCTGGGTGTTGAAGTGGAGCTTCACCTCCAGGTCGGAGTCTTAGTCCACTGCACAAGTTAGAGAAGCGTTGAAGAGGCTGAGAGATGAAAGCAGGCCCACACAGGTTAAAGCAGCTGAGCTGTGGTTGTGATGCTCCTCAGAGGTTACTGAAGCAGTTCACTGTGAAGACGCTGTAGTGAGAAGAGGAGGGTCTGATTAAAGGGCCTTAACATGACTTGACTTCATCACGGTGATTAGTCCCAAACGCTCTCACGATGGTAAACTGTGCTCACATCTTGTGTTCTTTGCACGACTCTGAGACTTGTTCTCTCCGACCACTCGGGTTCACACTCCCTCTGATCACCAGACACTTAGAAACATGGACTACACGTTACTCGGTGCACACCATCTAAAGCGGCCGGGAGAGATCCTAACGACTAACGAGGGCCGAACAGAGGAAGCAGAGACACAAAGACAAAGACGTGTTGAAGATGCTCTGGCGTCTGGAACAGGCTGAGGACCCGGGCCCACCGTAGACCTCAGACCAGTATCCTGCTGGTCCATGTCCAGTCCTCAGTGTTCTGGTCCGGCTCTAAGACCTCAGTGAATAAGGGGAGCACACAAGAGGATTAACTAAAGAAAGAAGTTTCATCTAACAAAGATTTAATGAGTGTAACAGATGTAACATGTGAACTCTAACAGAGGATACGAGCAGGGAAACATACTGCAGGGGAACTAAGGTAGTGACACATTATATTATTATAAAGATGTGATCAAAGTATACAGCAGATCAAATGTCCAACGCAGCACAAGGTGGTGTAGCGGACCCCAGCCGGACAACGGTGACGCGTACTGATGTCTCCAGAGAACTTTATTGATGCTCAACTCTCATCCTCATGTTGATGAACACAAATCTACTTTTTCTCCTTTTAACCTCCAGAAAACACCGTCAGAGCTACGGAACAGATACGACATCAATGAGCTCTCACGAGCATCAACGTTCATTACATCACATTTAAATATACATGTGGACGTTCATCAAACATTTCTCACATATATACTGCTCAACAGCATATTTAAAACACAGAGCTAGCATTAGCTTAAAGCTACAGCGTAGTCATTCAACCATAGCTGTTAAGCTAACATTAGCATCTAGTTCAAACAGTAACACATCAAACACACAATGAACACTACAAACACACAACACGTTGTTCCCGCTCCAGCTAGGAGCTTAACTGTTAATAAAGAAGCTCTTATTGTGGAGGAATATCTTATGAACACTTTTCTTTATGTGAAGTCAAGTTACTTTACTCTGACGAGATGTGGATCTGCTTCCGGTTTCACCAGAACGACTACAAAATAAAGGACCCAAAACGTAAAAGGCACTTACAAAATAAAAGCCAGCAGGAAGTGATTATCTTAGGTAACTAGTGTAGCCGAGGGTTTACTTTGCACATATATGTGAGGATAAGAATAATAATACAACAACCATGAGCTCCGTATTCAGCGCCAAGAGGGCAGCCACTTTAATTCAACTCACCCACTTCTTCACGCCCTCTCCTTCCGTTATCTCCTTCACAATAAAAGCACAAACACATATACAGGAACCCTGCTTCTTAACATACTCAACATAATAGCTTACATACCTCCCTTCCTCCAGAAAGAAACGTCCCCGTTTCTCAACATTCAGTGAAAAAAAAAATAATCACATTTTCCAATCCCCGTAACATGTCTCTATAACACGACATTTGGCAGTAAAGAACATTATACATCCTTCCATCACCCAACTGCACAGCCTCCAGAAAATATGCCCCACTAATCCCAATAGACACCAGACATAGCTGATACCCCATAGCGTTTGGACACGCCATACATCTAAAGCATGTGCTGCTACAATGAAGAAACATGCATCACTCAAAAATCAACGATAAGTGACAAGGTCCTTTAAATATGCTGGTTGTCTCACAACTCTCTTTGAACGAGACACAGTCTGTTGTGGTTCACTAGTGCCCGTAACCAAAACAGTCTCTGTGCCACCAGTGACCCATGGCTCCTCCACCCCACAGCCCTCCTCTGGTGACCCCTCGTCCTGCAGCGAAGGAGCATGGTGAGGAGAAGCTGGGAGGCTACTTGAAGAACCAGCAGGCCGTAGCAAGGTGTAAGGTTTCAGTCTGTCATAATGAACCACCTGCTCTGGTCCGTGGAGGTCCAGAGGACTGCCAATGCGATAGATGAGTCCCTGTTCTCCTTGAGAGTCCAACACAGCCAGGACCCTGTAGGGTCCCTTCCAGTGGGGAGCAAGTTTCATGCGGTCCTCCGTAGGATTATGCAGCCATACAAGGTCCCCTTCTCGATACGGCTGATGACGTGCCGTTCCATCATAATACAGTTTCTGTTTTTCATGGGCATCAGCACCACGCTGCCTGGCACCACAAAAAGCTGTTTCCAGCCTTTCCGCCAGAGAGGTCACAAAGTCAGCATGAGAAAGAGGCAAGTCCAAGCGCACCATTTGCGATGGCACCAACACATCCACCGGGACACGAGCTTCCCGCCCATGAGTTAAAAAGTAAGGAGTGTAGTTAGTGGAAGCATGAACAGAGGTGTTATAGGCAAAAGCCACCTGTTTCAGATACTCATCCCATTCACCTCCGCAGGCAAGCAGTGATTTGGCCAGTTGATCGATGAGAGTCCGATTAAATCTCTCGACCATGCCGTCGGATTTGGGATTATACGGTGTGGTGCGTGTCTTCTTAATCCCTAAAAGTTGACACAGTCTTTGAACAACCCCCGCTTCGAACTGCCGGCCCTGGTCACTGTGAACAATTTCTGGAACACCATGTACCAGCACGTAATCCTTAAACAGACACTGTGCTACTGATAGTGCCGTTTGATTAGGAAGAGCATACAGGTTTACAAACTTGGAGAAGTAGTCTTCTACTACTAACACATATCTGTTGCCCTTAGCAGTCACTGGTAATTCAAGAATGTCCATTGCCACTCTCTGGAATGGTCGAGTTGCTTGGGACCCGCCCATTGGTGCCCGGTGCTTAGGCACAGGGGCTCTGCAGGTCTGACATGGGAGGCACTGCTCACACCACTGTCGAATGTCTTTGAACATAGAGGGCCAATAACAAGTTTGCCTTGCTCGTTCCCACACTCGTTCCACTGAGAAATGCGCCGCCACAGGGCCTCCATGAAGATGGTGCAGCACATCAGGGACAAGCGATGAGGGCACGACCACTTGATACTGAGCACCCCCTGTGAGGGAGGAAGTCACTCTCCGGCAGAGTAGGCCATTCACCACAGAAAGACGAGGATATTCAGTCCATAACTTCCGCAGCCACCTGGAGCTGCCTCTCATCTGCCCACGAGGTGGTCGAGAATCCCTCCAATCCAACACCGTAGCAATATCTGGGTCGGCTTGTTGCAGTTCTCTCAGTCCAGTCCCATCATGAGAAAGTGCATGTATGAAAGACAGGTCATTTATCTCACTGTCCAGTACCAACGGTTGCCCCCCTGTGATGAGGTCAGAGGTTGGGAGGTTCACCGCAGATGGCGGTGTCAACAGACTGTCGGCTTGGGGAACACCTGACTCCCTGTCTGAGCCTACTGCATTCACCTGTGTGGCAATTTCTCGTGAGGCGTCATTCACCGTACCAGCCACAGGATCATGTGGCCGCCGTGAGAGAGCATCAGCATTAGTATGCTGTTTTCCATCCTTGTGTTGAATGGATCCAGCTCCAATATCCACCGTGCTCTTCTTCCAGTGGGATCTTTGTCAATAGACATGCTGCGGAGGCCCAACAGAGGCCTATGATCAGTTATAATGGTGAAGGCCGCCGCTCCGATGTAATGTCTGAATTGGCGTACAGCCCACACTATAGCCCACAGTTCTCTGTCAAACGTGGACCAGCGCCTTTCGGTGGGAGTGAGCGACTGACTAGCATACACCACCACTCTCTCTAGTCCTTCCCTGTCTTGAGCCAACACGGCCCCCACTGCTTCCATGGAGGCATCTGTGTACACTTTAAAGGGGATGCTGAAGTCAGGCATAGTGACAATCGGGGCCTCTGAGAGCACTCCTTTAAGATACTCAAAGGCCTCATCACATTCAGTGGTCCATTGGAACGGCGTGCCTTTACACGTCAGGTGGTGCAGAGGTGCTGCACGCTTGGCAAAGTCCTTCACAAAACGTCTATAGTAAGAGCATAAACCCACAAACGCTCTCACTTCAGTTGGATTCCGTGGTGTAGGCCACGTTCTTACCTTGTCAGTGTTTCGAGGGTCTGGCTGTAGGCCGTGGCGAGAAACAACATGCCCCAGGAACACCACATGATCTTGAGCTAGGTGGCACTTTTTAGGGTTTAGTTTGAGACCTGCTGCTTGGATCCTGGAGAAAACTTCACGCAGACTGGAGAGATGACTCTCGAAGGTGGGGCTGTATATCAGAACATCATCGAGATACACCATACACACCTGCCATGGCAGCCCTCTTAGCACCAGCTCCATCGTCCGCTGAAACGTTGCAGGCGAGTTGGTGAGACCCATAGGCATCGACTGCCACTGGTAGAGGCCCCTGCCCGTCGTGAAAGCCATTTTCTCTCTGTCTTCCTCAGCAACCTCAACCTGCCAGTAGCCATTAGAGAAATCTAATGTGCTAAACCACAGGGAGCCTGCTAACGCATCCAATGTATCATCCACCCTGGGAAGGGGATGACAGTCTTTCACCGTTACACTGTTCAAGCGACGGTAGTCAATGCAGAATCTCCACTCACCATTCTTCTTTTTTACAAGGACGACAGGCGATGCCCAGGGGCTGCAGCTCTCTTCAATTACCCCGTCAGCCAACAGGGCTGCCACCTGCCGGTCTATTTCTCCTCTCTTTTCTGGTGAAGTCCGGTAAGCGCGCTGTCGCTGGGGAGGATGATTGCCAGTTTTGATGCGATGTTGAATAAGCGTGCATTTGCCAGGCACTCCTCTGGATGTGCTGAATATCTCCTGGTGTTCTGCTAGCAATGCAACCAATTGTGCCTTCTGCTGCTGACTAGTCGGAGACTCCTCCAGTGATACAAAAGGCACTTCAGTGGATGAGGTGGCGGAAACTGTCTCCACTGGGATCTGAGGGAGTGACACCAGCTCAGACTCATTCACAGAGAAAAACTCCCCTAGATGCATGCCCTTTCTCAGTACCATGTCTTGATCTGTAGGATTTAACACACGGGCGGTAGTAACCCCATCCTTCACCAAAGTCACTGTGTGTGCAACGACACACTCACTCTTACTCCGGAGGTTAGGTGCTAAGTAGCCCACAAAGTCAGGCAGCTGGTCAATGGCCCCGGCCGGGGACACACACACAGGCACCAGCATCTCGCTGAGGGGTGGCAATGTCATAGCAGTTGCGATTGAGACATTACAACACTCAGGAATCAAGTCTTTGCCACTCAAAAATGGAATATCAGTGTCCCATAACTGCAGTCTGCCACGGGAAAAATCCAAGAGGGCATGATTAGGGACCAGAAAGTCCAGGCCCAGCAGTGCTGCTTGTGTAGACCCAGGAAGTACATAGAAAACATGCTGCCAGGATTCATTACCCAGATGTAGGGTGGTAGTTATGGCGCCCAATGTGTCCAGCATCTGGCCATTCACAGCACGTGCAGCAATAAAGTCAGCATTAATGGAACGCTCGCGCAGCACTGAAACTGACATGCGAAAATCAGCACTGATAAACGACTCTGTAGCCCCTGAGTCCACCAATATGTTGATCTCAGTCCCTTCAATGCTCCCCCTCACATATGAGGTACTCTGTCACTTTGTCGCGTCTTGTATCGATGCATTATTGGCTGAGCCCATAGGTGTGGTAGCTGGTGTTTGGGCCTCAACATCAGCTACATTCTGTTTCCCGACTGATCGGCTGGGTCCTCTCTTGGGAGAGAGAAAACGCACTCCTCTCTTCCTCTGTGTTTCCTCATTAAAGGGGCCCCTGGCAGATCTAGGGCCCCTCCAAGTTGGAGAGCCGGCTCGGTTATCGTAAGGCGCCCGGTAATCCTGTTTTCCCCGGGACCTCTTTCTGCTCCACGTTCCCGCCAGGCATGGTCAGGGGAACGTCCTCTCTGTTCACCCCGCAGGCGACGTGACTGGCAGCCCTGCTCCCCGCACACACACTGACACTGACCTCCACGCACTGAGTGAGAGGTTTTCCATTCGTCCTTCCAGCCACTGGATCTCAGTCGACTGTTTTCCTCTGCCATTCTCCTCATCTCTATCCTCATTTCTCTCATCTCTTCAGTAATTCTGTCCATCGTTCTGTACAAGCCCCCACTATCAGATATGGGCTGTACCATTGGTGCTGTACCGCTTCCTGTAAGAGGCTGGCTCACATGGGTGTTGACATAGTCCATCTTTAGAGTCTCTCTGGCCATCGGCCAGCAATGACCAGGGCCTCCTCCAACTCAGTGGCCCCCTCCAACTCAGTGGCCCCCTGCTCGTGACATTTAGCTCTCAGAACCGGATCGAGTCCAGCCAGAAATCTGCGAAATTTCTCCTCTCTGTGAGCTATATCACCGTAGCCCGGGAATGCTTCTTGAACTAGCTTGCTTATGTCTGCTGCATACACTTCCAAACTCTCACCTGGAGCACGAACACGGGCAGAGAAGTTCGCTCTGAAACAGTCCAGAAAATGTCTTTGTCCAAAAGCTTCCAGTAATTTCTCCTTTACTGCAGAATAGTCGGTCTGCACGGCCGCTGGCAGGCTATCCCACAGGAGAAAAGCAGCCTTGGTCAGCTGCGTTGGCAAGATCCTAGCCAGTTCGTAATCATAGTCACCTCCGCTGCCTCCTACCAGCGCCTTCACAGCTACTTCATACTGTCTGGACCAGCAGGGAAAACTTTGCTTTTCCTCTCCGGCAAAGGGCGGTGGAAGTTCAATCCTGACATTGCTGGCGAAAGGCTGATCTCCGCGCCGCCCACTGTAGCCCAGCAGGTCGTCTTCGAATTTCAACATTCTGTCGTTTGTTTTTTTTGTTTTCACTCGCTGTGCTTACTATGGCGATGCAACGTGAGATGGCCCCACACAGACGCGGAACTGACTCTCCGACTCGTGCTAGCTGAACACTGTACACAGTTAAGCTAAGCGGGTGTTAGCAGTTAGCTACGTTAACTAACTAGCTCAAACTTCGGTGAACTGTCTTCTTCACTTATCTGACGATGGGTCTTTTCAGTAGGAAAGCAATCCCACCGCTGCCACCAATGTAGCCGAGGGTTTACGTTGCGCATATATGTGAGGATAATAAGAATAATACAAGAACCACGAGCTCCGTATTCAGCGCCAAGACGGCAGCTACTTTAATTCAAAAACACACTTCTTCACGCCCTCTCTCCTTCCGTCTCCTCCTTCACAATAAAAGCACAAACACATATACAGGAACCCTGCTTCTTAACATACTCAACATAATAGCTTACACACATTTCTGTTATTATAACTTAAATCCTTTTAATTTAGGGTTAAACCCACATTCCTCTATCACACTATTAAAGAAAATATCAAAGACAAGTTATTACAATAACTTTGTTCAAAGCTTAACATCCTTTCAAGGGTGTGTTTGTACAATCCTACATGAAGTATTTCATGTGTTGTAAAGACTCGTTTAAAGTCTTCAGTGTACTCACAACACATGTACATGTTACATGTAGAGTAACAGCCAAAGAGCTGCTTATGACTGTGTTTAAGCATCATTATGACTTTATATCTCATCATTATGACTTTTTTTATTATCAAGTCTAACTTTTAATATTCTTTATTTTTTCTTGCGGGCCACACAGAATGACGTGGCCTCGAGTTAAGACTCCTGTCTGACAGGTTTTTAAGAAGACCAGTAAAAATAAAGTTAAATAATCTGAGCGGTTTACAATACAAACATGTCTGCAGTAAAGCATTGTTGTTAAACATGGTTCATCTTCAGCAATGTTTCTCAGAGAGGAGGAGGAGGAGGAAGTCTTCCTCACCGTTTACACTAAGTCACGTCCTCAACATTAAAGACAAAAGTTAGAGATGAAAGATATTGGTTTTAATTTCATTGGTTTTCATCATTGGAGCTACACGTGTGTTCTCAGCTTTGGTCACTAGAGGGCAGCAGAGGTCTTTCCTCACGAAATCATTCAGAAGATCTCAACTAACTTGTCCCCGTTAGATTCACACGTTCTGACCTTTGTCACCACATATTCTCCATCAGCTGTGAAATCAGTCAGAGTGAACAAAACTCACTTTATTAATAATATAGAAGGAACTTCTTTTTACAATATGGTGGATTATGAGAAACCACAAACAAGCCAGAAACTCGCTGTAGTTCTGGATTTAGACCTGAACCTGAACAGAAGGATCAAGATCAGCCTCGTGTCACCTGAAGAACACATCGACTAGAAGAACACTAGAGCAGCTTTAATCACCTGTTAATGGCAGCCTGCATATATCTTCAGATTTCATATCAGCATGCTTCACACACATGTTACACCAGGACTGGAACCAAGTAGGCTGATGCTAATGTTCTGTAAACAGGACACACAGACGACACAGGAAGATTCCACGCGTGTTCATCTCGTCTGCTCCACAGAATGAAGCGGCTTCGCGCACTTATGGTCGTATCTCTACTGCCGTAAAGCCGGACGAAGCAAAGCAGAAATCACCACCCTGCCCCCTGCTGGCCACAGGGAGGAATGCACACTCCATACACAATGAAAGCACGTCATCCTACCAGGGGTCCCCAAACTTTTTCCTGTGAGGGCCACATCACTGAATTTATCGTTTGACCTAGGGCCCGATTATGGGGGGGGGGGGGGGTGCTACGTGCGTGCTACTCGCAGGTGAGCGACTGTTGCATCGTGCGCGCGGATCGGGGCGGAACACCGCCATGCGCGATACAGAGAGCAGGGGAATTGAAAACGCGCGACCATGTAGTGACAGACATGACATGCCGGCGTGTAAATAAATTAAGCACAAGTACTCGTCCTTCAAGCTCCCGTCTCTCGGCTCTTCTACTTCTTCTACTCTTCTACTTCTACAGGGTGCGCGCATGACAGCTCTCATCTTGTTCGCCCCCTGGTGGTTGGATGATTCAGGAAGCGTTTTATTTGATATGTAGCAGAGTACGTATTTTAAACGTTAATATCTAGGGCTGCAACAACGAATCGATAAAATCGATAAAAATCGATTATCAAAAGAGTTGGCAACGAATTTCATTATCGATTCGTTGTGTCGCGCGATTATTACGCCACTCAATAAGTCGCGGAGATGTTTGAGTGTTCACAGCAGCTCGGAATAACGGAACAGGACTCCGGTTCTGTAGCTGACGCTGACCGGCGTATAAACGTTGCCGTGACAACACCGGAAGTGGATTTACGCGATTTGTATTATTTTTAGTTTATTTCTGCAATTATAATAATTACATTTACTGCCATTTTGGGTACCTTGTGTTTAACTCGTAACCGTGCCGTTGTTTTACTTATGATAGACGAGCTTTTGTTTTTGTAACGTGACCATTAAACCGGAAGTTAAGCGGAGCTCAGAAAGATGAGAAATGGCGGGAGAAAACAGCAAACTTTTTCTTCCCCGTGTTATTCTACTGCTGGTCTACCAGAACACGGTGACGTGTATTCAGTTCACTCATTAAAGTGCTGTTATACTTGTAGGTGATGAGAGACAAGAGTATTTGTTTCTTTGTTGTTTGTACATGAAGCTGTTTTGTGTCTCTAGTTTTCCCGGTGTTCCATGAGAGGACAATAATAAACGTGAACATCAGGAATAAGCGTGGACTCTTTTATGACCAGTGTGGCTACAGGTTCTATTTTGTGGGTTTTTCTCTGAACTGGGGCCATGATTAAGAGGGACGGCCGGGGGAACCTCACCCGGCCCGGACACGGAAAGGATTGACAGATTGATGCTCTTTCTGGATTCTGTGGGTGGTGGTGCATGGCCGTTCTTAGTCGGTGGAGCGATTTGTCTGGTTAATTCCGATAACGAACGAGACTCCGGCATGCTAACTAGTTACGTGGCCCCGTGCGGTCGGCGTCCAGCTTCTCAGAGGGACGAGTGGCGTTCAGCCACGAGATTAAGCATTAACAGGTCTGTGATGCCCTTAGATGTCCGGGGCTGCACACACTGAGTGGATCAGCGTGTGTCTACCCTTGGCCGAGAGGCGTGGGTAACCCGCTGAACCCCACTCCTGATATTAGTCCATTTATTTTTTTTAATTATTACTTTAACAGCTCAGGGATGTTCGAGCAACCTGTTTGTGCACTTTATGAAGATTTTTTGCACTGTGAATTTGTTGTTTTGTCAGTTCTGTTTTTGAAAAAAGGGTTAGAAACTAATGCTTTTTTTTTTTAATCCGATTCATCGATTAATCGAACAAATAATCGACAGATTAATCGATTATTAAAATAATCGTTAGTTGCAGCCCTATTAATATCGCAGACGATCATGCTCATTTAATCGTGGCAGCCAAAATCGTGATCGCAATTAAAATTCGATTAAATGTGCAGACTGAAAAAAAATCATAATGCGTCTCTGGTATTGTTCAGGGGGCCGGACCAAATGTGGAGACGGGCCGCATCCGGCCCGCGGGCCTAAACAGAATCACAAAGTTATAGCTATTTTATAATTTAACATTTTTTCTTAAATACATTTAATTTTTTCTTATATGTATTATAATTTATAAAAATATTTTTCCATTATCTTATGTTCTCATTGCACAGCTACTGTGTTCCTCAGTTGCTCCGCTTCAGTGCAGCTTGTTTTAAGTAGAGCTTTTATCCAATCAGAGTTCACCTCTGTGTCTCTAGGTAAGAAGAGAGGCCCCAGCCTGCAGACTCACCCAGTGCTTCCATGTGCAGTTTAAGTTGAATGGGGACGATATTGTTGATTCAACCAATCAGATCTTTAGTTTGAGATTCATGGACGCACCAGAGCGGTTTGCAGGCCTAGTTACGTCAGCATTACTGCAGCTCAGAGTCCAGATGCCTTTCTGCTGCAAGGTGCAGAGTGTGCTGTGATTGGTCAGTGGGCGGGCACGTGACTATGTGCCCGCGAAACATAATGCTTGCTAGCATTGGTTGTAGCAGACAGAGTTCAAGTGGAAATATTTGAAAGACATTTTACCTAGCTTTGTTTTTTTAATATGAAATGGCGGAAGGAGGAGAAACGGATTTAGTGGCGGAGTTACTGGGAACGCTTTTCTCAAGAAGGACATTTCTGAACAAACTGGACATAGTAAGAAACGACCCCACAGCTAGCAGCCCTGACCAGCCAGGAAAAGGATTTGTATGCAGCGTCGGAGAAGCGTTGCACATGTTATGGCTGTGAATGTGTTTCATTTTAACTGAGCGTTGGTACTTTTGGAGAGACTCGAGTGGATCTACAACTCAACGACCACGTTCGCAGGGAAACAGCTCCACAACCGCGGCCCGCCCTTCACCGGTCCACGGCCGAAGACGACGACCGAACTGTGGCGGACTACGGACAACCGACCGGCGGCGGCAGACCGACGACGACCGGCGAAATACAACTGGGGAGGCTCAACTGGCATCGATGAATGGAGAAGGACTTCTTACTGGAACTGATGTACTGGGATTAAACTCTTTGTCAACAAAGAAAGGAGAATAGACAGCATTTGGTAAGTGAAGTTCGTTTGTTGACCTCTACTGTTCATTTGTCTATCGTGGCGTTTTTATGAATAATATTTGAATGGCTCGTGCTCGTGTGTTGGAATGCGTGGATCCGCTGCAGGTCTGCTGGATTGATTTGTTGCTTTGTTGTCATACGAATATATGGGACTGCTCTTGTGAGTTTGTCATTGTGTTACATTGATTTGGACTATATTGTCCGGTAATGACGCAGCGTCCCGTCATGCTCGTATTCATATATCTGCACTCTGCATTTCGTGTTTTGTATGCTAGGTGTTGAACTTTACGTAACATTTTATTTCATTTGTCAAATGTTGCAGTGTTATGTGAATATGCGGCTTTTACACGAAACAAATAATAACCCGTAGCTGTGACGTCATAATGAGGTTATTAGAAGTGTAGAACAGCACTGAAGGCCCAGGTATAAAATCCACGGCCCGCCACTGATTTCTAGCATATACAATGCGCACTGCAAACCGGCTGTACATAACACAAAACACACCAATTCACAGACACAGAGACACCGAGGAACCAGAACTGGACGTGGACCAGAACCTGAACCTGGACCCAAACCCAAAGCCAGGATAAAGAGGTTCAGTGAATGTGGTGTTGAAGGTGTGGAGGTGGATCAGTGTGTCAGAGGAGACTCTGTAGAAGGACAGAGAGCCAGCAGGACAGTCCACATACACTGCTACTCTACCAGAGGAGGAGGAGGAGGAGGAGGAGGAGGAGGAGGAGGAGGAGGAGGAGGAGGAGGAGGAGGAGGTGGTGATGGGTGTTCTTGTCTTATTGTGACAGACAGAGTAACCAACATCAGAGCACCACAGACTCCAGGACAGATCATTCATTCCAAACAAACAGTCTCCACTGTCTCCTCTCCTCCTGATTCCTCTGTAACTCACTGATATATAAACGTCTCCTCTCCACTCGACCTCCCAGTAACAGCGACCAGTCAGACCAGTTCTACACAGCAGCTGCTTCCAGTAGTCAAACCTGTCTGGATGATCAGGATATGACTGATACTCCCCATACACATGTGTCACCTTCCTGTTGTTGTCAGACAGTATGAGGTTTCTGTTCACTGTGTTTGTGTCGAGTGTGAGTTTACAGGAATCTGATGGAGAGAACAAGACACAACACAGCTGCAGTTATTAATCTATCATCTGTTTGATGATGACATCAGAGATGTGAATGAGTGATGTCACAGTCTGAAGATGCTTTGTTTTCATGAATCAAACTCAAAGCACACTTACACTTCCTCAGACCTGGTCTGAACCATCGGACTCCAGCAGGCTCCACCCTGAAAGGAGGAGGGGGGTCAGAGCAGCATGAAACATGGACATTACATCGCTCTCACACACAGAGCTTTGTTATTCATGTTCACATGGAGCACTTATTATTCATCAGCTCATACTCTTTGACTTCACTGGAGCTTCTTCTGATTGGCCCATGACGACAGCTCATGATGTTCACTTGTTCATGATCTATTATTATCAGTATTATATTGACAATCATCAATTTGATTGAATCATTGAATCACATGTTTAAACCTGCATCAATTGATTTCTTTGTCCACTTGTGGTTCAGTAAAAACAAGCTGTAAACACAACATGTGACATATTATCAGCTTATAAAGTAGTTGTGTCGGTTCCGGGTCGTGGTCTCACGTGCGTGAGTCTCACTGCGGATTATATATGTTTTAACTTGTCTGTTATAATTCAACGGACGACTTTATTATTAGAACATATTATATGTTGTAATCTCTTCTCTTTCTTTTATGTAGAACTGTGGGATTCAGACATATTCACCTCACAGTATTGTCCAGTCAAAATAAACGACAAAGTGACTGAAAACTTGTTTCCTGGTGGTGTGTGGCTCGAGTTTGAATCTATTAAATCTACAACAAATGGTCCTTCAAGCCGGAAACTGAGCCACACTCCACACCCCGACATAGAATGGCTGATTCGGAGACTGATGGCAGTGTGTCTATGGATGGGGCCACCTATGAGGCTGAGGCTCCTTGTGTTGTGAACATGGATGGTGAGCGCCAGGGCATGGTGGACTTGGCCCACCTCGGCATTGAAGGGGCTGCCCCAGAGTTGTCTCCAACTTCGGCTCGGTCATCTGCACCTGCTCGGGAGACGGAGCCTGGCTTTTCACCTGAACGATTGTTGCCTTCCCCCGACAATGAGAGCCAGGTTCCTTTGCCATCAGTATCTCATGATATACTAGCTAAACCCCTCTCACAGCCAATCAGCCATGACCCTGGGGCTAGACCTAAGCGTGATCGGCGCCCCCCTGACTACTACGGTAGTCACATATCACAGCATAAGACAACTACACAAACCCATGGTTCACGTAGCTCGTACAGTAAGAGGACTTATAGCACCACACGCTCTCTTGTTAGTAAGGGTTCCAGGAGCAGCCATGCTTCCAATTTGAGTGCTCTCCATGCCAACATTCTGGAGGAGAAGGAAAGGAGAGATCAGCTGGAGGAGCTTAGAAGACAAAGACAAGAGGACAAAGAGCTCGATGAGCAATGTAAATCAATTGACGAGAAAGCCAGAGCTGCCCAGCAAAGACAAGAAGATGCACACAAGGAGAGAGAGCGAATTGTTAGACAGGTTGACATGAACCGACGCATTCGTATTAAAGAACAAGAGCTTGAGTCAGCCCAGCTTGTTTCCAGTTTTATTAGACAGAATCTCTCTGAAGATGAAGACCAAGGTGGAGCCTTTGCGCCTACTCCCTCATCTCATCATGGAAATGCAGCCACCTCTTCCTTTTATAATCTGCCAACCTCTAGGATATTCACTCCTGCCCCCAAACCTGATGTACACTGACTCTCACTCTCATTCGGTTTTAACCCCCCTGCATCCTCAACGTGGCTTTCCCGGAGAACAACCTAGGGCCTCCCAGACCCTTCCCATGCCTTAAACGACACAGCAAAGCTTAGGGCGCGTCCAGGATCACTATTTGCGCTCTGTAGCCACTGCTCAAGCTGCACCGTTATCCATTCACCATGTGTCTGCCCAGGCTATACACTCTCCAAGTCACCATACATCCGCCAAGATAATACCTTCATCGCTGTCTATTCACCATGTACCTGCATCTCCGGTCAATGTCCAAGCCCCTATTTATACATCATCGATGCCTGGTTCTGCACAGCCCACTTTCACTGGTAGTTTACCTCTAATGCAAGCCATGTCATTTCAGCAGCCTGTTTACCCACATTCTCAAACACCCAATGTCATCGATTTGTTCATTGCCTCTGCCTATGGAATACCAACACCTTCACTCCCTGTGTTTAAGAGTGGCAGAGAGAGCGATTTTGCCCTCCTTAAAATGGCTCTGGATAACCTCCTTGACAATCATCACCATCTAACCGAGCAATATAAATACCAGGTCCTCCTAGAACATCTCCAGCACCCAGGAGCAAACAAATTGGCTAGATCCAGCATGCATGAAGCAAGAGCATATTCCACTGCACTCCTAGCACTTCAAGAAAAATATGGTCAACCAAGGCTGCTGGTCCAAAGTCAGATTGGAGCAATTTTGAATTCCCCGAATATTCGCATAGGTGATGTAGAGGCCTTTGATGATTTTTCCCTTTCTGCCCATGCTCTGGTGGGAATGCTGCTGTCCCTGGAGGGCCCTAATGGGTCTGAACTAAAATGTGGCTCTCATGTTGACAGACTCCTCAGTAAACTCCCTGTGCAGTATAGAGACGGATTTGTCGAACACTGTATTAATCGTGGCATTCTGACTGGGCAGGCAAACCAAACATACTCCCTCCTCGACCTTTCAACCTGGCTACAGTCAAAGTCAAGAGCTAAACGTATATCCGAGAGAGCTGTCGAAGTCCACAAACAGGAACGACCACAAACCTGGAAGGAACGGCAGCCTCTCAGACAAGTATCCTCTGCCTACTTATCAACAACATCCAAGAGAGATAGCACACCGAGAGCCTACACCGAAGGAAAGGTAAATTTCAATAAGCCACAGCCTTACTGTCCCTACTGCAATGTCAGAGACCATTTCCTTGGTGCATGCACAGAACTTAAAAAACTATCCAAGAGAGACATTACGGAATGGCTCAAAGAGAAGGGGAGATGCAGAAAATGTGGGAGAATACACAAAATGGACAAATGCACCTTAAAGAGGCCATGTAACATCTGTAAGGAGCTTTACCTGACCAACCTCCATGATGACAATGTAAACAAATCAGCTACTGTGATGTTCACCTCCTCTCCCTCAGAGCTCCTCTACATGGACAAACCCAATCGCTCCCATAAAGTCAAGTTGAAAGTTATCAACATACGTCTCCACAATGGGGAGAGGACCATTGAAACCTACGCAGTCCTTGATGATGGTGCAGATAGATCTATTCTGCTTCCCCAGGCTGTTCAGCGTTTGGGCCTCACACCTCGGCCTGAAACGATCTCATTACGGACAGTGAGACAGGATATTGTACGATTTAATGGAGCATCTGTGTCCTTTGAAATTTCCCCTATCAACCAGCCAACTGAAAGGCATGTTATCAAGGGAGCATTCACTGCAGAAAATCGTGGCCTGTCAGAGCACACATACCCCGTAAAGCAGCTTCAAGAACAGTATCAACACCTCAGAGGTATTCCACTACAGTCTATCGATCGTGCATGCCCTCTTGTCCTCATTGGCTCGGACTACGCTCATCACAGCCACAGAGCCAATACTCATGGGGCCCCCTGGTGGCCCATTGGCAGTACACACTAGGCTAGGATGGGCCCTCTAAGGGCCAGCCAGCTTATTCCAAACCCAGCACACTATCGCCTTAAATCTTACTTGCCTCAAAAGCGAATTGCTGCGTAATGTTGAAAGACTCTGGCAGATTGACACGTTGCCCTACGTCAATGAAAAGACAGCCACAAGGTCAAAACAAGACAAGCTAGCTCTCGCTCTACTTCATTCTAGGCCGGTTAGGGTAGATATAGATGGCGTAATGCACTATGCTACTCCACTACTAAGAGCTCCCGACACTCCTGCCTTTCAGGCTCCAAAGGAAGCTGTCCTGCCCCGACTCTTTGCTACAGAAAGACGCCTGTCCATAGACTCCAAACTGGCTGATAAATACCAAGAGGAATTGATTAAGCTTGTGCAGCCTGGGTATGTTAAGAGGATTCCTAATGAGCAGGTATACCAACAGCAGGAAACCTGATATTTCCCACATCACATTGTCAAACATAACAACAAACATAGAGTTGTGTTTGACTGCTCCTTCGAATACATGGGACACAACCTAAACAAATGTCTTCTGCCTGGACCCACACTGGGCCCTTCCCTCCTTGGGGTTTGTTGTGTAATATCAAATAATGTTGTAACAACTGTCAAAAAACTGTATCCTAGGGAAGCCTGCTATATTATGCTCACATGCACAGTACAGGACTGAATGGGTTAAATGTACTGAAACACCATATTAGGTAATCTCAGCCACAGCTATGCTTCTACTGTAAATGAATTACATCATGTAAGAGGAGGGCCTCCATAGGAGGCCCGATAGGAAGCCTGCAAAAGAGGGTGGGGGCATCCTGTCCCCCCTGCAGAAAGTGTTATAAAAAGAGCACACACTCTTTGCTTCAGCGCGTTTTTCTCCGGACCAGGGAGAGCGCTTGCTGCATTAGATCTTTCAGGTACTCCCTCTTGAGAAACACATAGCTTATAACTTTCCTATAAGAGGAAATAGTATTATGTTTTTAACTTACCTATAAGAGGAATAACCTTCCTAAAAGAGGAATAACTTTCCTATGAGAGGAAATAGAATTCAATTATAAAACACCTTTTAATAACTTTCCTATAAGAGGAATAACTTTCCTAAAAGAGGAAATAGAACTAAATTGTAGAGAAGCAAATAGAAAATAGACTAGTACCAACTTGAATGTGGAAATAGAAGAATGTTATAGCTTTCCTATAAGAGGAAATAGAATGAAAATTGTAGAACACTTTTAGACATATACACTTTAACTCACTTTATGTAGAGACCCTTCACACAGATTTTTCCTATAAAAGGAAATATACGCTTTAGCATGTAAACTTGTACTAAATTGTTTTTGGAAATAAAGACACTTGCTCTACCATAGTATTGCAAGGAACTTAGAACTAGAGTTTCCTCTTTTTCTTTCCTTCTCCCCCTTCATCGTACCAGGAGGGGCGCCTTCCGTCAGAGGTGAGTGTGAATTCTTATTTAGACTCGTGATTGGTCAAACCTTATAAAACGTCTCTAAAGAAACCAAAAAGTAGGTTGTTCACAGTGGGGTAAATCCACCCACAGGTTCTGCCTAAGTGTCCTGGTAGTTAAGACATCTGCCTAAATCCCACCAAGTGAACCTACAGAACCGGATTCGTGTAGTTCAGTGTGAATTGTTCTAAAAACTAAAAATCCTCCTTGAAATCGTTACCCAACATTGGTAAACCGATAGGCTGTTTACAGTAAGGAACCTAGGGAGTGGGAGGTGATAATTGCTATTGTGGAAGTACCTCTGGTGTCGAAATAGGGGCAAAGGGTTTGCTAAAACCGGCCTAGCCTCCCCGGAAGCCTGAGACACTGAGGGAAAACAACCAATAGTATATTGTTGAAGAGAGAAAATGCAACAGGTTCTACTCAGATTCCGCCAACACGCCATTGCCATCTGCAGGGATATCAAAGGAATGTTCCATCAGGTATGCCCTATTGCGTTTCATATGGAGAGGGATGCAGCTAAACCAGGAGCCCAGTGTTTACGAATGGCAAGTCTTGCCATTTGGGACAACCTGTAGCCCATGCTGCGCTACCTATGCAGTCCACAAACATGTCCAAGATCACTCTAATGGCAATGAGGAGGTCCTTCAATCTGTCAAACATTGTTTTTATGTTGATAACTGCCTCCAAAGTTTCCCTTCTTCTCATGAAGCCAAGTCCTTCATTGACAAAATGAGACCTCTCCTTGCTGATGGTGGGTTTAACATCAGACAATGGGCTAGTAATGATCCGGCTGTAATAAACCATCTCCCACCAGACGCAAAGTCCGAAACCAGCGAATTGTGGCTCTCAGGAAATGGAGACCCCAAAGAGCTGACACTAGGCCTCCAATGGAACTGCTTCACAGACATGTTGGGTTACAAGAACAGACCCATCATTTACCATCAGCCTACAATGAGAAACGTATTCAAGGTGCTGGCAAGCCAATATGATCCTCTGGGCAATCTGACCCCTTTCACAACCCGTGCAAAGATCCTAGTACAGGATCTATGGAAGCAGGAAAGAGGATGGGATAACATAATCAAACCAGATAGGTTGTTGAAGAAATGGAGAGCATGGGAGTCGGAGCTGCAGAATCTCCCTGACATTCACTTTCCTCGCAGTTATCTGTCCCCCTCAACTGATGCAGCCACCGATGAATCCCATCTGCATGTATTCTGTGATGCCTCTGAGCGTGTGTATGGTGCTGTTGCCTACCTTCTGACAAATGACAACCATGTCAGTTTCATCATGTCCAGGTCTCGTGTTGTCCCTAAACGCCAGCTATCTATCCCCCGACTTGAACTGTGCGCAGCCCTATCGGGTGCCCAGTTGGCTAGCTTACTCAAGTCTGAACTCACTATTCCTCTACAGTCAGTGATCCTCTGGACAGATTCTACAACTGTCCTGTCATGGCTAACATCTGAGTCCTGTCGCTACAAGGTGTTTGTTGGCACAAGAATAGCTGAGATTCAGACTCTGACTAACACAAAGAGCTGGAGATATGTTGACTCGAAGAATAATCCAACTGATGACCTGACCCGGGACAAAACCCTCCTACAGCTTTCTCAGCAACACAGATGGAGCCAAGGCCCTCCATTCCTCTTGCTGAACAACAGCTATTGGCCAGCCAATCCATGCATGCCAGCTGAATCAGAGCCTGTTGAGGAGCTAAGGAAATCCATGTTCTGTGAGGCAGTGATGTCGGATGACGCCAACGTCCCTGATCTGAACAAGTTCAGCAGCTGGGATGATCTGATAAAGGAAACAAAGAATATGCTTCATGGGGCGGCGGATCATATCTCAAACATAGCCCAATGTTATACAAGCGCAGAAAGGCATCTTCTACAACGAGCCCAATCGGAGTGTTTCCCTGAGGAATGCAATGCCCTCAAAGGTAATAAACCAATACCAAAGAGTAGCAAACTCCTCCCCCTGTCTCCTGAGTATGACCCTGATCTTGGTCTCATCAGACAGGGAGGTCAACTTCGAAGAGCGGAGACCCTTAACCAGGATAACATCCATCCAATTATATTGGACCCGAAACATACCATAACCAAACTCATTATCAAAGATTACGATGAGAAACTCCTCCACCCAGGCCCTGAGCGTGCCTTAGGGGAAATCAGACGCAGGTACTGGATTCTGCGTGGTCGTCAAGCCATTCGCCAGCATCAACACCAATGTCAAGACTGTCAGAGATGGAGAGCCCAAAATCCCAAAATGACAGACCTTCTTCCAGCCCGTCTTAGACTGTTTAAGCCCCCCTTCTGGTCCACAGGCATGGACTGTTTTGGGCCCTTCACTGTGAAAGTCGGCCGCCGCACAGAGAAAAGGTGGGGCATGCTCTTCAAATGCCGAACAACACGTTGCATTCATCTTGAGCTGCTTAACAGTATGGATACAGATACATTCCTAATGTTTGTCTCACGCAAAGGGAAACCCTTCGAACTACTCTCCAACTGTGGGACTAATTTCAGAGGAGGAGAAGCAGAGCCGAAAGGTGCCTTTGAGGCCATGGCACCAGACTTAAAGCAACAATTAGCCCACACACAAGTGAACTTCCAGTTCAATCCTCCATCTGCCCCACACTTTGGTGGAAGCTAGGAACGAGAGATAAAATCAATTAAAATGGCCCTCAACATTGCATTAGGAAACCAACCGACAACAGAAACTGTTCGAAGGCATTTTGAATTCAAAACCTCTTGGATATATCTCTTCAGACCTTGCTGACCCAGACCCAGTCACACCAGGGGCTCCTTCGCAGAAGAAAATGGCACCACAGTCAGATCCTGGCCGATCGTTTCTGGACAGCCTTCATCCGCTATTATCTTCCAAACCTACAAACCAGGCAAAAGTGGGAAACTGACAAGGAGAACTTGATTGTAGGTCAGGTTGTGATGATAGTTGATCCCCAATACCTTCGAGCATCATGGCCTATTGGAAGGATATTTGAAACCTATCCCGGAAAGGATGGAAAGGTTCGCAGTGCTAAGGTCACTATTCAAGGTCGTGAATACACACGCCCCGTTTACAGATTAATACCACTCCCCGCAATAACCGATGAAGAACCTAAATAAAACATATTTGCTGCACAAATCCGGGGGCAGCTGTTAGAAACTGCATGCTGTTCGCCCTCCTTCCCACAGGAGGCCCCAAGTGGTGATTCACTACACCACTTATGGTAGGACCTCCCACAGTATAAATAGAGGCCTAGCTGAGGCCTTCTTCCTCTTTATCCTGAAATGAGTGTATGTTCTGTTTCCATGTGTCTTTTGGAATGGTTCTCCAATGTAAGTAGGACTTTATTTCTTTTGATCCATATTACGATGTATTTTCGATAATTAGCGGATTATATATGTTTTAACTTGTCTGTTATAATTTAACGGACGACTTTATTATTAAAACATATTATATGTTGTAATGTCTTTTCTTTCTTTTATGTAGAACCGTGGGATTCAGACATATTCACCTCACAGTAATGTCCTGTCAAAATAAATGACAAAGTGACTGAAAACTTGTTTCCTGGTGGTGTGTGGCTCCAGTTTGAACATTAAATCTACAACAGGCTGAGTCACTTTGTTAATAGAACCTCTAAGAGTTCAAACCAACGGATGTACGACCTTTAAACTAGTGAACAAGTAGCTGATTACCTGTGAAATCTCTGACATCTGAACCCAAAGTATGGCGACCAAAGTCAAGTCTCCCTTCAGTCGCTCATGGACGCAATCAGCCAGTGTGAACCAGACTTCATATCACGGCTTGATGCTTCCACTGAACCATGAATACGGCGCTGATATTCATTATTATCTATTATATATTATAATATAAGAGGTAAACACCAAACCACTGCAGCACAACAAAGAGTCAGCTGCATGAAGACGACATTGAGGACTTAAAAACCTGCTTCAGTCACATTGAAAAAGAAAAGAGCTGAAACAGAATTCAATGGAGAATTACAGCAGACGCTCCAACATTGGTCTCGTTAAAGCTCCAGAAAAGGCAGAAGGCCGGGATGTCATTGGCTTTGTGCAGCAGCTGATCCTACACCTCTTGGGTCAGGAACACTTTCCTAATCTCCCGGTAATGGAGAGAGCTCACTCAGCCCCACACAGAGAAACCACAACACAAGCTCAACTGGTCCAAGGCCAATCCTGGTAAGATTCCTGAGTTTCAGGAGAAAGTTCAAACTCTTCACCTCTCCAGACAAAAGGGCGAGCTCCTCATCATCAACACCAGGATCCACTTGTACCCCGGCTACAGTGCAGAGACTTTGAACACATCAAAAGGAAACTTGTGGACATGAACATGGACTACTCGCTTCTCTATCCCTCTGTTCTTCACATCAAGTGTGGAGAAGAAAAGGATGCAGAGGACTTTATGAAGGAGGTGGAGAGACGTCGCTCTCACATTAACTTCAAGCCACATGTGAACCAACAACCTTCTGCCTCTGAGGGTCAAAACGCGGCCTATTCACCAAAAACTGATGATATGGAATTAAAAACAGCTCAGCAGATTACTTTTCCCCAACTATATATTCATAATGGTTATGCGAAGATCTGAAGAACTGAGGATCCACAGCTGGAACATCAAAGGTGCCAATCACCCAATCAAAAAGAGTAAAATACTGAAGGAGCTTCAAAAAGAGAGAGCAGATACTGCTTTACTACAGGAGACCCATTTAAGTAAGGAGGAGCATGATGAACTGAACAAAGACTGGGTAGGTCAGCTGTGTTCTGATCTGATTCCACCAGAAGTAGAGGAGTTGTGATCATCATTAGGAAACTATTACCTTTTGTCATTGAGACAGTACAGTCTGACCCAAACGGGTGCTATGTATTAATTTATGCTCATCTATATGGAGAAAATATTGTTATTGTGAATGTCTTCACCACGCTGTTACAGACCGCACTGCTGGAAAAGCTTACACATCAACGCTTCTGGAGATTCACGCTGCTCACCATATCCACGCTCATCATGTCTCATCTCGAGCCGGAAGATGACGCATGATGCATTCACTGACGCTAGCACCTCGGCTAAGAAGAGCAAGACTCCATCCTTACGTCACACTTCAGGAGAAGGACCCGGTCCTCTCCTCACTAACATTCAGTCCTCTCTCGCGAGACGGATGTCCGCTTCCTGCTTCTGGAAACCCGCTCGGTTCTGGGACATCTACGGCCGTGGCTGCGGCTCCACGTCACTACTACGGAAGCCGGAGCGCTCTCTATTGACGTCATGCCGCATAGAACGCTGGGTAATGCAGTCCCCGCAGCTCCAACTGGAGTCATTCTTTCCACCTGCAGCTACAATTTCTCCTCAGCTAAGGAATCAAATCCTCTCAGTGAGGATGTTAGTTCGTGTGGTTTTGTGGCACAAAACCACACTGACTGTAATCCTGCGGGACTATTAATTGTTGGAATGCTGTTAAGCGGGACTGTCCATCACAAATACAAGATTCAATCCATGAGTATGAATCTAAAATGCAGAAAAGAGAGAAGCGATATCTCAATTGAACCTGAACGACACTACCGGTAACATCGGCGTGTATGTATATTGCGACGTCTTCGGGCAGTAGAAGCCACACTGTCAAAAGTTCTTGCGAAATTTTCTAGTTTAATTTAATTCTGCTGTGTTCAAGAAATGAAAAAACATTAACAGTGTTTCCCCTACCATTATATTAGGGAGGCGCCCCTAAACTAGTGGAACATCCAATCTTTAGTTAATTATTTATTTACTGGTCTAGTTCAAGGTTTTCTTCCAAAAGTCTCCATGTCTGTAAAAACCTTCATCTGCTCTGAAGAACCAGAAATAGTGAACAAGTGTTGGTCAAAGTGTTGTGAAGGCTCCATGACTGGGCCTCATGGTCGTCCTCCTCCTTCATATTCTGCATAATGCATAGGTAGAGCTTTTCAAACATACTCTGAATATATAAATAAAATAAAAAGTGACGTGTCTGATGATTTACTCTCAGCCCCTCATGATGATAGCGCTCCAAGTATTAATATCTCAAACCTTCATGTCATGCATTCATCTGTCTCAGTGGCACCTTTTCAGCATCAAATGGCGAGATAAACATATTTCATTCTTTCATGTCGCTGCATTATAGTTGGAACAGTATCTCGTTCTCCTACAACTATACAGAAACATTAGTCGCTCTCGTAGCTCCTTCTGTTGGTTTTGGGGGAATCTACAATGATCAATGGTTTGCAGACAGCTAGCAAAAAATGTGCTTTTATTGCGCAATGTTAAGAATCCCAGAAATCCAACCTTCTTCCATCAAAGCAAGTGTTGCAGGTATCAAGTTCATTTAAGATGTGCAGACCCCTCAGTATGTAGCCTGCTCGGGAACTCCTTCATTCGCCTCCTGTTCAACGGCTTAAAGAAGAGCATCCAGGAAGCAACGATGAGCGTCTCCCCTTCATTACCTTTAATGCACAAACTGGTGTCTCTTTAAGGCGGGGGTGTTTTAGATCACGCATAGATTCATGACTGGAGACCACGTTTTCACTGCTTTATGGGTTCCTCGGTGGTGGATTCACAACCAGCTCGGACTCTTTCGATCCTTTGCATGATCTTACTATTTCCGACATCATCATAGATGCTCACATGTACTCCATCTACCTCTGACAGGGAAGGTAAAGGTTAGAATGTTGTTATCTCACTAACACTGCATTCTATCCTCTATCTTCAATAACCCGGTACCTGCAACGGCGTCCTGGTGCGATGCAAGACGAACCCTTGTTTCTGACCGACAAAGAAAAGCCACTTCAAGGTCTTTCTTTACCACCAACTCCGTCTCCTCTGCATATGAGGTGGACATCCTCCTCAGATATACACCTCGCACCCCTTCCTCATCGGAGCAGCTACCTCTGCAACCGCTCTGGTCCCAGCATCTACACTGGAAGCTACGGGTCGCTGGTCCTCAGCAGCTTACGGACTGAGAGCCACAGATGTTGTTCATTCTGTTCACCTGACATCTATTGCATTTCTGTCCATCCTGAGAGAGGGATCCCTCCTCTGTTGCTCTCCCTAAGGGCTCTTCCTCTTTCTCCCCGTTAAAGGTTTTTTTTGGAGAGTTCTTCCTGTTCTGATGTGAAGGTCCTGGGAGAGAAGATGTCGTATGTGTACAGATTGTAAAGAACTCTGAGGAGAATTTGTGATTTTGGGCTGTACTGAAATGAATTTAATTGAATATAATTGCAGTTCAAAAAGCTATGAGCGCTACCTGGGAGACTACCATTAGTACCCCAATGCACCATAATAAATGAAAATAATAAGTTCATAAAATGCTGTACTTGGAAGTGGTTGGCTGGGTTTCACAGCAGCATGTATGTAGTATGACCTCTTTGGGATGCATGCTTGCTCCTTTTATTCTGAACATAATGTCTGCAGAGGTCTGCAGCATGCTTGCTGCTACACATAGAGTTCAATAGTCCGACTGATGCTTCACATGGGTGTCTTCCAGCTGTTGGTAGCTGCTGGATAATCCGGGGAGCATTCAAAGAGCGGAGCCATCATCCCCAAGTTTAACTGTATTTCCATTTGTTGCAATAAATAGTTAAAATCTATGACGAGTGTTCCTGACTGAAGTAGCAGAAAGAAGAAGAAAATAATATAGATGCACAAACATCCAACTAAAGAAAACTATGAACAAATGAGTGTTGTAAGGGCTGCTCTTAATACTTTAATCTCCCAACAAACTGAGAAAGTATCATTTTCTAAAAACAAAGGTATGAATATGGGAACAAACCAGGAAATTGACTCTCAAAACTTAAATAGTCATAACTCTGTCTCATGTCTGAAAACCTCGAGCGGAAAACGTTTGAAATCTGAGGAGATTAATGCTATATTTACTAATTATTACAAATCACTTTATACATCAGAAATACATTAAAGTGACTCAAGTAAACAGCTTTCTAGAACATTTAAACCTTCCACAAATGAATGAACAACAACAAGAGGCTTTGAATAAGTCCATTACATTTACAGAGATAGAGGAAGCTATAGACGACATCCCCTCTGGGAAAGATGGCTTCCCCCAGAAATATATAAAGTATTCAAAGACAGTTTTATTCAACTCTTAAGTCAAATGTACGAACATTCCTTCCTGAATCAAAAACTACCTGAATCAACAGTCTTAACACCAAAGCCAGGTACAAACCCAGAGGAACCTTCCTCATACAGACCAACTAGTTTGCAATGTGTGGAAAACTAAATATTGGCCAAGTGTAACCCTCTGATCCAGAAACTATTTTTAATTACGGAGCCAATCACGGACCGCCAGCTGCCATAAATATCCGGGTCAATATTAGGTCACTTCCTGTTTACCTTTGGTTCAGCCGGACGGCATCTGAGCAGCAGCGGCTACGATCGGTGTCGTAACTAGACCGTGTGGGTTTGCGCACTAAATCTGCAGTCAGCGGTGAGTAGAACAAAGACTAAATGTAATCTCCAGCTGGCTTAACATTTAGCTAGCTCCCGCTAGCTTAGCGCTTAGCGCTTAGCATAGCTGGGTCAATATTTGATTATGGAGGTTTGTTTATTTTAGCCCTGTAATTATTTTGGGTTTGTTTTTGTTTAAGCAATTCAATTCATTCTGTGCAGTTGTTAAAACCTGTTAATAATTAAGTGACTGATGTCTTAATATGATTTTCAACATGACAGATATTTGTATTTATCCTTTAAAAGTTCATGTTCATTTATCATTCCTTGTGGCCTTTTAGGTCAGGTTTTTGTGACCGAGTTCCGGAGCACGTAAAGGTTTGGATGGCGAGCTACAAATGGAGATTTCTTTGGACCACAATTCCTTTTCCTTCCCACAAGAGGTGTGGTAGGAACAAACTAAACTGATTCGATGAACTATCTGAGAAACTAACTGAACGGAGAACAATATGAGAAACAACCTGAACGGAGACTCTATGAACTATATGGAAAATGAAATGAACTGACCTTTCTGAAATGTTTATTTTTTTTGTATGTAATTAATTTTTGTGTGGAATATAATCACAATACAACTCTTAGTCAAACTTATCTGTGACTCAGTGGTGGTTCCTTTAGCGAGAATTGGGCTCCGTAGACAAGCCTAGAATCTATAACTGTTTACAACTGGTCCTTAAATTCCTTTTATGCCTTAAAAGAAGAAGCACATGTTAAGGGGGGAAAGTGTAACCCTCTGATCCAGAAACTATTTTTAATTACGTAGCCAATCACAGACCGCCAGCTGCCATAAATATCCGGGTCAATATTAGGTCACTTCCTGTTTACCTTTGGTTCAGCCGGACGGCATCTGAGCAGCAGCGGCTACGATCGGTGTCGTAACTAGACCGTGTGGGTTTGCGCACTAAATCTGCAGTCAGCGGTCAGGTTTTTGTGACCGAGTTCCGGAGCACGTAAAGGTTTGGATGGCGAGCTTTGTTTCTCAGATAGTTCATCGAATCAGTTTAGTTTGTTCCTACCACACCTCTTGTGGGAAGGAAAAGGAATTGTGGTCCAAAGAAATCTCCATTTGTAGCTCGCCATCCAAACCTTTACGTGCTCCGGAACTCGGTCACAAAAACCTGACCGCTGACTGCAGATTTAGTGCGCAAACCCACACGGTCTAGTTACGACACCGATCGTAGCCGCTGCTGCTCAGATGCCGTCCGGCTGAACCAAAGGTAAACAGGAAGTGACCTAATATTGACCCGGATATTTATGGCAGCTGGCGGTCCGTGATTGGCTACGTAATTAAAAATAGTTTCTGGATCAGAGGGTTACACTTTCCCCCCCTAATCTCATGTACGTCCCGTAACATGGAACGGGTTAGGTGTTAATTGCTTGCTGTGGTGTAACCCAGGAGGGACCCTCGGAAGCTGTTGGAGCATATGTAAATACATTAGTTAACTCCTGCAATAGTGACTGAATAGTATTCAATACTGGGTGTCCAAGTTTTGTATACTGAAGTCGCTCTGGCGGCTTCCTGGTTCTAGTCGAATGTCTTAGAGGAACCTCATAATTACTGTCAAGTGAAAGGTTTGAATCATTGTCTGTAGGATGATACGCAGCTTCATCTGCAGCATCGTTAGTTATTAATTCGGGTTCTGTGTCTCCTGTTGCGACTGAGCCCTCTGGGCTGTTGGCTGCATCAGGTAAGTCAGCCAGCTGCTGAGTAACCTTCCCTTGGTTTGGATCATCAGCGGCTGTGCGTTGTGGGGTCTCTAAGGTTGCAGGGACTGTGTTGGAAGGGGCCATGACAGAATCTGTTGGAATGCCAATTATGGTTGTGAATCTGGCAAGTTCTGAGCTGGGTGGCCCACTGTACCAGTAGTTTGGAGTTAATTCTTCGTCATCCGAGAATGTGGTCATATCTATAGGATCATCAGGAGGATCATGATTCGAGCGAAGGTTTGGTTTTGGGGTTTGCTTCACAGATGGAGTACTTTTTGGGGCAGTCAAGTATCCACAAGGTAGCAAAAGATCATGTGTAGTGTTCGTAGAGGAATGCCTCTATTTTCAGGTCTGACTGTGTAGACCGGAAGATTACCAGCTCTCTTTACAACAATGTAGGGCTCAGATTCCCATTTGTCGGCAAGTTTATGTTTGCCTCTGAGACGAACATTTCTGACCAACACACGATCTCCCACAGCTAATTCAGAGGCAGTGACATGCCTGTCGAATCTGGCCTTGTTTCTTTGCATGACTTTTTCAGCATTTTCTGTTGCAATTCTGTAGCTCTCTTTCAGATGAGATTTAAGATCTTTAACATACTGTGAATGGGATGTATGTTGACCATGGACAGGTAGTCCAAAAGCTAGGTCAACTGGCAATCGTGGTTGGCATCCAAACATGAGTTCGTAAGGAGAGAATCCTGTGACATCTTTTTTGGTGCAATTGTATGCATGTAAAAGTGGTTTCACAAAATCCTTCCAGTGTGTTTTGTCCTGATCAGTTAGAATTCCAAGCATGTCCAACAGTGTACGATTGAATCGCTCAACTGGGTTTCCTCTCGGGTGGTATGGAGTAGTCCTTATTTTATGCATTCCAGCCATTTCACACAGTTCCTTTATAGTCCACGACTCAAAGTCTGGTCCTTGATCACTGTGAAGTTTTTCCAGAATTCCATAGTGAATGAGAAAGTTGTCCCATAGACATTTCGCGACTGTCTTGGCTTTTTGATTGGGTGTGGGAATGGCCACTGCATACTTTGTGAAATGATCTGTGATTACAAGAATGTCCTTTATTCTGGTTCCAGTGATAAGAAATCCATGCAAACAAGTTCCAGAGGTCTTGTCGTTTTTATGTTTACAAGGGGTGCTGCTTTCTCAGGTAGGGATTTCCTTTTGACACACCTTTCACAAGTTTTTATCTTCTTGTAAACTTCAGCAGACATTCTTGGCCAATAGAATCTGGTTCGAACCAGATCCAATGTTCTTTCGATTCCCATGTGACCCAACTGATCATGTAGACTGGTCAGTACTTGGTGTCGCAATTCCTGTGGCAGCACAAGTTGATAAGTGCATTAAGATCCCATTTGCCTCTTCCTAACAAGAATGTTGTTCTGGAGCTCCAATCGTTTTAATTCTCGAAGGAGGAGAGGCAGATCAGGAAGTTCATTTCTCAACATAGGAGGTGGTGTCCTTCCATCTTCCAATTGCGATATGACATGTCTGATGGTTTGGTCTGCCCGCTGTTTTACAGCCATCTCAACTGCTGTAAGCGGAGACATGATGGAGGTTCCAAACTGACTGTCATTCACAAAACTGTCAGGAAGTGCATCAATGGAATTTGAAAGTGATTGAACAAGGGCCAACTTTTCGTTATTAGAATCTATAGTTGCACTATAAATGAGCTGTCTGTCACAGATAGCCTGAATGGTGTGTTGATCCATAGAGACTACAGCAGGGTCAGACAGATGATGTTTAATGAATTTCCCAATTCGCTCGCTCTCTTTCTTAGACTTAGCATCATCCGACAGATCACCATGAGGTCTGCGAGAGAACCCATCTGCATCGGCACTTTGCTTGCCAGCACGATACAGTATTTTAAAGGAAAAAGTGGATAGTGCAGCAAGCCACCTGTAACTGGTTGCGTCCAGTTTAGCAGATGTCAGGAGGTAAGTAAGTGGGTTGTTGTCTGTTACCACTGTAAAATGATTTCCATACAAATAGTCATTGAACCTTTCTGTCACTGACCATTTGAGAGCAAGGAATTCAAGCTTATGAGCAGGAAAACGGGATTCGCTGCGAGATAGCCCTCTGCTGGCATAAGCAATGACTCTGTCTTTTCCGTCTTGTTCTTGATATAACACAGCTCCAAGACCAGTGGAGCTGGCATCAGTATGTTAAGCTTTAAGCTAAAAGACTCGACCCCATCCTACCCACCATCATCAGGCCTGATCAAGCAGGATTGGTGCAAGGTCGTCATTCTAATGTGAGGCGTCTATTGGGGGTCATTCAATACGCCAAAAGCAATCGATCCAATCCAATGGAAATATATGTTCAACGTTGTGGAAAGTTTCTCTCTGGGTAACACATTTATAAGTTGTGTAAAATGACTGTACACCTCTCCACAAGCAATGCTTATGGCTAATGGTCTCACTTCACCCCGATTCACTCTCGGGTGTGGCACTCCTCAAGGTGCTCCACTGTCCCCACTTCTGTTTTCCACTGCCATTGAACCTCTGGCCGAGGCTATTAGAACACACCCACATATTAACGGTATTAACAGTGGGAAAATGAAGCATATTGTGTCGTTGTATGCGGATGATATACTGCTATTTAGCTGCAACCCTAAACAATCAATTCCCTCTGTGCTAGAAACAATCAATGAATGTAGTAATCTCTCTGGCTATAAGATCAATGTGGGTAAATCTACTGCCCTACCACTTGGAGGCAGTAGAGACCCAGATAACGGTATAATATCCCCATTTAATTTGTCTTACAATGGCTTTAAATATCTGGGAATCCATATCTCCTACCAACTGGAAGATCTGGTGAAGATGAATCTGTCTCCTATCCTTAAAAAGGTTCAATTGTATTTACTAACAGTCAACAATGGTTTCTATGATCTGTAATCTGGGGGTGAAAATATATTTATATATATTACAGTTGAAGTACGTCTACAGCCACAATAATGTCTGGACTAAAGGGCAACACACACTGGTGGCAGATGATAAGCATCAAAACAAACAATCTATTGTTTGATATGAGTCCACAAACCTGCAGCGTGACGACGTTGACGCATGTCAACCCACCATGATGCCGTCATCGTGTCAGAATACACCACTGTCCTATTTTTCTAATGTTGAAATAAGATAACACTCCAGAAAAACAACAGTTTCATCACCTTCCCTCCCTGTTTTGGCTCATCCTGGCTACTGTTCCCTGACTACTTCTGTCTGTATTGATGGTCTGATGTGGGACACAAACAGTTTGATGAGTCTCTGATAGTTTGAGGGCAGCTTGGTGTGTCAGGGTCATATTAACCAGGCTGACAGTGTGACAGAGAAAAAGTCTCCAGCTCTACCTCCTCTATCAGACTGATTTTCTGTGGCTGCAGCAGGCCTCTTCATACCTGAGAGTTTCCAGTCTCCAGTGTGGATCCTTCAGTCCAGCAGACAGCAGCTTCACTCCTGAGTCTCCTGGATGATTGTAGCTCAGGTCCAGCTCTCTCAGATGGGAGGGGTTGGAGCTCAGAGCTGAGGCCAGAGAAGCACAGCCTTCCTCTGTGATCAGACAGCCTGACAGGCTGCAAACACACAAAACAACACATGTCACATAATCTGAGGGAACTGTGAGGGCTGGAAGGTTACTGCAGTACTGAGATACTGTCGGATACTGTGGGGTTACATTAACATTGTTACTGATTGTTTTCTAGTCACAACCAAAGACTCACTAATGTCAATCAACAATCTGACAACATTACTGCTAACTCTTTGATTCTTCTCTGAAATTTCAAATTATAACACCAGAGTGAGAAAAAAAGACTATAAAACATGTTTAATTAATATTTTTAAAATAATAGATACAAAATAAACACAATTGGTTTAAAACCATGTAAGCACAGACACAATCTTATGGAGGTTAAGAGTTTATCCATTAATGTAAATCAGGCTTAAGGTGGTCATCAGTGGAACATATTGATGAATCCTGACCTGAGAGTTTCCAGTTTTGAGTGTGGAGTCTCCAGTCCAGCAGAGAGCAGCTTCACTCCTGAATCCTGCAGGTTGTTGTTACTCAGGTCCAGCTCCCTCAGACTAGAGGACTGGGAGCTGAGAACTGAGGACAGAGCTTCACAGCTTCTCTCCGAGAGGTTACAGCCACTCAGTCTGAAGAGACAACAATAAACAAGAAGAAAAATAACATTTGTGTTCAAATGAAATCCTCTCTGATAATGAGTCTGGACTAAAGTACAATCAGAAAGAACAAAGATCATTTGTTAAGTGAAAGTGGATAAAATCAGTACTGTTCTACTCTAACCACAATGAAAGAGACAGACAGACAGACAGACAGACAGACAGACAGACAGACAGACAGACAGACAGACAGACAGACAGACAGACAGACAGACAGACAGACAGACAGACAACAAAGTGAGTGAAAAAGATAAATTAAACTTCATATTCTAATTTCATGTCAGATACGTTCTAAAGCAGAAATTAACAACCATCAAACTCAGCAGATCGTCACTGTAGAGACAGACATTCAAGTTTTCTGTCACTTTTCCACCTCTGCTTTTCTTCTTTTCATTCATTAATTATATCAAACATAACATCACAAAGCATAAATAAGAGGAACAACAGGATGACCCCGAGATGTTTTTTTGTGAATGACAACTGTTTCAAACGCTGTCATTGTTTTTTAATCAGCCGTGGATCAAATTGATCTGTTCTACAAGGTTCTGATGAAGTGATGGAAACACAAACGGAAATTCAAAAGAGAGCTTTGGACCCTAGTTTAGTCTCTGAGATTAGTTCCTCTGGTTCCATAGTTCTGGTTAATTTCCTGCTGAAAAAGATGTTCATGAAATCTGAAATCTACAGATTCAAAGATTCAGAAAGAGAGAGGCTGTTTACACATTGAAGACTAAATAACTTGATCTGACCTGAGAGTTTCCAGTTCACTGTGAGGACTCTCCAGTCCAGCAGACAGCAGCTTCACTCCTGAATCCTGCAGGTCGTTTTTACTCAGGTCCAGCTCTCTCAGACTAGAGGACTGGGAGCTGAGAACTGAGGACAGAGCTTCACAGCTTCTCTCTGAGAGGTTACAGACACTCAGTCTGAAGAGACAATAATGAAGAAAGAATAAACAATAAAGTAGAAAAGATAACAGCGTAATTAAGTTGTGATCTATGAATCTAACTCTTTGTAATTACAGAGCTTTGTTGGAGGCTTTGACCACTGGCAGCAGCCTCCGAAGAGCCTCCTCTGAAGCAGAGTATTTCTTCAGGTCAAACACGTCCAGATCATTTTCTGATGACAGTAAGATGAAGACCAGAGCTGACCACTGAGCAGGAGACAGTTCAACTGTGGAGAGACGTCTTGAACTCAGGGACTGTTGGATCTCCTCAATTAGAGAACCATCATTCAGTTCATTCAGACAGTGGAACAGATTGATGCTTTTCTCTGGAGACACATTCTCACTGATCTTCTTCTTGATGTACTGGACTGTTCTCTGATTGGTGTGTGAGCTACTTCCTGTCTGTGTCAGCAGACCTCGTAGGAGAGTCCGATTGGTCTGCAGTGAAAGACCCAGGAGGAAGCGGAGGAACAAGTCCAGGTGTCCATTTGGACTCTGTAAGGCCTTGTCCACAGCACTCTGGTAGAGACGTTTTGTTTTAGGTTTGTCTCTAAAGACTTGAGACCACCGGGAGGTTGTTTGTTCTTCTGACAGCAGATTGACTCCAGAGTTGATGAAGGTCAGATGGACATGAAGAGCAGCCAGAAACTCCTGAACACTCAGATGGACGAAGCAGAAGACCTTGTCCTGGTACAGTCCTCTCTCCTCTCTAAAGATCTGTGTGAACACTCCTGAGTACACTGAGGCTGCTCTGATATCGATGCCACACTGTGTCAGGTCAGATTCATAGAAGATCAGGTTGCCTTTCTGCAGCTGATTGAAAGCCAGTGTTCCCAGAGCCTCGATCATCTTCCTGCTCTCTGGACTCCAGTGTAGATCTGTCTCAGCTCCTCCATCAAACTTGACCTTCTTCAGTTTGGACTGAACTACCAGGAAGTGGATGTACATCTCAGTCAGGGTCTTGGGCAGCTCTCCTCCCTCTCTGGTCTTCAACACCTTCTCCAGAACTGTAGCAGTGATCCAGCAGAAGACTGGGATGTGGCACATGATGTGGAGGCTTCGTGAGGTCTTGATGTGGGAGATGATCCTGCTGGCATGCCTCTTATCTCTGAATCTCTTCCTGAAGTACTCCTCCTTCTGTGGGTCAGTGAACCCTCTGACCTCTGTCACCATGTCGACACACTCAGGAGGGATCTGATTGGCTGCTGCAGGTCGTGTGGTTATCCAGAGGCGAGCAGAGGGAAGCAGGTTCCCCCTGAAGAGGTTTGTCAGCAGCACATCCACTGAGGTGGACTCTGTCACATCAGTCAGGACCTCATTGTTGTGGAAGTCCAGAGGAAGTCGACACTCATCCAGACCGTCAAAGATGAACAGAACCAGGAACTCTTCAAAGCTGCAGATTCCTGCTTCTTTGGTTTCACTGAAGAATCGATGAACAAGTTCCACCAAGCTGTACTGTTTCTCTTTCAGCACATTCAGCTCTCTGAAAGTGAATGGAAATGTGAACTGTATGTCCTGGTGGTTTTTGTCTTCAGCCCAGTCCAGAGTGAACTTCTGTGTTAAGACTGTTTTCCCAATGCCAGCCACTCCCTTTGTCATCACTGTTCTGATTGATTCCTCTCTTCCAGGTGAGGCTTTAAAGAGGTCTTCTTGTCTGATGGTTGTTTCTGGTCTGTGTGGTTTCCTGGATGCTGTTTCAATCTGTCTGACCTCATGTTCCTCATTGAGCTCTGCAGTCCCTCCCTCTGTGATGTAGAGCTCTGTGTAGATCTGATTCAGAAGGGTTGGGTTTCCTGCTTTAGCGATTCCCTCAAACACACACTGGAACTTCTTCTTCAGGTTAGATTTGAGTTCACGCTGACAAACTGCAGCAGGAAGTCCTGAATGAACACACATCAAAGAAGATCAATGAGTCAAAGAATAGATTTCAACATGTCATTTCCTCAAAGAATGAGTCTATGAATACATGTTGGTCCATCTCTTGAGACTTTAGTAAACGTCCCGTTTATCCAGCATGTTAAATCTTTAGAGAAATCCTCTTACTGCTCTGCAGACAGTCAGCCAGCTCCTCCTGCTTCATTGTCCTCAGGAAGTGCAGTGTGATCTTCATAAATGCCTCTCTGCTGCTCCTCCTCCTCTCTTCATCCTCACCATCCAGCACCTCCTCACTCTCTAAGCATTCTGGGTAATCTGAACTCAGTCCCTTCTGGATCTTCTTCAGCTCGTTCTTCACAAAAGTGACGATGTTCTCCTCCAGCAGCTGGAACAGAATATTCTCTGAATGACACAAACTAAAACCATGGAACCAAACATCAGATCCATGTTGGACAGACTGACAATCCACTGGTCTACAAAGTGCAGCATGGAGATGATTGTGAACAGAATAGATGTAAAAGTAGTTGTACATGTACAGACCATAAATATGGAGTCCAGGTGTGTTTGATGCTGCTGGGCAGACTGACCTCTGGGAACCTCTGAGCTCTCCTGGTCCTCTCTGTGGAGGAATCATGAACAATCAGCTCACATTGGGTTTGTACCATTAACACAAATACAACAATTAGTTAAAGATGTTGTGTTCTGTCATGATTGATCACAATGAAAACCAGATGCTAAACAAATTCTTATCTCTGCTTTTATTGGACAGTAAAAGTTATTTTATTGGCAGCACGGTCTTGTCAAAAATTATGTTCATACCGGTTTAATTTATATACCTTCTATACCTTCTACCTCTAGATACAACTACAACTAGAATCACATCTGATGTGATACTTTTTCATACTTGGTGTAGTTTCTATTCTACCATTGTGTTGTTAGTCAGATGTACCCAGACTTAATACTGTTGATCTGTCACATCACTGAAACAAAGGATCTGTGTTTGGTTTTGGCCACAGAACCATTGGGGAGACTTCCTCCTCCGAGTCTTTCTAGTCTCCAGACCTCTGCAACTAGAGTTAGGATTACATCCAGAATGCTACTTCCTGTCTGATGTTAAACCTACAACAAGTAGTTAATTATCATGATCATAATGAGATCATAATGACAGATCAAAGACTATAAATGATAGACGACCAAATGTATATCTGTGTAACAGTTATTCATCTGTTTCATCTGTCTTTCGAACTTACTCTGGGTCATAAGAACGGCGTCCATCTTTGAAGTTAATCAGACGACCTTTAGACCGATCACTCTTCATGGACACACAGCTGGGTTCAGGAGACTTTTCTCTCTGCTGCTGTGAACTGATAGAAACACTGACATTTATTGAACATACAAGGTTTCTCTTTCTGCTTTCACTGGTTTTATTGGACAATAAAAGTTATTTTACTGCAGTTTAAACACGTCTTTAATGGTAAATAAGGGACAGCTTCTTTATGGTGACTTGTTTGCTTGGACACAATAACTAAAACTACGAGAGTCACATCTTGTAGTGGTTTCACTTGACCGGTAAATATTTTGGGCTGCAGCACACCAGAAAGTGAGGTCAGTTTGTTTCAGTTTAAAACCTTTGTCCTGGTCATATGTGGGCGGGGCCTGCACTACGTTCCCTGATTGTAATTGTGATTAGTAATCAGGGTCTTAATGGAGGGTATTTCTGGAGGTGTCTGCAAAGCAATAGTCTAGTTACCAACAAAGACTAGGATTTAGGACAACCCTCCAACAAGCAACTCTTTCAAACCACTGACTCTTCATCAAACTGCACTCTACCACCAGACCTCTGTAGATAGACCCAGAACCCCTGCAGCTAGTCCATAGACCTCTGTATCTGATACATAATCTTCTGAAACTACTTCCCCGACCACGATAGGTAGTCCCCAAAACTCTGGAGTCATTTCGCAGACCTATGCAGCTAGTCTTGTGACCTCTCGAAGTAGTACTACATCAGCTAGTCCCCAGACTATGTCAGCTAGTCCCCAGACTTCGTCAGCTAGTCCCCAGACCACGTCAGCTAGTCCCCAGACTTCTTCACGTAGTCCCCAGACTTCTTCAGCTGGTCCCCAGACCAGGTCAGCTACTCTCCAGACTACGTCAGCTACTCTCCAGACTACGTCAGCTAGTCCCCAGACTTCTTCAGCTAGTCCCCAGACTCCCTCAGCTAGTCCCCAGACTCCCTCAGCTAGTCCCAAAAGCACTGAAGCTATTCTAAAGACATTTGCAGCTAGTCTCCAGAAATCTGCAGCTATCTGAAAATCTGACCTCTTCTGGTCGACTGTGGAGGAATTAGTTCACATTGTGTTTGCACCAGAGACTGTTTACAGTTAATGATTTACACACAAACACATACAGACCAGTTCGTTAAAGATATAGAGTTCTGTCATGATTGATCATGAAATCAAAACTGTAAATGATGCATGACCAATTCTGTGTTTCATAACTGAGAATCAGAACAGTTATTCATCTGTTTCAAGAACTTACTCTGGGTCATAAGAACGGCGTCCATCTTTGAAGTTAATCAGACGACCTTTAGACCGATCACTCTTCATGGACACACAGCTGGGTTCAGGAGACTTTTCTCTCTGCTGCTGTGAACTGATAGAAACACTGACATTTATTGAACATACAAGGTTTCTCTTTCTGCTTTCACTGGTTTTATTGGACAATAAAAGTTATTTTACTGCAGTTTAAACACGTCTTTAATGGTAAAGAATTGACAGCTTCTTTATGGTGACTTGTTTGCTTGGACACAATAACTAAAACTACGAGAGTCACATCTTGTAGTGGTTTCACTTGACCGGTAAATATTTTGGGCTGCAGCACACCAGAAAGTGAGGTCAGTTTGTTTCAGTTTAAAACCTTTGTCCTGGTCATATGTGGGCGGGGCCTGCACTACGTTCCCTGATTGTAATTGTGATTAGTAATCTGGGTCTTAATGGAGGGTATTTCTGGAGGTGTCTGCAAAGCAATAGTCTAGTTACCAACAAAGACTAGGATTTAGGACAACCCTCCAACAAGCAACTCTTTCAAACCACTGACTCTTCATCAAACTGCACTCTACCACCAGACCTCTGTAGATAGACCCAGAACCCCTGCAGCTAGTCCATAGACCTCTGTATCTGATACATAATCTTCTGAAACTACTTCCCAGACCACGATAGGTAGTCCCCAAAACTCTGGAGTCATTTCGCAGACCTATGCAGCTAGTCTTGTGACCTCTCGAAGTAGTACTACATCAGCTAGTCCCCAGACTATGTCAGCTAGTCCCCAGACTTCGTCAGCTAGTCCCCAGACTTCTTCACGTAGTCCCCACACTTCTTCAGCTAGTCCCCAGACCACGTCAGCTACTTTCCAGACTACGTCAGCTAGTCCCCAGACTCCCTCAGCTAGTCCCAAAAGCACTGAAGCTATTCTAAAGACATTTGCAGCTAGTCTCCAGAAATCTGCAGCTATCTGAAAATCTGACCTCTGCTGGTCGACTCTGTGGAGGAATTAGTTCACATTGTGTTTGCACCAGAGACTGTTTACAGTTAATGATTTACACACAAACACATACAGACCAGTTCGTTAAAGATATAGAGTTCTGTCATGATTGATCATGAAATCAAAACTGTAAATGATGCATGACCAATTCTGTGTTTCATAACTGAGAATCAGAACAGTTATTCATCTGTTTCAAGAACTTACTCTGGGTCATAAGAACGGCGTCCATCTTTGAAGTTAATCAGACGACCTTTAGACCGATCACTCTTCATGGATACACAGCTGGGTTCAGGAGACTTTTCTCTCTGCTGCTGTGAACTGATAGAAACACTGACATTTATTGAACATACAAGGTTTCTCTTTCTGCTTTCACTGGTTTTATTGGACAATAAAAGTTATTTTACTGCAGTTTAAACACGTCTTTAATGGTAAAGAATTGACAGCTTCTTTATGGTGACTTGTTTGCTTGGACACAATAACTAAAACTACAAGAGTCACATCTTGTAGTGGTTTCACTTGACTGGTAAATATTTTGGGCTGCAGCACACCAGAAAGTGAGGTCAGTTTGTTTCAGTTTAAAACCTTTGTCCTGGTCATATGTGGGCGGGGCCTGCACTACGTTCCCTGATTGTAATTGTGATTAGTAATCTGGGTCTTAATGGAGGGTATTTCTGGAGGTGTCTGCAAAGCAATAGTCTAGTTACCAACAAAGACTAGGATTTAGGACAACCCTCCAACAAGCAACTCTTTCAAACCACTGACTCTTCATCAAACTGCACTCTACCACCAGACCTCTGTAGATAGACCCAGAACCCCTGCAGCTAGTCCATAGACCTCTGTATCTGATACATAATCTTCTGAAACTACTTCCCAGACCACGATAGGTAGTCCCCAAAACTCTGGAGTCATTTCGCAGACCTATGCAGCTAGTGTTGTGGAATATTTCTATGTAGATGCGGGATAAGAATTGATTAAATAAACAGAGTCTGATAAATGCTCAAAGTAGTGTGTCAATTTAATGCTTGCAAGCAGGAGAGCGGACACACAGACACGTATCTCAGTGAACTGTGCAAACCACTGTCAAAGAAATACAAGGCACATCATGTTTTATGCATACAAAAGGTCACGCCTTTAGTGACCTCGTAAAAAGGGAGTATAGGGTCTCTGGACATGGGTTGATTTGTTTCTGCTCCTATATATATACTAGAATATATTTTACCATTACATTCCACTCTTTTGATTACATTATAATCACACAATATTACAAAAATATATATCAAGGACATTTCAAAAACATCAAATGTATTATCCCAAAACATAGTTTCAAACATCATCATGTGAGACGTCTGAAAAAAGGTGTTTTTTGTGAGATAAAAGATCATCTGTGATGTAGCAAACTAGATATGTGTATGGCTTTAAAATATCGAACACAACTGTTGTTGTGGATGTGTATAACCCCCATTATTAGAACACACATAAAAAATGATACAGAATAAACAATAAACACGTTTTACACCATCGTCATCTTATTCTGTTTTCGAGTTAGAGTCTGAGTCTTAGTCTTAGTTTTAGTTTGAGTCTGATGAAGTACCTTCCATGTAATCGAGGTCATCTCTGCTGTCATTGTCTGACACTGGTGTGTACTGTACCATGTGCTTTAACACAAGATTGGAGACCATCTTACATAGCATTGGAACAATGCAAGTTTCAAAAATAACAAATGCGATTTAATAAACCGGCCATTTGGATAAGGGTTCCTTTCTATATCATCCAGAGTCGAGTGAGAAAGTCGGGTGTAGGTGTTTCGTCTTTACTCATTGCGTCCTGTAGTTCAGTCATGTCTAGTAACGAACGTGCAACAATGTTCTCCTACCCTGTGCTTCTGTCATCTGATCTAACACCATACGATTCTGCATAATCATTAGACGCATCGATGTCAATCCTTAGTTATTCCCTGCATTTGCAACATGCTTTGCATAGCGTCACCACATATTGTTGTCCGTCAGATAACCACAATTGTTGTGTTTCAATAATGCTGCGTCTATGTCGACTAGAGTCGTTGTGGGTGATGTCGTCTGTGTCCGTCACGTCGATGGAATCGGACAGAGTGATGTTACTGGCATAGTATTTACGTGCTGCTTCAATCTCCCATAATACAAAAAGAAAAAATAACCATTAATGCAAACAGGGATCTTATACAGAAAAAAAAACTTGTGTCCTCCTACTCTCTGTAGAGGACTCCATGGTCTGCATACATCCCCCTCTCATTGATTTTTATTACTTTATGGCGGTGTCATTAATTCTCTGGTTTCTCTCACAGTGCACAATACATTCAGTAACTCCTTTTAGTTTAAACCTTCTACAAGTAAACATATTGTAACACATAATATCCATGCTAGGAGCGCTTTAAAACTTAAATCCCTCACAATTCCCCCCTTTCTCACTATTCACAGTGAGAATATTAAACAGTTGTATCCATCAATGCATCATCTACTCATAACTGGTTGCCCTGTATATCTGTTTCACTAATTGTCGATTGATCTCTGCAGGAATCCACTTGAGTCCCCAGACTACGTCAGCTACTCCCCAGACTACGTCAGCTAGTCCCCAGACTTCTTCACGTAGTCCCCAGACTTCTTCAGCTAGTCCCCAGACTTCTTCAGCTAGTCCCCAGACCACGTCAGCTACTCTCCAGACTACGTCAGCTAGTCCCCAGACTTCTTCAGCTAGTCCCCAGACTCCCTCAGCTAGTCCCAAAAGCACTGAAGCTATTCTAAAGACATTTGCAGCTAGTCTCCAGAAATCTGCAGCTATCTGAAAATCTGACCTCTTCTGGTCGACTCTGTGGAGGAATTAGTTCACATTATGTTTGCACCAGAGACTGTTTACAGTTAATGATTTACACGCAAACACATACAGACCAGTTCGTTAAAGATATAGAGTTCTGTCATGATTGATCATCATGAAATCAAAACTGTAAAATATGCATGACCAATTCTGTGTTTCATAACTGAGAATCAGAACAACCGTAGAAAAATCACCTCTATTTCTGCTCAGTACGTGTTGTGGAAGTCCCAGATATCACGGGGAACTAAACGCCGTCATGTCTGGTTCATAACATAGTCCGGAGGAGCTCCGTGGATTTCATCGAGCTCACTGTGTCTAGCGAGCCACACGTCGGCTGTTTACTACAGCTGTATGAACACACAATAAACTGACTTGGCTGTGATTTAACGGCAATAAACTGACAAAAAGGGACTCCGAAATAACTACGTAATGATGCCGATTTGTACTTGTTTTCTCAATGGAGCTCGGACCGATCGGTGCTAGGCTATGCTAACATTATAGCAGCTCCATCAACACTCACGATAACGTCATATAGACGTACCATACCATATGGTTTACACACACACATGTATACACATAGTTTGGTCTCTACTGATATGAGGGATCGTAGAGCTCTGGGTGAACATGGCGGCTACAGCATTTATTTCCTGATTCAACAACAGCAGGACTTCACTGATGACATGGGGAGCAACTCAACGCTGATAGGCTATCGCGCTGGAGCGTCACGCAACTTTTTCGCAGAAGTTCAAATATTTCAACTTCTGCGTTTGGGGCGATTCGGCGTTTCGGCGTTTTGACGCGTCAATCGCACCGCGCCAAACGCGCCGCGCCATCGCAAATTTGCGTTCATCGCGTCTGTACATAGACTTTGTAAGTAATCTCGCCGCGTTCATCGCGTTTGGTGTGAACACCTTTAGCAGCAGCGCTGCAGTGAGATTCTGTGCTGTGATTGGTCAGTGGGCGAGCATGTGACTGTCATGAAACGGAACTTAACAGCAGAGGCTTAGTCGAGTATTAAGAGTTCATATTGAAAGATATGAATGAAATTATGATATTTTTTGCATTTTGCTTGGTGTAGATTTGTTTTTGTTTTTACCTAGCTTTGTTTTTTAACACTCAATGACTGAAGGAGAAGAAACGGATTTGTGAGTTGGAATTTAACTCTTTGTCAACAAAGAAAAGAGGATGTGATCTGCATTTGGTAAGTCAACTGGTTCGTTTTTTTACATCTAATATCTGAAACTGCTGTTGTTTTTCCGTTAAGCTAGTTAGCCTAGCCTCCCAGAACACTTGCGGAGCATCAGCTGTTTTTTGTTGTGGTTCTTTTTGTTCCGGTTAGAGGTCACACAGACCGCTGTCTCCTAGTGAGCGCAGGAAACATTATATTTCCTACAATTTAAGCTTCTGTATTTTCCAAATGCACTAGTATTATTCAAACGTATTGTTCGGTTTGTAAGCCTCGTACCGAACGGTTTAATACAAATACGTAACGTTATATAGTTACAGCCCAAGAAACGAATAATAACCCTAGCTGTGGCGCCATCAGGTGGTTATACGGTGGTATTTCAGCAGTGAAGGCCCAGGTATAAAATGCACGGCCCGCCACTGATATATATATATATGCCACTGTGATTATATATATATATATATATATATATATATATATATATATATATATATATATATATATATATATATATATATACACTACCGTTCAAAAGTTTGGGGTCACCCAGACAATTTCGTGTCAATTTTCAGTTCCTTCGCAATTTCTCGCATGGAATAGCCTTCATTTCTAAGAACAAGAATAGACTGGCGAGTTTCACATGAAAGTTCTCTTTTTCTGGCCATGTTGAGAGTATAATCGAACCCACAAATGTGATGCTCCAGACACTCAACTAGCTCAAAGGAAGGCCAGTTTTATAGCTTCTCTCACCAGCATAACTGTTTTCAAGGGTTTTCTAATCATCAGTTTGTCTTCTAAGGCGATTAGAACACTGGAGTGATAGTTGCTGGAAATGGGCCTCTATACACCTATGTAGATATTTGTATTTCTATGTAGACGTTTCCACCTAGAATAGTCATTAACCACATTAACAATGTATAGAGTGTATTTCTGATTAATTTAATGTTATCTTCATTGAAAGAAACAGTGCTTTTCTTTGAGAAATAAGGACATTTCTAAGTGACCCCAAACTTTTGAACGGTAGTGTATATATTCAGTGGTGGCTGGTGGAACATGTTCTACGGCCATCCAATCAATTTCACCAAACATCCCAGCATGATTTAATGCAAAAACATTAAGGTATCAAACACGCATTACTACTTTGCAGTTAAATATTTAACATTTATTCCAACACGAAAAAAGCAGTAAATAACACTTTGATAAACACGTCAGGACATCTTATTGTAGTCACCCTCACAGGGAATTCAGTATAATATATATATATATATATATATATATATAATATATATCATATAACAATATTCAGAATAATATAAAACACATACATATATAGATACAAGCTATGATGAGTTTTCACTGTTAATTTACCATCTCTATCAATTAAATGTTGATGCCTCCATGAACGAGTTCAGATGAGACTGAGGAACTATGTAGAAGAACAAGTTGTCATGAAACTATGTAGAAGAAAAGATGTTCACTTTGCCTAATATGTAGCTGACAGAGTTCTCATGTGTGCCCTGGTGATCTCATGTTTCCTTACCTCCTCATCCCTCACTCCCTACCCTGGTGTTCTCATGTTTCCTTACCTCCTCATCCCCTCACTCCCTACCCTGCGCTGGCGGAGACTGGAGACCAGAGACTGTTTACAGTTAATGATTTACACACAAACACATACAGACCAGTTAGTTAAAGATATTGAGTTCTGTCATGATTGATCATCATGAAAACAACACTGTAGATCAGGGGTCCCCAAACTTCTTCCTGTGAGGGCCACATCACTGAACATATCGTTTGACCTAGGGCCGCACGATTATGGGGGGGGGGGTGCTACTCGCAGGTGAGCGACTGTTGCATCGTGCGCGTGGATCGGGGCGGAACACCGCCGTGCGCGATACAGAGAGCAGGGGAATTGAAAACGCGCGACCATGTAGTGACAGACATGACATGCCGGCGTGTAAATAAATTAAGCACAAGTACTCGTCCTTCAAGCTCCCGTCTCTCTGCTTCTTCTTCTTCTTCTACTCTTCTACTTCTACAGGGTGCGCGCATGACAGCTCTCATCTCGTTCGCCCCCTGGTGGTTGGCTGATTCAGGAAGCGTTTGATTTGATATGTAGCAGAGCACGTATTTTAAACGTTAATATCGCAGACGATCATGCTCATTTAATCGTGGCAGCCAAAATCGTGATCGCAATTAAAATTCGATTAATTGTGCAGACTGAAAAAAAATCATAATGCGTCTCTGGTATTGTTCAGGGGGCCGGACCAAACGAGGAGGCGGGCCGCATCCGGCCCGCGGGCCGTAGTTTGGGGACCACTGCTGTAGATGATGCACGACCAATCATGTGTTTCATAACTGAGAATCAGAACAGTTATTCATCTGTTTAATCTGTTTTAAGAACTTACTCTGGGTTATCAGAACGGCGTCCATCTTTGAAGTCAATCAGACGACCTTTAAACCGATCAATCTTCATGGACACACAGCTGGGTACAGGTTCAAGTCTAGGTCCAGGTCCAGTTTCAGGTCCAGGTCCCGGTCCGGGACAGTCTGGTCCCTGATGGGTCCTGGTCACATGTAGAAACAGAGTCAGTGAATGAAAGACTTTGAGTCATGGACAGTTAGAGACGGTCATCTCACCTCTGAGCTTTGGTGTGGCTGGTTTTAGAGGGAGGGACTCCCTCCTCTCTGTCCTCACACTGATTCATAGCAGAGTCCACACCTTCACACAAACAACAACATTATTTCTCTTCATCATGACAAACACACACAGCTCATTCACCTCAATACTAAAGACACTCATGGGACAGTTTCCATGTTGTTGTCACTTTGAGCTGCAGAGTCATCTCTAAGAAATGACGTTCACAATGCTCTTTAGTCTGTTGGCTTGTTTGAAGACTAGAGGAAGACTCTTCATGTGGCTTTTTATTGGTCTTTTTTTGGGGATGACGTCACTTTTCACTTCTATTTGACTGACTTTGAAAAGCTCTTCAGCGTTTGAAATGTTCCTCTGTTTCCACGTCTACTACATCCAGTCAGAGCATGAAGCAGCTCGTCCAATGATCCAGAATCAGTCATGTGACCTTGTTAGCTGCTGCTGAATTCACATCACTTTGTACCTTCATGTGTAGAGGAACCACTGAGAGCAGAGCTGAAAGCATCCGTCCAATCATTGATCAGCACATCAGCACTCATTCCTCCTTTACATCATCTCTCCTGTATCAGCTGCTCCTCTCTGTTTCCTATCAGTGTCAGCTGAATCCCTTTGGCTTCTTGTTGCTCACACTAAACACTGAAGTGAACAAACCTTTTGTTAATCGTGACTTCAGTTGTTTTTACAGTGAAAACTCAAAGCACACGAGGAAACATTCTCTCTCTGCTGCTCAGCTCCTCTTTCACTCTGAAAAGTCTGAAGAGAAAAGTGAAATAGAAAAAGTGTCTCAGACAGTTGAGTTCAGAAAAGGTAGACTACAAGCGGCTGATTAATGTGCACACTTTGAAAACTAAAACTTTATAAAATGGTAAAACATCTGGCAGCAGAAGTTCTCATTAAATTACAGTAAAATAAAATATATTCTACTGCAATTAAATACCATTAAATACAGATAACAGCTGTAAATACACTGTAACACTACACTGTAACAAATTGCTGTACATTTACGTAGGATTTAAAACAGTATCTTAGAGTATTTCATAATAACGGTAACATACAGTTAAATGTTCATCCATCGCATGTAAATTAACAGTCAATGCCGTCAATTAACCATAACAGCAGACTACTGTAATTTAGCAGCATAATGCAGTATTTTATGTGAAGTGGTGGAAATACGCTTCTCTCTGCAAGTTCAGTGAGTCATGATCCATCTACATTGTACTGTCTATTGTAGGTTAATGTGTCTGTAATGACGATATAATAGTTTTATTATTCAAACTGCTTATTGCCTAAACTTCATTTTTGAGTAACAAGACGTGACCGACTGCTCCTGAACGTGACTTTGGACACAACAGCTTCAGTTCATCCTTCTGAGCAGCAGCCATGTGGAGATCAACGAGGAGCCGAGGTAACGTTAGCTTATCATCCAAAATTCAAAGTCTCCAGTATTGTTTTGTCTTCATGATTATTGAACTGTTCACATCTCAGATAATGTTTCTCTTGGTCTGTTTTATTACATTAGGTTGCTTATATTAGTGGAGCTAGCTCTGTGACGTTAGCTAGCTCGAGCTCAAGTAGCCTTAGAAAGGTTAGCTAGCTTACAGCATAGCAAGTTAAGTTAACATAAATAAAGTTAATCACCAATTACAGTGTTAAGATGTAACATTAGTAACCTAACTTGTGTTTACTTGTGCTGTTACTGAACCGACTGTAGGACCGCAAACTGGACAATTATCAAAATGGAGAGCGGACCAGAAATCACCGACGTGTTCAAGAAGATGAACAGTTGAGGTAACGCTAACAGTAACGTTATGTGTGTTATCACAGGAGCAACATTAACACCAGATCAAACTCATTTTAGTGTTGAACGTTAGTCCATTGTGGTCCATTGTCTTAGCTTCATTTCTTCACGAACGTAATCAGCTCATCACAGTCTGTTCATTTAAACTGTATGGTATTGTTGTGTTAGCTTTTTGTAAAGACTTGCACTGATATGTTAACACATGTGAGGCACATGCAAACCCACAGTTGTACACCCAAAGCTTCTTCTAAGTGTGTTTATCCTGGATGTCATAGAACTTTCCAGAAGTTCAGAACATTGTGTTTCTAAAGTTTGTTTTACAATCACTCGTCATCAGAGATTGAGGAAACCAGCCAGACGCTGCAGTCAAGTCCTCTTCAAGGTGTTCTCTCTCTTCATTGTCTTCATTCATGTGAGTTCATGCAGTTCAAATTAAATATAAATGTGTATAAGACTTGTTAACAAGCTAGACTGTGATGCAGTTCTATTACACTGTTCTTGATACTATTTTAACTCAGCGTTTCCCTGTTGATTATTATTTTAATTCAGTGTCAGAGGGAGTGACGCCGAGATCAAAAAGTGTCCGATAGTATGCTACTGTGGTTCAGTGGAATGTACCGAGCCCTAGAGTGGTATGCCGGTACTTTTCCAACGACACACCGTTTCCTGAAGGCAGGTGCTGCTTGAAAGTTCATATTAGTGGTATATGCTGTTGAATCAGAGTGGTATGCCATTCATATCAGTGGTATGTATATATATATATATAAGTGCTTTGTCACAACGTGATAGCAGACGTCACACGTCGAGGCTCGGTCGCTCCTGCTTTTAACCGGTCTCGAATAAAAGCTGATATTTACAAGACTGTTGACGGCAAAGTTATTAACTTTCTCGACGTGAAAATTAAGACTTTACTTCAGACTGTAGAAAACACTGTGGTCACTATGGGAACATGTGGAAGCTTTCATTAGTTGGATCGTTCACTTCAACATTTGATCAGTTAGTAAAAGGTCGACTACAACCTGGTGATCAATGAGAGACAAAGTGAACACTAGTGCTCCACATCAGTAACAGTCCTGACAGACCCCAGATCAGACTGAACTCCTCTTCTTCATCAAAGCGTCATCATTCAAAGCAACACTTCATCTGGACTTCAACATTCAAACTAACAGCAGCTTCTCTCTGCCTGCTCACACAGGCGGCCATCTTGTTTCCCAGCCGACGTTTGTCTTTGAAAGCAGCTTTAAACAATCACACGTTCACAACAATCAATGACGTCACTTCAACCAATCACAGCTCCACTTACTGAACTTTCAGCATGAACTTCATCCGTGTGCAGCTCTCTTCTGTCCTCAGCAGGTCTGTGTAGAAAAGGAGCTTCGTGCTTCACTTCAACTTCAACTTCCATCAGACGAAGTGAAGTGACGCAGCTTGTTATGCTTCATCAGAGAGGGCATGTGTCCTCACGTCACCATCACAGGATGCAGTCGGACTGGTTGGACTGAGTCTCAGTCTGAGCTGCGTTCACAGGATCAAATGTCATTGTGAACACAAACCTCCTCACAGCTCAAACAAGAGTCTCTCAGGATCAAACTCAGCATCTGTGGACAAATCACTTCAACTTGTAATGAGTTGCTTTGACAACAGACTGGATTGTGTTGTTGAGAGCAGATAGTTTAGAGGATCCATGCACGCCCCTCTTTGACACCTTGTCTCCTTGTAGATGTAGACTAGTAGGGAACAGAGGATCAAGCAGAAACCTTTGCAGCAAATGTTGTGTAGAGTTTATCTAGAATAATACATTCACAAAGACAACAGAGTGACCTGAGAGTGTTGTTATTCTTCACTCCACTTTGTGGATCTGGTTGAACCTGTTGGGGCAACTTACCCACGTATCTGACCCAGAATTGGTGGTGAGAGGATGGAACACCTCAGCTTGACACAGAGCAGGGGGCAGATGCGGTAACGGACACGGGTCTGCCACCGCTAGTGATGCAAAGCGCAGCAACAACCTTGTGCCTGGACTCTCTGGAACTACCAGTAAGATGGACAGGTGCGGCTTTGAACCCTGTTGAAGTTGCATCATCAGGCGCAAAGGGGGGAGGGCATCCAGCAGGCCAGAGGGCCTGGTCGGAGAGGGCTAGTGCATCCACGCCCAAAGGGGGACACTGGGTGTTTTCTCTAATTTTGAATAATACAGAAAAGTTGACGATCTTCCCACGTCAGGACGGACACCACTGCCCTGTGAAGGATAGGGGGTCCGAGAACCTCCTGTCTGTTGAGGTACACCTCCACTTCCCACCTCAACATGCTTCCCCCTCAGTTGTGGAGTGAAATGGTGCAGCGCCTTTTCGACAGCAACAAGCTCCAACAGGTTGATGTGAAGGGAGGAGTTTGGCGATGTGCCTGCCACCCTGGCTTCCTCATTGTCCCGCCCAGACCTGCCAGGGTGCGGCCCGTGAAAACCTGGACGTGATGAGGGACGCACCCCAGGAGTACCATCTCACCAAGATGTCCCGAATCCTATGTAACCGCAGCCGTTCAGACCAATGCTGAAGGTTTCTCATGTGCAGCAGACCCGGCCGCACCACCGGGTGAGCTGTTGACTTCATCCCGAGGAGGGACATGACACACACCAAGGTCGTTGACCTCGGTCGGTGGGTCAGCTGCAACTTTACTGTATTGTTATAACGTGTTATTGTTCATGTTTACCGACCGCCGAGTTGTGTTAGTGCTGTGAAGAAACTACTGTGTGTTCCATGCTGCTGTAATAGTGTTGTGTTAGATCATCACTGTGAGTGACACACACACACACACACACACACACACACACTCACTCTCACTCTCACTCTCACACTCACACTCACACTCACACTCACACTCACACTCACACTCACACTCACACTCACACACAGACACAGTTGTTTGTTGATGTTAGACAGTAAGCTCATAATTGTATAGTTGTAGATATGAGTTGACATGATCATTATTATTGAACTTAATAAACTGTGTTCTACATAAAGAGCAGCTGTCTGTGGTTACTGTGTTCATGTGTATTGTGATAACAGCTGATATCAAACCTTCACTTTCACTCTGAATGTGTAATAGTACTTTGAATAGAAACATTGTGAGTGAACATTCATTATGAGACTTAATTTATAGTTTGTTATTGGTCCCTGTTCTCAGGGTGGTGCCCCGTTATTATTAATAATTGTTCATAATCTTATGGATATTAATAATTGTATTCATGTCAATAATGTAGTTTTATACTTTCTGATAACCAAACACGCTGCTGCCAGATCCCAACAATGGCGTCTCCTCTCAGCCGTCACTCATCCTGAAAACAACCACCTTCATCAGCATGTTGGTAGGTTTCAGCTCAGCCTTCAACATGAAGCTGCTGCTAAACTGAGCACTCTGGTCTTGAGTTGCTCACTCTGTAACAGGTTCTTAGACCTCCTCACTAACAGACCAGCACCTCCTCCACTCTAGTGATGAACACCGGAGCCCCCCAGGGCCGCGTGCTGGGCCCCCTGCTGTTCACGCTGCACACCCTCGACCGATACTCAAACATGAAGAGAACTCTGTTTAAAGTGTTCAGACGACACAAAACAACAAGGAGACTTCATACGGAGAAGAAATCCACAACGTTACAGAGCGGAGCTCAGAGAACAACCTGCTGCTCAACGTCAGTGAAACCAACGAGATGATCGTTGAGTTTAGGAAAAACACAGTTCAGAAGTATCAGCTGCTGAACCAGCAGAGTTCAGAGCAGCTTCTCTCCTCAGACGGTGAGACTCTATATATATTCATTATTATTCATATATATATATGACAGATAAAAAGGCCTTGTAACAGTGTGTTTGCAGCAGTAAAGCATCACAGTGGATGAAGGATGTGAAAGGTTAAAGGCTCAGCTGTAGTCCTCCCACACAGGTGAGCTCACTGCTGCTTCTCTTTATTCTGATTAAATATGATTTCATGTATTTTCCAGCAGCAGCGACCTCCAGCGGCTGAACTTCAGACTGCAGTTTATTATTAGAGCGTCATCAAGTTACCATAGTTACACAGTAAAGACCGGAAACGATGTTTTTATTTTATTCAAAATAAAACTAAACTTAAAAACATGTTGTTTGAAAACAATTTGTCCATTAAATTAACAAAAACTAACACAAATAAATAGAAAACTTAACCCTTCATTTCTTTACTCTGTTGCTTACAAATACAACCATAATAAAGACTTAATATATAAATATAATAGAGTATTTTATTCTACTACATATTATTGTGACTGTGTTTTCATATTTTTCTTTTTATTTCTCTACTGTATAATAATAATATATTAACTTTATAATAACTTTATCTTTATAGCTTTAGTGAATGTCAGACAGCCCAGTCCAAATATCATGACATTTTAATTCATTGTTATTCATCTTAATGACTTACCGTTTAACGAAGCGTCCACACAGCGAAGACCTCCAGTCTGTGGATCCTCTCTCTGACAGACAAATCCGGAAGAAGTCTTTCACTCACAAAACGGCTCCACAGCGCAACTAGCGGCCAAAGATGTATGACATCCTTTAGGCTCCACAGCGCAACTAGCGGCCAAATATATATTACATCCTTTAGGCTCCACAGCGCAACTAGCGGCCAACGATATATGACACCCTTTAGGCTCCACAGCGCAACTAGCGGCCAAATATATATTACATCCATAGTGGTTTAGGACTACCATTGAAAACTAATGGAATTGATGTGTCCTTGAGCAAGACACATAACCCCAAAATCGCTGATAGAATGTGAATTTTAAGTCACTTTGGATAAAAGCGTCTGCTAAATAACTGTAATGTAATGTTTATTTAAAATCTGTCCTCCTGGTTCTCTGCTTCTTGTTTCCTGCTCCTCTGACGACACCAGCTCTCCACCAATCACAGCTCCTCGGGGGCGGGCTCTTGTTGTGCCTTCAGGCTGTAGGAAACGTCTTATATTATCGTTTTTATTTTGTGAAATAAAAAAATCCCCTTTACGAGTTTACAAATCAAACACTAAAGTGACAAAATGTTTGAAACAATATGAAACACAATACGTTTTTACATGAAATATCAATAGAACATTAAAAATCAAGTCCCATGTGTCACGACCCGGCTCTTGAGCCATGACATAACGGGAGACACACGGGTTGTTGTACCAAAATGTTTGCATTTATTGCTCAACAAAACAACGGCATGGTGCTGCAGGAACAGAGAGGCCCCAACTGCGACAGGCAGGTCCTACATATCCCTGGGAGCCTGGCAGGGTGCTCCCAATTGGACCGAGAGGCTCCGCCTACAAGGGACCTGCAAGACAGCACAGACAAGACACAAGGGAACGCCCACTGCAGGCCCTGCTGAAAGCCAGAGGCCGTCACACCATGAGATCAAGTTAAAATGTGAATGAACTCTGTTGTTGATTACTTACATCACTTTTATATGTTTTAAGTCTATAATCTATTGTTCTGTAATCTGAACACTGATCTTTGATCTTCTTCTTGTGAACTACTTTTTCTTTTTGTTCTTTTCTTTTAAAAGCATCAAATGTAAAACATGTCACATGTGAAAAGTCCCTCACATGTTCACATGTGAACTGTGAGACAACACATGTACACAAACATATATTTAAATAGTTTAAATGAAAACTACTTCAAACCACTTTAAAATAAACTCTCTCCAGTGAAGAAGCTCATGAGATGCGGTTGAAAGCTCTCGTACAGCTCATTTAAAGGATTTTGATTAAAGATGTATTTACATGTGATGAAGTAAAATATCACATTTATCTATTTTAACATTATATCTACTCTCAACACTTTAATTTATTTTTTTTTATTTTAATTTGTTTTCTCAAATAAATGTGTTTTCATAAAAATGAAAAATCTCTTTAAACAACATCAACACATTCAAAGTGTCATGAAGTTTGTGTTTCTATTGTTAGTAGAAGAAGAAAAGACTCATGGACACGTTGAGGTTCAAATAAGGAGACGTTTTTTATTGCTCTTCATGTATAGTATTGCTAATAACACATCTCTGTTCATTCAGAGAGAAGAGAGGGTTCTAATAGAGTGAGACTTGCTCTCTCCGGGGACAAGGAACACATGATGTTCTGTTTGGATACATAAGATGAACGACCTTCAAGAAGGAGAGGAAGCTTGTTGAAGTTCCATCACTCTGTTCAGAGTATTGTTTCATCAACCTCTAGCATACTGGAAAGAGAAGACTACAAACACCACCCTGAGGATAAACTCCTACCCACATTCTCCTCACTAACATCAGCTGTGTGTGATCCTGTACACACTGAACTATCTGGTCAGCAGAGAGAACGTTTCTCTAGCAGGAGGAGACTCTCCCTACAGAGAACACAGAGACACTGAGGAACCAGGACCTAACCAGGACCAGAACCCAAAGCCAGGATAAAGAGGTTCAGTGAATGTGGTGTTGAAGGTGTGGAGGTGGATCAGTGTGTCAGAGGAGACTCTGTAGAAGGACAGAGAGCCAGCAGGACAGTCCACATACACTGCTACTCTACCAGAGGAGGAGGAGGAGGAGGAGGAGGAGGAGGAGGAGGAGGAGGAGGTGATGGGTGTTCTTGTCTTATTGTGACGGACAGAGTAACCACTAACATCAGAGCAGAAAAGACTCCAGGACTGATCATTCATTCCAAAAACACAGTCATCACTGTCTCCTCTCCTTCTGATTCCTCTGTAACTCACTGATATATGAACTACTCCTCTCCACTCGACCTCCCAGTAACAGCGACCAGTCAGACCAGTTCTACACAGCAGCTGATACCAGTAGTCAAACCTGTCTGGATGATCAGGATATGACTGAACCTCCTCCACACGTGTCACCATCCTGTTGTTGTCAGACAGTATGAGGTTTCTGTTCACTGTGTTTGTGTCGAGTGTGAGTTTACAGGAATCTGATGGAGAGAACAAGACACAACACAGCTGCAGTTATTAATCTATCATCTGTTTGATGATGACATCAGAGATGTGAATGAGTGATGTCACAGTCTGAAGATGCTTTGTTTTCATGAATCAAACACCCATTAAAGTCTATCAACAATCTCACTCTGAACATTACTGATAACTCTCTGAAATTTCAAGTTATAAAAGCAGAGTGAGAAAACAATATTAGACATGTTCATAGAAATATATTCAAATTAAATATTTGATTGACATCATGAAAGCAGAGACAATCTTATGAAGGTTACAAGTTTATCTATTAATATAAATAAGGAGATTAATTAAACCCTGACCTGAGAGTTTCCAGTTCACAGTGTGGACTCTCCAGTCCAGCAGACAGCAGCTTAACTCCTGAATCATGCAGGTTGTTTTTACTCAGGTCTATCTCTCTCAGACTAGAGGACTGGGAGCTGAGAACTGAGGACAGAGCTTCACAGCTTCTCTCTGAGAGGTTACAGTCACTCAGTCTGAAGAGACAATGATGAAGAAAAAAATAAGCAATAAGTAGAAAATATATAGTATTTAAGTTATGATCTATGAATCTAACTCTCTGTACTTACAGAGCTTTGTTGGAGGCTTTGACCACTGGCAGCAGCCTCAGAAGAGCCTCCTCTGAAGCAGAGTATTCCTTCAGGTCAAACACATTCAGATCTTTTTCTGATGACAGTAAGATGAAGACCAGAGCTGACCACTGAGCAGGAGACAGTTCATCTGTGGAGAGACGTCGTGAACTCAGGGACTGTTGGATCTCCTCCACTAGAGAACCATCATTCAGTTCATTCAGACAGTGGAACAGATTGATGTTTTTCTCTGGAGACACATTCTCACTGATCTTCTGCTTGATGTACTGGACTGTTCTCTGATTGGTGTGTGAGCTACTTCCTGTCTGTGTCAGCAGACCCCGTAGAAGACTCTGATTGGTCTCCAGTGAAAGACCGAGGAGGAAGCGCAGGAACAAGTCCAGGTGTCCATTTGGACTCTGTAAGGCCTTGTCCACGGCACTCTGGTAGAGATGCTTTGGTTTAGGTTTGTCTCTAAAGACTTGAGACCACCGGGAGGTTGTTTGTTCTTCTGACAGCAGAATGACACCAGAGTTGATGAAGATCAGATGGACATGAAGAGCAGCCAGAAACTCCTGAACACTCAGATGGATGAAGCAGAACACTGTGTTCTGGTACAGTCCTCTCTCCTCTCTAAAGATCTGTGTGAATACTCCTGAGTACACTGAGGCTGCTCTGATATCGATGCCACACTCTGTCAGGTCGGATTCATAGAAGATCAGGTTGCCTTTCTGCAGCTGATCATAAGCCAGTTTTCCCAGAGACTCAGTCATCTTCCTGCTCTCTGGACTCCAGTGTGGATCTGTCTCAGCTCCTCCATCATACTTGACCTTCTTCAGTTTGGACTGAACCACCAGGAAGTGGATGTACATCTCAGTCAGGGTCTTGGGCAGCTCTCCTCCCTCTCTGGTCTTCAACACATCCTCCAGAACTCCAGCAGTGATCCAGCAGAAGACTGGGATGATGTGGAGGCTTCGTGAGGTCTTGATGTGTGAGATGATCCTGCTGGCCTGCTCCTCATCTCTGAATCTCTTCCTGAAGTACTCCTCCTTCTGTGGGTCAGTGAACCCTCTGACCTCTGTCACCATGCCAACACACTCAGGAGGGATCTGATTGGCTGCTGCAGGTCGTGTGGTTATCCAGAGGCGAGCAGAGGGAAGCAGTTTCCCCCTGAAGAGGTTTGTCAGCAGCACATCCACTGAGGTGGACTCTGTAACATCAGTCAGGACCTCATTGTTGAGGAAGTCCAGAGGAAGTCGACACTCATCCAGACCGTCAAAGATGAACAGAACCAGGAACTCTTCAAACCTGCAGATTCCTGCTTCTTTGGTTTCACTGAAGAAGTGATGAACAAGTTCCACCAAGCTGAACCTTTTCTCTTTCAGCACATTCAGCTCTCTGAAAGTGAATGGAAATGTGAACTGTATGTCCTGGTGGTCTTTGTCTTCAGCCCAGCCCAGAGTGAACTTCTGTGTTAAGACTGTTTTCCCAATGCCAGCCACTCCCTTTGTCATCACTGTTCTGATTGGTTCCTCTCCTCCAGGTGAGGCTTTAAAGATGTCTTCTTGTCTGATGGTTGTTTCTGGTCTGTGTGGTTTCCTGGATGCTGTTTCAATCTGTCTGACCTCATGTTCATCATTGATCTCTGCAGTCCCTCCCTCTGTGATGTAGAGCTCTGTGTAGATCTGATTCAGAAGGGTTGGGTGTCCTGCTTTAGCGATCCCCTCAAACACACACTGGAACTTCTTCTTCAGGTTAGATTTGAGTTCACGCTGACAAACTGCAGCAAGAAGTCCTGAATGAACACACAACAAAGAAGATCAATGAGTCAAAGAATATATTTCAACATGTCATTTCCTCAAAGAATGAGTCTATGAATACATGTTGGTCCATCTCTTGAGACTTTAGTAAACGTCCCGTTTATCCAGCATGTTAAATCTTTAGAGAAATCCTCTTACTGCTCTGCAGACAGTCAGCCAGCTCCTCCTGCTTCATTATCCTCAGGAAGTGCAGTGTGATCTTCACAAATGCCTTTCTGCTGCTCCTCCTCTGCTCTTCATCCTCTCTGTCCAACACCTCCTCATCCTCCCTCTGACTCTCTAAGCATTCTGGGTAATCTGAACTCACAACTTTCTGGATCTTCTTCAGCTCGTTCTTCACAAAAGTGACGATGTTCTCCTCCAGCAGCTGGAACAGAATATTCTATAAATGACACAAACTAAAACCATGGAACCAAACATCAGATCCATGTTGGACAGACTGACAATCCACTGGTCTACAAAGTGCAGCATGGAGATGATTGTGAATAGAATAGATGTAAAAGTAGTTGTACATGTACAGACCATAAATATGGAGTCCAGGTGTGTTTGATGCTGCTGGGCAGACTGACCTCTGGGAACCTCAGAGCTCTCCTGGTCCTCTCTGTGGAGGAATCATGAACAATCAGCTCATAATGAGAAATTAGATCATAATGACAGATCAAAGATTATAAATGATAGACAGACCAAATGTGTATCTGTGTAACAGGGATTCCCAAAGTGTGATGCGTGCACCCCTGGGTGTGCGCGAGCTGCCTCTAGGGGGTGCACGAGAGGAAAAATGTAATGGCGGTCTAATGGTGTAATAATTAATATTAAATAAGATTTTTAAAAATGTAAGTGGGATTTTTCACAAAATAAAATCATGAATTATAAAAATTCCCTTTGTAAGATTTAAATTTAAAAGCTCCTGCTGCCAGACTGTCTTTTACGTACACACTAGCTAGCCTAGCTTGTGCAGCTAACGTCAGCTAACAGCCAACGTCATTCATTCAGCAACATTCATGCAAATATGCTAAACTCGCTGAAATCGGGGAAACTGTCTGTGGGACATCTGAAGCTATCGGTCATAAAAGAGGAGAGGGACAGAGAGAGAGGGAGGAGAGGAGGCGAGAGAAACGGAGAGGTGCGTTGGGGAGAGACGGAGGAGACCGAAAAGGAGGAAGGGATAGCACAGACAGATCGGGAGCACATAGGTCCATCGCAGAGTAAAGGTGAAAAAAGAGGAAATGAGAGTGAGCATCAGACTGGGAAGACAAAGAGGAAATATGATAAATGATCTGGTCTGGCTTCACTTGGATTGGCAATGATTGCCCAAAGCCACAGTGCGTGGTGTGCAGTGAGGTTCTGGCTAACAGATGTCTGAAGCCCTCTTATCTACGTCACCACCTGAACACCAATCCAGTGCAAGTCAAAAGCCCCTTACACTTTTATATCGAAATTGGAGGAGTTACAAAACAGCCCAAAACAACTGCAGTCTCATTCATGTGTTGGGTCTACAAAGAAACACTACGGGCTTCATATCTGGTCAGTTACAGAATAGAAGAAAGGGGCTACCTCACACAATCACAGAAGACGTGTGCTCGCCAGCTGCCAATGTAGCCGCTATGTTTGGTTCATTGTAAATAAAATGTGATGCAATCTGCCTCTGAGCCTGTGCGTGTGTCCTCGCCATCCTTATTGCTCTTTAAAGTGACGCCTTGTGTAACTGAAATGTATTGAAACTTTGTTGCAGTGTTTCAGGGCGTTTTCACACCTGTAGTTCGTTTGATTTGTTTTCCGATTCAGGGATTAATATGATACAATGTTGCAGTTTCCCCTTTGTTCGGTTTGTGTTCACACTGCAACATTTAACAGTGGACTAAATCTTGTAAACAAACGCCATGCGTGGGGCAACCTGTTCTCTCATTGGTCGGATTTTTATGCGGCTATAAATAGGCTCTGTTGCTTTTTTTTTAAGGTGTGGGGGATTGGGGGTGCATGAACCCGGTCGGGATGTAGAAGAGGGTGCGTGGCCTAAAAAGTTTGGGAACCGCTGGTGTAACAGTTAGTCATCTGTTTCAAGAACTTACTCTGGGTCATAAGAACGGCGTCCATCGTTGAAGTTAATCAGACCACCTTTAGACCGATCACTCTTCATGGACACACAGCTGGGTTCAGGAGACTTTTCTCTCTGCTGCTGTGAACTGATAGAAACACTGACATTTACTGAACATACAATCTTCATATCTCTGCTTTAACTGGTTTTATTGGATGATAAAAGTTATTTCATTTCTATTAAAGTTTGTCTTTGAAACACGTCTTGCTGATGTTTAGTCAACATGGGATACTTGTATTTCGTGCAGCTTTTTCTGAAACAGTGTTTTGTTAGTCAGATGTCTGAAGACTTAAGACTAGTCAACTGACCTCTGCGGTTAGTACCTAGACCTCTGTAGCTAATGCACAAACCTCTGCAGGTAGTCCAAGTTTTCTGCAACCAGTCACCAGACCTCTGAAGCTAGTTAAAGATATTGAGTTCTGTCATGATTGATCATCATGAAAACAACACTGTAGATGATGCACGACCAATCATGTGTTTCATAACTGAGAATCAGAACAGTTATTCAGCTGTTTCATCTGCTTAAGAACTTACTCTGGGTCATTAGAACGGCGTCCATCTTTGAAGTCAATCAGACGACCTGTAAACCGTTCACTCTTCATGGACACACAGCTGGGTACAGGTTCAGGTCCAGGTCCAGGTCCAGGTTCAGGTCCAGGTTCAGGTCCAGGTCCAGGTCCGTCTGGTCCCTGATGGGTCCTGGTCACATGTGTAGAAACAGAGTCAGTGAATGAAAGACTTTGAGTCATGGACAGTTAGAGACGGTCATCTCACCTCTGAGCTTTGGTGTGGCTGGTTTTAGAGGGAGGGACTCCCTCCTCTCTGTCCTCACACTGATTCATAGCAGAGTCCACACCTTCACACAAACACAACAACATTATTTCTCTTCATCATGACAAACACACACAGCTCATTCACCTCAATACTAAAGACACTCATGGGACAGTTTCCATGTTGTTGTCACTTTGAGCTGCAGAGTCATCTCTAAGAAATGACGTTCACAATGCTCTTTAGTCTGTTGGCTTGTTTGAAGACTAGAGGAAGACTCTTCATGTGGCTTTTTATTGGCCTTTCTTTGGGGATGACGTCACTTTTCACTTCTATTTGAGTGACTTTGAAAAGCTCTTCAACATTTGAAATGTTCCTCTGTTTCCACGTCTACTACATCCAGTCAGAGCATGAAGCAGCTCGTCCAATGATCTAGAATCAGTCATGTGACCTTGTTAGCTGCTGCTGAATTCACATCTCTTTGTACCTTCATGTGTAGAGGAACCACTGAGAGCAGACCTGAAAGCATTCGTCCAATCATTGATCAGCACATCAGCACTCATTCCTCCTTTACATCATCTCTCCTGTATCAGCTGCTCCTCTCTGTTTCCTATCAGTGTCAGCTGAATCCCTTTGGCTTCTTGTTGCTCACACTAAACATTGAAGTGAACAAACCTTTTGTTAATCGTGACTTCAGTTGTTTTTACAGTGAAAACTCAAAGAACACGAGGAAACATTCTCTCTCTGCTGCTCAGCTCCTCTTTCACTCAGAAAAGTCTGAAGAGAAAAGTGAAATAGAAAAAGTGTCTCAGACAGTTGAGTTCAGAAAAAGTCGACTACAAGCTGCTGATTAATGTGCACACTTTGAAAACTAAATCTTTATAAAATGGTAAAACGTCTGGCAGCAGAAGTTCTCATTAAATTACAGTAAAATAAAATATATTCTACTGCAATTAAATACCATTAAATACAGATAATAGCTGTAAATACACTCTGTAACACTACACTGTAACAAATTGCTGTACAATTACGTAGGATTTAAAACAGTATCTTAGAGTATTTCATAATAACGGTAACATACAGTTAAATGTTCATCCCTCGCATGTACATTAACAGTCAATGCCGTCAATTAACCATAACAGCAGACTACTGTAATTTGGCAGCATAATGCAGTATTTTATGTGAAGTGGTGGAAATACGCTTCTCTATGCAAGTTCAGTGAGTCACGATCCATCTACATCGTACTGTCTATTGTAGGTTAATGTGTCTGTAATGACGATATAATAGTTTTATTATTCAAACTGCTTGTTGCCTAAAAAGACGTGACCGACTGCTCCTGAACGTGACTTTGGACACAACAGCTTCAGTTCATCCTTCTGAGCAGCAGCCATGTGGAGATCAACGAGGAGCCGAGGTAACGTTAGCTTATCATCCGAAATTCAAATCTCCAGCTCTGTTTTGTCTTTATGATTATTGAACTGTTAACATCTCAGATAATGTTTCTCTTGGTCTGTTTCATTACATTGGGTTGCTAATATTAGTGGAGCTAGCTCTGTGACGTTAGCTAGCTCAAGTAGCCTTAGAAAGGTTAGCTAGCTTACAGCATAGCAAGTTAAGTGAACATAAATAAAGTTAATCACCAATTACAGTGTTAAGATGTAACATTAGTAACCTAACTTGTGTTTACTTGTGCTGTTACTGAACCGACTGTAGGACCGCAAATGGGACGCTTATCAAAATGGAAAGCGGACCAGAAATCACAGACGTGTTCAAGAAGATGAACAGTTGAGGTAACGCTAACAGTAACGTTATGTGTGTTATCACAGGAGCAACATTAACACCAGAGCAAACTCATTTTAGTGTTGAACGTTAGTCCATTGTGGTCCATTGTCTTAGCTTCATTTCTTCACGAACGTAATCAGCTCATCACAGTCTGTTCATTTAAACTGTATGGTATTGTTGTGTTAGCTTTTTGTAAAGACTTGCACTGATATGTTAACACATGTGAGGCACATACAAACCCACATTTCTACACCCACAGCTTCTTCTAAGTGTGTTTATCCTGGATGTCATAGAACTTTCCAGAAGTTCAGAACATTGTGTTTCTAAAGTTTGTTTTACAATCACTCGTCATCAGAGATTGAGGAAACCAGCCAGACGCTGCAGTCAAGTCCTCTTCAAGGTGTTCTCTCTCTTCATTGTCTTCATTCATGTGAGTTCATGCAGTTCAAATTAAATATAAATGTGTATAAGACTTGTTAACAAGCTAGACTGTGATGCAGTTCTATTACACTGTTCTTGATACTATTTTAACTCAGCGTTTCCCTGTTGATTATTATTTTAATTCAGTGTCAGAGGGAGTGACGCCGAGATCAAAAAGTGTCCGATAGTATGCTACTGTGGTTCAGTGGAATGTACCGAGCCCTAGAGTGGTATGCCGGTACTTTTCCAACGACACACCGTTTCCTGAAGGCAGGTGCTGCTTGAAAGTTCATATTAGTGGTATATGCTGTTGAATCAGAGTGGTATGCCATTCATATGTATAAATATGTGTATATATATATGTATGTATACATATATACATATATATACATATGAATGGCATGGTTTTTATATATATATGTATGTATACATATATATATAAAAGTGCTTTGTCACAACGTGATAGCGGACGTCACACGTCGAGGCTCGGTCGCTCCTGCTTTTAACCGGTCTCGAATAAAAGCTGATATTTAAAAGACTGTTGACGGCAAAGTTATTAACTTTCTCGCCGTGAAAATTAAGACTTTACTGCAGACTGTAGAAAACACTGTGGTCACTATGGGAACATGTGGAAGCTTTCATTTGATGGATCGTTCACTTCAACATTTGATCAGTTAGTAAAAGGTCGACTACAACCTGGTGATCAATGAGAGACAAAGTGAACACTAGTGCTCCACATCAGTAACAGTGCTGACAGACCCCAGATCAGACTGAACTCCTCTTCTTCATCACAGCGTCATCATTCAAAGCAACACTTCATCTGGACTTCAACATTCAAACTAACAGCAGCTTCTCTCTGCCTGCTCACACGGGCGGCCATCTTGTTTCCCAGCCGACGTTTGTGTTTGAAAGCAGCTTTAAACAATCACACTTTCACAACAATCAATGACGTCATGTCAACCAATCACAGCTCCACTTACTGAACTTTCAGCATGAACTTCATCCGTGTGCAGCTCTCTTCTGTCCTCAGCAGGTCTGTGTAGAAAAGGAGCTTCGTGCTTCACTTCAACTTCAACTTCCATCAGACGAAGTGAAGTGACGCAGCTTGTTATGCTTCATCAGAGAGGGCGTGTGTCCTCACGTCACCATCACAGGATGCAGTCGGACTGGTTGGACTGAGTCTCAGTCTGAGCTGCGTTCACAGGATCAAATGTCATTGTGAACACAAACCTCCTCACAGCTCAAACAAGAGTCTCTCAGGATCAAACTCAGCATCTGTGGACAAATCACTTCAACTTGTAAAGAGTTGCTTTGACAACAGACTGGATTGTGTTGTTGAGACCAGATAGTTAAGAGGATCCATGCACGCCCCTCTTTGTCACCTTGTCTCCTTGTAGATGTAGACTAGTAGGGAACAGATGATCACGCAGAAACCTTTGCAGCAAATGTTGTGTAGAGTTTATCTTGAATAAATACATTCACTAAGACAACAGAGTGACCTGAGAGTGTTGTTATTCTTCACTCCACTTTGTGGATCTGGTTGAACCTGTTGGGGCAACTTACCCACGTATCTGACCCAGAATTGGTGGTGAGAGGATGAAACACCTCTGCTTGACACAGAGCAGGTGGCAGATGCGGTAACGGACACGGGTCTGCCACCGCTAGTGATGCAAAGCGCAGCAACAACCTTGTGCCTGGACTCTCTGGAACTACCAGTAAGATGGACAGGTGCTGCTTTGAACCCTGTTGAAGTTGCATCATCAGGCACAAAGGGGGCATCCAGCAGGCCAGAGGGCCTGGTCGTAGAGGGCTAGTGCATCCACGCCCAAAGGGGGACACTGGGTGTTTTCTCTAATTTTGAATAATACAGAAAAGTTGACGATCTTCCCACGTCAGGACGGACACCACTGCCCTGTGAAGGATAGGGGGTCCGAGAACCTCCTGTCTGTTGAGGTACACCTCCACCTCCCACCTCAACATGTTTCCCCCTCAGTTGTGGAGTGAAATGGTGCAGCACCTTCTCGACAGCAACAAGCTCCAACAGGTTGATGTGAAGGGAGGAGTTTGGCGATGTGCCTGCCACCCTGGCGTCCTCATTGTCCCGCCCAGACCTGCCAGGGTGCGGCTCATGAAAACCTGGACATGATGAGGGACGCACCCCAGGGGTACCATCTCACCAAGATGTCCCGAATCCTATGTAACCGCAGCCGTTCAGACCAATGCTGAAGGTTTCTCATGTGCAGCAGACCCGGCCGCACCACCGGGTGAGCTGTTGACATCATCCCGAGGAGGGACATGACACACACCAAGGTCGTTCACCTCGGTCGGTGGGTCAGCTGCAACTTTACTGTATTGTTATAACGTGTTATTGTTCATGTTTACCGACCGCCGAGTTGTGTTAGTGCTGTGAAGAAACTACTGTGTGTTCCATGCTGCTGTAATAGTGTTGTGTTAGATCATCACTGTGAGTGACACACACACACACACCCATACAGGTTTTTCTACTCATCTCAGACACACGTGGCCTCTATTGTAGTCTCGCGCCATTTTGTAGTTTTGCGTGGTGTGGTCACGTACTAGACTACATCTGTAATTTTGGGTAGTTTTATCACTTCTCCCACACACACACACACACACACACACACACACACACACACACACACACACTCACACTCACACTCACACTCACACTCACTCACACACACACACAGACACAGTTGTTTGTTGATGTTAGACAGTAAGCTCATAATTGTATAGTTGTAGATATGAGTTGACATGATCATTATTATTGAACTTAATAAACTGTGTTCTACATAAAAAGCAGCTGTCTGTGGTTACTGTGTTCATGTGTATTGTGATAACAGCTGATATCAAACCTTCACTTTCACTCTGAATGTGTAATAGTACTTTGAATAGAAACATTGTGAGTGAACATTCATTATGAGACTTAGTTTATAGTTTGTTATTGGTCCCTGTTCTCAGGGTGGTGCCCCGTTATTATTAATAATTGTTCATAATCTTATGGATATTAATAATTGTATTCATGTCAATAATGTAGTTTTATACTTGCTGATAACCAAACACGCTGCTGCCAGATCCCAACAATGGCGTCTCCTCTCAGCCGTCACTCATCCTGAAAACAACCACCTTCATCAGCATGTTGGTAGGTTTCAGCTCAGCCTTCAACATGAAGCTGCTGCTAAACTGAGCACTCTGGTCTTGAGTTGCTCACTCTGTAACAGGTTCTTAGACCTCCTCACTAACAGACCAGCACCTCCTCCACTCTAGTGATGAACACCGGAGCCCCCCAGGGCCGCGTGCTGGGCCCCCTGCTGTTCACGCTGCACACCCTCGACTGATACTCAAACATGAAGAGAACTCTGTTTAAAGTGTTCAGACGACACAAAACAACAAGGAGACTTCATACGGAGAAGAAATCCACAACGTTACAGAGCGGAGCTCAGAGAACAACCTGCTGCTCAACGTCAGTGAAACCAACGAGATGATCGTTGAGTTTAGGAAAAACACAGTTCAGAAGTATTAGCTGCTGAACTAGCAGAGTTCAGAGCAGCTTCTCTCCTCAGACGGTGAGACTCTATATATATATATTCATTATTATTCATATATATATATATATGACAGATAAAAAGGCCTTGTAACAGTGTGTTTGCAGCAGTAAAGCATCACAGTGGATGAAGGATGTGAAAGGTTAAAGGCTCACCCGTAGTCCTCCCACACAGGTGAGCTCACTGCTGCTTCTCTTTATTCTGATTAAATATGATTTCATGTATTTTCCAGCAGCAGCGACCTCCAGCGGCTGAACTTCAGACTGCAGTTTATTATTAGAGCGTCATCAAGTTACCATAGTTACACAGTAAAGACCGGAAACGATGTTTTTAAAACTAAACTTAAAAACATGTTGTTTGAAAACAATTTGTCCTTTAAATTAACAAAAACTAACACAAATAAATAGAAAACTTAACCCTTCATTTCTTTACTCTGTTGCTTACAAATACAACCATAATAAAGACTTAATATATAAATATAATAGAGTATTTTGTTCTACTACATATTGTAATGTTCCACTTACGAGTCGGAGACAGAGTGAAGTCCTTGCAAGAGGTTTATTAACACAAACCGTAACAGTAGTGTCGAGCAGCTCCAGCCAACATTATCCGTCTTTTCAGTCTAACAACACACTCTTCTTCGTTGGTTCCGGTCTAACGACCTTGCTAGCTCCCGACACAGAACAGGTAACAACAGCAACAGGTTACTAACTGTAACAGGGTCGCTACAATATTATTGTGTGACTGTGATTTCATATTATTCTATTTATTTCTCTACTGTATGCAAATAATATAATAACTCATCATAATTTAATAGTTTATTTATTTATGTTTATTATATATTTGTTTGGATATAATTTATTTTAGTCTAGTTTGTCCTTTACAGTTATTGTTATTATGGGATGTATCTTCATGAAACTTTTAGTTTAACCGTTACAGTTTGTTCACGTGCAAATACACTAAAACATGACGTCATCACTCATCATTACATTCATGTTGATAAAACTTATGAGTTTAATCCCGGAACGTTCTGAGCGGAGGATGTTTCAGGCGGAACAAAGGCTTTTATTTTGAAACGCTTGACCGGAAGTTATCTCTGCGTCTGTTTTTTGAGGCGGCCGTTTGTCGTGTCGGTGCTCCGATACTCTCCGGTTCATTACGGTGGTTTAACGGTGTTAACACATTCATGGAGGAAACGTGAGACAGGAACCGGAGAGGAAGAGGAGGAGGAGGAGGAGGAGGAGGAGGAGGATGTGAACTTTTCCCGCCATACCCCCCTATAAGTGAACACGTGACCATCACACTAATGAACCTGATATTAAAGTGTTTCAAAGTAGACAGACTCTCTGCTTTATAAAACCAGTCATCAGCTCAAACATGCTGCGTTGGTAAAGTGTCAGTGAGGAAGGTTTCACACAATCTATACTCACAACAATCAGAACTAACAACAATACTCTCAGCTTTGGTCACTAGAGGGCAGCAGAGGTCTTTCCTCACTAAATCATTCAGAAGATCTCAACTAACTTGTCCCCGTTAGATTCACACGTTCTGACCTTTGTCACCACATATTCTCCATCAGCTGTGAAATCAGTCAGAGTGAACACAACTCACTTTATTAATAATATAGAAGGAACTTCTTTTTACAATATGGTGGATTATGAGACAATCAGCCCCTAAAATACCTCAGCAGCTCTTGAGTCTCTTTGTAGTCATGTTGAGTCTCTTTGTAGTCGTTTTGAGTCTCTTTGTAGTTGTTTTGAGTCTCTTTGTAGTCGTTTTGAGTCTCTTTGTAGTTGTTTTGTGTAACCTTCACTGGTTCAGGCAGACTTGAATCAAAAAGCCTGACAATGAGACAGTTGAAGGAAAGCTCAGTTTACTTATCAGGTCGGTCGAGATCAAAACCAGGAAATCAGTCACTCAGGATACCAAATCTGAAAAGGTTCAGGTAGAAAATCCAAAGTCCAAGAACCAGACAAGCAGGTCAGAATAGGCAGATCAGATAACACGGACTAGGAAACACTGGAGAGTTTGACAGAAACATACAAGTCAGTCTGACAAGGACCGAGTGAAAGCAGACTTGTAACAATACTGAGGGACTAATGAGAGGATGAGCTGCAGGTGAGGAGACGGTCGGGGAAGACCAGAGGTCTCATTTATGAACCAGAGTGTAGGATCCACACTGAATGTTTGTTTACGTTGAAATGAGGAAATGCACATACGCCAACAAATATTGTGATTTATAAAACATTTTCAGAGACCGCGTTGAGCTGTGCAATCAATGCCGGATCAAAGACAGCTGGGAGGGGAACACCTGACTGCTTCAAATCCACCAGGCGCTGGTAGTCCCACCGTGCCCCCCCAGTCATCCCCTGAGCCTGAACCAGCTCTGTGGAAACACGTGTTCCAGTGACCCACTGAGCCTGGTGGAGGTGAGAGCCCTCCTGCTGGGATGTGCCTCTGATGGGGATCCAAACAGGAACTTTGGCCCCTTCACCCTGCACATGGTTCAGCTGCAGTGTTCCTCCATGCCTGTACAAAGTCCCACCTTCCACCACAGGATCACTCAGGCAACTTCGCAGGATGTGCACCCGCTGAATCCACCATGCCTTCAGCCTTGAGGGCTTGAAGAGAGGAGCGCCATTTGGATCACTCGCGAGGTGAAACTGCTGGAAAACTCCCTCGACCCTCTTGATGAGCTCCTCAGGCTGTGGAATCCTGGTCCTGCAGTGCTCGTTGTTGTGGAAATGTATCATATCGTTCTTTTAGATATAACTTGTATCGCTTAAACCTGCATATATGTAGATGAGGCCAACCAGACTCATTTAAAACCTAACGATAAATGAACTCATAGGTATTTCACCACCTAACCCTCTTCCCACGAAAAGGCTGGAACCGGCCTTGGGGTGTGCAGCGGCAGATAGAGGAGGACGACATCTGCGAAGGGAGGAGACAAGATAACGTGCATATACATATTTGTTATATTTGTTTTTGTCTATTCCTTGTTGTTAGACCTCCGAACCATCTGTGGGGAAAGAGCTCTATCCATTCAGCTGAATTATCATTAGTGTCTGTTAAACAAATATGTTTTTATATTTTAAGAGTTTTCTCATCTCGATTATTTCTCACCGGGAGGTTAAAAAGATTATTTTCCACAACACTCGTGAATGTGGGGCTCGGTTGCTGGTGTAAATACTCTTTTACAAGTAAAAGTCCTGCATTCAAATCTTACTTACTCAAAATCTGACTTAAGTAAAAGTACAAAAAATAAACTTTAAGGAGCAAAAATAAAAGTACTCAAGATGCAGAATATTATACATGATATTATAGTATTATAATTATTATCATCACTTTAAAGTCTGTCCTCCTGGTTCTCTACTTCTTGTTTCCTGCTCCACTGACGACACCAGCTCTCCGCCAATCAGGACTTCTCGGAGGCGGGCTCTTCTGGTCCCTTCAGGTGCTGTAGGAAATGTCTTATATTAACGTTTTTTTGTAGAATAAAATAATCCCCTTTACAAATTTACAAATCAAACACACTAAAGTGACAATATGTTTGAAACAATATGAAACAAAATACGTTTTTACATGAAATATCAATTAAATTAAATTAAATTTGATTTCATTTATTTTATATTTTTTAAGACTAATATCTATTTTTCTGTAATCTGAACAATGATCTTTTATGTTTTATCTTCTTCTTGTGAACTACTTTTGCTTTTCTTTTTTTTGGTTTTAAAAGCATCAAATTTAAAAGATTTCACACTTTCAGTTGAAAGAAAATCTGGCTTCATTTAAATAGTTTATTACTAAATAATACTGAGTGTCTCCACCCAGCTGATTATGTCATGTCACATCATCACTGTTATACAATTGTTATATGATGAATTAAAGGGGGCTGTCTTTGAATGAGTCTATAATTTAGTTACAACTATAAATATGACTTTATGCTTCAGTTTAAGTGCGCGATTGGTCTTGCTGTAAATCAAAATATCTACAGCTCTGATCCAGATGAACAAGATGAACACAATGAACTCTTTGTGTCGTTATCGAGATCGAAGCATCTGTTTTGGTCGTGTCCTATTCTTTCTGATGGGAAATGAGGCTTTACTAAGTTCACTGTGTTATCTAATAACTGATCACAGTTGACCTTTGACCCCATGAAGTCAGAAAAGTTAGTCACATATCTGATTTCTGAGGAGCTGAGGTCCTCGGCCTCCAATGTCAAAGGTCAAGGAGACGGAGGGGGGGCCATTCAGCAGGCGGGGGTGGGGCTCATTTAATAAACACATCCGGTTTTCAGAATAAGATGCCAACAAAGTATGAATTATATTCACATTAAGTATAAAACATGCTACCTGCATCTCGTGAGTTAAAGGGAAAATACATCTAAATTGTGCGTAAAGTGTCTTTATTCTTTGATCGCTGGGTAACCTTCATCACCTCGGAGTTACAGAATTATATTGATCAACAGTAGAGCTGCATTCACATGCTCTGACATTGAAACATTTTATTCCTGTTGCACAGCAGTGGAACACGTTTCACATACAGTCAGCACACTGAGCACAGAGTGCAAGAAATATAACTGCTACTGTGTAAAGGGAATAATTATTATAATAATAATAATAATAATACATTTGTTTAAAGTGTGCAAACCAAATGTTATTGTTCATATAGCAGTACTTTTCAAATAAAAGTGTGCAATACACTACTTTTGAATTCATTATTGAACTTTGCCATAACAATGCGATTAATCGCAAAATATCCATGCAATTAATCGAGATTAAAAATGTTAATCGTTGCCCAGCACTACTAATAATTGCATAAAGGAGGAAAGCACTTCATTTATAACCTATTAAGTGCTGCAGAATAGATTTATTTTTTTTGTCTTTTTTGCCTGCACAACTGAAACGTTTTTGATATATATTTTGGAGAATATACTGTTACTGTATATTGGCATTTTAGCAGAACGTTTTTTATTCATTTATTTAATTATTTATTATTATTATTATTTATTTGCTGCAGAATACTGTTTTGTATTTAAACTAAGGTTTTATTACTGTTATTATGTTTAAATCAGTTCAAAGTTACACAAATGTTAATATATTTTATTAATAAAGTTCTGTTCAACATAATATCAACTAAGTTTTTTTTATATGGCGGGGGGGGGGGGGGCAGTGTCCCTACCAATGCTGAGACCAAACCTACGCCCTTGACACAAGTGTATTAAAGTGAAAAGTGGGGGTGGTGTACAATGTCCCTGCTTCGTGCATGAGACGCAGCTCTCAGCGTGGCAGAGAGGAGGAGCTGTTGGACCACAGTGGAGTCAAGATGCGCTCGGTGCAGGTGAATCTGAGAAGGGCTCGTTTCATCATCATTTAAGGATTCGGTAGGGGTTCAAATATTTCAAATAAAGATAGAGAAACGTTTTCAAGGTGCATCAGCCTGTCAAGTATGCCATCAATAAGCTGTTTTTGTTGATATTTATATTATTTGAGAGTCAAATTTCCACATACAACTAACCATAGAATCACTTTCAGCTTGTGGTTCACAGCTATACCACCAGCGTGAAATACAGGACGCACGTAGATCCCTCTCCGTGGACGGTTCCATCATTTTACGCACGTGAAATGAATGTGGCATGTATGAAATATTGTCTTTTTTTTAGAATATGTATATGTATCTGTGTTTGTTTAAATCACTTTAACCAAAATATAACGTCGTTTTACATCTTCATTCATCTTCACACGTGTTAGATCAGTCGTTTACCGCCGTGCGTAACAATGGTTCGCTCCACCTGCAGCCTATAAACTCCCGCAAAGCTCTTTAAGCCTCTCAGTTTTTCTTTTCTTTTCTCTGACTCACAGAAAAGATGAGCCACGGGGACCGTTACACCTCGTCGTCCTACCGGAAGATCTTTGGGGATTCTCCCAAGTTCGCCGTCTCCTCCTCGCGCATGGGCAGCCCCTCTCCTCGGTCCTCCCCGGGGCACAGGTCCATGGCTGCGTCCCGCCACGGTGCGTCCTCTATGGGCTTTTACACGCGGCTCGGCCGGTCCGCCTCTTACTCCCCGGTGCCCACCGACTCCCTCGACCTGACGCAGACCTCCGTGGTCAACAGTGATTTCAAAGTCGTCCGGACCAACGAGAAGGAGCAGCTGCAGGTGGGTGTTTTGGGTTACTACAAAAAAGACTTATTGGTGTGTTTAATATTAAATTATATATTTAATGAGCTCAGGTTCAACGGATGCAAACAGGACATTTCATCCCAAACCTATAATTTTATAACATCTAATCAGGGCCACCCTTTCTGACAAATAAGCATCCAATTCTGATGACCCAGTCCTTTAGTGTAATTGCATTAACCTGACAGAGTACTAAATCAACTTATATTAGATGGAGAATAGTCTTAGTGTCAGAATGGCCTCATTCCAGGGCTGGGCGACATAGAGAAAATTATAATATCACAATATTTATTTGACCAAATACCTCGATAACAATACTGCAACGGTACAGAGCTGACTCTTGGCACTTTCAACCAAATAGTATAATATATATATTATATATATATATAAAGTAATCAGTAATTTGAATATAAGTGAACAAGTAAAAGGCAAATAATAGAACAGCTAACAGTCTGGTAAATTCAGACAATGACATCACTTTACATTAATGCAGCCATTAAAATCAGAAAAGCTGTTGCCATATCCGGATATCCAAAATCTAAGACAATATCTAGTCTCATATCATGATATCAATATGATATTGATATATTACCAATCTTAACTCATTCTTAACTTTACAAAGCCGTTAACCAATATAATGACAGAGTTCATTGTTGTTTTACCACTATGAAAGCTCCAATCATTTTGAAACCTGCAAAAGTTGACCTGTTTTAGTGCATATTAACAGGTGTAAACAGTAAAAGTAATAATGGTTGAGTTCCATTTAGCGGCTTCAGTTTCAGACTGTGAGACTAGAGCCATTGTTATAATATTTAGCAAGACGAGTCAAAATATCTCTTGAGAAAAACACTCACGCCTTAAAGCTTGTAAGTGTTTGATGTTTCATCCCAAACTGTACAAGATAGATGAGAGAAAGAAAGATCTGTATACAGTTCCCTACACAGCAGCTAGCTATGGGTATAACTAGGTATAGCTAGCTGCTGTGTTGGGAACAGATATGGATTTTACTATCCGATTTTTGAGTGAGCACTTCCTCCTGGAGGAGAAGACTATTAAGACTTTCTTTGAAAGCACCAAACAACAGACAAAGTTTCCAACTAGCCGGTGAAGATATTGGAGCATTTAGCAGCTAAAAAGCTAGATCTATCAGGAGTTGGTGGAGCCCAAAACAGAGCTAAAAGGAGACGTAATTACAAGCAGGCTGTTCTCGTACACTGTTCGTAGCTATACCGACTAAAAGAAACAAATAGTTATTCGTATATATAGCCCACAAAATCAAGTTGTATGTATTCCGTGTAATCGTGACTAAGAAAGTAAAAAGAGCGACAAACACCATGCAGAGAGGAGGTCGGGTGGATGGGTGGGTAAAACGCTAGACTTTTGTCCAGGAGGCCACTGTTCATGTCCGTTGTGTAATCAGAAATCACGTTGATTTATTTGTCTTGTAACTTCCATTCTTATGTAACCCCCACTTCTGTACTTATTTTAACCCAAAACACAACCTTTTCCTGAACCTAAGTAAGTAGTTTTGTTGTCTACACCTAACCCAGTTGGTTCCCGTGAAGACGAAATTTCATTTTGAAGAGACAAAATGAACATGTGTTGCTGGCCGTTCGTAAGACAACTCCCAGAAAATGAAGAATAGCTTTTATTAAGATGTCATACGAACCGTTATATGAGGACACGTTGTTACATGTCAAAGTTAGGCCGGAGCTTTTATTACAAGCATTCATCTTGTTGCACAGGGCCTGAATGACCGCTTCGCCATGTTCATCGATAAAGTCCGGCACCTGGAGCAGCAGAACAAGATGCTGGAGATGGAGCTGGTGACGCTGCGGCAGAAGCAGGGCGAGCCGTCCCGCGTCGCCCACCTCTACCAGCAGGAGCTGAGGGACCTGAGGACGCAGGTGGAGGAGCTGAGCAGGGACAAGAACCGCATCCTGATCGAAAGGAACAACATGGAGGACGAGCTGCAGGTAAAACCACGGGGTAGTGAAGGGTGAGGAAATTGATTGGTTACTTTTCCTTGGTGGCCCCTCTCATCTCCCATCCTCTCATGTCTCATTTCAGAAGCTCAGTGTGAAGTGCGATGAGGAGATGAGGGCACGCGAAGAAGCCGAGCAGACCCTGAGGTCCTTCAGGAAGGATGTGGATGATGCCACGGCCGTCCGCCTGGACCTGGAGCGCCGCTTGGAGTCGCTGATGGACGAGATCGCCTTCCTGAGGAAAGTGCACGACGAGGAGATCCAGGAGCTGAGCAGCATGATGGAGGAGCAGCACGTCTCCGTGGAGCTGGAGCTCGCCAAGCCGGACCTCACCTCGGCCCTGAAGGAGATCCGCAGCCAGTACGAGTCCATCGCCTCCAAAAACCTGCAGTCGGCCGAGGATTGGTACAAGGGCAAGTTCGTCAGCCTCAGCGAGCAGGCCACCAGGAGCAACGAGGCCATGAGGGCCAGCAGGGAGGAGATCAGCGAGTCCAGGAGGCAGCTGCAGTCCAAGACCATTGAGATAGAGAGCCTGAGGAGCGCCAATGAGTCTCTGGAGAGGCAGATCTCAGAGATGGAAGACGCACACGGCACTGAAGCCACGGCCATGCAGGTAAGCAATCATAGTCATCAGCACTACTGTATCGTAGTCCTTTTTACAAGGAATGTTCATTTTGTGTTGATTGTGGCGGTCCCTATGGACGAAAGTGGTAGTGCTTTCCGAGAACCTGATTTCTGACTCCACACCAATACAAAAGAGGTGAATGGAACTTCCTTTGGGTGTTCATTGCATTGAAAAATTATTTTCTTTTTCTTCCCAGAAACAGTGTTTCTCATACTGTTGCTAATCCACCGAACGAACAACAGTTTTTAGGGACTATTTCTTTGATAGAAAGTAGTTCCATGGGCAAATAAACCTGAGCAAATACAACAAAAGTGTCGTTAAAACAAAATATATATAATTTGGGTGAAGTAACTCTTTAATATTTGACTTAACACTTAAATGAGCATAACACAAAATAGTCTTATGTACAAATACACCAAAATCTCATAGTGTACGAAGTTGCTGTGACAGAATTATACTGTAAAAATACACCATCCATTTATATGCATCCATAATATTTTTAAAAAGTGATGTAATGATTTATGTATGGGATTACATATAGTGGCTAAAGTGAAACCAAATCCATGCAGTTTTTTATGCCATCTCACCTGCAACAGCTGTGGCCGTAAATTATGTCTACAGGTTGTCCATCTGTCTGTCCCATTCTTGTGAACGAGTTATATCAGGAATGCCATGAGGGCTTTTCTTAAAATTTGCCTCAAAAGTCCACAAGGATGAACTGATACGATGTTGGTACATAACTCAAGTATTGATATAATAATTATGACAATATCACACAATTGTCTAATGGGAAAAATGATGAAGTGATGACTTTTTGGACAGACATGGATGTAAACTGCAACTTGACCGGTTGGCAGAGGCATTCAACCTCTAGGCGGTAATTCTAGTTGAGCATTGAGACAGAGAAAGATACCGTCCTTTGGAATTGAGACATTACACATGACAAATACTAGACTTTCTTAGCGAGCACAAGAATTGTAAAATTGTCAAAGTAGAACCTCCTCCTATTAAAATGTGCATTTACCTGCTGAAGCACTGCTGGCACAGTCTGCGTGGAGGACATTACTGTCAACAAATCTGAATAATAGGATTGGAAGGGAACAGATCTCGGGGTCAAGTTCCTCATGAATTATGTCACAGCCGGAGTAAAGCTGTTAGCTAACTACACACAGCAGGAGGGCACAACCTTCATGTGTCAAGGACTGAGTCCAGGTATAGCTACGAACGCTGGATAAGAACAGCCTTAACCGTGAGATCGGTGCAAGATGCCGCTTGTCCCAAAGAGATTTTGTTTTGTTTCCTAAACCTAACTTTTATTTTTGTAACGTAATGAAAAAAAATCCTGAAAAAAAGTAGTTCCAATCGACACAAAAAACCCTGACAATTCAGTTCCTGTACATGAAACCACTAGATTGCATTTTGTGACTATTTCATAAACTGTTGCTATATCTCATTTAATTTGTTCAAAGAACCAACGTGCAATGCTGTGGTTTTGGGGTAGGGTTATATGCTATAAAAAAGTGACTCCCCCCACATGGCTAATAACACTTGTATGAATGATTACTTTGAATTCTGAGATGGTCAGTACGCTGGATTCCTTGCCTTCATAGATATCCCACAAAACCAAATCGTATGTAATCCACGTAATCATGAACTGCAAATGCCCACATAGAGTGGGCAGGTCTGGAGTTGGATGGGTCAAACAAAAAACCTTCTTTCACTAGGAGGCCGCTATGTGAAATGAGAACAGCGTATGAGGATACGTTTTATGGTTAAAAGTCCCCTCCCGTACCGCCCACTAACAGTGTTTTTTCTTTATATTTAATTCTACGTCACTACCTCTGAGCGTTGCATAGTCACGTGGATGCATTTAAGTTGTGCATCCACCACGAAAAAGTATCCTAACTGACTTTCCATTGGCATTGTTTTCGTCTTGAGCGACACCAAAGTAACGGACAATTCGTGTCCATGTACACGAAACCAAAAGATTACATTTGTAAAAAAAAATGTCCTGACCTGCAATGATACTGGGCTGGATTTATTGTGTTAATTAGTGAGCTAACTGTTTCACACTGTTGCCATTCTTCGTGCTAAGCTACGCTAACTGGCCGTAGCTTCACATTCAACCGACAGACATGAGAATGGTATCAATCTTCTCATCTAACCCTCGGCGAGAAATGTATTTGGCAAAATGGCGAACTTTCCTTTACTATTCCTCAGGTTACAGCTTATAATGCCGTCCCAGCCGACAGCATCGCCGTGTTAGCGTAGCGCCCCCTCAGGTAAACACCGTTAGCTCTGTCAGTATGTTTGCCGTAGTTTGTGCTGTTAGCACGATTAGCTGCGAGCCACCGGCTCAGGCGGTGTCATGTTGAGAGCCGTTTAGAGGCAACTGAAATAGAACACTTTTGTGTCAAGATCGTCTAATTCAGGTTCAAGGTCTGCAGTCAGAACACAACCTTTTTTATTGTGTGGGAGTCGCTTCAGCAAGCCTGTGAGACTGACTGAAACAGTTCTTAGCGAATTGACCCTGCGTGTCTATTAGATTAACCTCTGACCTGCTAAATCGGATACAGGAAGGCCTTAGGGATGCTACAGCTAATCCCCGAATGTTTTGCATTCCAAAAGGAAATGGCCAACAGTTATACCACAGCCTGTATCATAGTAGATTAAAAACAGTCTGGTTACAGCACATGCTAAGTAAGTGAATGTGTTTGGCACTGCTGATAATCCCCCCTCCTTTTCTTATTTCCTATTTAACAGGACACTATCGGCCACCTGGATGCTGAGCTCAGGAACCTGAAGGGCGAGATGGGCGAGCACCTGAGGGAGTACCAAGACCTACTCAATGTTAAGATGGCCCTGGACATAGAGATCGCTGCCTACAGGTGCTGATCTGCACCCAAAGATCTCTTTAATGTAGTAGACTCGTTCAGATTCTCGTAGCGCGTCGTGAGGTGCATTGAGTCTGTGTGTGTCTGGTCTGACATTTGTTTGCTTTGGTCCCAAACGAGGAAACTGCTGGAAGGGGAGGAGACTCACTTTAACTCGGGGATGTCGTTCGGTGCTGCCGGCTACGGCTACCAGCCCCGGGCCTCGGCCGGCTCCTCCCGGGGCAGCCAGAGGGAGAAAGACGGGGTCATGAAGGAGATCTTCAAGGAGAGCAGCGAGGAGAAAGATGAGGCAGACATCAACTCCAACAACTGAAGGAAGATATACAGGCAGATGTGGTCATGTGCGGCGTCTGCATAGTGAGTTTATAGTCGCATTCTGTATTTAAGGACAACGCATTTTGGAATTGGAGCCGAAAGTCAATATTTTTGGGGTGATAATCAATGTCTTGTTCTTCCTGGAGCATGTGTGTCAGTTTTTACAGTATCTTCGGAATCTAAAACGAGGAATTTGTCAGCATTACAAAGTTGTAAATGTTCAACTCTAAACAAAGAAATCTAACATGAACATTTTGACCAAATGTCCTGTGCATCTCTAGAGGAAATGGATCATGTTGAACCAATTGGGACATTATTAAATATGTGATGAGAAATTGAAAGTTCCGGGGACGAATTTCCATTTTGCTGCTGTGTGGCGTTTTACTGACATCATGTGAGAGAAAGAAAAATAGATAGAGACTTGAATGTTAGCGTAGCTCCACGTGTCTGTTGTTGCAGCATCTTTTCATGTTGTGCTATGATGTTGAACTTAAAGAGAGGTAAACTGCAATGTGAATAGCAACAGTCTCCTTATAATTAATAAAGCACTTCAGGGTGTGTGGAGGATGACCGTGCGTTGCATTTTGTGGTTTCATGACATTACAAAGTTTAGATGTGCTTTGCGTTGCTAACATAACCGGTACAGTATTCTATGTTGGAAAAGCCTGTAATTGCATAAGGAATAGCCATCATGGTTTACCATGTGACACACTGTAAAGCATTAGCTGTGAAAGATATTCAGTACATGTTAGTCCACCAGTGTCAATGTATAACCTACTGAAAAAAAGAATACTTGCCGTTTCAGTTGAGACGAATAAAGTCACATGACTGACTAATGGCTTTCTCTGCTTTTATTATACACATCTGTGTATTCACAACTACAGGAGGACGTTCTTTGAAGTTTCACACAAGCACCAGATAGAAACATCGAGAATTAAAAAAAAACTGCATATTGCATCAATCAAATACGTGTTATTCAGTGTCAAGACTAGTAAAGTCAGTGCTAAAATGCTCCTTAATACTTTTTTATATAGCTTGCATGCTTATAAAATAATTTAGTTTAAAGTGTCTTTGTAACTCACACTAAGATGAGGGTATAGAAACTTTAAAAGCACTTTCACCAAAAATGGTGCAGGTTCTAGGAATAATATACTGTGTGTGTGTGTATATCTATATCTATATATATATATAGATATACACACACACACACACATACTGTATATATACAATTTGTCTGCATGATTGACCTGAGGTTGTAGCTACTGGTAGTTTTAGGCATCAGCAGAGAAGAGAGATAAAGAGGCAGTTTGTGTAACTAGATCTAACATTTTTAAAGATGATAAACCTTACGGGCATAATTCTACTGGTTTTCTGACTTCTGTATCAAATCCAAGGGTTTGCAACACTTTGAGCCGCTCGTTAACCACTTCTACTGAAAGGAAATATTTGGCCTTTGAAATGAAGAATGAATTAAGTGTAAAAACGTATTAAACAACTACATAAGTGCTAGTAGACTGAACAATTTAGTCACTGTTGAGCATTTATGTACATTTTATGTATGCTGGTAATAAATATTGTAGGCTTAAAATGAATACAAAAACAGGAAACATGGATGAATCAGGAAACGTTTACCAGTCTACAGTCATTTATTAATTAATTCTGACAAAAGCAAGTAGGAGAGGTATTTTTAAAAAACTCTATCAAAGATTATACAAAAGTACTTTTTGTCATCCGGTGAGAATCAAGAAGACAGCCTGTACAAAAGCTTTTTAAATTAATGAGTAAATCAACAAGAAGCACGTTGTAATTAAAAACAGTGTAGATCTGAGCTCCATATAACGCACACACACAAACACACACACACCCCTTTGGTAGTTGTAGTTTCAAGCCCTTTCAAATCTCAACTGTTCATCTGAAATCCCACTCGGCCCTTGAGATCATAAATAGAAAAAGATAGCTAAAGTAGACCGTTTGCATCTTTTCAGACTAGACGTCGTGTTACCTTCACAGACTGACTGCTTCAAAGTTACAGACCCACTGACAAAAGCAGAGTACAGTTTCAGCTACAGCAGCAGTCAGTGGAAGCACACCGCAGACACATGGCTCGCCCTGAATACGAGTCAACGAGTCTCGAGTTGAACATTTGAAGCTACGTCGTGAGCAGAGGAGTTGAGGTTGAAGAATGTCTCGCGGGTCACCAGCTACCAAACATTTTGCTGGCAGAAAGAGACGATCCCAACAAGACATGCTGGGCAGCTGTGGAGTACCTAGAATGTCAGTGTAGAAACTTTCCTGCACATAGTCACAAGAGTCTGATGAAGAGAAACAAAACCCAAAAGTTCTGTTCACCCCTCTTGTTCTTAAGACTGGGAGGGCAGGACCAGGCCAAAGTGCAGCACCAGCAGACCGTCCTGGAGCAGAAGGGACACAACACCAAAAGCATCACCTAAAAGTATCCCCATAGTTTCCATCATTTAATTTGCGGTTTGGTTCCGATCGTGCGTTTTTTTGAGGGGCTCACCTGTAGAGCCTCTTCGCCCACAGAGTTCTGTATGTCTTTGAGTGACTGGTAGTGATCCAGGAGGTGGTCTCCACAAACCACGTCCACCTGCAGGACACAGAGAAACAGTTTTCGTGATTATTCCAGTGAGTTTCAAGGCATTCAGGTCGGTCCTACACAAAACTCTAACTGACCAGAAGGCTGAACATACAAGAGAAGCCTTGGATATTTATGAGAAACTGGAAGGAGGTGATGGATTAGACAAACTAGTCAGTTCCAATGATTTTAACAAGGTGTTATAACGATTTAAAAGGAGCAGTTATACAACGGTTGTGACCGCTGCTACAATGACCGGTGACCTCTCGTTAGTCTCTTTCTCTGTCATCTCTAGGTTCATCAAGACTGGCCAGGAAATCAACATAAGCTGCTAATCCTCCTCTAAGTGTTCCTAAATACCAAACGCACCGTCACCTGAACCCACTTTATTGTACTTAACGCACTTTTGACACAAGTGTTTGCCTGTAACTGTTAGTAGAGAGTCCAGTGTAGTTTATACTGCAGACTTGCATATGTTTTCCGACAGCTGTGCACTTTCTATTCCACTCATGATCTCTGTCCCTCTTTGGTCAGTTGGTTAGATTACATTTGATAATCACATTTATTTCCATTCCTGGTGGCAACGCCAGTTCACCAAAGCCGTGTCGTCTCCTTCCTTTCTCTAACACTGTAATAATGCTGACAGGGTGCTGTGTCTTTTAATAATATAATGACAAAGTTGATTTACAGCTTTGTCCGGTGCTGCTATAGCTATAGCTAATACGTCACACAACTCCTGTTGTGTCCGCAGCAGACCCGGCTGTATTTATCAACGTTCTCGGCTAGTCATGTGACTTTTTTTGTGATCAAGTTATAATCATCTTTTCAAACACCTTTTTCAATTTGTAAAAACTATTTACGTGCAACACGAACGTGTTAAGTGTGGACATCAGTGTACATTTATGTAGTCAAGAAATCGCCTGCTGAGGCTCAGCTCGGTTACAATATGGTGCTTTCAAGTGCGTAGGTAAATTACAACGTTATGACGTGTTCAAATGTAATCTAGTAAAATGTAGTGTTTGTGAGAAACTTGAGCAGCTGTTTGAAGGAGATGTTTTCACAGCAACATAAAATATATAATAGAGATGGAATTGGGACTTATTTAACTTTCTAACACTAGTTCAAAGCAGCTTATAATACATGATTTAACAACTAACACCCCCCAAAATAGCAAATATTTAAAGAAAAGTACAATAATTGATATCCTCATCCTTTTTATTTTATGTAAATTACCACAATAAATAATTTTTTTGTCCAAATCTCTGATGGTTTTATGTATTTATTGACAGGTCTATACTTTCTATTTCAGACAGGTACTTTTGGCTATTGAGGAAGTAGAACACCTGTAAAAGGCACCCACTGATTCACACACCAGCGTGACCCTGTCCACTGTGCCCTCCTACACTATGTGCTGTAATGCCGGCTTCCTTTGCTGTCCCGGTTCCAAGTCTGTCTAAAGCAACCGTCAGGATCAAGCCAGCGGTCCTGTCCTGTCACCAGCTGAGAGCCTGGCAGACTCACCTGGCAGGTGGCGCTCAGCTCCATCTTCCTCCTGATGAACAGCTCCACGTGGCGGACTGTCGCCTCACCCGACACACGGACGTACCGCCTCTCTAACGGCTGAACGGGGACAAGGTGGAACACACTCAATCAAAGTTCTTCAGAAGAATGGAACCGATTCAAAAACTATAAAGGAGTGTCATTTAATTTGTTACCTTGTAGTTATTGATGCCCTCTTCAGCCCTGAAAGCAAAACAGGAGTCAATATACAGTGAGGACAACTTATTGTTACATAGCAAGTATTCAATTGAAGACAATGGGACCATCTAGTGGCAGGTCCATGTAACTGGATGGTAACTTCATTAAGTTAAACTGGGTTCCACTTTTTCCTCAAAAGGAGAAGAAATACCAAGAGTCATATTTATGTCTACAGGCCAAAAGAAACATCCCGATCCTTTAGCTGGGCATTCATTTATCTATCGTCTATAACAACAAGAGACTAGAGAGCAGCAGTGGTTCCTTATTTGTTAATTAGGTAATGATTTACACCTGAAACACAAGGCAAATTAACAGCAATGAGCGTGCCTGTTTTGGTTTCACCCTAGCTGTAACGGTACTGCTACTTCACACCGAACTTGGGAGTTCGCATTTTCTATGCGGGACATAGAGAACACAACTAGACCTTTTTCACAAAAGACTTTTGAACATGTCACAGCTGCAAAAGCCCTAATGTGATTAAAAAGATTGCGAGCTGCAGGGTGCTGAGCATGCCTTCTCTTTAGCTGCATCGTTAATGTGATTAGTTACAGCTGTGCTTTTACTGCTACGACAAGTTCAATGTCGGCTGGGAAAATGGTTGTTGGTTAGACTTGTTGTCAGAACACAGTTACTAGGAAACAGGAAATAGACCGTGAGAACCTGTTTGCATGCAGAGAGATAAGAAAAAGATAAATGCTATTTGAATCAGAATGCAACCTGACACCAGGTGTGTCTAATTCACCAATTGAAACATTTCACTATCGAGATGAGCCAATAAAAACCAGTAAAGATCAATCAACGGGGATAAATACATTTGCAAACAAGACTTTCTTTGTGTCGTGCCTTTAAATCTACATATGCAGAATATCTGAGAAGCTGAGTACCTTTCGTTGCCTATATAGCTGCTAACTAATGCTGGAGAGCAGCTTTAGATCCTTACCCAACAAAATCCAGCAGCAGAGATACATCCAGCTCAGGAGGAATGGTGAACATGGACTGGGGAATGTTTTCCTTCTTCTGCCTCTTTATCACCACAGGACCCGGAGGGGACACCACCACTGCAGAGCAGCAGAGAGAAAACAACTCAGGGTGGTTCACTTCCATTCTATGTGAGTGAAGGGGTGGCGAACAAAACATCCGCTTCCAGTGGCGAACTTTAACCGGCAAAGTAGCAGCCTCAACCAATAGCAGAGAGGTGTGTGTGATTGCCACATTGAGCACGAAAACCTATGCTAAAAAAATCTCTATCTTTGGACCCCCCGTTATTCTGTTTCTTACGATTGCTTACAGACTAAAATAACAGTTAGTAAAACCTGACACTTAAGGAGCAAAATCTCAGCTCGGATCTGCATATTCTATGTGGAATATGTTCAGGTGTGTGGAACTGATTCACACAGAATGAGATCGTATGAGCCGTGTGTATTTCTAACCCAGAAAGACAGTGAAACATCGTATGTTACATTACTCACAGCAGAGGATCACAAGCGTTTGTCTAACGAGCCGGTGTACTTAAACTTTTAGTAGTGAACGGTTACCTGGTTTTGGCACCGCCAGCCCTCTCTCTTTGTAGAAGTTACACATTTGCTTTCTTTCGGCTGTTGCGCAAAACAAAAAAAATAAAGAGTTCACATTAGAATTCAACCAGAAAATGACACATAATGTACATTAATAACCTTAAACTACATCCAACTTTTTATACTGTACTTACACTCCTCCAGGAAGGGAACCATTTTGTAAACAATATCCTGCAGCTGTCTGTCAGGCCTGCAGGAAAAACAGAGGAAACGAGTTTTAAGCTCAACACTGACTGCTTTATTGACAGCAGATTATCAATCCTAAAATCCATACATTTCCAGAATTCATCAAAGTCAAAAATCCAGAGTCCTGACAACAAAACTAACTCTACGTACAAGAAAATGAATGCATTCCAATTTCCAGAATGATTATGTAGTGTTTTCCCCACACCTATAAAAACATTTTCCTCCTGAATAACTTAAAACTGGACTATGAAAAATATTTTGGTTGATGACCATCTATTAATTTAACATGTATGGTGGGGGATCCATATCAGCAAATACGTGGAGAACTACCAGACCTACCTGATGTTGTACAGTGGTTGTGTCTGGTGGACAACGATGCTGCACGTGGGACACCTGTTGCTGTGGAAAAAGTGCTTCACGATACAGTTTTTGCAAACTAGGGGAAGACAAAACACATCGCAATGTCAGACACAGTCGGGCAATTATGTATGTCGCATAGCCAGACTAATAGGAATTATTAAGTCCGATATACAGATCAATATTTGAGACCAAATAGCTTTATTTTTTTACCAAACATGTTTGGAAAATGATTGTTATAGCATGCTTGAGATATTTAGTGAGCAGTGTGTTTTGTCAACTTGTCAAAGATCATTGCTTGAAAAACAATGGAGACACTGGAGGTCATTTCTCTTGTCACTGTATGCTGATACAGATATCAGTGAGGAACAAATATTGGCTAATATATTGCATGGTTTATCAGCTGTCCTCTTGTGTAATCGGACGTATGTGGTACAGAGACATCATGGTGGGAATTAAATGTTTGTATGGGCCTCCTGATATAAAACCACTGCATCCCCAGTCGGGATCCTTTTTGCACATCAATCCCTTTGTTTCCTGTGAGCATCACTGTATCCCAAAAAGTTTGATTCCCAAAGGAGAAACCCAATCAATGATATGCACTCTGAAGCTCCTCTGAGAGCTCCAAGGCTAAAGTAGACCTGAGATATGACTCACATGTGTGCAGGCACTCCGTGATGGTGGTAGCATCGATGAGGAAGCCACAGCAAAGGGCACAGCGGATGTATGGATAGAACTGTTTGAGAGGGAGCTTGGTCTGTGGGAAAGGACACAAAATCCACAGTCAATGGTTCACTATACAGCTTTAAAAAAGCCACGCAGCTGCATTTGCATTGCATGAAGTCACGTCGGCTTCAAAGGCTAGCTAGTATTAAAGCAATACTACGTGTTACTTTAGGGGTCAGTTGAGGCATTAACGTTACATGTTACCGGCAGGTAAGCAGGACAGCGCAGAGATGGGGAATATAATTGTCAGTTGTCAGAAAATGGAAATAGTCTTACTTATGAATTAAGTGACGTTTAAGACAGTCAGTGTGAGTAACGTTAAATACAACGGTCGGTGAACGTACCTCTTCCTCTGAATCGCTGTCTAATATGTTCGTTGACCCTTCATGACTCCTGCGGCCGTACAACGACAGACACAGAGGAGGCGACATTCCCAACGGCAGCTAACGACACTACAACAAACGTCTCTTTTTGTCTTTAGGTCCCGAGGAAAAAAACAGCAAGTGAAATAGTTTATTTTAAAGAACAACTTAGCTCTAAACGTCGACGTTACTTACAGTCGCCAGTGAAGTTAGCTATGCTTGGCTAGCGAGCTAACAAGCGTACACACTCCGCGCTTACAGGTTGAAGTTACTTAGCTTAGTTGCTAATGTGACCTCCGTTGGTTGGTCAACTGCTCCAGTGCGTGCTATTGCGGCAAAAAAACAGTTAACACGAAATAAAACGACCTCCTAACTTTATCTAAGTTACTTTGTTGCCTTCTTCGCACTCACGTTAACGACTCAATTTTCCTCGCGCGTGTTCCGCAAGCGGCAACAACATTACGCTTTCCGGCCTTCAGAATAAATGTGATCTGACCAGAAAAGCAACGTTCCGCACAATTCAAAACAAAACGGACGGACATTTTCTGTCTAAATGCCCCCATTGACATGTACTTTATTCTCACATAATTATATAATCTGTAGCAAAATAAATACAACATAAGTCATGAAAGCTTTCAAAAACAACACATACAAATACCTCAAAAATATGGTGGAGGCAATTTAACAGAAATGTGGGAACGAAAGAATGTGGAACTGAACTGGAATTACACATACAGCATGAAATACAAGAAAGTCCAGTGACTCAATACTTTTCTAATAATTCCAAACACGATTGACAAATCCAATACATTTATTTTGAAGATACAATTACGTATGTTCCGGTGATAGCAATACACGAGCAAGAAGGGTCTAAAAAAAATAGAATAAAAAAAGAATAATAATTCAAATTCTAAAAATAAAATAATAAATAAACAATAAATAAATACTATTAATAATAGTAATTATAAAAATAGAAATAAAAAAGGAAGTGGTGTCTACTCTGAAGTTGCCAGCAGGGGGCGCTCGAAGCACCTTCTTACGGTCTATGCAAGTTTTACAAAATGCCACTCATTATTGCTGTATATGTGTCTGTATTGATTCTTTTCCGACCCCCCTCCCTTACCTCTCATTTCTGTATCATAATGAACTGTTGCTTTGAAATGCAGGGGTGCTCATGCCTGACCTCATTTGGTCACAGGAACTGTTTTTTTAATCAGGAGAGCTCCAGATTAGAAGACATTTAATAAAAGGGAGGAAACAGCAAATATTGCAGTAACTGTATCAAGTAAACAATATTTGTGTGAAATAGCGGCCCTATAGAATTACATTTAATCTTTTTTTTTTTTTTAAATGTATCAAATAATTTCAATTTTGTTTAGCATTCAACACAGCCATCATAATGTGGACAACAATTATTATAAATGAATTAAAATGTATACATTTATTTGTTTATTTTGAACAAAGGTTTTGAATATATATAATGGTTTAGAGTTCCAGAGCTAAACCCTCTTTTTTTTTTTTTTGCTGTGGTAACAATACAAGAAGAGTCCCACTGAATTTGGTGCTAAATGTTGCAGTGACATGCCCACCAGAGTAAGGACATCCCCTAATACAAAACCCCAGTGACATGTCTCAGCACAACAGACATTCCTTCAGGACATCAATTTACATCCTGTTGCTTATGTGAGATGGGAGACCCACCACCATCTCAGGCATTAGAGTGGATTTTATGCTTCAGCTTCTGAAACCCATCCTCTTGTTATTGCAGGTCATTGGCTCCAAACAGTACAGTTGCTGTTGTGTTTATTTGCCATGAAAACTGCAGTTTTTAATGGATGTAACTTAAGGCTGCAACCAAATGCATGGGTTGCACCGTATAGGTGCTGTGAGTTGATGTGGTTGAGCTGACTTATTGTTGTGATACTGACAGTATATGCTTCATGTCTGAGGGTACATTTTGTTCATTTTCATTGGATAGATGGATGGCGTTTTCATTTTAAACACATTTACACCCCTAATATTAGTAGGGGGACACCACCTCTACCTTCTACAAAGCATAAATGTGTTTGAATGCATTCTGATGGAGTGGCAGGAATAATAGAGACACTCCTTAATGACAACTTTACAAACTATTTTGATTTTATTGTAAAGTAAAATTTGTGATATTGGGCTACGTAAATCAAATTGACTCGACCTGCAATTCTAAGAGGTTTAGTGAGAGATGTTTGCAGTGATGGATCAGTCATCTCCATTCATGATAATACTCTCCATCCTCTCAACATTCCCTCCACAATGTTTAATCAGGCACTTTATGTGCAGAAATGCTCACTCATATCTGGGACTCCTTGTGATTAAATATTTACTTTTCGATAGATTTCTTTGTGACGTTGGAGTGCGGACCGCTTTCTATCTGCCAACGGATGTCTGTGGGAGCACAGAACTCACCACATTTACAGTGCTGTGTTTTGGGAGAGTGAAACGAGATTTCCGCCTCTTAATTGTCTCGGCAAGTCTTGCAGTTAGTCAATGTCAATAATGGAAGATCGGCACACTTGAAAACCTTTCATGACCGTGCAAATACCCCCTTGTCATGGCTGAGCAGGGAATTTCCAGACATCTGCTCACCGCATAGTAGCTTTGTGTTGTCTGTGTGTGGTGCACATTTTTTTTTTGCATTCACGTGCATCTCCATACCTGCATGTTAAACTTTGTGTTTACTTCTTATGGTAACAACATGAAGAACTCCACAGTAGACTGAGTAGACATTGAGAGTTAGGTGGGATAAATTAGGAATTCACTCCTGGTTTAAATTAAGTGGGGAATACAGCTCCGGGGCAGAGGGTCTTGTGTGGGATTACTGGGAATTTACAGGAAGGGAGAATAAATCTGCCTCATAAATCTCTGGTCGTCAAGTATTCTTCTCTTTCCTCTCAGAACCTCTACTAGATATAGTAGAACTTATTGTCACAGATGGCTCCAAGGATCCATTCTGGTGAAACATCATTTAGGATGGTCGATCTTTAGGATCATTTAAGAGGTGGCACCATATCGGTGGAAATCCTTCCGTCACGTACACACACACAGCAAGTAAGATCGACCAAAAGCACCTAAAACAAAGGCAGGGCACCAACAGCACAATAGCATGACCTGTCCATATATATATATTATAACGACAGCTTACAAATAAACATTATTGAGTGTTGACATGTAGCAAAACTAGAAAAAAGACTTGGATCCAGATGACCATATCAAAACACCGGTTACATATATATATATTTTTTTCTAACTTCAGAAAATTGAAAAGCATTTACAATTTACACAGTACTCATAATAGTATATTACACGGTACATACAGAGAATGATTGAGTATGGTGCACCTCACTCGGACAGAAAACCAGCTCAAACATGCTCTTCTTATCAGTGCAGTGTGTCTATTTATATCACTACAGTACAGAGCTCACCTGTCCCACCGGCAACAATAACAATCCAGCTATTTGACAAATTATAGCATGACTGACACACAATGCCTTTTTACTGAAAGCCAGTTATGATACAAAACAGTTCCTCAGAAAAAAATGTATGCATGGTTATATATATATCATTTACTTGGTTGTAGTTTCTATCAGATACGATTTGACGCGACTGTCTTGCCATTTAGGGCTTCGCTACCTTCACTCGGGTTGGCAACACACTGTGGGATGGAGCAGTAAAATAAATTTATTTTAGAGAAAAATATCTGCTGATTCACAAACACCCTTTTTTATCAATGTAAGTCAATAGGGTAAAAGTATTTTGGGCCCCAGGGCATCACGTGACGGACCTGGAAGCTGTAATTTCACTGTTTGCCCATTATGTAAAAAGTTACTTCAAAGCCGGGCGGTCTTCCTGGGGCTTGGCTCTACAGCGCTAACAGTGCTAACAGTGCTAACAACGACCATGTTCGTTGTTTACGCTCATAGTGATCATTTTGGGGGAATGGCTTTGGTGGGAGGCCTGACTTTTTTGCTAGATTTATCGACTTTAAGGGCTAGCGCTGTCAGCTACTGTCATCGGAGAGGAGTTGGCAACACTGGGCTGGGCTTTGCGGTTGGATCATTTTTTAAAATGTAGCTTTTACTTGTGCTCGTTCCTCCAATGATACCTATCCAAGCTTTAAGTGGAGCCAGACACTTCAGGGCTATTGACCACAATTCTTCAGTCATCAGTTACTACATAACCGATCTATAATGAGGAGTGAATTGGGATTTCATACGCATGAATCCTCATCGTTGTGTGCCAATGCTGACGAGTGTAGTCTATCATCTATCTGCAGCTCTAAGGCACTTAGCTTTAGCATCCGGCTATGTGCTGAAAATAGCAGTAGCCAGGCATGATAGTTAGCCTTAATATACCAACCCCCCATTTAATTTACCCGGAATAGGCTCTTTGGCTCTGCACTTAAGGTTTAACTCAGACAATCATATAATTTCTACTTCCAGCGTAGCCCTACCTGAAAGAATGTCTGCATTACTAAAACTACAAACTGTTGGGTGGTGAGACAGGGTCTATAGTGACAGGTGTCCACTGACTGGAGAGTGTAAGGTAATGCCGTTTTCCATCTCAGACCTCCAGGAGACTCTGGGGCCGCTCAGGTGCTGGAGGCGGGTCAGGCTGGAGGCGGCAAATGGGCTTGTTGCACATGGGGCAGACACTGCGGATCTCCAACCATTTCAGCAGACACCTGGGAAACGCGGATAGATGAGAGACACATTACCACGTGTTGTCCTTTCAAAGTGAGCCAAATTGCGCAAAGTTTCACAGGCACAAACTTCAGCAATCACGATGAGAAAAAGGAGTTCAAACAGCCTAATTGAGAATCGTAAAACGGGACTAGACAGACAGTCATGCAGGATATGTGTACACCGTTCAAAGGCGCTGGTAATGCAGGTAGAGAAGTGTCAGTCAGAGAGACAAGTTGTCGATATCTTGCCAACACTGCAGGGCAAAAAGCGCGCTCATGCTCAAACATGCAAGGACGTTTCCAGAATTTGCTCGTCAGTCTCTGCAGGGCATCCTAAAAAAAAACTTGCTCGATAACGCTTTTCTGAATTCCACTGCTTCTCCGACTGCTTTGGCTGTTGACTTAAAGACACAAATCCATGACGAAGAGGCATTTGTGAGTCATTCCTTCGAAACTGGCTAGTCGAAAATGTTAAGAAAAACTAAGGCTAGAATAATATGCTTTTGTAAAGTGAGGCCTATATGGAGCCATGGACAATTTGCAGACTCAATGGCTGCTCCAAAAGTGCTATTCCACACATGGTTTCAATTGGCGATTGTCTTCCGTTTTGAGCATAATATATCAGTTGATAAAATTTCAATTTCACCAATTTGTGAAACAGCCAACAACAAATGATTCCAGTCTGTTTCCTTTGACTGTAACTTTGAAATAGAGTTTGCACGTTCGCAAATACAGAGTCAGCTTATCCACTCTCATTAAAGTTTGATAATCACCAAGCACGGTTGTAGGACTTACTTCTTGTGAAAAGCATGGGAGCACGGGCACACTCCGAGCTCGTCCCTGCTGCGGAACTCCTCTAAGCACACCGCACACGTTTGCTGAACAGGGGGAAAACAGGTTTTAAAACCAGTTTACCATGTTCAGTTAATACAGAGTATCCTGATACAAGCACTCCACAGTATACAGCGTTTAAACAGTCAGAGCGATAATGCGTCCATTCTGCAGTTAATACTGTGAAGCTCTTTCATTTATCACGACTGCACTGCTATCATTTGATTACTGCAATAACCCCTTATTCATGTGAATATTGTACAGTATGTACTACAATATTAAGTTGTTGCCTTTGGCATGCAATATATAAATGTTACCATTTTTAGCATTTAGGTAATGATCGGAAATGTGCACCAAACTAGCCTCATAGCCTACAATTTACAGTTTGCTGCTAGCTGTGACTAGCTCCTATTTCTGTTGTGTGAATATTGTCTGACCACACCACTCTCTAATATTAAGCTAATATGCTATAGACTCAATTTAGCATAGACGTTTTAAAACTTGACAACATAAACATTTTATTTTGGGCCTTTTGTATTTCCTGTTCAAATTAGTTGTTACGGCTATATGCTAACAGAGAGTAAACTTGGACTAAAGCTATTGCCCTAGCAACAAAATGGTAATGAAAAGGGTCAACGCTCAATTTTACACACGACTGCAACAGTGTACCAGAGATTAGCTACCGAAACTAACAGAACCTCCTTTACAAATTGTAGCTATCGCTTTTTTTTTGGCTACATTTTAAACATCAAACCGCCAGTTTACAGCATGTTTTCCACATAAATTCCGTCCTATTAGCCAGTTAGCATTGAGCTCATTGACTCATCTTACGCCAATTAGGCAATGGAAAGGGTCTACACTCAATGTTCTCACTTTTACAAAACCTGGCCACCATTATTATATAGTATGCAATTTGGACATAGCTTATAAAACAGCCAGAATAACTGTCACATGACAGCAAAAGTGTACCAGGGATTAGCTAGCAACTGGCCAAACGAATAGAACCTACTTTAAAAATAGCCTAAATTAAGTGTTTCCATCAAATTACCGACACTATAACTATTTACAGCAGCAAATGTGTTACTGAAAATTGTAGCCATTGCTTCATTTTGCTACATTTTAAACACTTGGGCCACTAAACCGCTAGCTTACAGCATGTTTTCCACATTAATTCCGTCCCATTAGCCGGTAAGCATTGAGCTGATTGATTTCCATTTACTATGTATTCAACTTACGCCAATTAGGCTCAGCTTCTTCCCCGCTCCTTTCAAAACAACCTGTTGACGACAATTGAGTTGTGACAATGAAATAAACAATCAAACAATAAAATGAACATACTCTGAGTAACACTTTGACACTACTCAAACTAGATACACAGCAGTAAGAACACATTACCTCGTTGTAACCGTACTGTTCTCTTGCACCTTGTCGCCTAAGTCTGTGAAGCAGAAAGAAAAAAGAAAAACGTATCATACAAATTGTATTATGTGCCTGGTGCTCCATGTGTGTCTTCTACAGGGCATGTTTTGTCATGCCTTACGAATCAGCTGAGATACTGCGTCAAACAGCCCTGGAATTCAGACAATGCCAAATTCAAGTAACAGCCTGTGCACATATACGCTCAAAGATGTTTCCCTTTATAAAGGTATTCTAACTGAATTTCTGTTTTATTAACTTGATCATATTGTTGAAAGCATAAATGTGTCACCGTTATTTTAGGCTCAGTGAACAATTTAAAAAAATGCGTTCGAGTTGCACGCCTTCTTCACGTTTGAAACCTTATTGGAAGTGACAGATTTTAGGGCTTTGCTATCACTAAATACATTTACATAAATTAACAGAATCACAACCTTCTTTTAAAGTGTTTTTGTCAGATATCTCAGCCAAATGAATCAACAAAGCATAACCTCTTTAGGAAAAGCAAATATTTGAGCAGGTTTTCCCAGAAATCCTGGAAGTAGACAGCATCCCACTGACTGACATAATACCAACCTGTCTGCAAATGCCTGAAGCAGCTTTCTCTTAAACCTTTGTTCGTTGCCAAATAACAGCCAACGCACCATGTAACACCATGAGAGGCCTCTGCGTTCAAATATTGAAACCCAGTCTGTAACAAGTATAAAAATACAGAATGTCACTGACTGAAGTAGTTGAGGCAGGACGATAGAAAGTTATCGGAAGATCAGAAAACATCTTCTGGTATGCACCGAAGGCTGCAGGTTAGTGATCTGTGACACTCTAAGACAGGGGCGGCCAAACCTTTTTGATGTTGGGCCATATACAGAAAGATATAAGGACTCACCGGCCAACAAAAGTGAATGTGCACTTTTTCAACCAGCTGCACTGCAAGAAAATCTGTGTTTCTGCCCCATGTGGCATTAAATGGGATTTTTTAACAGTTAGTGATTACAGAAGTTTATTGGCGTGCCCACATGTTACAAAACGTATTTCTGCATCTGCTGCTCTTAGATATCATTTGAATTAATTTGATACTTTTAAACTCTAAAACGATGCTTAGCTTCAGTGCCCACTTACAATGTCTGAAATTGCCAAATATTGCTTTCCTTTCATAAGTCCCCTCTTAAATTATTATGATGCAAATGTAATTATATGATGTAAGTCTATTAGACTAATATTAAGATGGAACAAACAGAACAGGCAGGCATAGTAAAATATTGGTTTAGAGGCTAAAACGGCTAATTTCATTCATTTTTGTCACAATCGAGTCACAAACAAAGGATGTGCAATATATATGCTATGCAATTTATTAGAAATATGCTAAAGCCACAGTCTAGATTACTGCCCGTTTGACAGACTGTTTGTGTGTGAATCCAGTACCGGGAGCTCTAACCCATCCATCGTACCTGAACATGTAGCAGCAGAAGATCAGGGTGAGCATGAGGATGAAGAGGCCGATGCCCAGGATAATGATGTAGACGTTGAGCGGCAGGTGGAAGAGCTCCTCAGATGTCATCTTGCAGTAGCGGTCGGAGTTCTGCAATCCAAGGTCACACAGACACCCTGAGAGGACGGGACACACGGAAACAAAATGATTACACAGAATGGAAACAGGAGCAAAATAACTGGTATTAACACGGCTAAAGCAATGTTTTTTATGTGGGTTACACCAGCACAGTATCACAGCGATCATAGGAGATTTTTATAATGACAAAATGCAATAAAGATTTGTAGTCTCGTTAGGGAGAAACGCCTCTGAAAATGCATTTCAAAATAAGCATTCTGAAGTATCCATCGAGTATGTATTTACCAGTTCAAATATTCATGCATACTTGAAGCGACCTTTCTTACAGATGGTGAATTATTAAGCATTTCGACAATAAATAGTACTACTTATCAAACTGCATCATATCCATCTTATCAACATAAAATGTTTTCATAAAAGGTTGGCATGAATGCAAGTCCAAACCAACTCAACACAAAGAACAAGGCAACCGTTAACAAAGCCTAATGTTGGTGGTAATGCAAATACACATAAAAAAAAGAAATTTTCATATGTTTTCAAATGCATGTTGAAAACATGAAAATTTCTTTTTTTCTTTAACATGAAAACCCACAGTAAACAAAGCTACAGTCAGATCTAAGGAATGCAGCCAACAGCATGTGGCATTTAGGAACTCAGCTGAAATGACTAAAATGTATGACTTACAACACAAAGTGCTTTACACATGGCATTTAAAGACGGCAATCCATTTGAAAGGAAAGCTTTGAGAGATTTAGACGCATTGTTCATCACTTTAGCAAAAACGGCTTGAAGTAGCGTGGGTGAGCTTTCAACATTTTATTTCTTTACGAATGATGAACTTCTTCTCTGTCTTGGGTTCTCAAAGGGCCCAGCCCTGAAGGCACACTCTGTTCGTGGGGACGAACTTACTGCACGTGTGAAGGTGGAATGGTGGTCGCCTACAACTTTGAACTTTCATATTAGCCTTGAAACTTAATTTCTAAGGTTAGAATTAGATTGTGGTGTAGCTCTGATCGGTGGTGAAGGGTAGTTTTGACGCATCTTATGACAGAACCTACTGCTGCTTTTATGTTTGAAAGGCATGGCTGCGCACTGGCCTTACAGCTCGTCAGCCCGGACGGATTTTGCACCTAAGCTAGCTACCGTATATCTCATATCTGCATATCACTTACGATTCCAAAGTAAATAAGAAATAGTTAATTTAATTTTAAATAGTTTATTCATAGTTTTTTGTAGAACAAGCATATAATTGTGTCACAGGTTGCTACTGACTAACTTACACCATCAACAAAAGAAAACCATGACAGTGATGGGTTTGTCTGTATCAGGGTCTATATAGTAAGTCGTGCCTAACTGGAGCTAGCTATTGCCAACCATAGCTTGAATATAAGAAGTGAATGCAGTCGCTGTGACATTTCCCTCTGAGAAGACTTTGGCCTTTGCCATCTTGTATTGTGACCATATTTGGACTGCGGAGCAGTGACGGCGTGGTAGAGATACCGTACAGCTCTGGTAGCAACCTGTCAATCACAAGATAGACACGCCTTTAATTAAGGACCATCATTTACTAAAATATCACGCTGTATTGAAGAAGACTTGAAACTAGAGTAAACAAGTTCACAATGTTTACTGAGGTAATAAATCAAGTAAGAAGTACGGTAATTTCCTCATTGACTTCTATACAACCAGACTTTTTTTTGCAACCAGAGGAGTCGCCCCCTGCTGGCCTTTAAAGAGAATGCAGGTTTTTTTGGCCGCCTGTTCTCAAATCAACACTTTGTTGAACAAATACCCATCCTCTATGATGGATAATATTAAGGTGCAAGACAATGCTGTAATTAATTGTTCCCAGATGGATAGTATGACAAGTAGCCATCTCTATTATCTTACAGTAAACCCTTTCCGGGCCGCTCACTGTATATTTTCATCTTTGAGTCCATTTGTTGAGATGTTGCTGAGCTCTATCAGAGCCTTGCCAATATGTTTCCATGGTCCAGACCGGTCGTCATGATCAACATATCCCATCGTACTTCACTCTGTCTGTGTCCACCGCCTTTGGCGACGATGCGGCGCACGGATCTGTGTAACCTGAAAGGCCTGGCGCTCTGGCGCTCTGGCACCACGCCGCATCTGTGAAGCATCGTATTTCAAATTGCAATGTAACACTGCTTACACGGTAGGGATTCTTGAGCATGCGCTCAAGTTTTTCAACGAAGGTGAAAGTTCAAATATGAGTGCATGTGTAGAGGCAGTGCGTCATAAACAACTATGGAGGTGCCAAATATATATTAAATAAGCGAGAAAGTGGCAGAAAAGGAGAGAACCGAGGTTGGGGAAATAACTTTTGACTCTTTTTTTTTATTGCTGGTATATTTAAACTGCAATTGGCTTTAAAATAGGAGAAACCTATTTACAAAGTACATACAAATCCAAGCAAAAACACCTCTCCGCTTTCAAGTGAACTTTTACAACCATCCTTGCGTCACACAGGAATGTGTTCCACTTCTTGCTCCGCATCTCGGCCTGAGACCAGCTACTCGCTGGAGTTTGGGCTCAGCAAGAAATACGTTTTTTCGGGCCTGAGGGGCTCGAACGTGCAGTTTTCATTCACCCACGGTGCACGTCAGCCTTAAACTGCAGTAGTTAACTATTTCTTAAGGTCAAGTGGCACATTTTCTACAGTGGTGGCGGTGACCTCCTGGTCCAAAAGGGGGGGGGGGGCGGTTTTAGGGAGCGTTTGATAGGAGATTTGGGTGAAGGACGAAGCAGCTGTAATCTTAGCACGACGTTTGTAAATCATTGATGGTGAAGCGCTGAAAAGGGAGGCCACTGTGCAAATGAATGCAGTCTGGATACCACTGTACCTGTAACACCGTTACACAGAGACAGTAGCTTTTGGTTTGACATGTTTTGGCTGGTAAGTTAGAGAAACTGATTGTATCAAAACTTTGTTTCGAGGTCCTAGTTGTTGTTTTGTTTGGAATATATTTGAGGTCATGTCAGTGCTAAAACACATAATAAACCCATTTTGATCATGTTTAATTATTGGTCACGTCGTGATTTTGTGTAAACAATTTCACATTAGGTTTGGGTTGTGGTAAGCTATTCATGGATCCAGGGTTAGGGTTAGGGTTAGGGTTAGGGTTGTGTGGAAAATCCTTCCAAAGCTCTCAACTACTAGCAAGTTTCAAATGAGTGCTTCACTAAATTAAAAAGATTTAAAATGGTTGCTAGGAAACATTCGATTTGAAATATTCCCAGTTTACATCTGTGTTAAACATCATTATATTAGCACGCCAACTTTAGCTCTGTCAGCTAGTTGACAGTTACACTTACTAGGTGTAAGTAGTTAGTAACAACTAATCTTCACAAAATAAATAGTAGTTACTAGACGCACGTGCATGCATAGCTCTCTACCGGGCTTCACTATTGGTTTACCCCATCAGGGATGGAGTAATGGAGAATTGAAGTCATGCCTTGGTGTTGAAACCGTCTGTGATCGTGGACCTGTGGAATCATCACAAATGACCTGTGTGGGGAGCCCGCTTGTGAGCTGCCTGGCACAGTTAAGTCACATCCTGCTTGGCACTGATTGGCGAATACTTGGGACAGTTTGAAAGAACCTGGCCTCCGTAGTCTGAACATAGATTGCCATGACCGCTGGGGGGCTGGCCAGCGAAGTAGGATATTGTTGCTAGTTAGTGCTAAACCAGTGCAAGTTATTAATTAGCAACAGCTAGCAAGCTGCCATCTGTTTCAGACACAACTTGCAACAAAGCCAGCAGTGACTATCAAGTGACTCAAGGTGGCTGACTGAAAAAGAGTGCACAGCGACAGGTGTGCCGGTGTTTTATACGGCGTCTATGCTACCACCTGATTAGTCTCCAACTAGTAAACTTATTTCTAGGCTAAGTTTGAGCTTACAGGGAAAAAACCCTCCAGCACACTTACCGTTACACCATTGGACAGGATGCATGAAATTATGCGAATGTTCGGTTGACAGACCCAGGAAATCTTTGGGGTTGTGACCTCCGATATCACAAAGTCTGGTTTCCACAAAAAGCTCAAGTTTTGACCTGTTCGTCCACTACGTGTATAGGTCCAGACTAGCGTAACCCTGACGGTAGAACAGATGTGCAGTGAGTTAAATCCTTGTGGTCTGGAGTAAGCAGATCTGATTAAAAACTCCCAGATTCTCAAGAAGACATTACCAAGATAACCAGCTGCTCATTTAAACCGCAGTCTTCAGCAGTGATTTGCCACTAAAGGACAAAGACAAAAGCCTTGGAGATGAGCCTTTTTGAATGAAACCACACCGATGTCACTGGCAGTATCGAAATACACTCCAAATCCCATCAAGCGCTCTGGATATGTACCTTTAGCCGAGCGCAGTCCCTGCTTTTCTTGTTTTGCCTCCCCTTCAAAACATTGTCACGAGGCTCTCCTTCCCTCCCTTCTTTTCTCCCCTCCTTTCCTTTCCTCTCTCTCTCGCTCCTCTGTCCTCTCCTTTTTAGATCTCCACGTCGCTTTCCCCTCTTCTCCGGCTGTGAAAACCTGCCGCGGCCAATTATGGAGAGACAAAAGGAAAGGACATGGATGGGTTTCCCCCGGCAGCACAGCCAGCCAGCCAGGCGGACGGCCTCAGTGTCCCCGTGGGAAGCAGCGTCTCATCTCGTCCCCTGCCTCCACGCTCTGAACAAAGAACACTGGGAGGTATATGACACAGGAAGACAATGCTGCTAATGTGAATTGAGATCTTCTCCTCTCTCTGTGTGTTCTCTTCTTCTCACATTCACTCCCCTTCTCTCTCCTCCCTCGTCTCCCTTCCCCACTTCTCGTCTACAGTTTGTAAACAGATCCCTGCTCATGTGATTCGCTGTCTGCATCACAGCTCTACTTTCACCGCCCACGTCCTTCCTTCCTCCTCCCTCCCTCCCCACCCGCCTGCCCTCCCTTTACCTCTAGCCCCTCTGGGTTTTTCCTTCCACCAGACCCCCCCCCCCCCCCCACCCCCAGCCCCCTCCTTCCTTTGCAGCTGCAAGCTATTATTGAAGTAGCTGCCAAGCAGATGGCAGACAGGCAGATGTGGAAACAGGCTGTGGTGAGAGGCTGAGATATGACAGTCTTAAGGTAGCTCAACAAATGAGACATTCGTAGAATTGAACTCCAGTTAGTATCGAGATCATACCCTTGACTGATTCGGAGAGGGAACTAAACACCTCCATCAAGGCTGGACCATAAACTGGGCAAAGTGGGCACTGCCCCGGGGCCCCAGACCAGGTTACAAGTTGACCATGTGGTTACGTAATCCATTGTAACTATGTTTGTTAATACGGTCATCAACACCGAAGCGCAGTATAGACCCTTTTACAGATCGTAAACGATGATGACGTACGGAAGTATGCACACGCAGTTTGGCGACGGAAGGACGGCAGTGTGCAAAAGTTTGTCAGGCTAAGCAAGGGCATGAACCACCAAAGCGCGCAAATGCAACCTAAACAAGTAGACTTTCCAGATCAGTGTGCTATAAATGAGTGGGTAGAACACATTAGCGGCCAGATATATGCATTTGTTGGAGAAATTACGAGCTCCAAGTCACCAGATGCTTCCAACGACGTTATCTGTGGTCGTGTACAGAACGTCAAATACCACGACATGGACTCAGAGGTTTGACTTTACTGAGTTTCAAAGTGGGTGCTGCAAATAGTCTAGTGGTAGTCAACCAATTAATAGCTTGCAGCCATAGATGCCAGTGTTCCGGATTAACGAGTGATGTCGTAGTAACAGCAGCTGTTGAAAACACAAATAAAGTCTAGGTATTCTCGAAAAAGCCTTCAATACATTTTAAATACATCTGTTGTTTATTGTCTACACCAACCATTTACGTGAGATACTACCACAGACTGTATATAAGAAGTGGACGTAGTCATCGTGATGTCACCCATTGGTTTGTAGACTGCCGTTATGAAGCCTCGAGTTTGACTATTTCGCCGTCGCCATCTTGGAATACGGCCGTCGCTGTGTTGGTTTTTCTGCAACCAATGAACGGAAGTTACCATATTTGGAATGCGGAGAAGTGGCGTAGAGACGCCGTGTACGGCTCTGGTAGCGGCAGAGACCTGTCAATCACAGGGTAGCCCGCCCTAAAGCATACTCTGCTTTATTTTACCATAATTTACTAAATGAACATCAGGCTGCATTGAAGAAGACTTGTAACTAGTGTTTGATACCATAAACTCATGTTTACAATGTTTACTGAGGTAACAATTCAAGTAAAAAGTCGGGTCATCTTCTCATAGTCTTCCATACAATCTGACTTCTTTTTGCAACCGGAGGAGTCGCCCCCTGCTGGTCAGTAGAGAGAATGCAAGTTTTAAGACATTTCCGCATTGTTTTCACCCGGCAGAACCGAAGGTCGTCGCCTGGTTTCTACAGGCAACCACATCGCATTTCTCTTAAAGTCACCAGTTAACAAGCTCACACCTGTTGCTCCAAAACAGTCGTCATCCTGTCGGAATTCTGCAGAACTTGAGTCTGTTGTTGGAGTATCGAATCTGACAACTGAACGTGCAACAACCAGACATTTTGATAGGTGACAGTTTCATTTCAATGTTTGAGAACTCATCTGGGGGGCGGGGAAAAATGCCACTTCTGTTGCCAACATGCATATTTTAGTCAGCTGAAAAATAATCTATAAACTGAAATGAAAGGGGTGACAAGGGCATTACACCTGAACTTGAGGCCCCATATTCTACATGGGGCCCGAGTTAAAATCTAGTTTTTTTAGACTTTTTTTTTTATTTCTGTTCATATTATGTTAAAAAGGTGAAAAAATAGGCGTGTTGATTGGGCCCACGGCACATTGTTGTCCCAGGAAATCCAGAGGGCATCAATCCGGCCCTGACATCCACCAAAGTATATATGGTAACTATTTCAGTGTTATTTAAATCAAAGGTCTCAAAATCTTTTGCATATGAAAAGAATATAACTGTGAAAAAGGGGTGAAAAAGCTTCATACGACCCACATACCCAATGGGGCTCTCTCCCACATGTTCAATGCTTTGTCCTGATTCATAATGCACTGTCACTAAAAGGTATTAGCCAACAGTCCAATAAACCTGAGGAAGATTTGTTTGAGATTAAGATGTTTCTGCAGGTTTATGATTGGCTGATATAACAAGACACAAACCTGTTGTAGTTTTTCTCAAATGTGTATATTGATCCATTGATTGATCTTGAACTATTCAATAGCTCCTTACAGGAGGTACTACCTGGGCTTAGCCGAATGTTTTGTAACTCAGGTACCAAAAGCAGTGCACAACATAGGTAATTAATGAATAAACAATATTTAAAAAAAACAATTTAAAGTCATTTCACAAATCATCATTTAAAATAAATAAATAAATCAGTATTGTTATCCCACTTTCCCCCTCTTGTCATGTGTTGTTATGCAATATTGCATTGTTTACAGTATTACCCCATTAAAAAAATATGTGCTCAGTAATTTCAAAATAACAAGGTGAAAAAATCAAAATTGTTCTTCCCTTGGACCTATATATTGTATTTGTCCCAGTATACAATCAGAACCCACTAGGTATTTTATTGTGTTACCCCATGTGTACTAAATAAATACACAGTCATTTGTGGTCTCCATTATAAAGATTAACATATTTTGTTTTTGCAATTTTGGGCAGGGCAGTGGTGATATTTAAATTTAAAGGTACATTCCACCAATGTTACCCATCAAATTCAGTTCACTCATCATAGAGATGTTTTCAGCCCGTGAAAACAGTTGTGTGGCTCAAAAGGGATCTTTCTGAAGTCTAATGAAACATGCAATTGAGTTGAATTATGGGAAGTGTAGGCTCCAGTGTTTTTGGAGCTTGTAATAAAAAAAAAAATCTGCATACGTTGGCTTCTGCCGCCTCGATTTTGACCATTCTTTTTTAAAATCTGTCTCTCACAAGTCTCCTAACCTGGCGGGAGTCCAATATTAAATTGATGTAGTGTCCCTCTAACTGGGTGAATACATAATATTCTCTATCAGATGATTTGGAAGTAATCCAATCTGAAACATGATTTCAGTCAAACCATACTTGGCTATGGACATTCAGTCAGCATTATGAAGATAAATAAGTCAACAACAGATGAAAAGTCAAGGAGAAACGTGAGCAGAAAGTTAAACAAGATAGGCAAACACGAGATGAACATGAGACGGACGCTCGGGGTAGCCAGCACAGCTGCAATGGATGTATTGTAAAATGAACAAATCATCAGTCTGGTGAGATGTGAGAGGAAAACATGCACGAAACACGATGTCCTGAGCTTGTTTCCTGTGGATTCTTCCGTTTGTTTCCGCCCTTATAATGAGCTGTACCGCAGGTCTCCGGGAGGAAAGACGACACTCACACATTCTGTGTTTATTTGATGCCTCATTTCAAATGCTCTCACCTCACCAAATAAGCTGCACCAAAGGCGCAAACACTCCAGAGTTCAACTAAGCCACCACACACACACACACACACACACACACACACACACACACACACACACACACACACACACACACACACACACACACACACACACACACACACACACACACTTGTTGTGAACATGCCCTGAGGTCATCGGCCAAGTGGGATTAATGCAACCGGTGAGTTTTTGCTTTGAAATATTTGTAGAGCTAAAACTACAACCTGGTACATGACGTACATCTTCTCTAAAGAAAAATATGTGTTTGCATCTGCAGTTCACAAAGAAACACAAAAAGTAAGGCATTTTAGATAGCTATGAAAATGATAAAAGCATATAAAGGAGTTTTAAAAGCAAAACCGCTTTTCCGTTCCATTTAATATGTGATATGAAATGAAAATACAATGAAAAAATGTTAGCAAGGAAAGTTTAATATATGAGAAGAGTAAGCAAGTGAAGTTATATGGAAGGATAATATTCTCGATCTGTAAGCTCTAAAATGAAAGTGTTATTAATAATCTTTTATTTACCTGTAAAAGGCACTTTATGTATTTTGCAGTTTCCGTCTGAGGAGAATTGACTTTCACTCACCTGGAAGTTATAAAGAGCTGAAAGGTGAGGGCCCAGAATAAAGTCCCAACTAACACTCTGTATGGTTGCAAAGCCATGCAATGTGTCCATGACGTACACATGTGAAGCTTACTTCAGTGACCAAAGGTCCATCTAGTGGCTGGTGTGCAGAAGTGCACTGCAGCCCCAGGAAGTAGCGTTTGTTTCCCAAAATCCTTCTCATTGGACCACAAAACACAAACTCACTAACTCCACTTACACGAAATAATTCAATGTGTTTTGCAAAAAAAAAGAAGAAAACATTTTTCAACGCTACACACGACATTTAAGAAAACAAACTTAATCCAACTTCACTAATCCTATCCTAACTACTGACCATAATGTATGTTCCATAAATGGTGGCTTAGAGTTTTAATAGAATTTAAACTTTTAAAAGCATGTAAACTATTCGTCACGTTGACCTACATGTAATTGCAAATGTGTATTTACCTGCATACGTGTTACATTCAAGTCCTTTATGAAATCGGTAAATAAGTGGTATATAATACCATCAGATCTCGTAAAAATCATGTCATCTGATTTTGAAAGCTCTGTATCTAAATAACTAAGGTCAGTCAGAGAGCGCAGACCTTTGCCAAGGCCAGATGTCATCATGTTAAAGGAGACACATCACGCTCACTTCTAGGCTCACACGTGTACTTTGTGTTTCTAGAGGATGTATGCACGCTTCAATTTTCTTTTTTGTTGTCTGTCTGAAGCGCGCTTTAACAGAATTACGTTACCAGGCTACAGCTTGGGTTCATGTTTACTTCCGGTCTGCTGATGTCATTCACCTAAACTGCAACAAGAAGAAAAACTGGGAAACATTTAGAAAACTGTGAAACGGTCTATATGTAGAGTATAGTTGTGACATCACAACCGTTTAAAAGAAAGAACTGATAAATGATACAGCACAGTTTTATAATTTACAGCAATAATTGAAATCGTTTATTTTCTCAATGTTTAGTCATACTTTTTTACTATTATTTCTGTTATCATTGCTTTCAATTCTATGATATTAGATATGTATTATTTTATGGTAATTACATTGTATAATTTTAAGCTATTTTATTAATTCAGCTTCTATTTTACACTGTTTTACGATTACTGTTATTATAGCTTGTAATTCTAAATTATAACATTTTTTATCATGTGTGTCGTGATTCATATCTTTTCCTAAAAGTAAAGACCCTTCCAATATGTTGTTGCTGTAATCCCTCTGACAAACAGACAAACAACCCAAAATCATAACCTCTTAACAGAGGGATGATCACCAAGACCAAACATCCAAATATATCCAAAAATGTCAGTCCTTGGGCTTAATGGTTATTGCTGGGTGGGTATCCTCTTCCGACCTCCTTCCTTCAATCCTCCCTCCTTCTTCCTCGTCCTCTCCTTCCTTCCTTCCTCCCGCATTCTCGTCCTCTCGTCCACCTATCACAAAGGAAACAAAAGGCTTTTTTCCATTCATCTATTCACTTATTTTGAATCTATTGAAGTTGGAAAATGTGATTGTTATTTTACTCATTCACTTATTCATTATTTTTAAATTGTCTTATTTCATTCTGTTTTGTTTATGTACATTTTATTTCACGCGTTTTTATCGCTATAACTGCTATTATAGCTTTCAATTCTAAAATACGTCATTTCCGATCTGCCCAGCAGAGGGCGCTGCAGGATTACATGTCAAGTGCGTTCATTATTGAACACTCCAGAGGATGGCGCTGTTATCTGTTTATCTAACGTCCTGAGTAAAGCATGGACTGGAGTAGCAGGCGTATCAAAAGGGAGAGAATTATTCTCTTGTGTTAACACATATCATATCCTGCACTAACTACCTACGTCATCAAGGACAAGCACGTGGAATCCTTCTGCGGGTTTAAACAGTCCAGGAGACCTCAAACACAACTGACGCGTTCACTTGTTGCTGTCACACTTGTCCATCCTCTCCTCTGAACGAAAGAGTTTTCTGACAGTTTTCACTTCTCCTTTTATGCTGGGGTCAACACCAGCATGAGCCAGCACAACAAACCACAAGGTTTTTTTGTTTTGTTTTTTTAAGCCCTATTGCCACATGGGAGGTCAGCCCCCTAGTGTGGTGCAATGAGAATATATGTAAATGGCCTACCGTGCCCTGACCAGACAGAACGAGATTTAACCAGCCTGCGCCTGACTCCGACTCGCTTACCTCCAAACCTCACACGTGTGTAACGACAGATTCCAGCCGCGCGCCAACAGAGGAGCTCGGATGTGTTGACGGAGAGGACCCTCGACTCTCTGATTCTCTGAATGAAATCACGTTAGATTCTCATAGTGCAACATTTATTTCTAATTATATCTAATGTGAACTTTATGGAGCAAGGCCTACTTTGACAAAGAGAAAATATAAATACTACTCCTCTAAAAACAGAGCTGGTGGTTTTGGGGAATATTGGGGTTTTTTTGCCTTATGAAAAAACTCCTTAAAAAAAAAAAAACTGGGACTTCACTGCAACATTCCATATTGATACAACGGATTGGATCAAATACATAATGGAAGACAGGTTTATTTGTTTGCACATGTGATATCACAGTCGAGATCACATGTGTAAATATTAAACCGCGACAGTTTATCACCACGGGACAGAGTGTCTCACACACACACACACACACACACACACACACCTATAGGAGCACGTCTGAGCTCAGATGTCTTGGAAAGTTGAAATCCAGACACTGACCCGAGTCCGAAAACCGAATGGCGTTCACGGATAGACACACAGACAATAAGGCTTTGAAATCTTGTTTGTTAGCAACAAGGGCTCGGATCTAGGCCAAGTGTCTGGAGTGACTGATCCAAGGACACTTGACGGGCCCAACGGTGCATAGATGCTCTAGGTGAGATAACACATCACCGTCGTCTCAGGTGGGACATTGAACTTTTTTTTTTCTTGATATACAATAAATAAAATGATGGCTGTGATGATGGCCGTCCACTTGTCATGTAATGCATATTATGGATGTGCATTGTGGGCACGACGTGATGATGCACTTTGTCACAGTGATAAATGTGCAACTATGAAACAACACAACAAAGCTGATAACGGGGGTTTAGCAATCGCACACTTCCACAAACCGATGCATCTAAAGCACCGAAAGGGCAAAATTACATTTGTTGTTTTCCCCCCAATTCCGACGTGCACTTTCACAAACACTGAAACGAGGTGACTTAGCACACACTGCAAATCAGCACCGAGGCTACTTTTATCAGCATTAAATGATGTGTACATGTTTCTGTGGGGTTAGCAGAGACATGACAGACACGAGAGAGGGAGACAGTGTTGCTGGGTAAAGACTCAAACGCCCTTCGGAAAGAAAAAAAAGCCTCCCCTGAATGACTTTACAGGCTTGTGTACTGTCTCCACTACACACCAAATCCAGTATTTTTCCATCAAGTAGCGCGCTGGACCACGTGACCATAAAGGAGGAAAAAAAAAAAGAGAAAAGAAACGCTGTCATGTTTGCATCCTCAATTGACAGCGGTGCACGCCGTGTACGGTTCTCAATCAGCGACATTCAAACGGCGGCACTACATTTCTCTGTCTTCTGCTGCTTAATGACAACGTTTATGTATCGAGTCCGCCGCTCCACTTTCGTATTGTTGCCCATTCGGGGGAAACAAACGTCTCCTCCAGGTCGCTGTTCTAACCCCGTGCGTTTCGTGATCGTGTAACCACTCCCACTCGTGGCTGGTGGAAAATTACCAGCTTACAAGCAACAGGCATATGAATGGTACTTGCGGGTTTTGTCACATCGTTCAACCTAACAGTGTACCTGCACGAGGCAGGCACTTTCCTCTCGGGACATATATTGCGTTTAAAAGTGGCAGAGCCTTCACACGGAGTCTTAAGTGGATTAAAAATCATTAAATGGCAATAATGTTTACACGCACGTGTGGTATTGTTGTGCGGCGTTTACATGAATGGAGGTAATATTTAACTTGACCCCTCGGTAGTAGCGATAAACAGTGGCCGCTTATTTATTCCCTATTCTCATAAACGGAGTCATGTACAAGTCCATTCTGCATGGGAGTCTGCCCTCTTTTTCTCTTCGGGCGGAGTAGTCGCGTGGGCGCTTAAGCGAATTGAAATAAACTGACAGGTCCGTCACGCAATGGAACGCCGACTAGGAAGTCTCGGCCGGAGCCGCGGCCAATCGCGGCGCGATGTGGGCGTCAACCCAGTCCAAACTTTACGCGGCGCCATCGGCTGAAAACTAAACCGAGATGGAATCTCCCAGTCTGAACCGGTTTCAACCGGTTGCGAGTTAGTTGCTTGGGAGAGGATAGGAGGCGCAGGCACACAACCTCTACACCGCCCCGCTGGAAAATTGTTAAGAGTAACGAATTAATTAGTGAATCAAGGTTTACTTTGTTTCGTAAAATGTTTCGGAGTAACATATTGCTGGGTTTGCCGTTATAGTAGTTTTTGAAGCCACACCAGTGGTCCTTACCAGCCAGACATCACCCACTGCTGGAGCTGGGCATAGTCAACGCTGCAGAAATAGGAAATATTTTCTAATCAACAGTGATACTGAAGTACTCACTATACCTTGTAGCTTCTCTGGCAAACACCACTCTTTTCAGTCAGAGCCTCGGACTTTAGGTAGGTAACTGGGGTGAAGTGAAAACCTGCCACGCCGTGATTAACGTGTCTTGGCTTTACCTGTACAACGAATAAAATGCATTTTGGTTTTGGTTATTAAGTTGTGCGGTATTATAGTTTACGTAGCCCGTCATAATGCGCCTAGAAGAGACATGCTAATTCAGAATGCAATAGCATCAGTGGGGATAGCCAAATAGCCACCGACTGCCCGCTAGCTAGCGTTCAACGTTACCACTTTAGGAGGATTAGCTAACGTTGGCTGTCATAGAAAGTGCTGCAACTTAACTAAAAGCACAACTGACCGAGGCGGTCTCTCGTAACGTTACGCGCGACACCGCAGATGAATACGTTCAAATGAAATCCGTGCCTCTCCCACCACAGCAGCATCCCTCGCGTGTCTATGATGTCAAGTTGATGCTGCTAGGTGAGGGCACTTGGTGGTAGCCAACGTTAACTTCAGCCTCTACGTAATGTAACTGTTAAAGCGTCTGAAAACGGGACTATTAGGACAAACCGTTGCCAGTCCTCCTGGAGTGTAGCCACAGCACGAACCGCCAACTTCCCTGAACAGTGTTGTTAAATGTCACCGAGTAACGTGAATGTATGGGCGCCCTCCGTCTCTGGCATCCTCGGTGGGAGTGGTTGTAGGACCACATGTGAACTGTTTGTGCGACACACTGCTAATAGCTAGCTGTAAATACAGCGTAAATGCTAGCACTTGGTGTGGAGTGCGCTAGTGCCGCGTGCACGTTGTTTACGTTGCCTGCGTTATGGGTTATGCTAGTCATTGTGAACATTGTAGTCAGCTGCTGCGTTATTTATTATTATTTGGGATCACATGATCTGCTGCTTGTGTTGCGGTTGGTGTTTGGAGGAGTGAACTCTTACAGATGTAAACAACGTGACGTCGCCCAGTATATCCGGCACGTGGCTCGGTTAACCTTCTTAATATGGTCGTAGAAAGGAGCGCTTGATTGGTAGAGGCACAGTTGAAGCACTGCGTATTAACTACCGGCTTATCTAGAAGTTTCAATCTGTTTAACTGTTAAACCATCGAGGAAATGTCTTTGACTTTTAAGAATGGTGCACTCAGTCCTTTATAAATCAATATTAACCCATTGTTGGCAAAATAGTGTGTTGCCAGTCTCCTTAAACCCCTCCCATCACCAATCCAATAACATTTCCCTGCTGTTTTCATTGTTATGGTAACAGTTTATATCCATATTGCAGTTTTCGAAGAACTTACGACGCTTTCCTCCCTTTGCATACTATTAGATCAGTGACAGACTTGTGACACAGTGAGCTTTAAGCTGGTGGGTCTGGGGGATGTTTGTTTAGTAGTCAGTCAGCTGTTTGGAATTGTTTCTAAACACACAGTTCACATGACTTTGCCTGTTGAATGTGTTCTGTGCACTCATGACCCCTCCCTCCGCTGTCCTTGTTGCAGAGCTCTATGCCAGCAATTATGACAATGTTAGCAGACCATGCAGCACAGCAGCTGCTGGACTTCAACCAGAAACTGGATATCAACCTGCTGGATAATGTGGTGAACTGTCTATATCACGGGGTGGGCCCACAGGTACGTTGTGAAGCATTTACAACTGCTTTATAATCCATCTAATACAACATCTGATGGTTTGTCTCAAATGTATAATTATGCGGCGGCTTTTTATTGTTCTCTTTAACACAAAACACACTATGTTAATAATTCCTCTGCGGTTCTATTCACATGATGGCTGCAGCGCAGACGTGTCTAGAGATTGCTGTTGCCCATTTTGCAATTGTCTCGGTGTTGCAGCTAATGTGTCGCTCACATTTTTTTGTATTGCAGCAAAGGATGGCACAGGAAGTGTTGACGCACTTAAAAGAGCACCCGGACGCCTGGACGAGAGTGGACACCATCCTCGAGTTCTCCCAGAACATGAACACCAAAGTAAGCACGCTGCGGTTCAGAAAACACTGGTGGACAGACACTTACCTGTGCTTTGAGGAAGTGTAATCTATCACAAATACAAAATCGTTGAATTAAAAAAAAATACAACAAAAACACTAGGTCACAGTGGTTTGCTGACAGCATGCTTTTAAATGATATAAAATTAGCTTTTTTTAAAGCAGTTTTATGCGCTGTGAGTGCATATTGTTAGGAGCACATGGCCCCAGCAGAGGTCGAATGAGTATTCCTGGCTGTGTTGGCACCGTGCCCGAGCTCGTGAGCCATGCAGGACCTCTGTCCCTCTGATTAAAGGAATGCTGGTTCTGAACCTTCCAGATGATCAATTGACTTTGCCCATCAGCGCCTGGTGATAATATAATACAGTACAAAATAAGCCTTTTAACATTCTGCCCAGTTTGGGCCTGAATGGGAATGAGCCCCGTCTTTCTCAATCATTGTATAATATGGTGCAGGAGTCATGCCTGTCATGTCTGTATTTCGCTGCAACATCTTATTTATTATTATTAATCAAGAAATGTTGCAAAATATACATAATATACAACTTGCATGCTTTATGGCACATGGATTAGATGAGACTAAAAGTGCAGGTAGCTTACAAATGTTAACGTCAAGAAGAAAATGAGCTGCCCCAGTCCCCTAACTAGTTAGATGTATGGGCACATCTGCATGGCCAGGGGTCAGCTGTATGTGCAGGGTTGTTACTGTAACTCCCAAGGTCTGGTTCATCAGGGAAAAGTAGAACAGTTAAGAAACATCTGCAGGCAATAACGTGTTAGTTTGAGTGAACTCTGACTTCCAGCATGCCATCAAGGTCAGCGACACCCTTAACCCTTAAGAGTAAAGGGTGTTGTACAACACACAACATGACCTCTGATTAGCAATGGCGATCCCAATACATAGCATGTCAAATGCAGTATGCCAAAAAAAAAATACCAGGATGTCTAACTGCATCCGGACGCATTTTGCAGTATGCAAACCAGCTATTCCAATCTTCTGCAGAGCGGATTTATGAGCAAGAGGGTCAAAGTTCAAGGTCCCAATTGAGTGCACACTGCGTGCAACAGTACGCACTTTGTAAGGGAGGCCGCAGTCGCGTACTGAAAGTAAAAAGTATGCGATTTAGAGCGCATGTGTCTTGATTTTTCAAATGAATAACCGCATCAGGTCGATCATCAACACCTCTAGCTCCCCTCATCTGTTATTTGAAGATCTTAGATCCATGTTGTTCCTCACAATATGTCCACAGATAAGTGCACACTCATCCCCCTTCTGTGCACTGATACAGCTGATTAAGCAAACTGCCTGTGAATAGTGAACCCAGTGATTCACTTTCCAGACACATTCTGGGATTCACAATTGTATTTACAAAAAATTGGCTGTTCTTTTTAAAACAATCAAGCCTAATCCATAGATGTCATGTCCATAATGCGAAATGAATCCATGTACCGAGTGTGAAGTGAAGTGCAATGCGTCCACGGCTTCCTCAAAGTACACATCTTGACATTTGCTTTTTTTTTTTTTTTTTTTTCATTTTTTTGCTTGCCTGTAAGAGTGCTTTTAACACTGACATTCATTACTAATGTCTAAGTTGAGTCCTAGTTTTAAATTTGTAATTTGCCAAGAAATAGGGGCATGAGAGGAAAAGAGGAAACAAACGGTAAACACCTCTTTAACTCTTTTATAAAAAAAAGTGCATCATTTCGAAGCACATTTCAACATTTGGCTTTTCTTAGCAACTGCAGTACTAGTTACAATAACAACAACAGTTTTTTACTGAATTCCAGCTGTGACTATTTGATATTAATCCCAATGTTCCATTATGTTTATGGCTTGTAATAGGAAGAAAAGGGGTGTGTCATCCTGTGCGTCATGACACAGCTAGGCTTTGACGGCAGGCCTCCACAAGGTCTACCCTTTTTTGAATTCCCTTTGACTGAATTCTGTTCATCTATTGCATCTGTTTCATTGGACAGAGGGAGGGTGCAGGCTGCAGTCAGTAGAGAGACACACACACACACATCTGTCGACGGCTTAATTTCACCTGTAGGGATCATGGCACCCCTCTCTCCTCTTTACGGTGCATCCGCTTCCTCTTCAACCCCTCTGTTCAGCCGAGACCCTTTTGACTAAACGAGCAATCGCCCGGCGAAAAAAAAAAAAAGTCTCAGAGCATTCGGTGCAGTTCGCTGCTGATAATTTGCCCCGTCCTGCATCTTGTGGTGGTTTTGTTCTAAGTGTGGCAGTTAAAGGTGAAACAACGGTCACCGGTGCACAGTCGCTGCGCCTGTGATGAGATTTCACCTTTAATCTTCCGGCAACCATCGTCCCGCTTTAATAACACCCTGTTTTTACATGCCATTTATTCTTTGCTTTTATTATTCTTTGCTGGAAATGATGATCCCTACAGTTGAAACCGTCATTTGAAGTAAAAAAACAAAAACTAACTTGTAAATAAAATGTCTTTTTTGTTTTTTTTTCCCCCATCATGCTTCACTATTAAGCAGAAATGAATACAGGGCATAACCTGTGGTTGGTCTTGCTGTTCCTTTATGACACACCAGTTAAAGGGATCTGATTGAGGCTCGCTTCAGACTTTATCCATAATCTATATTTTAGTTGATTGACTCACTCGCGGGGTTTAGGGTTGGGTATCGATGACATTTTCTTGGTTTGGATTCTGCTCGTCAATTCTAAAGTGTTCGTTTTTGGCATCTGATAAATATAAGTAACCGAATAGTGAAAGCAAAAAAAAGCCTTTATTTAGGCTACAATTAAAAATCATTTGTCATAAACGACAGAGTATTTTGTTAATAAATATATTTTTAGGAAGAGAAAATGAGATGAACATTTCCATAATATTATCCCGGTTTTATTTGTTGGATTTATAAAACACCTTTATTTAAGCTAGAATAAAAAGTAAGTAAAAGTTGTAAAAATAAAAAACTAATTGATTCATATTTATATAATATACTTGGTTTTATTGTGTTTGTCCACGGTAGCGTTGCTACAAACGTTGAACATTTTTAAGTCGGTGTTCAGACCAAAAACCCCCCTGCGTGTATTAAAAAAGAAAAGCAGCATGGCGATGCGAGGGTTGTTACAGTGAGACAATAAAATACAATCCAGGAGGTCTAGTTTGAGGAATACCTCCATGAGTTTAAAGGCTTATCAGACTGCGCTTTATAATTTTACAAGTGAGGATTGCAGCTCTCTGCAATCATTTTTGTTTTTCGTCGCAGCGATCTTTAGAAACGGGGCATTCGCATTGAAAACTAATCTACAAGGAATGTGCGACGTCAAAAACCAATTGTTGATTCCCAACCCTACACAGTGTCTGTATCCTCGCTAACGGAGCCCTTAACACAGACCTCGTCATGTCTCCCCTCAGAGCAGTCAGAGCCAAAGCTGGTTAGCGCATTGTTGCCTTTTTCTGCTGTCTTTTTCTGTCTGGTGTGATGCTGGGAGAAACAGCAGGACTTCTGCAGTGTTCCAGCTTAATGCTGCTTGTAGACATAAAACAAACCTACAAGGGAAAATCTGCATGAAAAATGACTTTTGGTTCAGCCCAGTTCAATTAAGAGTGCAAGTTATTACAGGCTGGTCCACTTCATACTGTTATAATGTAGTAATAATAATGTCTTGTCATAATGGCTTCGTCCTAATGCTTCTCCTCTCCTGGCATGTTCCAGTACTATGCTCTTCAGATTCTGGAAACGGTTATCAAAACAAGATGGAAGATTCTCCCCAGGAATCAGTGTGAAGGTAAAAAACCAACTTCTGTGGTACAATTCACAAAATGTCTTTTAACTCCGTCAGCGCCGGTGCCTTTTGCACTGCAGTGACGTGCGGTTGCCAAGTCGAGGAGTGTTCCCCCGCTAAGCATGCCGGTTTGTTTTCTGCTCGACTGGCCTGCTCTGGCAGCGGAGAGCCGGGTTTGATTCTGCAGCGTAGCGGTTGCTTTAGAGAGGAAACGACAAAAAGAAAAGAGCAACACGTAGCGCTGTTTTTTTTTTTTTTTAAAGCTTTGTGAAATGTGAAGGGGCATCTTTAAAGAAGTAGTTGAAGATATTACTGTGCTGTCTTACATTGCTTCTAATATGTTAAAGGGTTTGTATATCTTTGAAATGACTCTGATTGCATATGTCTTTGTTTGTAGGAAGTTAAGTTTTTTTTATTTTTTTTATTGTCCCTGAAAGAGTGAACGGTCATGGATTAATCTCTGACACAGTGTCTTTATGGAAGTTGCCAATGTTAGGAGTTTTCTAATCTTACACATAGTGGCTGCTAATCTAAAGTCTTTGGAAACATTCCAGATTTTCATTAATAATTATCATGAACGGGAAGTTGTTTACCAGATAAATTATACATTATGTTCAGACTTTAAAGGCAGGGTTGGTAATCTTTAGGTTCTAGCTAGAGTACACTAGATTAAAAGAAAATTATGAAACTTGAAAAACCCAGCCCAGTGTTGCCAACTCTTTTTCAATGAAAGTAGCTAGCAGCACTAGCTCCAAAGGTTGCTAATTCTGTCAAAGTCTGGAAAACACTGACAACCCGTCGCTTTAAGGCCTCCCCCCAAAGCCACTCCCCCAAAACGATCATCATGAACTTAAACGAAGAAACATGGCTATTGCTAGCACTCACAGCCGTCAAGCTAGCAGTTTGTAGAAGACTCCGGTGACGAGCAATGAGAGCACAGGCAGAATACGGTATATTAACAAAAAGGTTTTCTGTCCAATCATTACATTGGGGCCGAATGAAATGATTGGACGGGCTTATTTCAGCGCTGCGACAGACACAGATGCCAGTGGTATCATGTCTTTTCTATTTGTCAGAGCTTTTGACTCATGGACTGCTGTCAGGATGAAAATTTTATCGTTAAAATCCTTAAAAAAAAATGTGAAGATTACCTCCCCTGCCTCTAATTGTTGCCTTTTTTAAGTTATCAGTTCTCTGTTTTCTTAGTTTTCACAACAAAACATATTGTCCTTTGTTACAAACTACTGCTCAAGATATCGTTAAAAAAAAAGAGCAAAAAGCAATGATTATGCAATTAATTTAATAGCCATGTGTAAATCAGTTGATTCTGCCTCCCTCCATTCTTCTATAATTTTGCTCAAAATTCACTTTTTTTCTATTGACCTAAGACTTCCCTACTTCTGACCGTAGATGCCTGAATTTTGTTCAAGTGGCAAACCCAGTGCAGGGGCGACCGGCAAGTATGTCTTTTCCCCCCCTTGTGTCAGAGTATTGCCTTGTTCTCGGCTCCGCCCACCACACCCCAGCACACCATTGTTTAGAAACACAGACATAGTCTAGTAAGAAATGCGAGGGAGATGAAAACTTCATTTTTTTTTTTGATTTTTTTTTTTTTTGAAGGTGCTCTGCTCACGTTGACAATCTCTACTGTCTATAAGATACCTGGGGAAAGTTTAACTTCCACTGAACTAACCAAAACGGCAGTTGCAGCCCAAATCCTTTGTGTTTACCAACAATGTAAATTGGGGGGGGGGGGTCAGTGTGTTGAGTATCGTGCTCCAGGTAGCCCGTCATGTCAGGATGTGTAATCGCTTGTTATGCATGCTCACAGTGTCCTCCTGATATCTCTGTGTGTTCGCCAGGTATAAAAAAGTATGTTGTCGGTCTCATTATCAAGACTTCATCCGATGCATCAAATGTGGAGGTGAGTGAATTCAAATGACATCACTTTTGGGGTAATCGTATGGGTTGTACTTCATAAATACAATAGAATGACCTATTATTCTGACTAAATGTTCGGTTGATATTTAGGTTTGTCTGTACTGTGATCCTCCATAGTGATTAAGAAGAATAGGACAAACTCGTTGTCAAGGTAACACTTATCTGCACTGATGCGTGCTGAAGCTTAACGTGCCACATCAGCTGCGGTCGTTCTGTTGGCATTTGACATCGACGGCCATATTAAGAAATCCGAGTGGATCTCAGTCTGTTTTGTGTCGATGTGACATCACAGCAGCCATGAGTAATGCTGGTAACCATGGCGCCGGGTCGTCCAGGCCAAAGATGGTGAACCGGGCTGCTTTTCAAAGTGTTTTTAGTTTTACTAGACCGCAAACAACCGGAGGGTTGAGCCGGTACAGCCGTGTTCCACCTTCACCGACGGCAATTTAGTCTTCCAGAGATCGCAGTGCTTGGTTATCTGCATTAAACACACACACGCACACACACACGCTAAACTGTTTGGAGTCCGCTCCAGTAAAAAGTAAATCGTGTCACTTTGGTTGGCTCTCACTCAGCTGTTTAACCCAACTGTAGGATCCCGACACAGGTTGGTTGTGTGTGGAGTCGCCACGCCTTACTGAAGTTATAACTCAATCTGTGTCTTTCCCTTTAGCACCTAATATTAGCAGAACTGTTACTGAACACGAGCACAGAGATATGTGTTGACGTGTCAAAAAAGTGAAACTGAAGGAGAAGGAAACTTTGCAAACGAAGCTGTTAGTGGAGACAAACATGTTTGCTTGTAACCGGAGCTCAGCTGTGGATCAGGGTCTGGTCTGATGAATGGAAGAAATAAAAATGACTATCTCTCACTGCTACCGCCACTTGGCTTTTGGTATTCAATGATGCCGAGTAAGCATAACACATAAAACCCAATCGGTCCCAGGTTATCTATTAGTGAACCAACAAAGTTGACCAGGCTGTCTCTAAATGGTCTGTTACCCAAAACGGCACATCATTTGCTGCAGTGTAATAGATTATTATGTTCTATTATATTATTATTACTCTCTAATGACAAAGCGTAACATTATGGATCTACTTTCTAGCAACACCTCCCTTAACTGTTTGTGACCTCTAACCTTTGGTTTTGTTGCATTACATTTTTAATGCAAACTGTATGACTAACATTCACTTCTGTATCTGTTTGTACTTTCAGAAAGAAAAGGTGTACATCGGGAAGTTGAACATGATCCTTGTTCAGGTAAGCCTTCAAACCTCACGACAATCACCTTCACAACTGCTTTTAGAATCACATGTCAGCTGTTTTTATAGCTTAGATCCTCTTTTGCTGCTAAAATGCAAACAAGATACCAAAAATCACATTCATCCGCATTTACAAAAAAAGAAAGAATCCGTATCGCCTTTATCACCATTAATGTAGTCCATCATGGGAGCCCCAGCTGTTAGAACCACCTTGTTGTGCTCCCGTTAAGACACTACAACGGTTTCCCCAAACCCACAGTGTTGCATGTGAGCGGCACAAAGAACGGTTTCGATGAAGTTATCCACACTGACAGCAGCAGAGCCCACTGGAGCAGGAAACTCGGCTCTAGCCTCGGACCCCCGAAAGCCACCGACGAGTGCTGAGGCACGGACTGATGCAGAGCTGATGTACAGAACCACATCTGAGGTCCAACTGGAGAGGGATGTTTTTTTTAGTCAGAATAATTTTGAATAAATTCTAGAAAACAGATGAAGCCCTCTGATACTGGAGGTAATACATAAACTAAAGGCTCTAAACCAGTAGTTTCATGTTCATTGGTGTGGATTCACATCTGTAGCTGCAGTCAGCAATCCAGTGATTAACAAATAATCTTTTCACCACACATTACCTCTCGATGTTGGACAGTAGTTTAGCACATCTGCATGTGAAACACAGCGCTCTAGATTAGTGTGTTTGGGCATCTTTCTGCTGCCTTATGTTTTGCAGTGATCACATATTCATTTTTCTTGAATGTCTGAGGCGAGACAGCCGGCGGTTCATAAATTGTCGTTTGAAAAGAGGATCAACTTAAAGAGAGAGCGGCAGTATTTGTTTGCACGGAAGCATTAGTGTGATTTAGCAGCAAAGAGGTTTTCGGTTAGTAGTGTCTGTGTTGATTGTATACTTACTTCAGAAAAGTGCTGAGTCATGTAAACACCAGGCTGTAGAAACTACGGGCGTCCTGGAGAACAGTTTCCAGTCATTGAGAACACATGGAAATGAGAGAAAAAGGTCAAATGTCCTGGAAAATAATTTCAATATTCTCCTAATTTATCGGCACCCCCTCCGAACGTATAACTCTGCCACCTGAAAGTTACGTCCAGGAACATTTTCTCTTTGGGTTTTTTCTCTTTTTCCTACTTTTTTCTTTGCTATGCTAGCATTGCCTCTTCAAACGCAATGCTGCATTGTTACGGTAAAATGAGCCGTGACGTGTTTAACTTTTGCAGCAGTAGCGTCACAATATCTAAGCATGTAAGAGATGATTTTCATAAAGCGGGATGTTTTTAGTGCATGGCGCATTTCCTTTCCGTCATAGCAGCGAGATCATCGCTAGAAATGGCCTGGAAAAGAGCGGGAACGTGTGGAACCCTGAAGTGGTCACTTCAGGACGCCGTTCGGAGTCATCGAGACTTTGTATCAGAAAGGTTTTGATCCTGAATGATCCGACTACGCTGACTGATTAGTGAATCTTTGCTCCTGAACGTGTAACAATTTGATTCGACCTCGTTGTGCGTTTGTACATCCGCTCGAGGTAGACCTCGATTGGCTCGCTGGGCACACGGGTGACTTTGCATTAATGCCAGTGAGACTTGAGTCACTGCCTGCGTCAGCAGAGCGAACGTCGCTCTGGCCCTCGGGGAAAGTAGAGCTCCAGATTCCACACGGGTCCTCATGTTTGTGCACATGTATGTAGTGTTTATGGGGGTCATCTTTTGGTTCATGGGACTTTCATTAACACACTTTACTGCGTGATCAAAGTCAAACAGAGAAAGGGGGCCACATGCCTGGCTTGAGATTGAAAGGACGGATCGTTATTTTTAGCAGCAGTCATCGCCTTTGTTTCTCATTTTCAGATCACACGTTAGTCGCCGTGGAATCTGTCACCGTTGAACTAGTGCTGAACAGTATATCGATATTATGATACGAGACTAGATGTTTGGGATATTGTAATATGGCATAAATGTTGTCATTTCCTGGTTTGAAAGGCTGCATTACAGTAAAGTGATGTCATCTTCTGACCTTGCCAGACTTTTCTAGCTAGTCTACAGCGAGCTGCAGGAATGAGTCCTTAAACCCGTTAATGAGTCAGCATTTCTGCACTTCCCAGTTCCCTCGTCTTGAAGTCAATGTTTTTTTTTTTATGGGTTTTTGTTCGATGCCTGGAGAATAAGGTCTGTGGTTAACATGAGCGTAGGAGAATTATGATGAATGAGATGCAATGGAAAAATTCCATTTCATTTTTTGTCGAGCGAACCAGTTTGACGCTAACTTCCTGGTTGGCCTACAAAACCACTTCATCCCTCCAGCTCTCTATAATTTGCCTTTCCTCACTTACTCATTGCCTCCACATTACTGAAGGTTATTTATCAAAAATATCTCTCAATAACGTGGTATTTGGTTCAAAGACATGGTGATATTCTCCAAAATCGCCCGGCTGATCAGTGTAACGGTAACCCGTGTCCGTGTCCTGTGTCCGTAGATCCTGAAGCAGGAGTGGCCCAAGCACTGGCCCACCTTCATCAGCGACATTGTCGGTGCAAGTCGCACCAGCGAGAGCCTTTGTCAGAACAACATGATCATTCTCAAGCTGCTCAGCGAGGAGGTCTTCGATTTCTCCAGCGGCCAGATGACCCAGGTCAAGGCCAAGCACCTAAAGGACAGGTCAGCATGCTGCGTCTTCACGCACCTCCGGGAGCACCATCGTGTTCTTGGTAGAAAGGGTCGAGGAATTAGTTTCGATGGCATTGGCGGGAAAAGCTACAGCGAAATCAATGTCTGAGTGTAGCACCAAAATATGATAATTCATAGTTGTTTTTTTACCAGATTTAAGAGTCCAATACTTTCAGAACATCGTGAAATATAATCTCAGGGTGTTGGCATTTGAAAATATCGCGGCTGGCAATTAATCCAATGATGTAACACTGTGATCTGTAACAGACTTGCAGACAAACGGCCTTTGCTGTGCACTGGATCTTTGCCTCTTGTTGACACTTTTATTTCCACTACATTTGACACGTCAATCAGTATTATTACAAGTATTGTGCAATCTATTTTCAATGTCGCTGTTGCCTGAATTGCAAGCAGTTGTGCTCTCTATTTTGCTCAGACAGTATGAATGATTCACTTGTTCTGCCTGACCGCACAGTTGTGTAAGCAACTGTGATACGACCTAAGGCAGCAACTAATAACGATTATTATCTAGATTAATTGTTTGGTCTGTAAAGTGTCGGAAAATAGGAAAAAGTGTTTCTCAAAGTCCAAATTGATATCTTGTTTTGTCCAAAAACCCAAAGATATTCAGTTTGATATCATATACAACAGCTGTTTGTAGCTGTTGATCTATGCCTGCATAGCTGAAACGGTGTTACGCCGAAGTAGTTCAACCACTAACTTTGACTCTGGCTTTACACACTGTTGTTTGCCTCTCGTGTGTCACATGAGTCTGACGGGTGCAACTGTTGATGCGTCTGTATCAAAGCACGACAGAACGTCTTCTTGACTGAGGATTGGCACATTTAAGTGCCGTACAGTACGTTCCATAATGTGTCTTATTTTTTTCTTTCAGCATGTGCAATGAATTCTCCCAGATTTTCCAGCTTTGCCAGTTCGTCATGGTATGCGACTCCTCATCTCTTTGTTTTTGGCATTGTTGTGCAATAATTCATCGCCGGTCACACACACAACAGGGTTTGTCCTTCAGCTGTTTGTCGTCTCATTGGTCGCACCGTAGGAAAACTCCCAGAATGCCCCACTGGTCCACGCCACTCTGGAGACCCTCCTACGTTTTCTCAACTGGATTCCTCTGGGGTACATCTTTGAAACCAAACTGATCAGCACATTGGTGTATAAGGTGTGTACACAGATGCACGCGGCGTCGCGCAACAACGTTGACTTGGAATTGTTGGGATTCTGAACCATCGAATTGTTAAGCAAGCGTAAAAACACTCCAAATTATTGCTAGTTACACACACAAATCTTAAAGGATATTTCATGTGTTTTGAAGTGGGGATTTATGAGGTGCTGTGGAGTGTTTCAGACGCCTAAAAGAATTTATATCATTTTGAGTGTATGCTAAATTTACAGGGGACTGAAATTGAAACTTAAATATACTGTTTTTGTCAACGGAGTCTTGTGGCTTTTAAGAGAGCATAGATCATTTTCACTTTCAGTTCAGTTCTGCATAATAAAATATTGAAATTTAAGCATACGCTTAAACTGACATTGATTCGTTTAGGTGTCCGTTTAGTCGTCAACTAAACATCCGCTTCCACTGTTTGCAGTTCTTGAACGTGCCCATGTTTCGCAATGTGACACTGAAGTGCCTCACCGAGATCGCCGGTGTGAGTGTCAGCCAGTACGAGGAGCAGTTCGTCACGCTCTTCACCCTGACCATGTGTCAGCTCAAACAGGTGGGTTAGGCTCACATTCCCAGATTCCCGTTCGTCGTCGTCATCGTCCAGATACTAACCGAGATCTCCGTGTTCTCCACGTCCGCGCAGATGCTGCCCCTGAACACCAACATCCGGCTGGCCTACGCCAACGGGAAAGACGACGAGCAGAACTTCATCCAGAACCTCAGTCTGTTCCTCTGCACTTTCCTCAAAGAGCACGGGCAGCTCATTGAGAAGCGGCTCAACCTCAGAGAAACATTAATGGAGGTACGAGAGGATGCCGTCAGTCAGGGCAGTGGGATGGGAAATGTACGGATGTGTCCGTCCGACAAAAAGGGAGTTCCATTTAGATCAATGTCACATCCTCCCCCCACAGGCCCTCCACTACATGCTGCTGGTGTCCGAGGTGGAGGAGACGGAGATCTTCAAAATTTGTCTGGAGTATTGGAACCACTTGGCTGCTGAGCTCTACAGAGAGAGTCCCTTCTCTACGTCCACGTCCCCGCTGCTCTCCGGCAACCAGCACTTTGACGTTCCACCGCGCAGACAGCTCTACCTGCCCGTACTCTCCAAGGTACCACACACACACACACACACACACACACACACACACACACACACACACACACACACACACACACACACACACACACACACACACACACACACACACACACCAACAACAACATGGTGATAAGCTGACAAACTCAACATCCAAGTATTTTGAATTTGCACTGCTGTAGTTGAATTTTGTTTCTTTAAGGAACCTTTTCTTACTTGGAAGCAGTGAAGAGTTTAGGGGTTCAGTAGAGTCTTAGCTCGTAGTCATACAAGAATCAGTTGGCGCTGGTCAAGCAACAGGTGGCTGCCAAACTGCTGCCAAAAGATTTGCTAGTTACAGCGTTACTGAAAATCAGCAGCCAGTAAAGCAAAAATAACAGTTTTTGTCTTTTTTCCATTCCATAGCAGTGTGTGGTGCATGTATATTAGGTCAATATATTGATATTGTGATATTGCATAAGTGTCTTTTCCTGTTTGTTTTTTTCTGAACTTGCACGTATTCAAGCTGTTCTATAGATGCTGCAGGAATGAGTCCTAAAACCTGGACATGAGTCAGCATTTTTGCACTTCCGATTCCCTCGTCTCAAGTCTTGAGTTATTTGAATGGGTTTTTGGTTAGATGCCTGAAATAACATCTGGTTTAACACAAGCGGAAGAGATTTTTAACGTTTTGTTCTACGACATCAAATAGGTCAGTAAATACCCCTCGAAGATTTAATGTGTCTTTAAAAAGTGGCTTAATAAGACTACAAAACATCATCATGTCGACTAGTTCACCTTTAGCTGAGTCGTGGTGACGTGAAGTCGTGTGACCGTCGTGGTTCAATCATAGCCGTTTGCTTTTGACTTTTTAAGATGGCATTTACACTTTCAATAATCTTAAACGTTTGTGTTCATTTGTGAAGATGCTCTTTCTGAAGTATCATAAACGTTTGTTTGCCGCAGAGCTTTTCTTCTGCTATAATCCAAATCCCATTGGCTTCTTGTTAAGGGAACCTGTGCAATGCTAACTTCCTGTTTGGCCTACAGAAATACGTCATCCGTGCAGCTCTCTATTGTTTGCCTTTACCCACTTAGTCAATGCAAGCTCCGACAATATGGATATTGAGGTATTTGGTCAAAAGAAAATCATATTTGATTTTCTCCATCTCACCCAGCCCTGGAGTATAAAGCCATGAGACTCACTGTATATTAACCGTTAACATTCATGCCCACTGATACACACATATACAGTGTATATATATGTGTGTGTGTGTTCTCCGCTGTGTGTACATGCTGACAGGTGTTTATCTCTTGCATCAGGTGCGTCTGCTCATGGTGAGTCGGATGGCCAAGCCGGAGGAGGTGCTGGTGGTGGAGAATGACCAGGGAGAGGTGGTCCGAGAGTTCATGAAGGACACCGACTCCATCAACCTCTACAAGAACATGAGGGAAACCCTCGGTACGACTCAGTAATAACACATCCACGGCCTTCAGCCTCGGCGTTGTTTTTCTCAAGAAATTCCAGAAAAATGCAGTTTTTAAATCCTCACAGCCACAAAGACTGATATGATTTCCATATGGCTTCTTATTCATACATCCATTTGTAACTTTGTCATTGATAGTGAAGCTTCCTACATACATCTGGGGCCTTTCTGTGTGGAGTTTGACTCCAGTGTCAGAGAACAATAGTTCTTGTCCTGGTTCTCAACTGAACAGGGATGTACATTGTACACATACTCATAGTGCAGATGTCCTTTGTCCTCCGCCACCCTGCAGTGTACCTGACTCACTTGGACTACGCGGACACAGAACGCATAATGACGGAAAAGCTTCACAACCAGGTGAACGGCACCGAGTGGTCCTGGAAGAACCTCAACACGTTGTGCTGGGCCATCGGCTCCATCAGCGGGGCCATGCACGAGGAGGACGAGAAGAGGTTCCTGGTCACTGTCATCAAGGTATGAAAAAAACAAAACTTGTTTTATAATGAGGACCGACGTGCTAGTTGTTGCAGAAGCTACACTTTTTTTAAAAGGCAACCAGGCATCAGCTTTTGGTTGCCGAAACAGAAAATACGATTGCCCTTTTTATCACCTGATATTTTGAGTAATTATAATGAAGGAAATGGGACGTGCATACATGTCGTGTGCATGTTGTACATGCTTTGCAGTATCATTTTCCATCCAGCTCAAAGATGCTGCGATACTTTGCCTCCCAAAAATCTCTGTTTTGTTTTTCGTTTCGGCTTCATCTGGTTCTTTCTCAGTTGAATCAATTTGCTGAATCGTCGTTTCCTGCCTCTGCTCACGCGAGTAAACGCACCAATGCACACGCAGCCTCGACTGGTTCTGGTTCTGACTGTAACAGCAGTATTTCAACATCACTAATGCAACAAATATAAAACATATATTTATTTTGGGGATACAGGTTTTGCTGTTTCCTTACTTTTGTACGTAAAAAAACAAAACAAAGCCCAAGAATTTGTTGCCAGTTCCTCAAAATGTTTGCCAGCCTGGACCACCCTCACTGTCGAGCCACGTTTACGTCAGTATAATTCCTAAATTGGATACTTCTAAAAAATGATGATTCAAATTGTTCTTTAAATGAATAGGTTCTGCTCTGTTATTTACTGTATATATTGTGCATTTTCCATACTTAATGTTTATTTTACTGTGTAACTTCGTTTGCTGCTGCTACAGAACCCTGGGGTTATAAAACAAACATTGACCCCCCCCCCCCCAGGTTTTGTGTCTGATTCTGAAAACCCTTGTGTGTCTCAGGATCTGCTGGGTCTGTGCGAGCAGAAGAGAGGAAAGGACAACAAGGCCATCATAGCCTCCAACATCATGTACATCGTCGGCCAGTATCCACGGTTTCTCAGAGCCCACTGGAAGTTCCTCAAAACCGTCGTCAACAAACTCTTTGAGTTCATGCACGGTGAGAGGCGGTTTTGGAAAAGCGTAATGCATTTGGTTTAAAAAAATGTTGGATCTATAAATATCAATATTTTGTCAATTTGGATGCCTCTTGACTTATTAACATCGTCCTTCATCAGAGACCCACGACGGTGTTCAGGACATGGCCTGTGACACGTTCATCAAGATCGCCCAGAAGTGCCGGCGCCACTTCATCCAGGTGCAGGTGGGCGAGGTGATGCCCTTCATCGACGAGATCCTCAACAACATCAACACCATCATCTGTGACCTTCAACCTCAGCAGGTCAGCCAATTCTCACACACACACACACACACACACACACACACACACACACACACACAGACCTAAAGATCTAAAAGTGATTTCTCTTATTTCTCTGTTTGTGTCCAGGTGCACACGTTCTATGAGGCAGTAGGTTATATGATCGGCGCTCAGACAGATCAGGCTGTTCAAGAGCACCTGATAGAAAAATACATGCTGCTGCCCAACCAAGTGTGGGACAGCATCATCCAGCAGGCCACCAAGGTAAGAGCCCGGTGTACTACCACATACTGCAGACGTTCACCCAATTTACCAGTCTATACGTGTGTTAATCCGTTACCTCTGCTGCGGCACGGCACGCCCCCCCCCCCCCCTCCCCTCAGAACGTGGACATCTTGAAGGACCCGGAGACAGTGAAGCAGCTGGGCAGCATCCTGAAGACCAACGTCCGAGCCTGCAAGGCCGTGGGACACCCCTTCGTCATCCAGCTGGGCCGGATTTACCTGGACATGCTCAACGTCTACAAGTGCCTCAGCGAGAACATCTCTGCTGCCATTCAGACAAATGGTAAGGGAGGTGTGTGTTTGTCACCATGCCGATAACGCGTCTGTAGGTTCATCGCTTTGTTTTTTTCACACCATGATGTCACATACATGTCCGTAAAAGGCTAACCGTGGCACTTTTCAACCTGGACCCTCTTTAAATTGGTCCGGTATTAAAGGAGAGGGCTGCAGTGTAATTGTTCCAGACAATTCTGCAATGGATGTCCACTAAAAGTGATTTTCTTAACGGGATCAAAAAGTGAAGTAAAACAGTTTTTTGTCTTGAGAAGTCTCGTTCTGACTTGTTGCCTGAACACAACGTTGGAGCTCTCAGTAAGAGTTGGAGAGACGAGTGCAGCGAAGTTTCTTGTGTTTGAGTACAGAAAGCGTAGCACTACCATTTCTCGTGGCTGAACATTTATCTGATTTGGACGAGGTGGAATGAGGCCTAACTCTCTCGCCAGATTTCGGAGCGAGACTTCTCCTCGTGCGAGACGAGGTGCTCAATACTTATTAGTTATTACCTATTAGTCACTTAACCCCAGGAAGTCTCCACGTGGACTAGAAACCAGGTCTGGGGACATTAGGCTCTGGTCCTTCTTTCTATAGTCCGGGAACCTGAGGGGTGTGGTTTGCAGAGATGACCGTCACTGATTGTTCACACACACACAAACCCACACAGCGCTGCTGCTACTACTCATGTACCGCTTCATTCATCAAACAAGGAAGCGTTCTATTATCGATTTAGGACGAGAGGAGAGCATTTGTCTTTGTTTGACGACATTAAAAGTGAAACTCATTTAAAGAGGTCACGTGAGCGAGCTGAGAGGAGGAGCAGGGAAAAGGAGAACGAGAGAAAGTTATTCTCTGATTGTCATTAGAACGTAACTGCTGAGAAACAAACACAGTGGCGACAGACGCTCTTAGTTACGTTTCACTCGTTACAGCCTGCGTCAGTAAATACCACGCATATTCTGGCCTTTACTTATGTTCTTGTCACGCTGTTGCATTTTAGTATTTTGTCATTCAGTGGTGGCATTTTGGTTTGTAGGTCGGCGATGCTGCATCCTCTTTTTTTTTTTTTTTTCTTCTCGCATGCGCCTGTTTTGGTGACTCATCTCTGAGTCTTTCTGTGCTTGAATGTGAGTCGAGTGAACGTATGAGGTCTGCCGGCGATGATCAAGGATCTCTGCGCTCGCATCAGGATAACGTCTGCTCGACTTTGATCCGTCGTTATCGGACAGCGAGTGCAGATCAGTGCTTTCTGTTGTAGAAATTCCTTTGAGAAACAATGTGTGGATTAAGTAACAAGAGGGAGAGATGATCCATTGAATTTTATACCTGATGACAAATCTAGAAAATTCATCACATTGATGCAAAGAAATCTTCAAAAAAAGTTGTTTTTCAATTGTTTTTGTTTGTTGTACTTTCACACAGAACATGAATGTTATGCTACAAAAAAGCAGTATTATTTATCATTTTTCAAACTTTATTACTTCTTTCATCCTTGACAAAACTAGTCAAGACCAGATCCACTCCTTATTGTTTTCCCTTTCACAATAAAAGCCCTAGACATATTCACTGCCTAACTGTAAACCAGAAGGAACTCAAATTCAATCAAAGCATTTTACTAAAGAGGAAACCGAATGAAGCAGCTTACAGGAGCTCCGACTCTGCTATGGGTCAGTAGGATCCTGGTAGTCCTGGCCAAATCTATTCAAACCTTTTTATTGGGCACGTGCCCCCAATTCACATCACTGTGTTAACATTGCCTTAAAGCAGTCTTGCTCAATGATTTTGAACATTGCCTACAATAGCCTAAATGCTGTCATGGCTCTGCGCCCTTCCTCATGTGAAACCTTTCAATGTGTGTCTCCTCTTTGCGTTGCAGGTGAGATGGTGACGAAGCAGCCCCTGATCCGGAGTATGAGAACGGTGAAACGAGAGACGCTGAAACTGATCTCAGGCTGGGTCAGCCGATCAAACGACCCACAGATGGTGAGGAATCCCTCTCTACACTCACAAACAGAAACGCAGCGCTCTAAACGTACTTTAATGCGCAAACGGCAGCGCTGTAGTTTTACTGTCGTGTCCTCGAGGGAGATGCTGCACTCTGTGGCAGTGCATGAAACGGTTGACAGTGGAACTAATCCAGTTGGTATTTTTGGATTTCATTTCCTTGTGGCAGACTTGGATGTTTGTGCCCTCAGCCGCGTTTTAATCTGCATCACAATTAACATCCATCGTGTGTCAATTTATAAAAAATGATTTCAAAAGTGAGTCTTTTTTCGAAGTCTTTCTTCAAAGTCTTTACGGCGCCCGTCTTTGTAGAGTGCTACAGGGAAGACGCATCTTTGTAGGCCAACCCCGGAGTTGGCACCGTACTGGTTCTGTAGTATCACAGAAAATAAGCTCTGATGTGGCAAACAAACGTTTATCTTCAGCAAGATCATTTTCACGATCTAGGGATGCTCCAGCTTTGGGTACCGATCTGATACCCGTGTTTAATGAATAAGCTGTAACCTCACTGTGTGTAAGGCAAGATCAGCCTAGACTTAAACATTGCTTCCCTAACTATGGAAGACAAAATGTAACACGTTGCTATTTATCATTATATAATAAATTGTACTCCAGCAACTATGTACCAGAGAAATGTACTCTACTTCTCAGCAAACATTGTAAACATGAGTTTATGACCTCAATCTCTAGTTTCAAGTGTTCTTCAACACAGCATGATGTTTATTTAGTAAATGATGGTCCATTAGATGGTCCATAGAGTCAAACAGACCATAAAGCAGGGTATGCTTTAGGGCGGGGCTGCCTCGTGATTGACAGGTCGCTGCCTCTACCAGAGCCGTATTCGCTGTCTCTACGTCCCTCCTCCTCTTTTCAGCTTGTTTTAACCAAAGACCTTAATTTAGGCATTTAACCAAAAACTCATTAAAAAAAAACAAATCGACCTCGAGACTCGGGAACAGGAAGTGCAAACATGCTGACTCATTCCCGGGTCTAAGGTCTCGCTCTCCCGGTGGATGCTCCCGTTGTTGCCGCGTTGCTCTCTGCTGATCCCTGCTGTCGTCTCTCAGGTCGGGGAGAACTTTGTCCCGCCGCTGCTGGACGCCGTCCTCATCGACTATCAACGCAACGTCCCCGCCGCCCGCGAGCCCGAGGTCCTCAGCACCATGGCGACCATCGTCAACAAGCTGGGGGGACACATCACCAGCGAGATCCCCCAGATCTTCGACGCCGTCTTCGAGTGCACCCTCAACATGATCAACAAGGTAAGATCAACCGGGTCACAGCTCGGACGGTTTTTGGTTCCCTGTAGGATTCGTGGGTTTTGCTGATTGAAAGTTTTGATTGATGCAAACGAACAAAATGTGTGACATAAACGCCATAAACCAACCTCCACAATGCAGAGGAGGGATTGTGATGAACTGTTAACTCTTATTCATGCACGACTATATTGCCTTTGTACAAAAAACAAGTCAAGTAATACATTTATTTGTAAGATCTCCGGTTTCTAAAGCATCTAAAAAACGTATTGGCCTTTGTGAAATCCTCATCATGTTCATAGTCATTTTATCAGTGAACCATTTGAGTAAATCAAATGTATTTCATGTCTACATATATCGGACTCTCAAAGTAAAGGGCATGGGCAGTCCAGTCGTTCTCGGTCGGAGGTTCCAGTCTTTGCTTTCAACTTTCAGATAAACCTAGAGAGAGGATATCTGATGTTTGTATGGAACCATGAAAAACTATTAATTATAGAATAAGTTGCTGGCTGAGAAATTGTCATTCAGCGTACTCAACCGCTCGTTGGAGGCGGACCAGTCCGAGCCTGCAGAGAACGATCCCATGCTTTATTTCTCATGTTAGAAATAAAAAGCTTTACCTATTCAGGGCCGGATTCATCCACTAGGGGAGCCCGGGGCCGGACTGTGCTTTGGACCCCGGGGCAATTGTTGCTTTTCCCTTTTTAGCAACCCACCCTTTGAGCCTTAATGTGTGCATCTAAAATATGTATTAAGTTGTACTTGGTACAGTCAGACACAGCTTTCCACTTTCAGACAAGTCGAACAGGTGATACTTCACATGAGAGAAAAGTTCCGCACCAATTCATTTGAATAACGATATAAACCTCACCCCGAAGTGCAAGTTCAGGCTCGTAAACAACCACAGACTGTGTTATATAAAGGAGTTATATATTAGGGTTTAACCCTTGTGTGTAGGGAGCTTTTTTTAAGTTTTGGATCACTGGCTGTGTCGATGCATGTGGCACGGCTGTGAGCTTTTTATTTTATTTCTGGATGTTGGTGAAATATCACTGGGAGGACGGAGCGGAACAGAAGCAGATGATTGGTTGACGCTTCACCACTGAGACCAGCTGAACTTTGATTTTGTGCCGCGTCACACAGTGATCGTCGGGCCTCAGTTCGTAGCTTCACGTCACCGGCTTCCTTTGAAAGTGACTCGTATCCTGTTGCCGTGGCGCTCGCAGAGTGAACTCTGCAGAAGAGAAGAAGAGAAATGTCTCCGTTGAACCCCATTAAAAGAACAATGTTTGATCCCGCATTCTATTATGTTCTAATATATTATTATATAATTCTGTGTTGTACACAAACTGGCATTCAAGGGTTAAAACTCCAATGTAGTTTAAAGAAATGTAACTCTACAGTAAAATATGAATAATATTGTCACACTTGCAGTTATTTAATGCAAATGTTCTTTCAGAGCAACATGTGAGAATCAAGTGCTGAACAAACTTGTGTTTTTTTTCTGCTAGAACTTCGAGGAGTTCCCCGAGCACCGGACTCACTTCTTCTACTTACTGCAAGCGGTGAACTCTCACTGCTTCCCTGCGTTCCTCGCCATCCCCCCCGCCCAGTTCAAGCTGGTGCTGGACTCCATCATCTGGGCCTTCAAACACACCATGAGGAACGTGGCTGATACTGGTAGGGCTGCACACACACACACACACACACACACACACACACACACACACACACACATATTTCACTACAGTTATTTCATGTTGATATTGAGCAGCAGTGCCTGGAGCGTGAATACTAAATGTTATAGAAGCATCCAGGTGTTGTGTTGTATCATGTCGGGAGGACAGAAGGTATCACACGATAAAAGCTATTTGTTTAAAAGCTATGAAAGCCCATATCGCATCATTTTGACTCATATTTATGACTTTCTATCTCTTAATTATGATTTTGTATCATAAGTATGGCTTTTTCATCTCAGAACTTTGAGTTTCTCATCACTTCCCTCATAATTCTGACTTGAGATGAAGTTTTCATATTTTTTTTCTTTTACGTGCGGCAATGGGCTTCCATAGAGGTCTGACTCAGCAGGTGCCCTCTGATGCAGTAGTGTACGGGTTTAATGTGCCTTTTTGTGAGGACGTGATGTGAGGAAGCGCTCGTGTTTGTGCTCGTCCAGGTCTGCAGATTCTCTACACGCTGCTGCAGAACGTGGCCCAGGAGGAAGCAGCCGCGCAGAGCTTCTACCAGACGTACTTCTGCGATATCCTACAACACATCTTCTCTGTGGTCACCGACACATCGCATACTGCTGGTGAGTCCACACACACACACACACGAGCTGTGGGGACACCTGAACGCTCTCTTTTAAGGATTAACCTTTATTTAAGCCGGGATGATCCCATTGAGATTTGGATTTAGAACATGGCTGCGTAAAAGTTCCACACAAGCGCATCATAAAAACACAGATAAGCGACACAAACGGAAGTTAAAAAATAACAAATAAACTTCACATAAAAGACACGACGGACTAAAAGCGAATTGTAACGGTCAAATGATTTTCCTTCAGTGATCAAATCATCCGTCTTTAAGTGTCTCTGCAGCTCACACCAACATGAGGGAGCAGGAATTTTAAAAAGCACTTTCACCAAAAACGATGCCGGTTCCAGGAATGATAAATTATGTTTTGTCTGCATTATGTACTGATGGTTGTCAACGTCAGCAGAAATAAGGAGCCACTTGATGTAATATACAGAAATATGTAGCGGTGGTCCATTCTACGGATCTATAAAGAGGACAAACCAGCTTTCTCATTCAGACAGCAGAGATGTGTGCGGAAACCCCAATCAGAGATAAATCATATCGACGCACGAAATACTGCATCTAGCACGCAAAGATAGAATATCACCATGATCAGTCTTCTGAGCAGCAAAAGAAAAACAGCATTTGTTTCTGTCGTAGAAACTGAACTTCATGTGTGTGACATGATATCTAAATGAGGCTTAAATGAAGTTCCTTCAGTAATTGTGTGTGTGTGTGTGTCCTGCAGGCCTGACGATGCACGCCTCCATCCTGGCCTACATGTTCAACCTGGTGGAGGAGGGGAAGATCACCACGGTGCTGAACCCGTCCAGCCCCACCAACAACCAGGGCTTCATCCAGGAGTACGTGGCCAACCTGCTCAAGACCGCCTTCCCTCACCTACAAGAGTGAGTACGCCGCCCCGCACACACACACACACACAACCTCTGCTGTGGTCAAACACTTTTTATTAACATCCCTGTGTGTGTGTGTGTGTGTGTGTGTGTGTGTGTGTGTGTGTGTGTGTATCAGTGCTCAGGTGAAGGTGTTTGTGACCGGGCTGTTCAGCTTAAACCAGGATATTCCTGCCTTCAAGGAGCACCTTCGGGACTTCCTGGTGCAGATAAAGGTGAGCTCAACGTGCTCGTTCGAGAGTCGCTTTGGACGGCGTCCGCTCCTCTTAAGTGTCACCACAAAGACGAACACCAGTAGTTACACTCGGTGCTGATTTCATGTGCTGTATGTCCGTGCGTGTTTTGTTTGCTGATGAGCTGAACTAAACGGAACAAGGCCCTGCAATGCCTCCGTCTTTGTCTTCATAGTGAGCCGCTCGGCTGCCGGTTTCCAGAAATAACATAGTTCAGGTTCTTCTGCGAAGTAGACTGAAGGTGTGTGCGGCCGCGCCAGCTCGTCGCTGGAATAAAACTGTGTACGATGGCGACCGCGATGTGTTTCTTCAGCTGTCGGGCTCCATGGATTATTTTTCTGTGGTTATTTTCCCGCCTATGATTCTGTTTAATTAGCGCTAAAACTGAGCTTTGAGACGTGATCAGGATAGTTAATGGCTTATGAGTAGAGGTCCAATACTGACTCAAATAGCTGGATCTGGTTTCAGAGTTGTCGGATATACATTTATGTCTATTTGTATTCATTTGATACATTTTTGTTGTAAAAAGTTCACAAAGCTGTGTGTAAGTCGAGCCTGACATTTGTTTTCGGACACTTTGTCACCTCGGAGTCCGGAAAGTTTGCAACTTGTCTGGTCGTCGAAGGCATACGTTTTAAACTAAAAGAGAACAATCCGTTAATTGTAAAGTGAATTGATGAATACAAGTAGTCATTGGCTGGATCCTGCTCTAGGATCAGTGGATAGAGACGATGAATCCATGGCGGTGTAGTACTGTAGTCCGGCGTTCTGAGATCTAACAGCAGCGTCTGCTTGTTCTGCCGTTCCAGGAGTTTGCCGGCGAGGACACCTCGGACCTGTTCCTGGAGGAGAGGGAGGCGTCGCTTCGTCAGGCCCAGGAGGAGAAACACAAGATCCAGATGTCCGTCCCGGGCATCCTCAACCCGCACGAGATCCCCGAGGAGATGTGTGACTGAGCCCCAGCGCCGCCAGACTGTACAGTAGTCCAAACAAACGAATCACCCCCTAACCACAGCAAACACAACGGGAACCCAAGAGAGGCACTTGAGTGTGGCAGGAGGCCGCGGGGCCGTCCCACCGGGTGTTTGTTGACCAAAACAATGCCAACAAACGTGTACATGATTACCGCGTCACCCTGTGGCCCTTTTTACATAATCTGCGTTTTCTATGGAGACTTTTTTGTGTAATATCTTTCCAGAACTGTTACTCGAAGCTTACGTTTTGTCGGTCTCTGGCCCATCCCAAGACCTGCATGAAGAGGTTCTAACGATTAGACTAAACCATCTTGTTTCCCTTCTGTTCCCTCGACCTGCCACGTTCTTTTCTTTACCCCAGCTCTTCCCTTTTTCTGATGTATCTGTTTTATATATAAATATATTATATATACAGTCTGAGCAGGTTTCTGGACCCGTGGTGTTGACGGACAGGAAGTGGTCTTTCAGCGGCGGACGCACCGTCCGGTGCCCCACTGCATCGTGGGAGAATGTGAATCTAAAGGATTAATGAATGAAGGCGGAGAGATGCTGCTCCGGCATCGGTCGCTCACGAGTCCCGCCCGTGAGCGACTGCTGCCGGCAGGTTTTTTCTTTTTAGGGAAAGCAAAACCGAAATATGTGCATATCATCCCAATTGTATAGTATCTTTAATACCATGGGAACATTTTTTTTTTCTTCTTTTTATTCTATTGTTTCTTTTTTTGTTGTGGGTGTGTGCGCGTGTGTGCTGTCGCCTAGTCGACATCAGCGTTTTGTTTTCCTCTAAGAGGATCGGTGCTCATGCGTGAGCCTTCATCAACGGGATGTTTTAAGGAAGTGGTCGGAGGTATTTATGGGTTCTTAGTTGGTTGCATCTTTATAACAACTCCTGTTTAACTCAGATGGCTTTTGAGATTTTTTGAATTGTACTAATTTAGATTGTTTACCACGCGGTAGTGCTCCACGACGCTACCTTTAGAGCAAAATGAAAACCAACAAAACTGGGTTTACATTTCATTTTGTATTTTTGCATTTTGCAGTCGTATCTTGTTTGAGTTCAGTTTGAATAAAACAAAAAGTTATTTTTTTTTTTTTTTTTTTTCTGTCCGGAGAGCAAATTAGGAAATTAGGTTTAATTAGGAAAAGAATGTATAAATGCAAATAAGCACTCGATCTCTAATGGCAAATTCCCCTTCTCAAGGTGTTACATTTGTTGTGAACTTTTTGAACTGATTAAAGCTGAGAATTTTATAACCCTGCCTTTGCTCAGATTTTGTTTCATTTTTATAAGATGGTATTTCTGTCAGGCAACACAAATGTATTCTTTTGTTACATTTTTTTTTTTTACTTTTGATTTCGAAGTGTTTATATTTCAGGCATTTATCCACATTGAGAATGAACCATTTGTATTGTTTGCTGCATCTGACAGAAATTGGTAAAATTCTTAATTTGACCTGAAATCCTAAAAGGAAAGGCAGCAGCTGATGATGATGATGATGATGATGATGATGATGATGATGTTGGCGGTGGATGTCATCTGTCGTCCAGCGCAGTTGTTCCCGGGACATTTCCGCTCGCGGCGTCTTTGGCCGCGGTCAGCGCTGTGTGAACCGACCCCGCCACTAATCCCCGTTAACACGCTGGTATTACATTAAAGGTTGTGATGACGCCTCGAGGCATTGGAACGCCCATCTGATGCAACCGGAGAGGGAGCTGTTCCCACTACGAGGCACTGCATCTATGCACGTTTAGTTTGCTGTGAAACCTTCTGGTGTTTTTAGGGTGATAACTCTGAACAGTTGTCCCGGCTGCACGCCCCTTTTTTAAAAGAAGCCTTCCGCTCATATTAGGGACACAACTTTTATTTTCTGCATGGTTTCGTGGAGTCGGCGTCTCTTTCTCCTGGTAATTATTAGTTCACGTGTTTGTCTTGATGCTCCAATATCTGAACCCTCTGGGACCGGCTGTAACTGGACACACACACACACTCGCACACGCTTCCTGACCCAGATCCTCAGCCATTCTCGGCATTTGCTGTCGAGGAGAAGAGGGGACAGCTGGGGTAGTGCAGCCCCCCCCCTCCACCACCACCCAATAAAAAAATAAAGCCCACTCCACGCCTCCTCCTGCCCTGTTCGCTGTGGGCAGGCCGGGTTATTAATACCCCTGTGAGTAAGTCGGACAGGAAGAGCCAGGTTAGCACACCCACTGGTCAGCGGCTGACCCTCTACCCAGTGGTGCATACCAGCCCCTCTGCACAGGACGCTCACACCGTTTCCACCAAACAGGCTTTCAGTCTTTCAGGGAAGACCTAACAGGCCCTCTATGGTCTGAAAAAAATAAATAAGTAAATAAACAGTGAAAGGAGTATAATCAGCGTTTACATTTTTTTATTCCACTCCCGTTAAATTCTTCGACATCATCTAAGTTGCAGCAAAGGGTCGACTGACAGGTTGCGGGTCAAACTGGGGCAAAGTTGATAGTTGAGAAAGTGATACACTGCCACCCAGTGGAACGTAAGCAGAAACACTTCATTCACGTTTTATTGGTCCCAGTGTATGTACAGTGCAGTCACGCTCCAATACAGACAGGAAGGACTCTCTAGCTCTACCAGAACTAAACACACCGCAGCGCCTGTCATCTGCCCAGAAGACCTTTAAATGCTAGTGCAGAGTTAACTCGTATGTGTCGTGATCGGCGTCTTAACCGAAACGAGCCGCGTCGAAGCGGTGAACGTGTCGTTCCCTATCCGGCCTTCAGCATCACTGTTGGTGTTTACTGGATCCGAATCATTCAGATCTTCCAGGAAGACGACAGAGAACAATAAACTATCATTTCTCCTGTTGTCCTTTTGCAGAAACTGGTCCAGCTCCAACACTAAATCCTACACACACACGGAGAAGGTTGATCGAGTGCATTTCCATTCATGCTGAGCTGGATCCAGACATCTTGTTTGTTTTTTTCCAGGACTGACCACAGCTGCACAAATAAGGAGCTAGCTGATGGTGATCAATAACGAAGTCACCTGAGTGAAGCCCAGAGGGAGGGAGCGGGGGGGTGAGGGGTCCACAGCTGGGTTATATGAGTGGAGGCCGTGCTTTGAGGGGGGGGGGGAGTGGGGGGGTGCCAGCGGGAAGTTCTTTTGTTGCACTGAGCCCTCGTGGAAGGATCTCGCCTCTTCCTCTTCGCTCTCTCAGTTTTCATGTCCGTCTCTTAGACGGCTCAGCGGCCTTTTCCCCATCGGGTCCTTTATGTGGTCCGGATCTGAGCGTAGCGTATTTTAGATCTACAGAGAAAGAAGAGGTATTGAATGGGACATGATGATGATGATAATGTGTGTGTGTGTGTGTGTATAAAATAAATAGTACCTGGGTGTCTTCTCTGAACTCTGTCTGGCTTGAGCGACACTCTTAAATTGTGCTTCCAGTCTGGAGTAGACGCCTCCTGTAGGCTGCAGCAACCACAAACACAAACACACACACACACAAACACACACATTGTCCAGAACAAAAACAATCCGACATCAGGCAGCTGCAAAAACTAGGACAGCAGGGCTGACTGCTCAGCACCCTGATCATGACCACGTGATGTGAGATGAGACTAAACGCGGCGGTGAAAGCTACGTTTCCGGCGTCCTGATGCTAAATGACATTTCTGCGTGTACGTGAACAGATGCTTGCCTCTTTCGTGTCCTTGGATTTGCTCTGCTCCTGGTCTCCAAACCTCATCTTCGTCAGGTAGCCGATGATCTCCACCATGCGACGCTGGTCTGGTTCACAGGGAATAAAAGCACAGCAGGAAACAAGTTGATGTTGACTTAGCGGGAATGTATGGAAGCCTAGAGGGGACTTTATTCAAATGATAAAGTAACTCCACAATAGCATTGTCATTTTCCACCTGTAAATGTGATGTTTGAGTAAAAATGAAAATAAGAAATGATGAACTCTTATGGGCGTACTTCGACCGTTATTGAAATTAGATTTTCAAAATCATATTCCGATTCAAATTTGAGAATTAACGCAATAGAAACAAAATGCAGCCAGATACGAGCATTCTTTGAGTCACAATTCAAATCAAAATGTTTGAACAATTTCTAAATGAAAATGGCATTTGATATTTCATTTGTAATGACACACCCTGCTGTACAGTGGACAATATTTAAAGATAATAAGTGAAACCGCGCTCACAGTCTATTTCATTTACATTTAAACGTCACTAAAACGTAAATGTCGTCTGTCGGCCCTCTCGTCAGTTAGGACGTCACTTCCTTGTTTGTCTCAATTTCAAGTTTACACCAACATTTAAATAAAGTCCCCTATTGGATTCCATACAGATGTAAGTTTGAAAGAGTAAAGTAAAAGCATTTAAAAATATAAAAGTATGAATAATAATTTACCTTCTTCCCTCTGAGCGTCCTGGTTGTATCTCATGGAGCGAGAACTGTCCCACTTATTCTTCTGGACACTCACTCTACAAAACACACCATATAACCACATAACGCACAATAAAAAGTCAGATATGAAATCAAGACATTTAAGACATTTAAGTAAAATCAAGTACATAAGAATATATAAGAACAAACATCCTCCTTCCATCCTCATCTGATACTGAGGATACATAAACGTGTGAGCACGAGTGTGTGTGTGTTTGCAGGTTAACTCACGTGAAAGGTGTGTTGTCCCTGGACAGTGTCTGAGGGAATGAAAGCCAGGTTTAGAAAACTTTAAAACTTTTAAAGTTACAGTCGGGGTGTAAATATGTACTGCACTGTGTTATTAGAGTAGTAACACAGTTACGAACAAACTATTAACCATGTCTTTAAATCTAATGCAACTGTGAAACTAAATACAGAATGAATACAGAGTGTAACAACAAACAGCCTACAGAGCTTCTGGTTGAATTAACATAAATAAACAATAATACATTTAAAAATGCATAAATAAGCAGTGTGAACTGTACGTACTAATCCCTCAAAGCTGAATTATTATGTATTGATAGAAAAAAATGATAAACAACTTCTAGTGGGTATACAATGCAATACATTCATCAAAATAAAATAAAGTTAAATTCAATTTCCAGCTGTAAACAATACACCCTGCCACAGCACATCATTTACTACGCTGCAGCTTTGCAACGCATTGCACCATAAGAGCACAACTAGAAGTGTCTTCAGTGTTTCACTGCTCTGAGGAAATGAATATGAATGAAGTCGCTGACTCACTTTCTCTGCTTTGTCTTTGCGCTGGAAGTTCGGAGAGGACATTTGTTTTTTCAGAGGTCTGTGGGCCTTCTTGGCCTTCTTAGCAGCTGGAAACAGAGAAACAACACACACACACATAAAAGGAAAGAGCATGGTGAATATGCTGGGACGGCACAAGACGCCATCTGCTGGCCAAAGAGAGCAACTGTTTTATTTCCCATCCTTATTAAAAAAAAAGGGCTGAAAGTACCAAGAGTGACAGGATAAAAATAGACGAGATGAAAACGAGTGTGATGAGGTGCTAAATATAGAGACATGTTTCACTACGCGTCCTCATTTTGCTTTAATCATTTAAACTCAGCGTTAAAGGGAAGCTGCTACCAGCACCACCACGGTTAAAGGAAATCAGATTCACTGAAAAACGTCCTGAAGATGCGTTTATTATGACGTTTATTATGACGTTTATTATGACGTCCGGGGGGCCGATAAGTCACAGTAAATGAACACCTGAAGGCATCGTGTGTGGCACTCTGAGTGATGACGAATGGTTTGCGTCTCTTATTCAGAGAACATGACACGGTGCAAATAATCATCTGCTACTAGAGAAAATACACAAGTAGAGAGTATGATTATGAAAAAGAAACACTTCCACGACGTATGCATGTGCCATTGTTACGATATTCAAAAATAAAGTTTGTTATTAGCACTGAAACAACTAGTTGATCGCTCAATTAGTTCAAGTTATAGTGAATCATATTTCTTTTTACAATCAACACTTGAAATGATGAAGGAAGAACAGACTGTAAACCATACTTTGGTGTTAAACTTATATATAATCATACAACTAAAACGATATTTAACATAAACAAAACAAGTTCTATTTTACAAAAATAAATATTTATAATCTTAGCTATACTTTTGTATTAAGTTGTCTTGTCTTGTCTGCTATGAAACAGCTGCTATGAAATTAAAGGGATAGTTTAGTTTTGAAGCCGACAATTAAAACGACATTGATATTTTTAATATATAGTTCGCTGCTGCCCTCGTCCACAGCCGTACATCACGTTCCTTTGCTGATGCTCTAAACTCTATCTGTAGATAATACGCTGACCACGGAGAAGTACCGTCGAGTCATTTCGATCGCTAATACGATGAATAAGAAATCTTCAAGCTACAGTTGAGTGTGTAGGTGTTAGCTTTCTTTCTAAAAGCAGATTCATATCGACCACGTGTGCTGTATGTGTGAGCGCGGAGTCAGAGGACGTTTCAATAAACTGCTGTTCATCAAGAAATACTTCCGTAACTCGTTACTTCATGTTACTTACTTCGTCATCTTGAGAGGTGTTTGGTGGTGTGACATGGCTTGTTCTGCTTCTAGTCTTCATGCTAAGCTAAGCTAAGCTAAGCTAAGCTAAGCTAATCGTGTTCTGAGCTCCAGCTCTGAACAGACATACAGATCTCACTCTTGAAAAGAAAGTGTTTTGTGAATGGTGAGTTTATTTTGTGTTTTAAAAATGGTGAACAGTCCTTTAAAGTAAAACTTCTTAAACATGTATATTATAAAATGACTAATTATTCAGTGTGGTTACTGAATAACATGACTGCCAGACTAATCCCTGATGAGTTGCAGCCGTATCAGTGAAGCTCAGATCAAAGCTGCAAGCACCAAATGTGGGACGATTACCACAAACACTTCTGCCATTCGGCATCATTTTAACGCCACACTGCACAGACATGAAGAAAAAAAAAGTGCATCTACCAACATGATCCGGCTGTGATCCATCACAAAGCGCTACGAAGCTTCCCCACCTTGTTTCTTGGACAGCTCCTCTTCGTCCCCCACCTCATCCTCGGTGACCTCTGACCCCGTGGTGTACTCCTCATCCTCCGACAGGAGAGTCTGCTGCCTCTGGGAAGATGAAGGTCACTTTACCGTCTTTGCACTGGACTTATCTCACAGACGATCTCGGTAATTGACAAAGACAGGCTGGCTAAACAAAATGTGACGGAAGGGAATGAGGGGAAAGTTCCTACCAGTTGCAGACTCCAGTTTTTCAAAAGGGAAAACTGGTTGGAGAAAAAAAAAAGAAAGTAGCTGAAGTCAGAACCAGAAGAAATGTACACGGTAGAAGAAAAGTAGGAGACGGAGAGAAACCCTGAGACAGAGGAAGAGGACTCACAGGGCTGCCGTCTCCTCTCAGAGGTCCCAGCAGTGTTGGCTCCAGGAGGACGTCGCAGTCCTGAACCTTCTCTGCACTGGGTGGACTCTCCTCAGTACTAACACATAAGATCGCAAAGAAAAAAAAGATTTTTAATCAGAATCCCTGCAAACACACACACACACACACACACACACACACACATCCTGATGATGCTCACCCCTCTGCAGGCGGTGTGTTGGACAAACACACTGCGTCTCTGTGCAGCAGCAGGTCATTGAGGACTCTGGTCTGGGCTGAGGTCACCTCGTCGCAGGTGTCATCATCGGGGACGTTCACTATGTGGTCTCGCATCTTACAGCCCTCAACACACAAACACATCTGTACTTAAAGGGAGCGGTCGGCAAGTGGGGGTTGTATGAAGCGGGTCTGACAAGTGAAGCCAATGCAGAAGTGCCTTAAACCTGCATTCTCCCTCATGGCCAGCAGGGGGCGAATCCTCTTATTGTATAGAAGTCTATGGGAAAATGACTCTACTTCTCACTTGATTTATTACCTCAGTAAACATTGTAAACATGAGTTTATGGTCTCAATCTCTAGTTTCAAGTCTTCTTCAATACAGCATGATGTTCTTTTGGTAAATGATGGTCCATTTAGAGTCAAACAGACCATAAAGCAGGGGATGCTTTAGGGCGGGGCTACCTTGTGATTGACAGGTCGCTACCAGGGGGTTTCTTAAAGTCACACCTCCGCAGTCTAAATATGGTCACTTTCACTCACTGGTCGCAAAAAAACTAAATGGCGAGAGCCAAAGTCCAAGATGGCGATGGCCAAAATGCCACAAAGCAATGGGGGACGTCCCGATGACTACGTCCACTTTTTATATACAGACTATGAAGTGACCCTACATTCCAAATATTTGAACGGCTTTACCTCGCCGTCAGAAAGCCCTTTCTTATCAAGACTTTTTCGACAAAAACATTTAATTTGACCTTGCAGAACAAGGGAGCAGCTGGTCTATCGCTGCCTTGACCGGTTAGTTAGTTTGTGTCATTATGTGACATGTGAGGGCCAGGATAAGGATAAGGATGTTTATTGTCATCGTAGAAAGATACAACGAAATGAAGTCGGCGACTCATCAGTCAGTTCAGCAGCAAGGTCGGACAAACCAAAGTCACACAATATAGGTGATAGGTAATATTGTGGTCGGAGAGGGGACATTAAAAACTGTAGGATGACAAGCGACAAACTTTTTTACACTTTTTGTCTGGGGGAGACTGTAGTAGAACATCTAACAATGAGTTATATTCTATCTAGAGTAAATACAACAATGCCCCCTCTCTGAGAAATCACTATAAAAGAGCCTGTGATCACGTGGCGCACTATTACAAATACCGGTTACACAAGTCCATCTTCCATCAGTCTCTCTGTGCAGCCGGTTCGCTCTTGCTGACCTCTGCGTTATCTGTGAGCTGCATCTAATCGTAACAGTCCCAGCATGCAGCGGGACGGCACTCTGAGCAGATTACTTTACGAGCCAAGTAGAGGACTTAGAAAAGTGCACATGATGGTGTCACGTTAAGCATTGACAACGGCAGCATTTTCCTTAATCCAGCTGCTTTACTGACCAAACTAAAGATTATGTGAAAGCATGCATGGTTGTATTTATGTAACTAAATATTTATACGTTCACGTTGAACCAACTGGATTCGGGGTTTTTTAATGGAATATTAGTAGAGTCTGTCTGTCTGTGTGTGTGTGTGTGTGTGTGTGTGTGTGTGTGTGTGTGTGTGTGTGTGTGTCCATACCTTGGGCATACCGGACGGGTCAAAGCGGAGAACCCTCTGGTTGCAGCAGGGGTACATTCCTGCACCATGCCAGCCTTTCTCAGTACCCATGCCAGAGTACAGCACACTGTCTGGGTGGTACTTGCAATGGGTCAGCTCTGCACACACAAACACCTACACACACACACACACACACACACACACACACACACACACACACACACACACACACTTGGTCATTAAGTGCTCACACACAAAAACCTTGCATGCCGTAGACAAACACACACACACACACCTGCTGGCATCGGGAGCAGGTCAGGTAGTTGATGGTACCCCAGATTCTCCAGTAGACCAGGACCCAGGACTTGAGCTCCTCATACAGACCGGTGATGTATTCGTGCACATCCCAGCTCTTCTGCCTGCAAAACGTGCACACACACACACACACACGGTTACACACAGACTGTGATCAAGACCTTAAAAAAATGAAATGGGACTCATGTCTGTGACTCTTGTCCGTGCACAGGACACCGCTGTAATACTTAGTGTGCGAATAGATGATCTCCCCGCGAGCATCGATGTTGATTTTCCCCGGAACGCAAGAAATCTTCCTCTCCGTGTCTCTGGTCAGCAGCTTGAGACACAGACCACACCTGGGAATAAACACACAAATAGTGAGGCCGACAGCAATAAGAGAAGAAGAAAGTGCAGCGGATGTTGATGAACAAAGAGCTGCTGCTGCTCACCTGTAGAGAGTCGAGGCGTTTCCCGGTGAATCTCTGCCCTGGTAGTTGGGATCGAAGAGACGCTCAATTTTCTTCTGAAACAATTTGCTTTGAGCGGGAAAACACAATTTCTAGCATTATTTGATGTTGTCAAAAATAGAGGTGTATATATATGTCATTAACGTGTGAGGATGACCTGTTATCATAGACTTCTCTCCTCACATCACATTTTACTAAGAAGCATTGACAGAGTGAGGGAAAAAGCCACGTCGGGCTAGTAGATCTAGCAACTCATTTGCCGATCGGGCAAAAATAATTAAAGGAACAGTTCATCCCAAAATCTTTTTCCTCTTCCATGTAGCGGCTGTTTATCAATCTAGATTGTTTTTAGTGCGAGTTGTCTTGTTTCGGAGACATCGGCCGTGGAGATGTCTGCCTGCTCTCCACTATGACTCAGCTGTATGGCAACTGGGTTTCCAGAAATCATGACGTTACTCAAGAGAATCCACAATCAGTCTCATGTCGGAACTGTGGTTGAAAGAAAAATAGTTCCTTTATAAAAACGGCTCACAACAAGGTCTGTGGATTATCTTGAGTGGCCGGGTCATGATTTCTGGACTGAGACTTTGCTGTTGAGTTTTTTTAAAATGTATTTTTTGCCGCTTTGAGCACCACAAGCCGCGTGCCATGTAGCTCCATTATATTGGAGAGAAGGCGGACATCTCTGCGGCCGATAATCGCCGTGACTCTGCAACACACACCAAAACAATCTACATTGATAAACAGCACGACAGGTAAGAGGAAGAATATGTGTTTTTGATTTGGGGGTGAACTGTCCCTTTAAACCCGTCTCCTTTTTCTCCAGGTGGTCTAAATAAATAAAATGTTAAAGTAAAAATGGACATTGAGCAAGTAGATTTCTGAACCACTTAAAAAAAACATTCCGCATTCCCACCCCGTCACCTTTTGAACTTGTCTTTTTTGTCCCTGATGTCGTCGGCCTCGTTGTGGCTGAAGAGCTGGGCGATGCGCGTTGCCAGGTTGCTGTTGATGCAGTTCATGTTGCACGGCGTGGCCACGATGGCGCTCATGTGTTTGTGGCAGTACTGGATGCACTCCTCCACCTGAACGTGGGCAAACACAAACCGGTCTTATAAGACCTTTCACGGCAACGGCGCACTAAATGTTCAATGATCCCACATAAGCGCTACGCTAGCATTAGCTCTCCTTACAGAGCAGTGGTCTGAATAACTGTTGGGGGCAAAAGAGCGTCTACACTCTTTAACATCCATGCAACATCAACTTAACAAAGCTCTATGTAGGGGGCCTCTGGTTTTCCCTGGACTGGGATACATAACCACTTATCAGGTGTGAAAACATAAAGACATTTGCAAGCTGCTGGTGGATATTCTTGGGAATATACATTTATTTTATTTTTTAATATGAAAAACAAAAGGCCCGAGGTACGTCACCACACCCAGCGTCACAACACTTACTAACGTATCCATCTTCAAGAACTCGGAGGAGATCAGGATTGAGATCACATTGCTGGGCTCTGTAACCGACAAACACCACATGACCAACCAAGCGAAACCCCACAACAGACAAACAACACAGAACACACAGCCGGTAACACCAAACACACACCGCGTTTAGTGACCAGTACATCAGGGCGCCATCCGAGGGTTTTACACAAACAGGTAAGGGACAGCTCAGGCACTCCCATGAGTAAGAATGTGACATTTGCTGTTGTTTATTAAATAGTTTGTCCGGGGATTTACCGAGGCGGGGTTTGTCCTTGTTTCCCTCCCCCGCCGAGTTCCTCCTCACGTAGTTCATGAGCCAGTCGAAGATCTGCACGTCACAGTGGACGGAGATGTCCACCTCCTCCCACCTCTGGGTGTCCACGGACAAGTACTCGGCGAAGTAGCGCATCTCTTTCACCAGGAGATCTCTGGGGCAAGTGAAGTCCTGCTTCAGGTTCTTGGTCTCGTCGCACACGTGGATGACCATGTTGGGACTGTGAGGAGAGAGTTTAAACACGGTAAACAACACAGAACTTCAAACTTTTTCCAGCTGGCTTTAAAGTCTTCAGGGTGTGAGTGATTCCTACTGAAAGTTTTTTTTAATATATATATATAAGATAGAGTATCATTTAAAGATGCTATATACAAGATTGGGAGCATTTATATTGACTTCCAAAGGCTCTCAACATGGCGACTGCTGAGCCGGTAGCTTGCAGCTAACAGTGCAAACAGTGCAAACAGCGCCAACAGCGCAAACAGTGCAAACAGCGGCCAAATTGCTGACTGAGTATACAGTGTTAACCTGATGGGGGTTCCATAGAGTGGGTGCTGTAAACCACCATATGAGTGCAGTGCAGAGCGGCCATGCGCTAACCAGTGTGGCGCGCTAACATGCACTAACATGCACTGACATTATGTAATCAAAGCAAGGAGAAGCTCTATTAACAACACACACTGAGGGAGATGACTTCATACTCCACTATATCTACACATAGCTAATAGTTGTTTGCTGCTATATTAATGCTCTGAATCCCGTATGTTGCACCGTTAAAAGATAGAGCAAGTGCGTACGTATGCGTAAAGAACCAATGTGCATTTTTTGTTAACTTGGGTTCACAGCCGTGGGAAGCAGCACTTTGTACAGACTGAGCTCTCAGTACTCACTCTCGTGGCTTCTGAGGTTTGTCCTCCTCCTCTGCTGAGACTCTTCTCTCTTTCTTCTCCACAGCACCAGCCCTTCCTGTGGCTGCTGACACCAGCAGAAAAATATATATATTTTCTAAAATATACTCTGAATCCAGTTATCAAACAGTAACTGTCGATATCACAGCTCTAGACACATGTGTCAAACATGTTTTAACAATTTACATTTTAGACTGAATAGAACTTAAAATGTTTCATGCGAGTAAAAAGGCTTTAAGAGCAGCAAATAGGTGCGATGACAAACTTCTAACAGGGTTCTTTAAATTAAATGTAAGCCCTTTTTAATACCACATGGAATGCAATTGAATACCTGTTTCACGAGCGTATCGGCCATAAGTATGATGGGAAAATGTTACCTGACCTGTAACGTTGATGCTGCTCTGGCTGCCTCCTGTCTCCACCACCTCCCCAGCGTCCAGCAGCGCGGTCAGGCCGTCCGAGGGCGAGGTGCTTCCTTCTGTCAGGGCGTTGCATTGGTTATCCACGTGAGGGAAACCCCCCGTGCTCTTCAGCTCCTCGAATCGACGGGCACACTGTGAGATCACATCAGTGCGGCGGTATTATTTCTCATCAACGAGCCAGGCCTCATGTTTCTAAACCAGTGGAATGATGGATGGATGGGATCGTTGGACAGACGGGAGGGGTGGGTGGGTGGATGGATGGATGGAAGCACTCATAGTTACCCAGCCCTCCAGTTACCTCCTTGGGAGTGAATCCTGGAACTAGCTTGGCTACGTTGTCCCAGTTTATGGGCTGGGGCACTCCCCACAGAGAGCCCAGCACCATATCCAGAACCAGGACGTTGTTGTCGTAGGGAAAGTTGTTGTTGTCCGAGCAGAAGCGGCTCATTTCTACAGAGGCAGAGAGGCAGAGAGGCAGAGAGGCGGAGAGGCAGAGAGGCAGAGAGGCGGAGGGACGTGAAACAAACAGGCAGCGAGTCAGGAATGAACGCTTACAGCCACTTGGTCGTCATATCCAAATCAGAGCTATTTTATTACTGGTCCATTAACATGAAATTAATCGGCAACTATTTAAATAATCGCTTGAGTCTCATTTATGTAATTTTATGAAATTTCAATGGGTATCTTTTTTTAAAATTATATTTTAGAGCCCTAGCAATGAGATATTAATTACCACATCAATAATGGAAATAATAGTTAGAGGCAGCCCTCATCCCAATTATGAAGGATGTTGTTATGGCAAGTGAAATGGGGTCTGACAGCAATAAGCAGCCACACACACAATATGATTACATGATCATATGTGAGGTATTGCATCAATACTGATTAAAGTATGCCGCCCAGCTCCAGTCACAACTGAGAATGTAGCTCGTAGAGGATAATCATCACTCTTGGTTTAGCCACTTCTTCTTCTTAAAGGTCAGCCATATTTCTAAACTAACATTAATGCTTTTGTTTGGTGGCTGTGTAATGCGTCATTTACGAAAAATAAAAATAAAAATGTAACATTAAATACATCACAGGTCATAACTTCCTGAAGGGTCTGCAGAGCTTTACTCTGATTTAATGTCAGCAGCATCCAAAGGTCGAGAATTGAAGCATTTTACATACATTTGTTGATACGATATAGATCCATAACAAGTTATACAATAGAGAAAGTTCGTGTCAGTAGAGTAGTGATGCTAGCGGAGGCCTCTCTGTCCTCCTGCTGCATCAGCTGCAGATGCGTTCATGGTCAAATTAAATCAGCAGCTTGTCTACACGTAGGTTACTTCAAACCGCAAGAAGGATAAGATATCGTTGACATACTCAGCTGGTGTCGGAGATATTCTCCCCTCCGTCGTCTCGTACAGTAAACTGAGCTGGTGCCTGTTTATGTCATTGTGTACGGATGGTGCTGATGCTGCGGTCCACTCCTATGGGCTACTGCGGCTAATGATAGCTAGCTAACTTTGAGGGACAGGATATGCTGCCTTCAGGTATCCTCGTAAAATCAGAAACGCCATACCACGCGTCACGACAAATACGGCCACAATCGCCCCAGTGAAGTCAGCAGCACTCTACTGCAGTTGTTAGATGCTGCGGTTTTCTTCCAAATAATTATATAATATACACCTCCATAAACAATTTTGCTCAAGTCTTGTCAAGTCTTCCAAGTTAGTATGTTCGTTTTGTGTGACCAATATTGCGTGTTTTATGTTTTTAGTGTATAGCTTTTATATATGATGATTTTAATGTAAAGTGTCTGAGTATTCTGAAAAGCGCTCTATAAATAAAATGTATTATTATTGTTATTATTAAGTAGCGGTCAATTCTGAGAGGTACTTTAGAAAAAGTGGACCATGAGTTGTGAATCTTTTGTTAAAGTACTTTATCCAAGGTATTCACCGGTAAGCACAGCTGCACCCATAACAGTTTTTCTGAATAGTCCATGAAGGCAGCATTACCGTTAGCTTCAATCAGCTAGGTTAGCATATGTACGCAAAGTAACGTAAAGTGGCTACTTATCACAGTCGTTTGTAAACGTTTAAGCCCAGGAGCACGGGGGTTTATCGACAGGCTGTACTGTCGAAATGCAAACTCAGAGGTCAAGTCTTAAACTACTTTAGAGAAATAAACACTTCGGTTACTTCCGTCGGTATCTGCGGAGTCGTCCCTGTTGTCGCACTGCAGCAGGTTAAGCGTCCTGTTGCTTAGAGACAGCTGCCGTAAAACCAGCGCTTCTGCCATCAGTCCCCGGACTTAATATGAACAAATTAAATAAAATACTATTATTTCAATACAATGAAACCTAAAACTAATCTAAAAAAGCTCTCTTGGTCTTAAGGGTGGAACTTACCTTTGAGATGTTACTGATGTTTAAAAAATGACGCTGTTACCAATTAAACCTACTTCATATTCACACTTTCCTCCTGATGGTGTTACACAAAAAAGGCAAAACGTGATTTTTAAAATATTTATTTTCAAAATAATTATATTTACAAAATTACAATCTGTGACTAACAAACAGCTGATTCATTCCTTCTGAATGAATCCAATCACATTTGCCTCACAAATACAACAAGGACCAAGCAGCCTACAAGTGAGGCCAAGACATGATTACATTATGAAACTGTGTCCTCACACTGTCAGTATACAGATGATGCATCAGTGTGCCTCGTTAACTTAAACATCCAGCTAATTATTGTTATTGGACAATATCAAGATATTACATCGTAAATCAGACATGATGTAAAGAACGGCAGTGCACCGTATTTAGAGAACCCGCTAAACTTTCTTTCTTTCACAAGAAATGTCAAGATAACCTCCTAATTTAAGACACACTGGTTCTAAACAGAACAGGAAACCTGTGTATGGAAACCCGTTTTGACCTTTAACCTTATCAGAAGGTCCAGGTGGTGTTCGATGATTTCAATAATAAGCTTCGGAACTACTTTGAGAAATTCTCAATCGAGGTCAATGGTGTTTCCCTAAATACCTACTGTCAGCTGATTATGAGTCAAGCTTCAGGGTTAAATGCTGCAAACGAATACTGACTGAGCAAACCGAATATGTGAACACACACAAACTTGCATACAGAGAAAGGCACACACAGACATCAGAGGTCAGTCTTCTCTGGGATGTTAAGCACCGTGCTGGCGCTGGATGTTTCCGGGCTGAAGGGGGCTGGCGCTCCTCTGTACGCCGACTCCAACAGCACCTCCGTGGAGACTGAGGCGGAGGCCGAACTGAGGCCCGGGGCGAGGCCTGGGGCGAGGCCCGGGGCGGAGTTGGACTGTGGGTGTGCGGCAGTGTTCCCTTGCTGCACCTGAGCGAGCCTCTCCATCTCCGCGTGCTTTAGACCCCGCCTCTTGCCCAGGACCTTGACGTAGTTGGCGGGGACGAGTCCCACGGTCTGGCCATCCGCGCTGGCCAGCAGCCAGCCGCGCACCTTGGGCTGGTGCTCTGAACACAGGAAGAGAGTCAAAGGTCATCCTCACGGGGTAAACACCAACTATCTCAGCACTATTTTCCCAAAAGCAGGCCTTTCTCTTCCATTATTTACAATTTGTTTGTCACTCAAAAGACAAACTTTTACAGGCTTTTTGACTGATGTCTCTGTAGTACACAACATGCACTTATTATACCACATGGACAGGAAAACCAGAGCTGTAACCCCACCTCTTCCTGATGAGGATAATATCCTCTATGACCTTATAAATGTATTTCTATGTTGCAACATTGACATATATCTCTAAAAGAATACTTCCACTCAGAAGGTGTGTTTAACCCGCAGCGGTTAAAAGAGCTCTCACCTTTCGGGGCGAGGTTCAGCATGTCTCCGGCCCGCACGGAAATCTCCTCCTCGGACGCCCCTGAAAAGTCATACTCGACTCGGGCCACCACGTGGTCGTCCTCCCCGCTGGCCCAGTTAGTGGCTGAAGAAAGAAACGCAAAACACATCGTCAATTGTTACGTCTTCATTCCAGGACAGGTAGTTTGTAAAGCCAGCAGTCGGGAGCTGAAATCAAGTTTTTTGTCCTCCCGTGCCACCGTCGTGTAGGTCAGTGACCTTTTCTACCGGCCAAATGTTTTGTCTGCCACCTCTGAAGTCTTTGTGGAACACTGAGTCTGTGGTACCAGGCAGTAGAAATATGGGATACATCATGTAACCTTAATCCCTGACTATTTTTGGAACTGCCACTAAATACATCTGCCATGGTGGCAGAGGACCTGAAATCTTTACCTGCTTCCCTTTTTGACTTCTGTGCATTAGTTGTTATTATTGTCATTAGCAGCGTTGTATTTTATTTTGGCGGTGTTTTGGTGGTAGATTCCATGTTTTTCTTTTGTTATTCGTTCCCTTTTTAGCTTTACATCCCATATTTGTGTTTACATTGTGATGTTGTGGTTTTGAAGGGACCCCAAGAAGAGGAGTTTCTACCTTGGTAGTAGGGAACGGGAATTCTGGGTAAATAAAATAAATACAGAAACATTTACTCAAGCAGGCTAATTTCATTCCCTGCCAGCAGTAATTGTGATTAGCCGGAAAGAACACCGGCGATTATTTTGGGACTTGATGGCACAAAGGTGAAAGCTGCTGATCTAAAGTCCAGAGAAAAGGGGGGACGGCTCCTGAACTTAAAGAAGGTTATGTGTATAAAAATGTGGAAGTTCAACGTCTCATCTGCAATTGCAAAAATCTTGAAGGTTAGTCTCACCGGTCTCTTCAGAGCCAGGGCCCGAGCTCAGCAGTTTCCAGATGAGGTAGGGTCCCCCCAAGACTACAGCGAAAAACAGAAAGATTGGCCAGGACTTCACGGGCCGACCCTCCACCCCTGCTCCGTCCCCTCCGGACGCACTTGTCGCCAGGGCATCGGCGGCACTGTCGGCCCACAAGTCGTCTATGTCGCCGTCCGACCTTCGCCCCAGCAGCCTCTGTAACCGCCGGTAGAGGTAGTGCAACATGCGCACCAGAGCTAAGGTTGAAAAAACGCTGGTGAGGTGTGCACGCAGCCTCGTCAGGTGGTTGGCCACGTCCAGCACGGCACGGAAACTGTTATACACCGCCGAGAAGGTGGCGTCCAGCATCATGCTGACCGAGCCGAAGGCCTGGACGATGCTCTCGATGGACTGGAAGGCGCCGCGGCTGCTCTCCTCCGCCTGCTGCACGAAGCGGCTGGGGGCCACGTCTTCCGTGTGGGAGAGGCGGCTGTACCCTCCCGCGCCGAAGCCACTGCCGAAGCCACCGCTGTAGCCACCGCCGTAGCCACCGCTGTAGGGGCTGTAGACCCCATACATGGAGCTCCCATAGGGGCTGTAAGAGGGGGTCATGGAGCCGTAGGATGGACGGTAAGCCTGCTGGACGGGACGGGGTGGAACCGGGGGCACCATACGGGTCAGGAAAGGAGGGCCTGCAGAGTGGGAGGGGCCTGCAGCTGGTCCAAAGTTTGCAGATCTGTTCGGTGACAAGACGACATGGGGATTAAAACATCTGTATTCATTTTTGATGGGTTTTTTGTATACAGGAGAGCATAGGGTAGATTTAAATTAGCAAAGGGCCTGGAGCTGGTCTAAAACTACAGAAGGCATTAGGTTAATGACTCTGTGTGATTACATTAGCTTCAACTGCCTTAAAAACAATGGTAATCGATAATAACCTTACTCAGATAAGGTAAAATCGTGTCACATTTGAATTACTACGTAACGCTTTGAACAACAAAGATGGTGATGAGACACGAAGTAGTGAGGGGCTATAAAAAACAGTTGCAAGGTTTCCGTTCTCGTGTAGGAGTCATATGTCAGGGCCTCATTGGGCCTAGCTAACGTTAGTTGGTTAGCTAGAAGTATAGCTGGTACTTTGTTTAAATGGCTATCGTCGGTAAAACACTCTGACGAATGGAAACTTTTTGATAGGCCAATGGTTTATAGCACCATTGTTTGGGGGATTTCGCCACACTTGTGCAGGTACATTAGCGTAAGCTAGCGAACGCAGCAACAACATCGAACCAGCTACAGTCAGTAAACACAAACGTTGTCCTACGATACCGAGCTAGCTAACGCGGCTATTACAGCCCGTGTACCTGTAATTTATAGGCGCACTCATTGCCCCCGGAATCCGCCTTTCCCATGGCTTTTGTGGAGGCTGTGGATCCATCGTTAAATATACATCCACAGAGTTTGACCAATAATGAAAACTCTTTTCCGGATTCCTAATATCACCTTCCGGTGAGTTTGTCCTGTTGCGTTCCAGGTCACCTCGTAATTTCCTATCTCTGATGTTGGAGAGAGATTTTATTCTTTTTTTTTTTTACACAGAATATATGGAAACTGGCAACAGTACACAGTCCAACTAATGCCATACAATGTCATAAAAACTAATATAATATAGTATGTCATAAAACTTCGTAGTCTCGTGTGTCATAGAAATCCCATAAAAATATAGTAGTGTAGCCTGCCATAAAAATAATCCAGTATGTTTTTAAAAATGTCTTAGTATAGTGGGCCATTCAAATATTATAAAGAATGTCATGAAAACATTTAATAGTATAGTAACCCCTGAAAGAATATGTAGACTAGTATTCCATAAAAAGCAAAATAGTATGTTATGCAAAATGTCATAGTATATTATGTCATAAAAATGTAATCGTATTGTATGCCATGACGAATTAATATTGTATGGAATAAAATGCAATAGTATACCAAAAAGTCAGGAAAACGATCAATACTTTTTATTGCATATTTATTGTGATTTTTTATGGCTATTTTATGGATACAAATACTTTTTTTGGGGATACCACACTATGACATTTTAAGATACATTTTATGGCATATTATGCTATAACGTTTTTATGACAAACTATACTACAATATTTTTTTGGCAGGCTAAACTATGAAATTCTCATGAAAAATGATGGTTATTTTATACTATGTGGTTTTTAAGGCATTGTTTTGGCAGACTACACCATAACATCTTTAGGACATTTTTAGCACACTATACAATTACATATTTATAGCATCGTCAATTGTTAAGTCTTCATTCCAGGTAGTTTGTAAAGCCTACATATTTATGTATAGTATACTCAGCCATTTTTGGCATTGTATACTATGATACTTTTAATGTCATACTATACCATGACATTTTTACGACATACTATACAATTTCCCCTCCTGAGAATAGAACTGGAACAATTCCTGGAACATAAATAACTATAATGATTCAGGATATAAGTTTACATAAATATAATTAATTAAATGTCAAGTCCTTGAACAAGTTTAACAAAACTAATATTTTTAAATGTAGGAACATAAATAAAATATAAAATAAAAGCCTGAATGGTATGGTAACATGTAACCATTCATTTTATTTAAACAAAATGTCTATGAACTTGAAAGCTGTTGACCAACGATGGAGATAATCTTTACCACTGACTCATGTGACTCAAGTCTCTCAGCTACTTTTTTGCCATTTTGCTGTGCCGAAGACTCCCTACTGTCAGCAGAATGTTGCACTCCCTACACACAGACTCATTCAACCTTGTCAGGTCTGCACAGGTCCTCAGTTTGTCTTTTGTGCCACCATGGCATCATCTGTGCTGTCAGAAGTTTTGTGATCAGACCAGAATAACAGACACAATATAGATGTAATCACTACAACTAGATCTATCCAAATATATCAAAAGACCTGGATATTCTTGGAAGTATCTATCATTCAATTTTTTTTGTCCCTTAAATTATCTCTCAAATCCTGAGTTGTTGTTTTTTGCGCTGAAGACGCTTAAACGATTGACTGCACATCTCGCTTCTGTCCAGCAGAGGTCGCTGTGACCTAGCACAAAAGAAGAGGATAAAAGGAATATCCCTCCTCTGTAATACACCGTATTTAAATGAAGAACACATGTTTTCATGACTATTTTTCTCACTAATGTCCAGTCACATTGACAGCAGTCATTTTAAATTCCTTTGGGTTTGGCTGAAGAGAAAGAAACATTTCCACTGCCCTATGGTATGCACTTCATCATTATGTAGTAACCTGCACTAGGACATTCAGATATAAAGTGTAAACTGAATAAACATTATAGCACTTTTCTACTCTCCCGAACACGCAAAACACTTTAACATTACATTTCATCATTCACACACTGATGACAGGGGCTACCATGCAAGGTGCCACCTGCCCATCACACACATTCACACACCGTAGGCACACAGCTACGGGAGCAATTTGGGGATTCCTACGGACACGGGAATCGAACAACCGATCCTCTGATTGATTGAAGACCCTGCTCCACCACTGACCCACAGTAGTTAACTATGTTAAACATTCTACGAAATGCCCCTTCATAGGATAGGGTTCCCTCTTTTAAAAATAATTATCTAAATCCATTCTAAGAAAGAAACAAACACGTTCTTCCCATTATTTCACACAATCAGACCACTGACGGAGACTTGTTGTTAATAAATCTAACAAACTGTATTGAGGCTTTTTTCTTGTTGCTGTCAGATTTGGGTACCAACACTATTTCCTACGTCAGTCTCTTTTGATTGCCGACGTTGCAGCCCCTGAGATTTGGCTTATATGACGTGTGTGAATTGGGTTTGAGGGTTGGATCCCCCTTTGGGCTGTCACCAAGTGTGGATCAGTCAACCCCGTAGTGAGGTTTGGAGAGGGGGCGGCTTGAGCTGCAGCTATAGTGTAAGGAGAGCTGCTCTTGAGCGCAAGCAGTGGGCGCAGAGGTGTGCGGTGTGGTTTGAGGAGGGAGCCCCGTGATGTCAAGTGTCGCGCGTTGAAGAGCTGACGCTTTAGAGTCGCCGTGGGGTGGGACGAACAGAAGGTGCCTGTGTGTGTGTGTGTTGGTGACATGACGGAGTAAGGTGGGACTCCAAAGTATCGGTCCCCTGATGTCGCCGTGCGTGGGAAGACGCTTGAGAAGATGGTCCTGGTATTTGGGGTTTGACCTTTTTGTTGGTGATAGCCCACGGGAAGATTAGAGACTGTAAAGGATCTTTACCGTTTTTACTAGGCTCTAGAAAAAGAGACGCTATCTGACATAAACAACCAAACTTCATAACATTTTTAAAAATTTTGAATGTATTTTACAACTTACTGGAGCATAATGACATTCGACTCAATGAGCAAACAAGGAACTGATATGGCTGGTATTAGTATTGTTTATTTATTGGGTTGTTTGTTTAGTTATTTATAAAAAATCAAATCTCTAATTTCTTTTATTTATTTATTTTTTCCTTTATTATCCTATATTACATCTTTGTTTTTGTTTGTTTTTCTATTACTTATTGTTTCCCTTTTCAGAAAAGATGATAAAGAGATGTTTAAAAAGATAAATAAATAGAAGATAATTGCATTTAATGAATAAATTAAATGGTGAAAAGTATGAGGACACCCAAACATTACACTCATATATGACTGTTGGATGTAAATATGCTGAAGCCACTGATTTCAGGCTTTCCACCAGATTTTTGTGACTTTGCTGCAGGGGTTTGGCTCCAAATCTTGAACCATTAAAATGAAATGTGAGCACATCGCTCTTTAGATGAACTGCTCCGCAGCTTGTAGACGCCTCAGATTCTTGGCGAGAGTTAGACGAGAAGATCGACGCCACTCTCATGTCTGTCCGTTGGAGGCCATGGAGGCGGTTAGCTTAGCTTAGCTTCGCATAAAGACTGGGAACAGTCGGAAACAGCTAGCCTGACTACAGGTTAAACAAATATGCTTAGCGGCAACCCTAACGCACACAACATGTTGTATCTAGTTTGTTTCACTCACACTAAAACTAAAGTGGAGTCTAATTAACAGCAAGAGAGTGGGTAGTATTTTCTGAAAATATAGACAAGAACTATTCTTTCAAGTGAAACTAAGGGCCAAAGTATTTTAGAAAGATACTTTTGGCCATTAGTTTTTTTTTTTAGTTTATGATATTGATATAAGTTAAGGCATGGAAAAGGGAGAATTTAGCAGTATAAGCTGCTCAAGCAAGTGTACTCGGATTGTCCTGCTGTTGGATGGTCACGAAATCACCGAAATGCACTGGAGGCAATTGCATGAGTTTTCTCTCTAAGGGCTGTCTGACATTTTTAAGAGGAAATGTTGCCAATTATTGCAGACGCGTTTCAAAGAGATTGAAAAAAGATTTGCGGGGGCTGCCTTAAACTTACCCTGTATATTCCTGTGTTTATACAACCATGGTAGAATCCCTAAGCTTTCTCTCACACCCATATCTGCCTTTCTGTTCATTTAATCGACTGGCCCAACCAGACCCTCACCCTAACGCAGCATTCCTTTACACGCTCTGAAATTCCACTGTTCCTGACTTGTTGTATGGTGTATTTTTGCTGGGCAGCACGCTGGATTGGCCTGAAAGTAATCTGGGAACTTTTCACAAAACGCTGGTTCCTCCTTGCTCCTCCGTGCGTGTCAGTGTGTGTTCACTTTGTGCTGCAAACGTGTGTATTGCAATAAGTATTCATGACAGAGGGGAAGATGGAGGCTTGTACAAAAGTGGAACTGTCAAGAGAAATTGTTGACAGAACATACAGAACTCAGTTTTTAGCCTGTGTGCGCACACACACAGAATGTTAACATGGTTGTGTGGCTGCTTATGAAAAAGGGAAATACAGTAACTGAAGGGACAATGCGGTAGTTTCTATTATTAAAAAAAACGAACTGAGAGGCAACAAGTTCTGTTATCTGAGGTGTAAACATAAAGAGGAAAACAGAAACTGTTTAGAAAGTTGAGAAAAAATGGTCTGAAGTTTGAAGGCTACTTATCCAAAGTGTGTATATAAGTTGTAAACACGTATTCTTACGAAGGATGATAATATTAGTATGATATCAGATACTGTAGGCTACTACGAAGCCTGTTTGGAAACAAATCTGGGGGGCATTTAAGCTAGTTAGAGCTAGCTTAGCTTGACGAGTTAGCTTCCAACACAGCTTATTTATCTGCTTCTTTTTTTCTCTACTTTGATCACAGCTACTGCCTTACGTATGTGTATAGAATACTGAATTACTAAGATGTTGGAGAATTATTCATTTTTCAACTTCAGGAAAGGTCATTGAATTAGCTTTAGCTAAGGCTAGCTGTATTTTCACTTCCAGTCCAGCTAGTTTTACCTTAAAGCTAATTGGAGGAGTGTCTTTGCAGTTTGATTTTTACCTCTCTTTTGTAGTTTGTGCAAAATGTACATGCTGTTTTTTTCCCTAAATTATAAATGTTATATATAAAACACATTTTGGCTTTGTAGGTCACTGTAGTCTATATCAATGTTGAATAGCTGTGTTCTTTTACGCTTCTTCCTATCTCACTACATTAGCATACATAAACTCAGAGTATGGGTCCTCGCTTGAGTCACTCATCTTAAGTATAAGACCACTAAAACAATGACATAAACCTGCTGAACACCCTGGAACACACAGGTATTTGCTGTTCTGGTCATACATTCACAGTAAAAGCTTCGTGGGATTTTCCCTTTGCTCTGTAACATGAGTTAGGTCTTGCACGAGGAGTTTCTCTAGCTACACATAAGTACAACACCTATAATTAAAATGTGCTGCAGGAAGTTTGCAAATTGTAGGATCAGGGAAATTGCTCTCAGAGAATGGAAGTAATAACTGCTCTCCATATTTCACAGAGAGATCTTGGCTCAGTGATCTTATAGGTGGAAAATATGACTATATGTGTTTATGACAACGTTTGGGCATCATTCCACGAGTTGATTCAAAACCTTGTTTTGTTCCTAAAACGGTTAATTGCTCTATGCAGACCGGAATCTGGCGAAGTTAACATATTTTATTTCTTCACTGAATAATGTATTTACTTCCATGGGGCAGATATTCTGCATAAACATCTGCATAAAAAAACTAAAACAAAAACAAATCATGTTTGTCTTCATATTCATAGTTACGTGTAGTAATATGAAACCCCAGATAGTTGTTTTGAACTTGTTTGAATTTAATGTGAATCCACATACAATGAGCATCAAACTCAATATATGAGGAATAGATAGAGGAAGTGGATAAATACCAATAAAATCTAACTTTCTATGATCAGTGCTGCAGGCACACACCTCTACCAGAGCACTGTTGTTGTTCGAATGCATCTGTGACACGCACGCTCTATGGTAACCCCGGCCATGATAAGGTGAGATAATGGCGCATTCATTCAGGTGGAGTGTGACCGGATGCCTGTGTCGTCAGCAACCATTTGCAGTGAGCAAGTGTTTGCAAGCTTCACAGGAAGGAGGGAGGGGGGGGGGGGGGCGCTGAGGGAAGGGGGAGGAGACAGAGCAGCAGAGGAGGGGCATTACTGGAAATAGGTGGCTAAACAGGTCTGTCTGGCCTTTTCCAGGACATGGTTAGGAAATACTGAAAGAGACACACTGCACTAGCACAGACTCTGTGTGTGCACAGAAAGACAAACACGGCTGCACACACGTATGTGACGACATACAGTGTGTTTGACATGTGACCCCCCAGTGCACTCATGCAGGACTAACTGTTTAACCCCAAGTCCTAATACTAACTCCTCGCTGAAGTGAAATATCCTGACTGAATTATTTCACCGTGATCTATGTGTCAGTGAAGACCTTTGGTCCTCTTGTTATTTCCCAATGCACTGGGTTTGATGTTGCAATACCTTGTTTCATTATAAAGCCATTTACCAGCTGCATTTTTCAGCTCTGGATGAGTAAGCGCTGGGTTGAGAACACGTAAACACTGGAGCCCAGGCTTAACATCTACATGAATCAGGAAATAGCCGGAATCAGCAACAGGTTTTCGTTAGCCCTGGGCTTAATATAGGGCATGCAAAATTCCATGTTGCAGATCTCAAAAGGAATTGTAAGCCCGGACCAAAACCTGTAACTTTGTGCTTGAGCATTTGTACTGCTGCTCTCTGAAATAGAAACATCTATATGCAGTAAATGGAGTTTTTCTCTGGACTAAACAACCCGGGCAGTGAAGTCTGCAGTGAACTCGGGCCAGCATCAAGAGAGAAATTGCACCAGCCCAGCTCAGATTTCAAAACATCAGTGTTTCTGTCAAAGGGACAATGTAGTAACCCACGTTACAGGAGCACACTATTACTATTATGTGCTGTATCCCATAATAAAACACTTTCTCTGTCAAATCATCAATCCTGTTTCCAACAACAAGCGCTGATAAACCCATTGTGCGCTACCCGCCAATTTTAATGGCCGACAGACCAAGTTAGCGACTAGCTGTTGAACATAGTGGAGCATTTAGCAGCTAGCAGCTAGCGAGCCAAACCAGAGCCAAAAGGAGAGTGAATAGGACTTAACAGGTGGCCAAAATCACAACTTCAAATGACGGCTGAGGCTGCTCCATATCTCAATAATATCAGTAGTTATATTCTAGTAATAGCTAACAACACGTAAGCCTTTTCAACGTGTAATTGTTAGCTTGTTGTTGCTGGAGTTTTGACCAAAATAATGGACCAATGCTGTAAACTTCTCGAGGCTATTCTAATAGTACTTAGATGTTTTCAGAACCACCGGTTGACTGCATGCATCAAAATGACAAAAAACTGTAGACTCAATTGAGGGATCAATAGTAAAAAAAGAAGATAAAATCAGTGAATCAAAACCAAAAGCCTGTGAGCAGATTGTTGACAGTATCTGGCACGTTGAGGTTAAATTGGGGTTCACTGGTTCCTTATAACAACGAGACAGGAAGGATGCTGCGTGCAGCATTTCACCTCAGTCTCCTTTAATACGAGAGAAAACAAACATCCAATGTCGTACATCCTGGATTCCTTGGTAGTGACGCCTCAGGACACACTGCTTGAAAAGTACCTTTGCGTTATTGAATGCAGAATTTTTCAAGAAATAAGATTAGAATCAACATTCATCGATTGTGATGAAAATATGAGCGGCGCTGATGTAAAAATGAAACTGTGCAACTAATTCACAGAGGATCAGTATTGTCGATATGAGTCAAAGCACAGTATGCCAGGCCGTGATCATTGATTTACTTACATGTATCTTTGGACAGATTTGGTTTGCTCCAGACATGAGCCTTGCTAACTGTTTCCCCTCTACTCCTAGCCTTTATGCTAAGCTAAGCTATTGATCTTCTAGTCTATCTCTCGGCAAGAAAGTGACAAAGCACTTTTCCCAAAATGTTGAACCAACTTTCAGCTGTAAACGACTCGCACGTTGTGCGACACGTTGCAGTTTGACGTGAGGTTATGAGCCGCACCATTTCTCAGCTGTTTCCCAGCGTCTTTACACTTCACTACACTAACCGAATGCTGGCTATAGACTAGGAGTATCTTTTCAGAAATGAAAATGGCTCAAAAGCGATGTAAAGCTGAAGGATTAAACACTTCTACATTTCTGCATGGACATGAAAGCAAAATGTTTCAATTGGGCCAAGAAAAAGCCAGGTTTCATTGCCATCACCGCTCAGACTTTCAGTTCAAGTTCAGTCAAGCTTTGTTTGGATTTACCATGTTGTTTTGTCTGGTTAAGAAGAGGAAGACAATGTTTTGGCCATGAGCAAAATCCTGATGACAAGTTAGGTGAGGACAAGTTCAGGGAAGCTCAAACTGAAAGTGCAAAGTCATGTGGCTCATCGCTCACCACTTTATTGTTGAGACACGCCGAAGTCAGAGTCACGAAGACGTGCTCACCGTCAGGCTGTAGCTGCATTATCTCTACCCTCGAGCCCAAAGCTTTCTGCCTACAGACACTCCTTAAAAACTATCAGCTGATTGTAGCCCAGTGCATCATACTGTAGCTTCTTGCTCCATTGATTCATGGTGTCATAGGTCACTTCAAAACATAACCTATGAGGAAATCTGGGGCCTTTGGCACACTATTGGGAGACTTTTGCAAAGCTGGGGAGGTTGTAATTTAACCACCATTCTAAAGCATTAGTCCGGTTATATTAAACCACAGGTAACAGTAGCAACCACACTGATGCGTTAGTGTGTTAACTCTACTAAATTTGATTACGGTTGAAGTACCTCAAACTTGCATTCTTTCTAATGGCCAGCAGGGGCGGAGTCCTCTGGTGGCAAAAAAAAGTCTGGTTGTATAAAGTCTATAAGAAAATGACTCTACTTCTCTCTTCATTTATTACCTCAGTAAACATTGTAAACATAAGTTTATGGTCTCAATCTCTAGTTTCAAGTCTTCTTCAATACAGCATGATGTTCATTTAGTAAAAGATGGTCCATTTAGAGTCAAATAGACCATAAAGCAGGGGATGCTTTAAGGCAGGGGTCTCAAACTCAAGGCCCGCCACGTCACTTTACGTGGCCTGCGAATCCGACAGCAAAAAAACCCCAAAAGTTAAAAGTTAGACTTGATAGTAAAAATATCCCCATAGCCGAAATTATGAGATAGAAAGTCGAAGTTATGAGATAGAAAGTCGAAGTTATGAGATACTTAAACACAGTCATAGAAGCAGCTCTTCATAGGTTACATTTGACATGGAAATGTATTGTGAGTACATTGAAGACGGCTTTAAACGTGGCTTTACAACACATGAAATACTTCACGTGGGATTGTGCAAACGCACCTTTGAAAGGATTTTAAGCTTTGAACAAAGTTAATGTAATAACGTGTGTTTGATATTTGTCTTTGCTATTTTCTTTAATAGTTTGATAGAGTAATGTGGGTTTCTTAACCCTAAATTAAAAAGATTTAAGTTGTAATAACAGAAATGTGCTTAAATATATGTTTACATTTATATAACTGCATGTACAATATTTTTACACTTGAATAAACAATAATCAAATGCAGAGACAGTTATTTACTAATATGTTAGGAGTAGTTACATTTACACAGTCTTACATTTACAACCGGCCCTTTGAGGGCGACCGTGATGCTGATGTGGCCCAGAGTGAAGATGAGTTTGAGACCCCTGCTTTAAGGTGTGGCTACCTTGTGATTGACATGTCGCTACAACAGCGTGTTCTGGTCTGGGTGTTGTCCATGTTTTCGTCTTGAATCTTGAACTCTTTCACGGTGTGTTTTCAGATCATGAAAGTTATTTGAAATATTTTAGTCACCTAAAAGTTACGTTTGGTTGTACTTTGCGGCACCCTCTCGTGTCACCTCTCGTTGGAAAAAACCCCCCAACATGGAACATGTAGAATAAGACGGACTCTGTTTATTAAGAACTGATCTTGTAGAAAAATCCAAAAATAGCAAAACTTACAAACTAGTCATCAGAAATATTTACTCCCTTTTACAACCAAAAAGCTTCAGAAGGGCATACAAGTACAAAAACAACATGCTAGGATGAGCTAGACTACAGTTGACAGTTTATCATCAGCCAACCACAATGTCCTTGAGCGAGGCGCTCTGTGAAGATATCGATGAGCTCAGCTGAATGAATGAAACATCAATAAAGTACAAAATTGACATCTTTATATAAAAAAAATATCTAGTAGAAATGCTCTGAGAACTCTGGATAACACATGTGATCACTGTTATGACATAGTCATTACAAAGGAAAGACAACACTGAATGTGCTTCCTCCAACTTCCTCAATGGAAATTTCAGTACCTTGCCAGTTCTTGAGCGTTTCAGCGTGGTTATTGCTTTCACTCTCAACTATGGCTTACATGTATGTACAGAGCGCATTTAACAGCAAATACTCTGCTAAGAAATCAATAAAACCGTACAATATGTAAGAATTCCTTTACAAAGCAAAAAAAGTGTGTACAACCATGATAATAAGCCATATTGTCTGCTCTAATTTCAAATCCCTAACATACATTTGCCCCCGTTTTATTTCCAAAATCAAACACTCTACTATACATTATGTTCACAGTGAATCCAACTTCACATGAAAAAGACAAAGAAAGAAAGTAGTACATTCACTTCTGCAGAATTCTAACTTTGGCTTGGAACCATGAGCATGTTGTTGGTCATCTTTACAACCTAAGATGTTTTATCCCCATACTTCACCATGCAGAAAGAGGCCAGTTGAACTCATGAGAGCTCAGTCTAATTGACTAGTCTGGAGAATATCCACTAAAAGCCTCAACACCAGCAGTTGGAAACCAATCAGTGAATTAGGGGGAGTCATTTGAACGACAGTCCCAACAGTTCATTGGTTAAAGGCCAGGGTGTAACCTGAACAGGCGTCCTTAATATAAATGCAAATAGGTTCTGAGACTGCATGGTTCCTGTCTAAAATGAACCAAGAAATCAAAATTTGATTATCATTTTTAAGAGAATGGTGTCTTTCCATATTAATATTGGGAAGCAAAAACCAATGAATGGAACCAAGCCATGGTTGGCCAATCAAGTGTAGGAACCACCCTTGGTGATGTCTCTGCTAAAGAAGGAACTAGTTCGTAATCAATTGCACCTCCTAGAAACAATGCCTTTGTCTGGCTGTAGATTCCAAATGGCTATAATTTTATGTCATTTGCCCACTGATGTAATAACCCAAGCAAATGTCCACTGATCCTTACTGGGCCAATATGGATGAAGCAAAATGTCTGTCTTTGCCAGGCTAAACAAGACCAACGTATTCCTCTGAGCTGCATCTGTTTATTTTTTTACACCGAAAATGTCACTCCTTTTAGTCACTTTGTCGAGTTGCTTTGATCCAGTCAGCCAAAGTTGGAAAGTGGCCTTCGGATGCCATCCCGTTGCTTGAGAACGGATTTTCCTGATTTTTATGAGGCTGGGTGTTTCCACAAGCATCCTGCATCATTAGATTCATGTTGATGCCGTTGCTTTCAGAACGAGGAAGCAAGTTGGTATAAGTATTTTCTTGGCTTTCCCTCGGGGATTGCATGACGGGGGCATGGGTCTCTTGTCGCATTGTGATCTGGGGCTCTTGCTTCAGCTGGAGGCCAGTCTGAGGCCCTCCTCCCACCAGGCTCTTCAAAAAATCGTCCCCTTCCATCCCAAAGGAGAAAGAGCCCATTCCCTGTGACCCCACTCCACCTCCGGGTACTGGCCCGTTAAAGGTGTTCTGGACTGGATTGAGGGTAGTGAAATTGGACCAAGCAGTCTGGAGACCCTGGATGTGGTTGCCTGGATGGTTCTGGGCCTGGGTGTCAGATGCGAGCTCCTCCCTTTGGTGCTGCAGCTGGAACAGTTGCTGGTTCATCACAGCAGCTTGGGGGGCTTGATCCAAGCACTGCAAGTCCCTCATGGAGAGCTGAGGGAGGGTGTTATTCTCAAAGCCAGTGTGCTCCACTCTTTGGGGGTAACCAGAGCCAAAATTTGCCTGCTGTTGCCTGCTGCTATTAGGACGTAGAAGATTGCTCATGGCACCGGACGGGTTTATGGTGACTGTATCCATTGAGGGTGCTGGGTTGGGATTTGCCCATGAATGGCTGACTGGCACAGTGGGAGCCTGCGGTGTCATCATAACGTTCTGAGCGCTTGGTTGGAAGACCGGGTTGAATACAGGAGGTTGTTGCGGCATCGAAGGTGTGGGCTGTGGCCTTGCGTACATTTTGTTGGGGTCTGGAAAACATACATTGACATTTAGTGTGATAGCAGGGCAGTATTATCCTGATCTGGATGGAAGTGTTGTATATTTGCTGGCTTAACACCTAACCATTGCAATGTGAGGGAAACAAAGCCAGTTACTTTTTTGCATGTGATTCATGGTACTCCGTGGCACCGCCTGTGGCCGGTTTGTCAGACCAGTGAAAGGAACACCTAAAGAAAGGACAGAAACCTTGGTTACAATGCATACATGTACACAGAATCTCATACATGCACATGGGGACATATGAGATGGACTATATTGATATAAACAGCACCGTAACTCGTACCTGACAGTCCTGATATCCTCATCAAGTACTCTCTTTTGCGCCTTTTCTCATTGTAGCCGTAAGGATCTAAAGCAAACGCAAAATGTTCACATGTATCACTTGAATCCACCTGAGACCCCCCCCAGTTCCTGAAAACCGCCAGCGAACACCGACCAATGGCGAGAGTTTGAGTTAATAACAGAAAGAAGGAGATCTCTGCTTACCTTTGTCGTCGGGCAGGTATCTAAAATCCATGGCTTCGCTGACTTCCTGATCGGAAGGCCGGCGCAACTGCATGTGCACGGTGACCGACTCCGTTACGGAGGTGTCATAATAGGGAGGACTCTTAAAGACGATGGCCACTTGGCGATGAACGTCGGCCTGGGAGAAGGAGCCTTTGGCCTCCCAACCGTCGTCGGAGAAGAATCGCACCTCGATGTCGTCTGGAGGAAAGGGGGAAGACGAGAAGACAGCAATGGAAAACTGAATGAGCATGCAAAGAGATGGGCTCTATGGCTACGAGATGCAAAATGGATTCATGGATGGAAAACAATGAAGGGAAAATGTACGCAAGATATGAGAAATCTGTAAAACGTGTAAAACAACGAAATGCCGAATAGCTGACTGCAAAGGCCAACAGAGCATTGATAGTTTGTACCTTTCTGTACTTTGTCACACAGTAAGAAGATCTCATCCCCTCCCTTGACGCTGCCACTGTTCCGGTTGACCCGACAGATCCTCAGCTCCGCTGTGTTTGGGGCCCCTGATGATGCAGAAACAAGTTGTCACCATGCAGCCCAACAGACGCAAAAATTCTAAATCAAACTGCATTCTACGAGCGAAATGACATTTGTATTTCCAACAGTGATAATGTCAGAGTCTGCCTTGACCCGATCTCGTTGATGTCCGATTGTGAAAAAACAAAAACAGCTTTCGTGGCTCAGTGTAACGTGTTCAATATTTGCATCAGTTTAGAAAAAGACCACAACTCCGTTTACAGTTGAGGCCTCAGCCGCTTGAGTCACATCTCACATGTCTACAGTCAGAAGAGGAAGTGCTCCATGGCAACGGGGTTGTTTGAGGCTTAGTGTGTATAAAGAGCTTCCCCTTTCTCAATGTTTGTGAGGAACGCTGAACTAGTTCACTAAGTGCAACACTCAAAACAGAGTTGAGAGAATAACTACTGGACACATGCACACAGGTCTTGCCACAAACACTAGGGTGGAAGCCAGTGCTCCCCAAAAAGACAATTTGAAGGTTTGTTTAATCTTAAAACTATGCAATTTCACATCATTTTAGACCCATTCTTATCTACTATATCTAACGCCCAGAAAGACAAAAACTTAAAAATGATTTTATCATTTACACATACTGAAGCACAGCGTTCATCTGAACATTTAATTCTTCTCGCAGTGTTTGCCCTCTAAAATCTTACTCTGTTAATCAAAAGAGCAGATTCAGAAAACTTTTAAATACCGTTTCATTAGTTATTTGTCCACAAATATAAGAGGTTTATGACGAACAGTCGACTAATTATTTGACCAAAGGACATGAGCATTGATTAGATAAATTACAGCTCTCCACATTGTCTGTATATTTATACGGTTTACAAGGCAAAAAAGTGCGTTGGCAGTGCGCTGTATGAGAGCAGGGAAACCCCCTGCAACTACTAATCAGTAGAGAACCTGACATGGAGCGGGCCGGCAGCTTGTGAGAAGTGTCGGTGCACAAGAAAAAGTCATGATAGGCCAAAGAGGAAAATGTAGAAGTGAGCCGGTACTGCATTAACGGTTCGTACCGGCCCACTTCGAGCACCGCTTGCGTCCAAAGCTACAGACACACACTGCATGAACTGTGCAAGTTACAACTGTATCATTGTATCGTCAAATAGAGACTTGACATGGGTAATTTCTCAATTCTTGCATAGTAAAATGATCAGCAAGTAGAATATTAATAAAATGCTATGTAAGGGTATGAAATGACATGAATATTAGCATGGCAGTGCCGCGACGTTCTCGCCACATGCAGTTGCCCTAACACGACTTCAGCATGAAGACGCACACGCTGTGACGCAGGCCGAGCTCCGTCAACTCACTGTTGTCGTAGATGGGGTTGGTGACGATGGGGCCGAGCGGGATGGTGTAGTGGCCGTTCTCGTCCTGCAGGAAGACCTGGATGCACAGGCGCACCACGTTCAGGTCGTACTCCTCCGTCTGCAGCAGCTGCTCACGTGGCACTGAGGTCACACACACACACACACACACACACATACATAGGTGTCATTATCACAGCTACATGAGAGGTGAGATGATGCTCACTAAAGGCATGAGACAAACAACCTGCAATGTAAGCAATGATCACTTATATCACTCTGATTTTTAAATAAAGTATATATGTATTATCAGCAAAATATGCAGAATTATAGTACTGCAAATATATGACCCTTTTTATACTATTAAATACAATATTATTGGACTATTATTGATGCAGTAATGCGTTAGAAGCATTTTACAGTTGTAATTGGATGAGGGGGAGCTTTTTATTTACATTTTTATTACATATCCATGACAATGCATCATATTTCATAAACTTCCCATATGTTTTGAATGAAAAAAATACAATTTAAACAGTAACTACAGCTTTCAAAATAAGTGTAGAAAGGTACAAATTACAATATTAAGTGTAAGTATATGTATTGAAATGTGTACCTAGGTACAGTACAATTAAATGGAGGCTCGTGGAACTTTTTTTGTGGTGCTCAAAACAAAAAAGTATCACCAACTTTAGGCTATTTATTTTAGGCCATAAACAAATGACGGCAGGCGTTTCTGAAGGTGGATATCTCATGATGGACGCCACATCATAATACCACTAAACGTTTTGCAGTCGCAGCGGCTGTAATGTGGGTGAAGCTGCATCGTAAATCAATTTAATCACAGAATGACACCGTGGACCAAATGTGCAGAAGAATCGTGTGGTGAACAATTAATGAGAAACGTGTCACACCATCAAAGTGTAGATGGATGGACAGATAGATCGAGTCACATCTGTAGGCTGTCCCCGACACTCTGGAGCAACACGTCACAGATAAGCTTTGTTTTTTTTTTTTTAAGCCTCCACAGCCCACACTTTTATCTGCAAACACACAGACGCGTCACACACACACGCGCGTCACGCGCACACCGCCCTCAGAGGTGACGCGAACCTCGAAGGGATAGCTTTATAACTGAGACGCCCCCACATACACACAGATACATACATACATACACACACACACACACACAGACACACACACACACACACACACACACAAACACCATGCTTTCACATCTGCCTACTTTCTCTTCCTCCATCTCTCTCAATTTCTATCTATCGCGCTCATGCCGAGGCCACCTCCCGCCTACAATTTGTCACCGCGGTGATGCTCTGCAACATCACCCTCAGGGTGGAAAGAAGTGCCTGTGTGTGTGTGTGTGTGTGTGTGTGTGTGTGTGTGTGTGTGTGTGTGTGAGTGTGTGTGTGTGTGTATGCTTGTCTGTGTGTGAGACAGTCCCTGCACGAGTAACCGTGAGGGCTCCTGACGTGTGTGAAAGTGGTGGGACTAAAGTCAGAGCTCAACTCTTTTTGGATCCTCGATAACCATAAACGGCTCAGTGTGCCACAGCAACACGTGAGACGGAGGGAAACTCCTCGTGTCTCTGGTCATGCTCAGTGCAAACAGCCAGCGTTAAGTATTTTTCCCGCCCTGTCTCTGCATGCGCCGCTGGCACCAGCGCATCATCATTCCCAGGGCTCGGGTCCAAGTGGAGTCACGGGTCATCGGTGCAGCCAAGAACGAGTCCGCTTGGATTTTTGACTCTGTAAACATGTCGACATCATGGTCTGGTGTCTGATATCCAAAACATTTCAGCCTGGCTCTAAACTTTTGTAACAATGTTCCATGTTTGATGATCTGCAGCATTCCGACCGTCTGACCTGCGACAGGCAGACGGTCTGTCTGCTACAGGCAGACAGAGACCTGCGACAGGCGGATGTGTTTCATCTGCACATTTTTGTTTTTGGGGAAAACGCTCATTTGCGACTCATCTGTCTGAGAGTCACCTGTAGAAGATCAATACCACTCTCATAAACGTCTGTTAAATATGAATCAACGATGTGACAGCCAGAAGATGAGTAGCTTAGCTTAGCATAAAGACTGGAAACAGTACTTACACTTGTAAATACAACAACCACCGTGTGCAACAAGACAGAGTTGGGTACCTTCGTACAGAGCTGTTAAACTGTGTATAAACGTAATGCTGAACACAACTGTACTGAATATGACTGACAACTTAGAGTGCATTGTGCTGCTTTACAAGCCGATTTAAAACCATTATATTTGACGCTTCATTTCATTACAATAAATTAGTAGAATGCTAGTTCCTTCTTGCTCCACAAGAAATCTACATTTGATCAATAACGATGGCTTACAAGGTGCTTAACACATATCAAATGAGCGCTGTGCAGCTCGTTTTCGTACGCTGTGACATGTTCAGGTGTTGCTCTCTCTCTCTTTTAGACATTTCTGTTTCCAGTTTGCGTTGTTATGCGAGTCAAGTTCAATAAATAACCTAGTGAGACACCGTCCATGATTTTCAATTTCATTAATATGACAAAATGTTGTGGCAGGAAACAACAGGTGCTCAGTTTCTTAGAAAATATTAAAGAGCACCGGAGTCATTTTGAATCACTTTTGGCCACATTGCCTTGTACTATATGGGACATACTGTGTAAGGCATGTGGTGGGTATGTGTGCCAACTGAGCGGAGAGGTGTCACAGTGTCTTGAACAACAACAACAACAACAACAACAGTAACACTCTTAAAATAAACATCTGGGGGCTGAAAACAAAGCCACTCTACTTCAGCTTTTGTGTTTTGTCCTCAGGTGCGCGTGCTGTAGGTGGCAGAGACAGGCAGCCAGCGGAGAAACCGAAGGAGGGAGAAATGAAGACCGCTGCACTCGAGGTAAAAGTAGCTGCGAGTAAATGTGTGTTTGTGTGTGTGTGTGTGTGTGTGTGTGTGTGGTGGAAAGACAACTGGGCCCACATTCACCTGGCCATCCTGCCTGCGCGGTTGCTGCAGCTGCGAAGAGGGACGAGGTCATTCGGCGCGGCGCCGACGAGGGGGACAGTGACAGTGGAGTGTGTGGGGGGGGGGGTTGTGTGTGTGGGCAGGTGGGCAGTGTGTGCGGGGGGGGGGGGGGGGGGTTAGGTGCGAGTGTGGGAGCGGAATGTGAGAGTGAGAACGAAGGGGAGGCAGGTGCCAAGGCCTCACCACAAACAGCGTCTCCACTGCATGACTCACTATTTCACCGAGCTTCACACGCATCGCCCAGTTTGCGTGCGTCTTTTCTGAGGCTGAGGCAATGAGTCCAGAGTCAAATATGCAATTCAAACGCTTATCCATTAACACATACCTTAACTGTATTATATATCGCGTCGCACACGGGCCAGTTTTCCCCTGAAGTCGGTGCTTTACAGCACATAGAAGGCACAGACATTATAGAGGAGGGTGCATTGCATTTTGGCAATGGCAAATAAAAGAAAAGAGTAAAAGGCCGATGGAAAACTGTCCTCTTCAGCTAAGCAGAGACGTAATCAGAGGAAGGACACGACGATAACATTAAAGCTGATGGAACTTGGAAATCACCAAAGCTCTGCCAATATTACTCAACATCACTCTCCCTCAGTCCGTCTGTTTATGCTTAGAACAAAAGAAAAGAATTCATCCCTCGTTACTGCTGAAGCAGAAGAGGTTCAGCTTGTGAAATTATGTTGACACTTAAAAAAACTCAAGAACGTTGAACCGAAACATCACAATAAACGTCATCTCGACGGAGCTTCTCTTGTGAAAGGCATCGCTCCAATCTAATCCGGCCTTATTTGAGCCTTAACGCACAGCCACACCTGTAACAAGACAACACCATCACCCATGTGACAAACATTTACCAGGTGTACCACCCCAATGCGAAATGACAACGCGTAGTAATACGGAAACACATTACGACGTCACACACACACACACAAACACCGCTAGCATAGCTGAGGTGAGCTTTCTACTATATTAACCAGTATTAGGTCTCACAAATGATCCACTCGACTACCCCGATTTCGCCCCCCGAACAACATTTCACTTGAGTGCGCAAGGTGGTTGTGTGTGTGTGTGTTGTGTGTGTGTGTGTGTGTGACACAGGAAGCAGCTGAGTTTCACAGCAGAAGTGAGCTTAACAGAGGGGAAGGTTAGCTGGTAAAAAAGAAGAAGAAGAAAAAGAGACCCAGCTGCCCATCGTACGGCCTCTAGCGATCAACATATTTAACCTGAGTCCGTGGTGTCTGACCTGTAACAATAATTCTAATTCTAAGTGTGTTGCAGGCCTTCCGCTTCTGTGACCTACATTAGCTCCTTAACTGTAAAATAATACTAGCAAGCAGGCAAGACAATAGACATGTGGTCATGTAAGGTTCAGTAGACAGAACACGTCACTAAAAATGTCCTCTGGGGTTACTAGGGGTTCATTTCCCACTTTAGCCACACTGCTATGTATGTATATGTATATATACATATATATTTAAATATAATTTATATATATTTTTCTAAATATAATCCACAGACCTTGTCTGTTTCATATGGGAACTATTTTCTTTCTACCATAGTTCCTATTCATATTCGAGAGAAGGCGGAACTAGGCCACCCACGCCAAAACAATCTAGATTGATAAATAGCACTACAGGTAAGTTGGCTTTTGGGGTGAACTGTCCCTTTAATTAAGTCACCTGCTTTATAAACCCATGAGACCCTGTATGCAAAGCGTGGGCTCTATGGGATTTGAAGTGAAAGTGAAGCATCAGGTACGAACTCTTTTGCAAACATGGAAAGTAGTAGATCAGAGCATCGGAGCAAATAACCAATGTGTCGAGTGTGTGTGTGGTTAGCAGATATCTTGCGAACTCAGGCTGCTTCAGTCACCACTTGTTGCCACTCGCAAAAAAACACGCAAACAACAAAGCCCCCCCCCCCCAAAAAAAAAACTCAAAGCACTCATGTCTAAATCAAATCCAGCTCGTAAACCCTCCATGCTTTTACAGACCCGTAAAGCACCATAAACCTGTTATCGTCATCTCTGAGAGCTGGGGGAACCCCCCTTTGGGCCTGCCCCCCCTTAATGAATCCTGCATTCCCAGCCCTCACGTGGCATCCTGCGCCGCACTGAATTGAGCAACTGCGACTAAGAATGGGGAAGTAGGCTCCAACGCCTGTTTGTACACGAGAAGCGCTGCCTGTATGCGCCGGAGGACCGCAGAATGAGAGCGCATTGAGGAAATGGCGCGGCTGCACACAGTGCGGTGACAAGAGAGAAGATTTCTGACTCGATGCAAGGAAAAATCCTCCCCGCTGCCTGAGAACTGGGTCAGTCAGCAATTTGCAAAACAATTCTTTTGAAGTGTTTTGAACCTGGTTAACAGTAACAGAAGGGGGATCAGCAGTAACCAACAGCAATAAGAACAGCAGCTGTACCACCAACAGCAGCAGAACACAAAAATACACTCTTTACTGTGTCTACTGCTAATACGAGTCTGAGTGATGTATTAATGAACTGTTATCATTAGCTGGTACTGGCTTATTGGGGATATATGTTATTACAGATAGATTTAGAGGCGCCGAACCGAAAAAAGTGTTTGTCTTTGAAAACGACAAAAGTGAGGCATCAGCAAAGACGGGTGGGATTCTGACACACGTGACATGTGCAGCAAGCATTTTGTCCAAATGTCGGTTTAAAGCTAGCTAACGTAACTGCATTTCTGTAAGTTAAGCTCGGGCATTTTGACAGTACACGACATGTGTCATAGTGGAATGTGGCCACGTCAGAAAGCTACGCCCTATTGTGTTTGCAAGTGCCTAGGCTAACTACATTAGCTTGCTAACACATAGCTAACAGCTTGCTAACTTGTCCAATCATTCTTTTAGCTATCAACTCCACCCCCCCGGTTGACACAGCGTGCTAAAATGTGACATGCTGAATGTTTGTAGCTAGCCGCAGACATTTTGTTAGCGTTTCAGCGTTAGCATACCATGTTCGCATATTGTGGCGCCGTTTCCCCCCTCTGGAGGCTGTGCAGCTGTAGGCCTACTAGTCAGGGTGATGACGTTTTGTAGTCTTATTTAGCCACTTGTTAGCTACCGCCTTTTAAAGACACTCAAAAGCATCACGATTCACGGTATTTAATGACGTATTTTGTATCTTAATTAATTGCATGAAAAAAACGCCCCTGCCTTTATAATTTTCTCCCCTGATCCCATTGGTTCTACTGAAGATGTAGATCTTTAAAAAACAAACCACAAATATATAGCTGTACTTTTTAAGGGCTCCTAAAATAGGTGGGCACTGTAGCTTTTATCAAATCAAATATAGCATAGTAAATAAATACTGCATTTGTTGGGGACTATTTTCAGCTGTGGATTAATACACATTGGGTGCTCTAGTGTAGTTTACCCAAAGTAAACCACAGAAGCCATGTTGACAATAATAAAGCAACGCGTGGCTCCCTGGTGTATTTAACAGTATCAGTCAGGCTCTAAAGCAAACCTGTTGCTACACTAGTGGGCTGAGAAGAACAGACATGAGACGTGAGGACTCACCATTGAAGGGGTTGATCCCTCGGGTCATCCTCTGCACGATGGCCTCTTTCACTTCCCTCCTCCTCACGCACTGGATGCCCAGGTTCTGGAAACTGCGTAACACAACATGGGGCCGTGATTAAAAGTGACGGGCTCTTACAGTGCTGACAGGAATTAATGAACAAAACACACGGGGCCACACCTGAGCCAAGTATGATGGCCAAAATAAACAGAAAGAAAAAGAATGCGGTCGCACGTAAAGTTGCTGGTGAAGGTCAAAGCGATCGTGCACTCACCCCAAACCCGACTGACTTTAACAAAAAAAATGAGTATTCAATGATGAATGTTTAACCCAATGTACAGGAGGATTTATATGCATAGAAGGGCTGAGATGAATGGAAGTTTACTACATTAATCCACGAAGGATTTGCAATTTACAAGCAACACAAGCTAATGACTCATTCAAACTCTCAAACACATGCACGAGTCCCCCCCCCCCCCCCCACCCCACACCCACACACACACCCACACACACACTGTCACACACTGTTTGCTCTATAACACACAGCAACTATGGGTGATGTCTCTTGGGGAAATCTGTATTGCCACCTTCATCACAGACCTGGTTTGACAAATATGGTCTGTGTGTGTGTGTGTCTGTGTGATTAGCTGTGTGTCTCTCTGTATCCGAGAGTTCACCGATTTACACTCAACGAATTTCGAAACCGTCAAGTGAAACACGAAATACTATTAATAGAGAGTAAAGTGATTATGATATAGTGTGTGTGTGTGTGTGTGTGTGTGCGTGCGTGTGCGTTGCGACTGTGGGTGGAGAACTCACGCGATCACCCTGCGATCCGGGCCGAACTCGGCCTCGTAGAATCCGTCCTTGCAGTCCTTCCCCACCAGGTCGTGCGGATGTGGCCGGTACGGCTCGTTCTTCGTCACCAAGTAGACGCGCACTTTGCCTTTACCGTTGTAATTCAGGATCTGCGGTAAAGGAGGGGAGGGGGGGGGGGGAGGGGGGGTATTTAGGTAACGCAAACTGGTGCAAAGGACGGAGGAATGTGCAGTTTATGTACAAACACAAACACAACGTGTGGGTCTTTAAGTTCCGCCGACCGACCTGCAGACTGGGGTAGGACCTGTTGTTGTCGGAGCTGTTCTTGCCGGGGATGCTGCCGGCCGAGCGACCCTCGCACTTGTACCTGAAGCGCATCCCCCTCTGCTTGGGCTCCTCGTAGATTTGGACGGCCGGCTCGGCCACTACAGAGAGCACAGATGATGGGGGGAGTCAATGACAGGGTGTGGAGAGGAGCGCATGAAGATGGATTCAGATCAACCAAAACCATGAATACTTCCCCCTGTGGTTATCTTTTAACTAAACATGGCTGCTTAACAGATTTTGGTCATTTGGTCATGCTTTTTATTTATTTTTTTACAACTTTGTTTTTAGTTATAAGATCAAATAGTCAAGCTATGGTATACTTTGGTAATGCACATGTTTATGACATGTAATAACACAGGAGGCATTGAATTTGAAGACTCCAAATTTTGAATTCAAAATGCCTCCTGTAAAAAAAATAACTTGGTTCTATAACATGTTAGAAAATTGTGAAAAATGACCAGCACAATATCCCGAAGCCTGTTTTAGTGAGGGGGTGTTGTGGTTCTCTCTGTGCATTTTGGAGATATGCCTTAAGGTTTGTATAAAAGTGATTTAAAAGGAACAATGTCTGGTTCAGGTTTTGTGGATTTTGCAGTTATTCTACACGTCTTTGGTTAGAATTGAGGAAGCATTTGGTTGGACACAACGTCATGCTTAAAACTCTCTCCGCATCAAATGTAGCCCAAGTCGTCTTTTAAACTGTAGAGCATTAAATAAGATTTGAAAAAAAAAAGAAAAAACTGCATGAAATGAGTTTTGTCTGTCCCACTTTGACCCTTTTGCATGAAACATACGGGCCCCACATGATGCCTGTGTGAGAGAGGAACTAAGACTAATCAGGGAAGTGCAAATCTTACAACGATTTAACAACACTGAAATATGTTTTCGTTGACATGACAGCCGGGCGACAGGCCGTGCACACGGTTGTTACGTAGGCCGGTGTCAAACAAGTCCTGTTACATTTCTGACTTCATTGAGAAATATGTGTTTTGCCAAAGCGGTGCCGGGGCCACGGCCTGCCTCCCTCCTTTCTGCAGCCGCTTTGGCCGAGGACGCGAACGGCAGAACTGAGAGGTGATGTAGCTCACACGCACATAAATGTACAACATATAAACGTTCATACAGATGAGGATTACAGGAACCTCACATCAACTCACACGGCTGAGTCTAAAAAAGGAGTGCTTACCAATAAAACAAAATGAGGAAGTGAAAGAGGCCATTCTGTGCATTCAGAGATTGTTTGGCACTGTTTCAACGTTATTTTGACACAAGGGGTATTACAATGTACTTACTCATGTGTGGATCGTCCCCTAGCATGGAGGGCAGAAGAACTGGGGGAGGGAGACAAAAAGGGACATGTAGGAAGATAATTAGCAAGCGGATACAAGACTGTACTGAATATAGTTGGTGATAACATGACCTAATAATAATAATAATATGTCACTACAAACTGGTTTGTTGTGTTTTGATAAGCTCATTCAGTTCTGCTAAAGCTGTGCTGACACATATTCCAGTGTCAAATCATTGCAACAAGGAGGAAGTTTCACTGTGTTGTTGAACAGACTTAAGGTAAACAGGGCAAACTAGTATTTAATTAAAAAAGAAATCAAGCAAATGTTGCTATCATACATTCAGGCTTAAGATATGAATATACATACAACTTAAGTCACATGATTATTAGTATTTATAACATTCTGTCTTAACCTCTCATCCTACGAGTTACCATTATCATTATTATTATTATTTTACAGTAAATAAAGGTGTTGCTACTCACCATCCATGATGCACAACGCTCTCAGTCGAATCACAGGTTATCGTCTCTTGGAGAACACCGAGCTGAATGAGTGACAGTGGACAGGAAAAGTAAGATTTGTTTGAGGAGACCAGCGAGGGGGGGAATTCCCCCTCCGTCACCGCCCCCTCCATCTGAACTGACCAATGAGAGGGCCGCATGACAGACGACAAAAAGAGCGAGATAGAGAGAGGGGAGGAGTCACCCTCGTCACACTCTGGGGAGCGCAGAGGCAGCATCTGTGCATTGTGTGGTTATGACCGAGCTAGTTCGTACCGCTCGTGTTGGAACATTACATCAGACACAGAGCTAACCATCTGTTTTTATATAATAAAATATCTTAACTACCATAGCGGTTTGATATGTAGTGTACTGTTGCCGCTCTATTTGCATGCTAAATGTGTAGCTGGAGTCAGCAGCCGGTTAGCTTAGCAAGAGTGGAAACAGCTAGCCTGGCTCGGTCCAAAGGTTTTAAAAAAACCTTGACAAAGATGGGTTTGCCTTCTCGAGGGCAATATTTAACAAATAGCACCCTATTTTTTATTATTTAAAACTTGTGTCACGGTTGTGAGGCAACAAGCAAAGAGGCACAAACTCAACCCCCCCCCTGACATTTTATTTTTAAATGGTGCATTCTGGACATGATTTTTATCCCTAGCAAAGGCACGAATTCATGCATGAAGACTATAAAATAAAAAATGTAACCTTCAGAAACTATGCTACTTCTCTCCTTACTTAAAAAACCTAACTTATTTTAACCATCCAACACTAGTTCAGAGTAAAAATAACACCAATACATGTAATTATTAGCTTTATCAACTATAAAGGCAACCAGCATACAGTAGAAGAAAAAAAAGTTATAATTCTTGTCACTTTCCTAACCTTTGCTAACACGCCAGTAATATGTTAAGTGTTGACGACAGACAATCCACTGCTGGGGAACTTTGCCACTGGCAGCTTTAGTAAACTATTTACATTGTAAACAGAAGTAACATTTCAAACCCTTCCGTTTTACACTGAACCAACACTTTACCAAAAGGCTACAGGTCATAATGGGCTATAAAAACCAAAACCCTTAGGAAGAGAGTTTCAATTAGTGCCACTGTGGCTATATGTCAATGTAGCAGTTGTTCTGAATGCAAATTGAAAAAACTGACAGAGCTTAGATGTTCAACAAATGTAGCAAATTTTGAAATTCAGGTTAAAACTTCTTTTCACATGCCTTCGTTTACTGCGTTTTTAAAAATGTCTATTCTATTTTATGTACTTGTATTTTCTTCTATATTGCTCATCTTCTAATTAGATCAGTTTAATTACCATTATACGTACTAACTTTAAAGTAACGCACACTAAATTACACGCAGAGGCTCTCCGTCGCTTGTTGCGCTAACCTCAGCACCCCGTTGCTAACAGCATATGCTAAAAGGTTTCTGGGCAGGAACTCACACTTGTGAACTTCAGTTCAGCATTACCTGTAAACATTTTTTTACCGTTGGCAGTACACTGCCAGTGACAGAACAGAATTCAAATTTGACGGTGCTCTATCACCTGGGATTTCCTCGGCGTATTCGGAACACCCTTTTGGCGGGCTCTCTCTCTCTCTCTTTGTGGGCCCCACAGTGCACTCGCACCATCTATAGTTACGACCCTGCATGTGGCAACAACAAATGTACAAACATGTGCAACAAAGAACAGACAGGAGTAGTTTTTAGGGGTTTAATGGGTGTACGGACTCATTTAAAGGAAGTGATAAACACATACAAAAATACCCTTTCAATACATTTTTAGAAACAAACATCTAAATGACCTGCTTTGTTAAATGTCTCCAAACAGCAAAACACGAGTCGTTCTGAAACAGAGTGGTGCAGATTTCGTTAAAAAGAGACCTACCTGCTATGAATGCTATTTAAAAAAAGAAAAGAACAAAAAAAAAAGAAATCACATGGTACAAATATGCAAATATAAATAAAGTGATAAGAAACTCCCCAATAATGAAGAATATGCCTTTTGGGGGGTGGGGGAAAAAAACAAACTTCTCTGTACATTTATTTGGGGCAACTGATGCTGAAAAAAAGAAGAAAAAAAAGAAGAAAAAAAAGGAGCCTGTGTCCCTGCGTCTCTCTGCCTGCTGCGAAGAAGACGGCGCCTCCTCTGCATCACTTTACACTTTGTTGTATACATATTATCTTCTGCGCTGAAACCAAACGGTCGCAGAGTTTCAGACCATAAAGTTGGGAAGGTCGGGGGGGCCGTCTCCTGATCACCCCCACCACCACCACCGGGAGATGCTTTTTAAGAACCTCCACAGGAGGCGCGGAGGGTTAACACCCAAAAACGAAGGGAATTCCGTCTCTCTCCAACACATGAACACAACCAAGCTATGCGTGCACGCTCTCTCTCTCTCTCTCTCACAAACATGTTCAATCACATACGTATGCATACACACATGAACCAGCACAACTCGCCAAAAAGCTTCAAACCATTTTTCGTTTTTACACAAAGCACCGCAAACTCAAGCAGGACTTCGCTTCAACAGACCACGGTGGGGGGAGGGGTCAGGTGGGGGGGTCAAACGGTATCTAGAACAAAACAAATTTAGTTTTTTTTGTTTAGCCCTCCGAATGAACCAGAGAATTCACTTTCGGCGTCGCACAATCACAGGTACGTACACAAAACTGACATTGGAGCATTTTCTTCCTGTGGCCGTCTAAACTGTCCGGCGCTCGCTCGCCACCGTGACATCGAGGGCCTCGACCACACCAGGAAAAGCAAGCGGCAAAACTCAACCGTTTCTTTTAATCCAAGACATACAGTAGGGCGTGACACTCGTGACAGCGACGCCACGCTGAACAGAAGGGATTAGCGTGGCCGTTACCGATAGGGTCCTCTTTGCGTTCCGTGCTAATCCCAGCAGTGACCGTACAGCTTCAGCGTTACCGTAAAAGGATGATCTTTTTACCGGCACCTGAGAAGCACTTGGTGTCGGATCACCTATGCACCGCAAAGTGCGATACCAACCTGGAGTCCACTTCGGGTGGTCGTGGTGGTCCAAAGAGTCGTGGTTGTGGTTTCCGTCGTATCCGAGCGAATCCCCTCAATAAAGCCTCCTTTCGAACTGTATCCAAACCTATACAGTGTTTTACAAAAAAAAAAAATCCAGGGCTGGAAAGTTTTTTTCTTTTTCTTTTTTTGGACAAGCATTAGAGAAAAACAAAAAACAAATTACATTTTTTTTTCCTTTTTTTTTTTTTTCCTTTTTAGATAAAACTACAATAGAATGGTCAAAAGACTTACAGTGATCTTTTGCTTCTTTTTAAGACAAAAAAGTTATGTACATCAACATTTACTGTACAGGTTTCTGTTTGGGAGAAGAAAAAAAGAAATCAGCATACAACAGAAGTATGTGTAGCAAGCGGGTCGATAAATGTTCGGGGCTGTTTTAAAACATGTTAACTTTGGGGGGGGAGAAAAGAAAAGAACAGCTCCTTTTCCATCTGCACTGTGGACACTTTTAAACACCGAGGGAGAAGAAGAGTAAAAAAAAATAACGATTAGTTCTGGTGTCGGATATCTCCGTGACTGTTGTGTTCAAAGCCCTCTGGCTGCGAGCGTGACAGAGAGCGCCTCACAACATCACCTATCCACTGGCAAATCTGTACTCTAAAGATTTGAGGGTGAGGTATCCATCCTGCTGCTTCACACTCGAGACAGACCGACCCGACACACCCACCCCACCCCCCCCCCCCGCCCCAAAGTCGTCTCCTCTGGTGTTTTTTGACTTAACTGTGAAGCCCCAACTCTACGCATGTATAAATCAGAGTCTGTATTTGTGTGTTCAAGCTATGTGGATTCTGGCCTTTTCTGTTTCTTTCAGCCTCTTGGCCTGCTCCTCCAGAGAGGGGGAGTGGGCCCTCTTGGCCGTCGCTCCGTTCAGCGGGTCGGCCCCTCGGCTCACCAACGTGGGGATGGAGCTGCCGACAGGGGGAGCCGCCTGTTTGGAGGCCACGTGTTCTACGGGAAGAAAGAGGGACAAAAATAGTGGTTATCTTGCGAGCCCGCCGTAAAGTCAGCGAGCGTCTGGTTGAGAGAGCCAAGTTCTTGGCTCTGGTTTGCTACCTGATGATTAAAGTGAATGGGGCTAGCCCCGAAGCTAACGACAACAAAAGGCTCAAGAGCACTTAAGGTGGGCTGACCTTTAATGTGGATCAGCTAGTTTAATTTTCAATATTTAGATGGTTTATTATTATCATCCATACTGCAAACTATGCTCTGTTTGTGTCAGTAAAACACAGTGTTGAGTGTTAAAATGTCAGCGACAGCATGATGTTGTATATTTAGTTTGTTATACAAGTCATTATTAGAACTGTAATTGTACTATTAAGGACTCGGTACCAGCAAGTATCCAAAGGTGTCGGTGCACCCCTATGTTTTGACAAAAAAGGACATTAGTTTTACGTCAGTCACATTTTAGTCTCATTTCTGTCGCTATTCTAATTCTCTCTCAGTGTTTGTTGTGACATTCGTGAGGCTGTTTGACTCAAATACTGCTCACTGTCTCAGCTTAAGACAATCAGCTAAAATGTCTTAATGCTATAATTTTGCACTCATTCCAAACAAAAGCCTAGAAAAACAAAAAACAGCTGACTGAAAGTAACATTACCTTTACACCGGATGTAGCTAATGGTATGCTAACGTTAGCTCACGTTTTCGTGATTTGCAGAAGACTGTTTGAACAATCAGTCAATAAACTTACTTTCTGTTCATTTGTCTGTAAGTCACAAAATCACTTCGTTATTATTTGTTGCTGGAAACGAATATCTTTCGTGAGTTTGTCGTCAATGCTCACTTTTTTTTTTAAATCAAAATTTTGTCTCGTTTGTGCTTACAGAAAAAAAGGTCGTCGTTTCATCTCGGAAAAATATTTGTCATGGTTTCATGTGATGAATTACCAGAAGTGATTGAGTGAATAAAAAGCGCTTCAGCACGTACTTGAGCCGATGACGGGAATGGACATGCCCTTCTCTTCGCTGGCAGGAGGAGCGTCGGGGGTGACGGTGCCCTCAAACACTGGGGGCTTGGGAGGTGTGATGCTATGAATTCAATAAAAAAACAGACGGGCCAAGAAATACAAAATTAAAACATTAGAAAGTAAAAAACAAAACAATCACAACAACCATCTCTGGGAAACTAGTTGAGGCTCACTTGTGGCGGTTGAGGGCCAGTTTAATAGAATTTTTCACGACGCGGCAGCTGTTGCTGGCTGGAAGAGGCGAGGAGGCGTCTGGCAGCTCCATGCTGGGAAGTCTCTGAGGAAGGAGAAAGCAACGTTATAGATCCATTTAATAACCCAATCCATTTAGGGGAGACTGTGGCTGAGTGGAGAGCAGGGCCTCAGGGTCCTTGAGCAAGACACTTAACCCCGAAAATTGCTCCCGTAGCTGTGCCTACGGTATGACAGCATCTAAAATGTAAGTCGCTTTGGATAAAAGCGTCAGCTAAATGACTGTAATGTAATGTAATTTAGGAAATCCATGGATCCGTGTGCCACTTAAGCTGTGGAACAATGTAATGGCTTGACATAATTTAAAAGTGGCTATCAAAATTTAGAGACGGTGTGCATATGACCCAGATATTGTCCTTTATAGATTAGCTGTAAGGTTTACGGGGACTCCATGAAGACTTTCCATTTATATCATTTTCTCTTTTTTTCTGCTTAACAGAACCCAAGTGCACCACGTAGAGAGAAGAGGTTACCTGTGTTCTTGAGGTATCGATGGTTGGAATGGGCTTAGCCTTTGATCCAGACAGTGGGGTCTAACGGTGGAGAGAGGAAAAATGTGCAACGGTTAATCTTGCTTCGTCTGTCTGTACACGATCACTTAAAAGCAGCCGGAGGAAGTAAAACCTACAGCATTGGGTTCTTCTCCATGTGTGCAGGAGTCAGAGGACGGTGGATATGGCTCTTTAAATGCAGAGTCATCATTTGACACCACCTGCAGCAAAAGAATTGTCAATAATTTAATCTGCCGTTTTTATACCAAACATATATATTCACACACACACGCACACGCTCCAGTCCTCCTCACCTCCGTCTCTTTGTGCCTCTTGGCCAGGTCCTCTTGTGTGGGCGAGTGCGGTCTCTTGGCAGGAGCGCCGTTGACCGGGTCCTCCAGGGGCTCCTCTCGAGGGCTGCTGGTGGCGTTGGGCTGCACGTCGTCGCTCGGCGCTGTGGCGGCGGAGCTGCTGGCCGGTGGGGAGGCGGGTTTGGCTTTGACCGCGGGCTCTTCGGGATCAGAGGGGGGCGAAACGAGAAGAAATCGGATCTGGTTTATCTGTCTTTTGACATCCATTTAAGGGACATGCTTTCAACTCGACATAGCTTTTTGTTAATTAATAATATCTGGATTTGAAGAGTTTCTGTCCCATATAACAAAAAGAGACATTATGTCATATGACTCTTTAGGTAAATATTAAATTGTTTAACAGCCTATCCCAGAGGGTGTAATAGTCACTGGAAAATCAACTCACTGGAGCCAATGACAGGGATGGACATGCCCTGGTCTGTAGAGTCTGTAGCAGCTGTAGCTGCTGTAGCTGCTGTAGCTGCTGTAGCTGCTGTAGTAGTAGCTGCTGTCGTAGTAGTAGCTGCTGCTGCTGCTGCGCTGGGTGCTGGGGAGCCCTCCGTAAAAAGCTGCTTGGGAGGGCTGACGCTGCAAAATACACAACACACAAACATTCGCTCAGCATCATATTGTGGATTTGAGCAGGTTGTAAACAGTAATAACATCTGGCAAAAATAGGATCTTCATTAGCGTAGAACATCTGCATTTGACAGTAACAACATTCAAATGCATTTGGTGTGAACCACACCTGTCCTCTGTGTCGGACGCGGGCTTAGAGGGTTTGCTGGATGGGGAGGTAAAGGGAGTCCCTGAGTCCGTGTCTCTGGAGCTGTCCAGGTGACTGCTGTCCAGAGAGATCCGCTTGGAGCTCCCCCCGTTGGAGCTGCGGTTCAACTCCGCTATGCTCTGCAGGGGGGGAAAGAAACGCAGTGAGATACAATAAAAGAAGAAACACATTAAGTCGATAGCCATAGAAACGTATCGAGGCTTTGGTCCCGACATGCGCGGGAAGACGTCTCACCCTCTTCTTCTTCTGCACCAGCTCAGGAGGAAGGTACTGATGGAGCTGTTTCTTCTTCACGTGCGTCGCTTCGATCTTCATCCCGTCCTTCAGCATGTTGATGTTGTTGGCTTGTCTGTACACTGCAGGGAACAACAAGACGTGTTAAGATCAGTGACGACAGACATGAATCTATAAAAACCTGTTTGACTTTCTTATAGGCAGAGGCCAAGTGGCTGCCGGACGGTTTGGATTCTTTGGAACATTTAACATTTGAGTTTACTGATTCAATATTTTCAAGTGAGTTAGGCAATGTTTTGATATACTTGTGCATTTATAAACCTGCCACTGTATGAATCCGGAGGATTCAACCTCATGTGTTGAGGCTAAATCATGACTTAGGCTCCTGCAGGTTGCCTCTCACATTATTCAAGTCAAGTATATTTTCTCACATTTTCTTTTAAAAACGTAAGAGAAAAAGTTTTTCTGCATTTATTTCAAAGGCGGTAAAACAAATTAGCGTACCTTTCAGCCACCTCATATACTTGTAGTATAACAGTACAGGTCCTGTAGCCTATTTCATCTTAAATGTGCTGACTAGAGAGTGATATGACCTACCAGTGTCTGTGAAGGACTGGATGTCGTACGTCAGGTCAATGTTCACACTCTCCGCGTTCTCCACTTTCTTGAAGATGATCCCGATGAACCACATGGATACAAAGTCGTTCCTGTTCACAGAAACACAAGGAGCAACGTGAAAACAGTTAAGCTGTGATTATGTATTGTTTGTGTGTGTGTGCATGTCTGTCCACGGGTAATCCCTCATACTGCTGGACTCATCAGCCTAATCTTTCCTTGTGCTCGTTTTAGGGCTGTACTATTAATTACAGATAAATATCCACCACGACCTTGACATTAAAGCAGTGGTCGTTGCAGACAAACCTGTCGGAGATGCACTTTTCTAGTTTTATGCCGATTTGAGAGCGTCACAATGAACATGCTGGTGAAGCCACAGCATGTCAATGTAGTAATAATAAATATTTGCTTTCAACTAGTGCCATGTGCCTGCCTAATACTCAATGACGAGACATACGCAAACACTGACTTCATGACTCACACTATCAGTATTTATGTCAACGGGCAACATGTTCCGAGTCCTCGAGGACAAACAACAAAACCTAGACGCGGTTTGATTAATGATTAGCAGGAGTCCCACCGAGCTTGTTTGAATGGATAAAAGTGAACTCACTCGTTGCGGTTCTCTTTGGACCCGGGGAAGGACTGGGGGTTGACGTGAGCCAGGGTGATGTACTCATTCCTCTCCAGGTTTCCCACCAGAACGCGGATCTTTGACTCCACCAGGCCGATCCTGAGGGAGAAAAATAAACATCAGCAGGTGTTTTCACAGAGTCGCTGGCAATACGAGCCCCATCTATTGCAGTAGAGTTTCACTCTTTGCAGACACTTACCATTCTAAGTGGTTTTCTTCTGTGGACGCGCTGGCGGTCAGAACGATGTAATGCCTGCAGCACAGAGCAGATTTGATCCTCAACACTCTTGAATTCAATGTGCTACACAGAGGAACATTCTCTTCTACCATTCACACCGGTGCTCGGGTAGTGCGACTCCAATGATGAAGCAGCAGCACCACCAACAGAGCAGATGAAGTCAGTTGTGGTGCTTTTGAGGGAGGAACTTTCACAAAACATCATGAGTCGACCAAACTCTACTGACCACAGTGAGGATGAGTCAAATGTGCCCAAACCCCCCAAAAAAGGAAAACAATTAGTTGGTCTGAAGCTTGCATCATCCGGTTTTAGTTTCAACTGCACAAATGCAATCCATGGCTAAAACAGTTGTCACACAAACAACTTATCTCCACATAATGTAACACGATAACTTAACATGACACCGACTGAGTTTCAAAAACACGGAACAAAAAGGATCGAGACCGGCGGGCAACACCTACTTGTACTTTTGGAAAAAGTTGGGCGGCTCAAAGAGTTTGGACCATTCGGTCTTTCCCTGAAGAATCTCATCTGTGACGCTGAGGCCTGTTCATGCCAGACACACGGGACAAAGACGTTAGCAGGCTGAGGAATTAACACTTCCATTTTGACACGTTTTTTGTTACCATTGCCTTTTGATAAACTAGGTATGATCAGGAGGCAGGCGGACAGATTTTTCCATTTCACGCCGCTTCGTTATTTACCGTATTTGAACTCCTCGCTCATGATGGTGCGCGTTGACGAGGAGACGTTGTACGTGGAGTTCTGCTGGGGGTAGGCGGGGGTGATGATGGGCATCAGGTGGTATCTGTCGGATGGGTTGACCTAAAAGAAAAAGAAAAACAAACACGGCAGAGGGACCACGGCAGAGATGAGAGCCTTCACCAGCAAACTCAACCCGCCAAACTTTGTGTGTCGGGCAACTTCCCGCGCCCACGTACTGAAAGGCACAATAAAACCAAAGGGCTCACAACACACACACGCACACACACACACACACACACACTGTACATCCCAACCCACTTTCCCTCATCTACATTTTTTCCTCAAGTGATGCGAAGGAGGAGAAGTGAAGGAAACAAAATGTGAAATGAGACGTGCTCCTCTAAATCTTCATGTGAAGGGACTTGGCAGTTGCTGATGAAGGCTGCACAGCTGGATCACCTTCCTGTGAGCCATAGCAGAGCTTTAGCATCTTCTGTGAGTGCATATATTTGAAATATTACATGTGCATATTGAGCCGAATTATCAGCTGCTGGACAGCACATGCAAGGCCGTGTTTAAACAGTGTCCAGATCAGTCGAAACACAATTTAATGTCCAAGTATATTGCACATGTTTAGTTCATCTGTTTTACATTGGATCCCAGCCATTCTATGACTTTGTCCATGTTTAAAGAGTTAAAAAGGGGAGGAGTTATGTGAGAATACCGCACTATCTTTGGGGTGAAAATACAGACTGCACTCCGAACACCAACTTCACTTCTGCCAGCAGCTTGTAATCATTAGTTTCAGCTCCAGATTTGGTTTATGACGAGCAGGTCTCATAGAAAACAGAAATACTTTAAAGTAGCCTGAACATTCAGGAAATCTTCTAAAACTGTATCTAAAGCTATACTTCAGACCCAACGCACGGTTTCTGTTGGCCGTGCTGTGACTGAACGAAAATGACACCAGGAGATAATTTAAATGCGTTTATTGCTGAAGGGACACAACAAACATGACACAGCAGTTACAGCAGCTAGAAAGTTGGTTTTTTCACTTCAGGCTAAAGACCCATTAGTCTGTGGTAAATAGATTTATGGTATTATTATGAAAAACAGTAAAAGTAAGTCAGAGCCCCTGGCCAAGGAAAGACTATTCATAGGAAAACCTGCAAGAGTGTGGAGAGGTGTCCGTAAATACTTACAACTCTGTGGTGTTGTAAATATGGGATTTAAACACAAATGTCAGCTCTGTTTTGCGTTTCAATAGCATTTTTACTAAAGGGGCGCGTCTGTCTGATAATAACAAAAGAAAGAGAAAAAAAAAAAAGGACGTCCACGTGGGAAGTCTTCCTTGCTCCAAGCTGCTCTGGGGAAGCCTCCTCCGAGCAGAGGTAAGAGCATATGAGCTCAAGATAGAAGACCCCAAATGTTCCAGGTCACGTGAGGACAAGAGGAATGAGCAGACATGAAATAGGAGAAAGACAAATGTACCTATACTCTTATCTAGTGAGCTTAATAAAAATGTTTTAAAAAAAACACCCACAAACTCACAATTTAGCAGATCAACTCTGTGCTGAAGGCATTTTTATGAACCACAGGTGTCATACTCACTCTGGGATCCCACACGGGTAAATTCAGATTACTGTCCTCGGGCTGCTTCAACAGCACAGGATTCGGCCACTCCCTGTAGGACGGAAGAGGCAAAAACGTGTGAACTGGCTTCGCACGAGACGGTGAAATGCTGCCACCGTGTGGAACAGGATCAATATGACGCTGCAGGAGCGAAGCTAAACGCTCACCATTTGGAAAACACCAGGAAGAACTTGTGGACCAGCGTGGCGGCCACGGCGTTGGGGTAGAGCTGGCAGGTCCTGGCCACCAGCATGGCCCAAGACACTCCACCCAGAAAGCCCAGCATGTTGGAGTAGATCCCACGGCCTGCAGGAGGAGCACGGTACAGTAAGATATGAGCAGCACTACACTGAGAGAGCTCCTGCAGGAGGTGAATAATCCCGTGGTATAATTTGGTACCGTTACTTTTTATTCATATATTACTGAAAAGGACACAAGGATGCTGTAAAATCAGCCACAAAGCATCTTTTTACGCCACTAGATGATGGAGAGAGCTTCATCGGAAAAGCTGTTTAAAAATTGTTTCTATGGCAACATTATAACCACCGTTTTATGATGGACTAGCATCGCCCCCTTCAGTATCTATCTGGCCTACTATACATTTGTTTGACATTGTTTCTTCTTCATGAGCACCAACCGGAGGACGCTTGACCTCCGATCTGCTCCCACAAGCGGGCTTTAGGGACGTTAGGGATGTTCCTCGAAATCCGGTTCTAAACGGGAACCGGTGCTAAATGAGTAAAACCCGGATTACTGATAAGGTCCGGACTGCTCTCCGTAACAGCAGCGTCTTAAACCTCCTCTCTCTGTCTCTGTCGTTGCACAAGGAGCAGAGTCATGCTCTACACACACACACACACACACACACACACACAGAACAAAAACACCCAAACTGTTGCTACATTTTACTCCAGTAGATGCCGAGAAATTCTCGTTGTCACAAACGCAACAACAGTAAGACCAGCACATTATCAAAACGTTTGGCGAGCAGCTGTGCATCCTCGTCCACTGCAGGTAACGTTAGCTAAGAAGAGGAGGTTAATAAATGAAAGCTAATCTCTGAGCTAACTGTTTAGCTACGAATGCATTTTAAAGATTGTGGAACTTTTTGTTTACGTACAAGAATAATAAAGCAATGTTGCTTCTTTCCTTAATTGTCTCCAAGATAATAATAATGATCAAGAACCGATAAGGAACCGAAGCAGTATCGATGAAATCCTAACGATACCCATCCCTAGTTTTGATGGCGTCCGTGTGACGTATAAAAGCTCGGGATAGACAGACGTGGACAAAACAAGCTTCTACTCTCGGCGCTCTGAAAAAAAAAAAGACACTACGAGGACACAGGCCCTTAAGGTGCACCCGAAATTACAAGAAGATTTGAATCCACTTACGTTTCGCCCACAGTTTGATGGCTCTCAACGTGAGTCTGAAGTTCTCTTTGTTTGGCACCAGGTACAGAATTTCATCAGTCACTCGACAACCTGTGAGACAAAACATCAGAAACCTAAAGCACTGCGAGAAAAAGCGTTTCACTCTTACACTTAAGGCGACGATCTCCAGTAAGAGAGGGTTTAAGATTCAAGTGGCTCTCATACAAGCCGGTAAAGGCCACGCAGCATACCGTTAAGGCTGCGGATACACCGAATGTCCAGGTTTCTCAGGATGGAGTCTCCCCTCAGGTCCAAGTTGTCTGGAATGGACTGTAAGGCCAGTCTGGCAAAAAGCAGGTCAATCTGCTCAGACGGGGACAGAAAAACAAGGGAAGAACCGATGAGACGGAATACAAGTGACCCGTCTGGGAATGGCCAGCAGGTGCACCGCAGTACGGCTCAGTGTGACGAGCTTTCAAAGGGGACTTATTAACCTCTGTACAAACTACAAGTACAGGGGTTTCCTATTTAGGCAGACACAGGAACAGTAGTTATGATGATGATGCTCTTTTATATATTCTTTCCTGTTCTTTAATGAACCTGAACTACAAACTGGACCACCAACCTGTGTCATGACGTTCCAACCTCGGCCTGAGAAAAAACGGTTTTAATCTGGACTCATTTTTTTTGTTTAAAGTCGGATCAAAACCATCATTCTTTGCAAAGCTATTCAGCGACAGCTGAACAGAAGTAATCCTTACGGTCACAGTTAGGGGTTTCGCGATATAACGGTATTTAACCGTAATATTTTAAAATGAAATACTGATATATTAAACAATACACACGACAATATTGTGTTTATAATCCAGTGCCTCTTAACTCATTTTATATACACTGTTATGGTTCGAGACACTCTCCCCACTCACTCACATTTGAAGTGCAATGTATTCACCCAAAAAGGAACAAAATGCACAAAAGAGTTCAAAATGAATTTGACTGACTGCATGTTTTTTTTCTATAAATATTGTAACAGTTATTGTTAATATTTTGGCCATGATAAATGTGTAGTAAAAATCTGATATCGTGACAGTTTTAACAATGTCTTTACTACAACACCTTTGTCCTTTAGTTATTGAACAGCTCTATATGTAGACAACACGCATCACTTAGATCTCAAAGGTACTTACCTCTATTCCGTCAAATTTGAATTTTATCACCGGTACGAAGGCATCCTCCACAGCCTTGAGAAAGCACCAAAAAGACAATATCAGCAACACATCTAAGACGAGGCGAAGTCACATAGCTAGCTCACATCACGATGAAAGAGAGGTGACAGTCTAGAGCGCCACCAAATAGTTTGAAGCTTCGTTCAGAACATTTTTGCATGTCTATTAATTCAAATTAAACCTGGCATTTCTGGCCAGTTGTAGAAAATACGGCAACCCTAACATTATTATTATTATTATTATTATGCTATTTGTAGAGTGAAATTCCAGCGGTGGCTGCGTAGGATTGTTTAATCTAAAACATAACAATAACTCCAGAGCACTGTCTACTCCAAAAGTCACAATGTATTGAAAGCAGATGGCTGTAATCATTTCCAAAACTCACAACATGTCTTATCCTAAGACATATTCGGCTTCAATCCGTTTGTGTATTTGACATTTCGTCAGAGACTCCTTCAGAATGTCATCTACAGCGATATTAAAGTGTCTGCAGACAGCTGATTACAGACAACTTGAGCTACGGATGCCTTTAGAGAGCAGGGTTTTAATATTCAACCAAAGCATCCTCTTACAATACCCAATTAACACAGGGGTCCTCTCAGGAACATTTACCTGCCAATCAAAGTGCACCACCTCTGCGCCTTTTTGGAAAAGATCTGCAAGACTATATTTACTCACAAGAAGTATACACTTAGAGCAGCGAATTTGATAAATCTATTTAATATAATTTAGTGTCAAAACAAACACTTTTTCCATCATGTATATTGATGTTAATAAAGACACACACCTTGGGAAATCAATATTAAAACAGCAGACTTGACAACAACACGGGCAATGCTCGTGGGTATTGCTCTCTGCTGAGAGTTACTTCATTAGAACTCCGTTATCTACTCAGCAAAAAAATACTTCAGCCATGTTATTGCTCTACTTCCCAAAACAGTAGCCTCAGCTCTCCTAAACAACGACTTCTCACCCAGGAGCAGTGACGCAAATGGTCTGTTGCTCTTGCATCTTTTTTGATTTGACCGACTGATCTTTCAAACAGGGCCTTTCTTCGCTGACACTTACCCTCAGGTCTTTGATCTCTTCGTGCTGTTTGAATTTCTCAAAGAAAGACGAGAAAAAGTCAGTTCTCTCTACGTGGCGCGGGGCCACACACAAGGCATCGATATCAGCTCCTGGAAGAAACAGTTTCACTTTTAGCAGCGTGTTCTGTGTCAACAACAATGGGCAACAACTTCAATGACAATCTGATAAGTTGCTGCGTTCAAGGCTGAAGAGAGTTCATGGGATAAAACATCACGGACAATCAAGTCGAGCCGCTACTTTTCACAACGGTTTTTTGGCGACTGTCCAACTGATAATACCTGACTCGGCTTTGTACAGTCGCAGCCTGTAAACCGTTAATGGTTTAGATCAGGGGTGTCAAACTCATTGTTGCTCTGGGGCCGCATCGGCATCATGGTTGCCCCCAAAGGGCCGGTTGTCGGCGGGGGGGGGGGGCTGCTGCTGCCACATACGCTGGTGGAGGTGTGTGCGCGCGGATCGGGGAGGAGCTCCGCCGTGCGCGATTTCCATTTTTTTTTTTTTTGCTGGTAGATTCGCGGGCCACATAAAATGACGTGGCGGGCCGGATCCGGCCCGCGGGCCGTATGTTTGACACCCCTGGTTTAGATAGTCCTTCCTTCTGAACACTGGTGAACCTTGTGTAAAGTCTCCACACTCACATGCAGCATGTACTCAATAGAGCGGTGCAGGCACGACGCATTTCTGTAGGCTAACCCCGGAAGTTAGCATCGCACAACAAAAAGCCAAATGGACCATCCATTGACTTCTGGATTAATGCAGAGCATAAGCTCTTTGGCAACACACAAGTTTTAAATAATTACACATTTTGTTGGGCAAGATAATCTTCACAAATGGACACCGCTTTTATGAATTTTGAAGTGGGAATGCAATCGGTAAGAGAGGAACTAAAAAGCTAACAAACAACACCACGGTCACGAGTGAGTAAACACAACAAGGCTGTGAAGGCACACTAGTTGCCGTGATTACTTTTTGTAGTCTAAGGCTACATCCACACTCATACGATTCTGTTTAAAACAGGGTTTTAAAGGGAAAACAATGTACGTCCACACGGGAACGAATATCACTAAACGATGACTATTCACAAACACCAGGCCTGCAGTGAGTATTATTGTTCTCTTTAATAATAAAAGGTTGTGATTGATACTTCAGATCTACCTTTATAATGTTCCTCTATATACACTCAGACTCAAAAGGTTTTAGTTTTCAAACTTTGACACAAGGCTGCAGGTCTCTCTCACACATTAAATTTACATTAAATACACGTCTCTCAATCGTTTCCTTGGTTTCGTTGTTTGTTGTCACACTCGTAGCTCTGCCGGGTGGCTGTAAGTCCCTGATGCACTGGAGGGCATTTATGCTATTGTTCGTTTCGATTTTCTTTGAGGACTTCACAACAAAATAAGCATTAATAAGAAAAGGAAAGTCCTCGGTTTGGTATCCATCACCCTCCTCAAAGCTGCAAACCGTGACTTAAACCGTCCACTCTGTATGCCGCTCGCTAATCTCTAGAATAATAACAGCTGCTTCCTCTACATGTAGGCAGTAGTAACTTTATAAAATGCAGAATTTAACTGCGCAACAGCTGCTAGTATAGACAACAGTCGATGCGTAATCAAGGCTGTTTGTTTTCTTCCGGCGGCGTGACGAATCAGAGAAGGACACGTCGTGACTGCTAAGACACAATCAAGTAACGAACACGAAGTCTACGTCATCGTTTCAAACGGTCTGCGTTTCCGCCCACACTACGAGTCAACCCCCGAGATTTCAAATGGACATAGCGTCTGTAGCGTTTCCAAACCCTTCCGTTTTTGGGGGGAGGTTTCAAACTCTGGAGTAGTGTAGACGCCAAGTGTAAACGTAGCAAAAAGATGAGTTTTTTTAAATGGGAACGTAGTAGCGTGGATTTAGCCATTCACTAGCAACCGCGTTTTTAAGACACGTGAAAGCTTCTAATTTCACTAGAGGGGTGTTTACTGACATATCATAGAACAAGATGTTCTTATATCTTAAGCGTGTGTTAACCACAGACCGTAGGCTCCGGCATCTCACCAAAAACCCATTCAGAATAATCCATCCACTTTGAGATGAGCTAACTGAAATTATTAACATAACACTCTATAGGGACATGCTTCTTTCTCATAAACTGGAATTATACACATCACCAAAGTAGTCGCAAAGTCAAAATCAGACAGTGTATCCCAGTATTTTGTATATTTATATTAATAAATAAATATAATAAATGAGACATGCTGAACAAATGTTCATAAGTACACAATTAGGCGAGAGGGTTCATTACTTTTACACACCAACTTTTCATGAGTTTGAATTTGTTACTTCATAAAAATGAACACAAATCCGAATTATGAAGCCTGAATTAAGCTTACAATAACACTAGTAGAGCCAAATAATTTATTATGATGATCTGCTATTGATAGGAAAGTTTGGACAGACTCTATCTCCAGGGTTAACAAAATACAGAGATTCAAAGAAAGTTTTCAACCAACAGCAAACTATTTGGGAGTTTGTTTTTTACTCAAAATGGCTCGGCTCACTATGCTGAAACTGATTTAATGAGGCATAATGTGGCAGTTTTAACATTGGATTCATCCAGAAGCGCAACGGGTTGGTAAACACAAAGCACTGAATATTCACCCGGTGACATAAAGCCGATACCAATCAATGAATTAAAAAAAAGAATCACCACCAGCAGCATTATTCATTTTACAGATTAGCTTGGAACAGCCGTACTAATTCAGAGTCATCTAAAAACTGTATAATTAAATACTTAAATTTACAATAATTCTTTTGCACAATAAATACTTAAAAACAACAGAGCAATGCATTTTTCTGCTATGCATGTATTGTACTTTTTGATAAATTTTCATCGTCTCACTTGTTGTCTCCGACTGCATTCACACCAACCCTCCAGGCTATAGCAGGCCAATGTTTACAAAGCTTTCAGACCTCAAAACTAGTCTTTTCAAAAACACTCTCAAAAGCAGGGGAACGCGACAATGCCAGCCTTGTGCTTTAGTGTGGTCAGGCTGAACTGTGCTTTTCAAAAACAACGAGATAGGCCCGCTTAGACAGGGTCGAGTGCAGTGTCGCAGTAATGTTCAGATACCTCTCTGGTCCTTTTCAATGCCGATATGAGCCGAGCACACAGTACATGGGACGTTGTGAATGTTTGAAGTTGATTTGATGTCGCTGCAATGACTCAACGTACCTTTTGTGTGCACTCCAAGTCTGTACGAACCAAATGTAAATATCTTGCCCCCGACGCAGCTTATAGCTGATGGTGGGAGGTTCTGTAGGGGAGGCAAGTGAATATACAGTGAAATCAGTATTTTTTTACTCTGTATGGCAGACCAAGATAGATTTAACGTCTGATTAGATAACCACCGTTAATGACCGTTACATAGAAACGCATTCAACACAACCCACCTTTAATTCACTAATCTCTGCGATCCATTCTTTCACAAAGTTATTCAACTTCCCGAGAACTGCAAGTCTGAAACGGAGATACAGCTTTTAGCGGGCGTTTCATTCACAATACGGCCCTCTCGCTAATCATACAGCGAGAATTAAAATGGTAAATACACAACAGTCACAAATTCAGTTGATGTAGATATTTGCATTCAAGCATCAGGGCATATATATCTAGTTGAATGAACAAATAAAATGCAGTGCAAAAGCTGTACAACAAACGCTACCTTCTGTTAAGCTTAATAGTTTCTATGTAGTTTAGAATACCAGAGAAGTGGTGGTGCATTGTATCAAAGGGGTTCATGTTTTTCTGTGCACCCTTATAACTGTAGTTGTGATTGCTGCAATGAAATGTATGCGGTCAAAACCGCTCCACAGTGATGCCATGGTAAATAGAAAATGACTTTCAGTTCCTCACCTATGGTTCAATTCCTCTTCGTCTTCAAACACCCCAAACGGTTTCATGGCGTCACAGAGCTTCTTGGTGTACTGGTGGTCTAGCTCTCGTGCGGGTGCCAGGCTGATGGCAGAGGTGATGCCGTAGTGTTTCTGAGGCTGCTGCCAACCAGGCATGTTGCTGCGAGGGAACAATACATGCAATGACAGCCAACGTTACTAATCGACACTTTACGTTTCGACATTTTTTTTCCTCTTCATGTCATAGTTTCTCAAACCTCGTCTTAATTAAAAGCAAGAATGCCGAGTTAAAGCGGATGCATTTGTGTGCCACAGTCGCATTTTGTAAAGTGTTGTGCTTTGCTAGTTTCTGTTCTCCTTGCTATTAATGCCGCGAGCCCATGTGTAAACACGCTACATACAACTCTGACAGTAATGTGCTTAATGCACACAACAAGCGCATTCATGACTTCATAGTTGCGCGCAATTCCAAATCGGAAAAGTGACTTTAATAAAATAGCAGAAACGTGTTCCAAACGAGCTAGGTTAGTACCCAAGCGGGCGGCGAACGAACGTTAGCCGAGAGGCTACAAACAGGTTGGAAGAGCTAACAAATTGGCTAATTTAGCAAGTTAGCACACGTTAGCTGGTTGCTACGGAAAAATAGGTTTAGCGTTAGCCAACAACTCGCTTACCAGTCAGACCTATTTATCGGTTGGCATTTTCTCAAACAAACGCAAGTGGTATCCGTTCATTTCGTTAGGCGGATTCACGCCATAGTTACCCAACAACAAACAAGCGAGCTAGCCAGCAAACGGTGGCTGCGGGCCTTGTTTGGTTGTTGTGACAGTTGGCTAACATTAGCTTTTAGCCTATTCTTCGGGACACTCTCAAAACGCGAACAAAAACGGCCATAAATGGATAATGCGCCACATGCACGACTTACCTTGACATTTCTTTCATGACACTCTGAAAAGCTTGCGCTGTTTTTCTTGCTGTGAACCCGTAAAAAAAACTAAGAAAGTCAGCAAGTAGAAATGATAACAGCCTCGACCTGATTACAACAATGGTCACTTTCCAGAGAGCAGTTCAAACCTTCCCACTGAACCGGAATCACTTCTTATAAGATAACGTATCAGCGCGTAACGCGGAGAGAATATTCATATCTAACTAATTAATTTACAAAACGTGCAGGGTTTATTGGAACGCTTGCACCTGACACGCGCTTCGTAACTGTTGGGACTTTTTTTATTTTATTCAAAACTACAAATGTAACGGCATTTTGTCGGAACAATGTCTGCGTGCAGCACGCTGGGACACCATCGTCAGAAGTTAGGCACCTCCCTCACTGATGCCACAAGTCACGTGACCACCGAGGCCCGATTCCGCTGCTGAGCCGCTGAACACACAGCTGGCTGCAACATGTTCACACCTGTCACACGAAGTGGAGTTTATCTCTTTAAAACACGAGATATGTCGACACAAATCGAATTGAGATATTTTTAAAATTACTTAGCTTAAAAGCTAAATCATAATACTTTGGTGGGGGAACCAACCAAATGTTAAGCCCTTCATTACAGGTGGTCATTCAAGTATTAAACATAGTGTATACATTAATGTAACTGTTGGAAGTATTCAATAAGACAGTTGCTGTTGTGATACAGTCACATACTGTATTTTGGGATTGTTTTGACAAAAAAAAAATATATATATATATATATTTCATTAGTGCATAGTGCATTTCTAAACTGCAAAAGCTGAAAAGAAAACTGCAGTTTTTAATGTTTGCTTACTTCTGTTGTGTCCACATGGCAGCACTTCCTCACAGAAGAGACAAGATAAATTGAGGGAAACTTAAATATATAAAATTCTATTTATCTTGTCACTTCTTTTATAATAAAACGAATAAGAAACTGGATGAATAAATAATAATAAAGTATGAGATTTTAGGGCCACTAACCGTCACAGACCATGCTTATATCTGTGTGTTGTAGCTGATACTGATATTTAATAACAGACACTCTTGCATTTAAGGGCAATAATGGCAACGTGTTTAACACATTTTGTTTTCCGCTGTGAATAAAAACATTGGAAACAAAATGCAATTGTTCACGATTGTGTCACTTAAACAGGCGGCATTGCAATTCATACAAATGTTCTTGTTACATTATACATACATACAGAACAGAAAGAGAAACATCAACGATTATAAGAAAAGCGCATCAATTTGGGACATAATCATTGTCATTTTATCAGAACAATTCATTTTCTCATTTTTTGGAGGACAATATATCACATACTGATAATGTGTGCATCCTTAGAATAAATTCAGATAACTGTACATATATATATATATATATATATATATATATATATATATATATATATATATATATATATATACAGAGATGGGCAGTATTTCTATTACTTGTATTTGAAATACGTATTTCAATTACTTTTGAGTATTTTGTAATTTGTATTTGATAGGGCCGATTCAAAATCTAATGTAATTTGTAACAAAATACTTTAGAGTGGAGTCATTTTGTATTTAAAATACTCAAAATACTTTTTCCACGAATCAAAAAACAGTTCACGAGTTCAGTCTTCAGATCTTCAAGTTCAGCGGATTGTCTGTCAAGTTAAATATTTTATCTGAGTGTGACAGATGTCAACTAGCTTGATGTATAATTCATGTCTGGGTCTGGCTACATAGCCTATTGTATATACATGGTGATGGTTATAATATCATGCTAGTGAGCGATGCTAACATGCTAATGACGCTAGCATGCGGTCTAGGCTAGTGCATAGCCAGTGTTTAGCAAGTTAACTTATCAGTCGAGTAGCTAGCTATAGGAAGAGGGAGATTGGGAGCTTGTATGTCATATGTGATGAATATGTTCTTGTTGATACAAAGCCAAAGTTTATGGGCTGTTAAGTCCCATTAATATATATATATATATATATATATATATATATAATCAAGTTGTTGTCTTTCAATAGCTTTGCTTAGTTACACTGACATTCTGTGACTGTTCTTCCTGTTTGTGGGGTTCACCAGAGGAAGAGCATTCAGAATGTGAGGATCACATTTCTAAAAATTCAGAGTCTGACAGTGACTTTGAAGAAGAGGATTGAGCATCAGCTAGTTCCAAAACAAAGACGAACCACAGGACCAGCCCGTCAGCAGCCAGCCCCAGAACAAGCCCGTCATCAGCTAGCAAGTGAAGAAATATGGATGTCCAAAAAATTATGAAATTGAATGGTCTTCTTGCCCAAGAAATGAGCCACCCCGCATGGCTGCCAATGTGATAAGGATGCAACCAGGGCCAACACGGATGGCAGTTACTCATGGGCAGGACATCGAGTCTTCTTTTGAGCTTTTCATCCCAGATTCCATCCAGAAAATGATTCTGGATTGCACTACTTTAGAAGGAAGGCGTGTTTTTGGAGAGAGGTGGAGGGAGATGGACCAAACCCATTCACACGCCTGCTTATCCTTGCTGGAGTTTTCAGGTCCAAAGGGGAATCCACAGAATCCCTGTGGGATTCAGAAACTGGCAGAGAACTTTTCCGTCTCTGGAAAACTTCCACATATTTTCCAGGATTATCCGCTTTTATAAACGAGACGACAGACCAGCTCGACGGCAGAGAGACAAGCCAGCTGCCATCAGGACAGTGTGGGACAAGTGGATGCACCGCCTCCCCCTGTTTTACGACACTGGGCCTAATGTCACCATTGATGAGCAGCTGATGCCATTTAGGGGCTGCTGTCCCTTTAGGCAGTATATACCATCGAAACCTGCAAAATATGGTATACATTTCTGGGCTGCCTGTGATGCCACTTCCTCATATGCTTGGAACTTACAAGACTACACAGGGAAGCCAAATGGAGGAGCCCCTGAGAAAAATCAGCGGCGAGAATCATAGGGACAACACTTCCTTCCATGGACTCAATGTATGGGCAACGCTGCCGGAAAAGAGCAGAGGGAATCATCAGAGACTCACTCCACCCAGCTCACTCTCTGCTCAGACACAAACAATGCACCTATAACTTGAGGCACAGCAGAGCGGACAGCATCATCACACACACAACACGTTTTTTCAACAGCTTCTTCCCTGCCACAGTCAGAATGATGGCAAAATAAAAAGGCTGAAACATGTGTAGAACAATAATCCACTTTACTTCACCTCACCTAACATGTGCAATATCATTATCCATGAAAAGGTGCAATATTCTTATTCTTATCTATGCAATATCCCCACCATAACCTTCTTCCACCTCTCAAAATGTGCAATATTCCCATAAACAGGTACTCATTCTCCATATTATGTTATTTATTATGTATAGTGTTTTTATACTTGTATATTCTTCTTCTGTATATTCTTCTTCTATTTATAAAGTGTTTTTATCCTTACTTTTATCTTCACTATCTTCTAATATTGACCCAGAGAGCTCTCTGCACAAATAATTCCAATGTACCTGGACTGTTGGTCTATGTAAAAATGGCAAATAAAGAATCTTGAACCTTGAACCTTGAACCTTGAACCTTGAAATCAAGGACTGAGAGTTGGAAACATCACATGCGACAATTTTAAACAAAAAACGAGAAGCACTTTAATTTATAAATGGGATCTAACAAAGGTAAAGGGCAAATATTAACCATATAAGTTGTTTATATTGCTTGTAATTGGGATGAAGTAAACATCTTTTGAGTATTTTAACATAAAATAGTTTGATTGTGTTGAATTAATAACCCCAAAATGCAGCGGGTCCACCAGACCCACGAACACTGGCTGTGTAACAAAAATATGAACACCATATAAGGGTTAAAAGACACCTGTGGTCCTGGCCTCACTCCCTTTTGGCCCCTGTCCTGGATACATTTTACACCAAAAACTAGGGTCCTTAAGTTTATATTTCCCGGGGTGTAAATCCCCAGGTGGCGTCGTTGGTTCCCTTTAATCCCCCCCCCCCAAGGCCTCACTACATATATATAGAAAATAATCTGTGAGCATGCTATCAATGCTGTCAGTTTCAGTTTTGAGTGGCAGGAGGTCCTCTTTGAGGAGGTGGTGCTGCATAGAGGAAGATGAAGAGGTCGAACTGATGTTGGCTTCATCATTCTTGTCACAGCATCCAACTAAACTTTCCTCACTAAGCAGCCAAAAAATGTTGCCATACTGTGACAGGGAAGGGGTCATAGAGAAGATAAAGCATTTTATAGCAGATTGCCATAAAAAAACACTCACAATAAGTTGATCCTGGTGAATTTCCGATATCTCAATAATCGTGAATATCGTCACTTGAAAAAGCTGTCGATCATGGTCACTCCCCTGCACATCCCTATGCTTCTTTATTTAAACACACTCGTGATGTTATGCATTGGCAGGAGGAACCTAGTGCGTAGCACAGTGACCTCATGAGTGTCACAATATATTCCAACCTGTCCACATTATGTTACTTATTATCACTGTGCAAGCGACCTTTCATCTGTTCTGGGGAGCTGAACTCCTCCCCCCTCCACACTATACAGTCACTTCTGTATTTTAGACTTTCAGTGCGAGTCACATTGTTTGAACTGCTCAGACCAGCAGAGTCAGAGAGATTTAACACTGCGTCACAAAGCCCAGTCAGTTTGAAAACAAAAGAATGAGCAACGATACTCTTGTGAACGTGGAGGACTGGATTGCAGCGAACGAGAATGCTTTCCTGCCACCAGTGTGCAACAAGCTCATGTGAGTAGTTTCACTTTGGATGTTAGAAGCAACATTGTTGCTTCTTCTTGGATTGCAGGATCAGTGTCTCACAACTTTAAAACTCATATTTGAAAAATCTCTTCAAATCACATGTCAGAGTACCCAACTGTCTTTAATTCCTTTCTATCAGGCACTTTTCCCAGGTGATCATCATGTTTGTCGGAGGTCCCAATACCAGAAAGGATTACCATATAGAGGAAGGGGAGGAGGTGAGAGAGAAGTGCTCATTTCTTCTGTCATTTCAGCCTTCAGTTCTCCACCACACACTGTTGTTGTTGGCATCTTTTGATGATGCTTGGCCAACATTTTTAGACCTTTCTGCACCATCCCAGATATTTACATAATCATGTCTGATAAGAAAATGATGTAATCAATGCAGAAAAAAAACAGGGATATGGACTTTTTTAATCCACATATTCTTCATCTTTCAATTTCAAACCTGGAGCATATATTACCCACAATGCATCGTGACCACCGTCAGTTCATTCGGGGGCTCGGGTGCGTTATCCTAGCAGTGACTAATGTAGCCTTGAGCCGCTAACCTCAAGTAGAGATGATCATTTTCAAACCTGTAGTCTTCAGGCCTCAACCTGCCTCAAAGTGAACTTCACTTGAAGCAATCTATCAGACTTCAGTTCCCTCTGGAGCAGGGCGCAACCTACGGTGCTAAAAAAGTGAAGCCAGTGAGGAAGTGCCTTTAATGTGCATTCTCTCAAATGTCCATCAGGGGGCGACTCCTCTGGTTGCAAAAGAAGTCTGATTGCATTGAAGTCTATGAGAAAATGACTACTTCTCACTTGATTTATTACTTCAGTAAACATTGTAAACATGAGTTTATGGTCTCAATACATCATGATGTTCAGTAAATTATGGTCCATTTAGAGTCAAATAGACCATAAAGCAGGGTATGTTTTAGGGCAGTGGGTTCTCAAACTTTTTCTGTCATGCCCCGCTTTGGAGGAAGAAAAATCTTCATGCCCCAACAAAATTGTAACAAAATGGTCCATGTTGAACTTTTATTGAAATAACATTTTGTGACGCCATATGCTCACACATACCAGGAGAATTTTATTTTAAATATGAGCTTTAAAATGTAGCATTCTGGTGTACTAGAAGAAAATGAAGTGATAAGACATTTACTAAGCAAAAAACGAATTTATTATTCAGTTATTAATCAGTATTTCAGCTCTATTGTTATTAACCTTTAAAAGTTTGTCATATAAAAACAAAGATAGCAAGAGCAGTGAGAACCATCGCCTGTACAAATAAAGTGATTAGTTTTCATTACTGTGTGGCTTCATATTAACTTCTGTTACTCTACAGCTGTTAGAACTGTGGCCTATCTTCTATTTGCAAATAAAATGCATTCAATCCAGTTCAGTTATTTAAATGAAAATGATAATCTACTCTGGCTAAGGTAGCTTATCAAGAGTAAAATAACAGCTGTGATTTAACTGCACGTGGGACTGTTCATCACAGTGAACAGTGTCTGCAGTGTGATGAGAGGACACGTGAGCCCTTGTTGCTGTACTTTATCTCCTTGGAGCAGAGGCTGCATTTAGCATACTGTCTTATCAATGTCTTTAAAACACTGACAGCAGGAAGCTGTACTCACATCAGTTTAGACCTCCACCTTTATCCTGGCCCAGCGCCTTCACATCTCAGCCCTGCGTCAAGCTGCGCTACACAAACAGCCTCCTCTTCCTGAAGCTCTTTGACCTCATCATCTCATCAGTATCTGGGACTTTCATTCTACTTTGAGTTAAAACTGTCATGGGATGTGATGCAGGGGTAGAGCAAAGACTCAAGCGCAGACACTGGAGACGAGGTGGAAGGCAAGGTTATTTACTCGCACAAAAGTGGACAAAAACATGAACCAAAAACAACTCCAACCGGGAGCACGAAAAATACAGACTGAAACTAAACAGCAAAGTTCCAACAGGCAAAGTCCAAAAAGGGAAAGTCCGAAAAAGGCAAAGTCCAAACCCTGGGACGTGGCGGGAACAAACCTGGTACACGGAGCGCACACACAGGGAAGCAACTAAACGATCCGACAAAACAACAGGGAAGCAGGGGAGTTTATATAAGAGGGGTTGACACGAGGGAAAACCCAGGGGCAGGTGATTGGGCACAGGTGTAGTGAATGAGGACAATCAGGAAACACACTCAGACACACAGGAGGGAGCCGGGAGGAGACCAGGGGCAGAGCTACAGAGACAGAGACAGAGACACAAAGCGGGCAAAGCCTAAACCGTGACAAAAACAAACAACCTGCAACCAGATCCGCCGGTGTTCCGGTTACCGTTAACGAGAGACCGCGTGAACTGAACCGGAATACGGGGGGCTGCATGTTTCATCACGTTACGTTTTTTCCTCCTAAATCGCGATAATGACGAACGTTTCCACAGAGTTCCGCATGCAGTGAACGTTAACTTAACCCAGCAAGTGTGAACTGTAACGGAACATAACGTAACTTAAACTTTAACGGAGGGAAAGACGCTGTAGACATCTTAACGCTGATTGGCCAAGACTCGACATGTCACATCTGTGAGGGATTTCAGTTTTAAAGCGCTCCTAGCATGGATCTTATGTGTTACAATATGTTTACTTGTAGAAGGTTTAAACTAAAAGGAGATACTGAATGTATTGTGCACTGTGAGAGAAACCAGAGAATTTATGACACCGCCATAAAGTAATAAAAAACAGTGAGAGGGGGATGTTATGGAAAGGTTTCTGAGCACAGCCTTCAAGGAGGGAGGAATGGGTCAAGAAGATGGCCGACGGAAGTCCGAAGGGTTCGGCCAATCACCGAGCTGATCGATTGGCTGAGAAATGTGAAACATGATACTTTTGAGAGACTCAGCAGGGACAAAGGATCTTCAAATTGCAGAAGCTCCTCAGACCTCCTCCTGGCCATGGGGCAGCCATACCTGTCTGTCGTGTGGCCCGAACGGGGCCTCATATTTCATTGATTTATATGTTTGTTTTGTTATTGATAGTTTGATTCGGTTTGTAACTGTTTGTATGTTTGTATGGATAATAAATCCATTACGATTTGACTTAAACCTGCTGTTTTGATTCAGAGGCGATTGAGGAGCACATGGCTAGGGGGGGTTGGGCGAGTTCTCTCCGTGAACAGGAGCTTTTGTTTCCTAACACATCAAAGATGTTTTATTGTGAAGATCACCACATCACCTTTTCTCCTCGTCTCACTCCAACCTGAGAAACGCTGGCTGGCCAGTTGACAACTCTACGGATCTACACGATTCACGTGGATGATATATTTTGAATCAAAACGGCGAATTTCGCCGAAAAGCGACAAGTTTGCTGGTATGAATACAATTCTGCATTTCCCCTCGCGCCCCACCTGCAATACCGCCGCGCCCCACTAGAGGGGCGCGCCCCACAGTTTCAGGACCACTGTTTTAGGGTATGGCTACCTTGTGATTGACAGGTCAATACCACAGCGTTGTTGTGCTGGAAGTTATTTTCCGTGTTTTTTTCTTAGAACTTTGACACAGTGTGTTTTCGGTTTTCAGTTTCAATTTTGGTCGCCTAAAAATGTCTTATTCAGCATTCGGTTGTACAGCTCAACCCTCTCGCGTCACGCCTGGCTGCAAATAACCAAGACGGCGATAATCTCATGATATTTCTTCCTCTTTTATAGCTGTTCTACCAGGTGAAGGGAGACATGTGTCTGAAGGTGATAGAAAATGGGAAACACAAGGATGTGCACATCAAGGAGGGACAGGTAAGCTAATAATTCAGGATTTCACATTTAAAATGCCGCAGTGCACCTTTGGCGATAAAACGCGTGCGGTGAACTTTGCCTCATGCACACCGATTTGCTTCGACAATCTGCGTTCCATTCTTTTCTTCCTCCTTTAGATGTTCCTGCTGCCGGCTCGGATCCCCCACTCCCCCCAGAGACAGGCCAACACTGTGGGACTGGTGGTGGAGAGGAGACGGCTGCTGACTGAGACCGATTGCCTGAGGTTAACTATTTACACTGTGTCCAAATAAACCATAGCATTCAGCGAGAAAGTACCGGACATGTATGTAAGAGCAGCATTAACATGAGCGTGTGCTGGTGCCTTCAGGTACTTTGTGGACAACACCACCTGCACCCTGTTCGAGAAGTGGTTTTACTGTGAGAATCTGGGAACCCAGCTGGTGCCAATAATCAAAGAGTAAGACAACTTCCCTTCGACACACTTACAAACAGTCTCCATCAGATCAGGTTATATTTTCTTGGTGACGCAGTTTGTCGTTGTAGGTTCATGGCATCAACGCAAGCCAAAACAGGAAAGCCTGATCCAAGTGAGACATTTCTTGTGATTCCTGAAGTCTAATCTGAAGTCTGATCCCTGTCCGTTTTTAAACTGGTGTCAACGTGCTTGTCTTTGGGTGAGCAGGCGAAGTCTTCGGAGAACCCCCGTTCCAGCTGAACACCATGAACGTGATGTCCCCTTTCTCCTTCAAAGACTGGCTGGACAAGCAGAGGCCGTCCCTGTCCGGCGGCAGTCCCATCGACATGTTCGGAGCTCAGTTTGAGACTCAGGTACCGTGAATCACGTCATCACATGGGCTTTCGTAAAGGTCTCACAGCTCCCAACTTCTTGTTTTATCAAGTAAAATGTGTATTCAAATTGTTAAATACTGAGCTTCTTGCTCAACATTTTTTTCTTATTGACGTATTATTTTATCCGATAGTTACTGATTCAAATAATAATTTTGTATATATGTCGCCCTCCATCCTTAAACCCCTAGATTCAGATAGGAAATGCTCTCTTTTTTACCAACCAAGATTTAAAGAGGAGATGCATCATATAATTGGGGTGCAACACATGCGCAGTAGACACCGGTCTGTACCACAGACTGTACATAAGAAGTGGACGTAGTCAATGTAACGTCACCCATTGGTTTGTGGACTGCAGTTTTGAAGCCTCCAGTTTGGCATTTTGGGCCGTCGCCATCTTGTTTTTTTGCAACCAGTGAACTGAAGTGACCATATTTGGACCACAGAGGAGTGACGTAATGGTAGAGACGTTGTATACTGCTCTGGTAGCGATCTGTCAATCACAACGTAGCCCCGCCCTTAAGCAAACTCCTCTTTGTGGTCTATTTGACTCTAAATGGACCATAATTTACGAAATGAACATCATGCCGTATCGAAGAAGACTTTAAATTAGAGATTGAGACCATAAACTCATGTTTACAATGTTTACTGAGGTAATAAATCAAGTGAGAAGTAGAGTCATTTTCTCATAGACTTCTAATATAAAACGAGATTTAGTGGAAACCATGTTTATATTTCTTAAAGTAAGATACAAAAAATGAATAAATCAGGTCTCATATTTGCAGTAGTAGCTGAAACTTGTGTAGCATAGTGTCAATTTTTTAACCATGACCTGTTGACCTGGAAACAAAAAAAAAGTGCTTTGGTGTTCAGTATTGCATCATAGATGAAAACATGTTACAGTGGATTTGATTGTAAATGTACAAGCTGTAGATGATGATGGTGATGCTCTGTCTTGTGACCGTGACAGGTGATGGTGTTTGGACCCGGGCTGACGGAGACGTCCGTGCGACAAAGCGACGTGTGGATCTGGCAAATGGTATGTTGCACTAAATGTGCTGTTCCTTTCTGTAGCCTCATACGTCCAACCAGTCCGGATCTGTTTGAGATCATTGTTGTCTTTCCTCGTCTCTCAGGAGGGATCTTCGAGAGTTACTATGAACGAGCAGGAGTTCGGTCTTTCTGCAGGAGACAGTTTACTCGTGCCTGAACAGAGCCAGTAAGTCAATTCTGTAATTTGGCTTCATGTATATTAAATTAAGATGTGGTTTTATAAGAGCTGATTTGGCAGTAATAACCTCGCATATGGCTTTTTCTTTTGTAGGTACCAGTGGCAGAGAGATGAGGGGACTGTTGCCCTGTTTGTGGTCCAAAACCCTGAGCGGAAGAGACCCTGAACATCACATGCCAAGTCACGCACAGATGACATTACATAGTATTCTGTGTAGGCATAGAGAATACCGCAGTTTTGTTGCGTAAACCTAACTTAGTTGTTTCCTGTGAAGACGGAAGTTTAATTTGAAAAGACTGTATGCGTGTCACAGAAATGAACACGTGTTGCTCTGGACTTTTGTAGGAAAGCGCACAAAAAAATGCAAACTAGCTTTTTTTCGTATGATATGAGGATGCGCTGAAGTAGAAAAGAAAATCACTTTCACTACTATTAACCTAACAAATGTCCAGACCACGCGCCACAGTTACAGTCCTAGTGTAAGAACCTAAGGAGGGGTTAAGGCTTCCATTAGTTTTTCAAACAATCACCATGTCGTCAAATGATATTAATGTGTTGCATGCCAAGTTCATCTTCTTATTCAATCAACCCCATGTACTTCTGATGGGCTTTGACTGGACAGCATTTTAGTCTGTGATTGGAGGTCTTTTTCCACTGAAATATGAAACTGTCTTCCAGGAGTAACATTAGAGTAGGCTTGTTTTCGATACAAATCATACATATGGATCACATATCAAGGCCTGCTATTTGTGTGATCATGGACAGTATGAACAGTTTGTCAATATAGAACTGCATTTGTTTGTGCATTTAACTGACTACATATGTAAACTAGTTATTCCCAATTTACCATCCACTGGAGTCTGTGATTTGCTTACTGTTTGTATATTCAAGTTAAGTTACTAATGTAGCCTGAACCAATGATCACTAAAGGGATAAATAAATGTGGGAATAAAAAATGATTTTGTGTTGTGTTGCGTATACATGATTTAATTGAGCAGAATTAGCATTCTCATACCACTGACGGGACCAACCATCTTGCAGACAGTGCAGATTATCAAGTGGCAGATTTTCAGCAACTGTTATCTATAGATTTGCTAGTTCACTGACAGATATGAGTTTAGTTTTGGAGTTCACATGTCTACTATTAAAAGAGCAGTGTGTAGGATTTAGTGGCACTGGTGAGGTTGCAGATTACAACCAACCGAAAAACCCCTCCGCTCCTCTCTTTTAAAGAGCTATGGTGGCTTTCAGGTAACGTAAAGACGAGAAAGGCTCTCTAGACCGAGTGTTGAGCGGACTTCATGAAGAGGACCCTATGTAGGTTGTGAAAATAGTTTCAGGTGATTATAAATGAATGAAAACAGTTATGAATATAATATTTCATTTCAGCCAATCGGTCCCCTAAATCCTGCACACTGGCCCTTGAACTGTAACTTTGGCCTACAGTTTGTATTTCACTTTCTTAACACGTATAGGAGACTGATTCTAAGTATTTAGTATTAAGACAATCCAAATGTGATTCAATCATGTATAGTGAAATAGTTGACATTTTAGGAAATACACTCATTCACCTTCTTGCTGAGATTTAGATGAGAAAGTCCCTTTCATGTCTGTTTCTTATGAATAGAGTTAGAATCAGGAGGTGATTAGCTTAGCTTAGCATAAAGACTTTAAGCAGGGGGAAACAGCTAGCATGGCTCTGTCCAAAGTAAAAAAACAACTGAAAATGTCAAACTGATTAACTAACCCACATATGTGTTTCATTAATTCCCAAACAGATGTTCAAATTACAATCTGTGGTTTTACAGAGAGTTCTGTGGTTGAACAATTTATTGGCAGACGAGCAGATGAGCGCAGTGAGAGGCAACAAGCAGACACTCCAGGGAGACGTCACGTCTGGCTAAGTTATAGTTTATCACTAAACCCCCGTAAAACCCAGGCGGCAGCCTCCGGTTCGGCCGAGTGAAGCCAATGAGGAAGTGTCTTAAAACCTGCATTCTCTCTACTGACCAGCAGGGGGCGACTCCTCTGGTTGCAAAAAGAAGTCAGATTGTATGGAAGTCTAAGAGAAGATGACTCTACTTCTCACTTGATTTATTACCTCAGTAAACATTGTAAACATGAGTTTATGGTCTCTTTAGTTTCAAGTCTTCAATACAGCATGATGTTCATTTAGTAAATTATGGTCCCATTTAGAGTCAAATAGACCATAAAGAGAAGTATGCTTTAGGGCGGGCTGACTGTGATTGACAGGTTGCTACCGCTACCAGCTAAGCTAAGCGTCTCTTAGCTGCTTCGTTTTTAACGTACAGATATGAGAAAGTGTCCATCTTCATATCTAACTTCTAGCAAAAAATGTAATTAATCGAATTCCCAAAAGGCCATACTATTACTTTAAAGCTGTCATACAGTCTGTAACATTACGCTACCAAAACAGTTTTCCCAGCATGCAATGGTCCTGTCTTATTTTAATCAGTAAGAGAAAGAAAAAAACGCTCACAGATTTAAATGAAAACGTCAGATTTATTCAGGGACGTGCAACGCTCGCATATTTAAACATATTTAAACATATTTAAACATCAATATGTCAAAAACAATGTCCATAAATGCTTTGTAGTTGCTTTTGGAGGCACAATTTACCAGACTGGTATCCGTTCAGTTGTGCAGCCTTATCCTCAGAGTGTTCCCGATCACATGCTGCTCAGCTATGAATCCTGCCACCGTCCAGGGCAGTGCGTACTCCAGAGTCACCAGTCCTCCCAGGTTGTAGCTGTAACCTGAGTAGTCCCAGGGACAGGCCCCCAGCAAACTCAACCCCGCCCCCCAGCTGAACTCCCACAGGTAGATGAACATGGTGTAGGCTGCCAGACGCGCCGGCAGCGGGAGACGGCGAGCCAGCATCCGGGCTCTCAGGACCTCCATGAGGTAGATGGCGGTGGCGTACATGGGCAGCGCCCACAGGCTGCTGTGGCCCGCCAGCCTCTTGTCCTGGGTGCTGTACCAGTCACACACGGCAGTGAAGGCCACCTCACAGAGGCAGCCATGCAGTGCGTACACGTAGAGACGAGCTACGGTAGTAAGAGGACGACTCGGTGCTGCTGGGGCTCCGTCATCAACACCAGTCCCTGTCACAAAGAAGCTGTTATTTACACCACGTGTTTGGCCGTTTTTTGTAAGATTTCCAAAATGTGGGAAAAAAAAAACATGTGATGGTACACTAACACGATTTAGCGAGTTAGCAAAGATTCTCTATGTTTTGAAATGTTATAAAGTGATAGGAATGAATCTACAGGGTGAATAAAAAGTGCTTTGTGCCAGGCCATAGTTCCACTGATTATCTGGTAACCTCACGGAAAAGTACAAGACTTTAAAAAGTTCCCGCCAAAAAAATTGTGTTTGACACGCAAAACCCATAAACCAACAAATTGTTATTTTTATTTTACAGTTTTGGTTCTTGAGATATGTTAATAAGTGAGGGAAAACTTGACCATCTAAATGACCATTTGTATATCAAATACGCACCCCCGCATTACCTTGAGTTCCTGAAGAAAACTTTGTACCTCCGCATAGTTTCACGCTAGCACAGACGCGCTACTCGTCCATGCTTTCTTTTTTGTTAGTAAAGGTGATTGTGTCTGGGAAGTAGTGAGCATAGTGAGCCGTTAAGAATTTTTCTCTATTTTAGTTTTTCTCCGTTCACCGAGGAGGCACGGCGGGACATGTTCTTTTCTTCACTGCGTGACTAATTGGTAAACAAATGATCATTTCGAGGGTGGAGAATTCCTTTAAAAAACCTGAGAGGTCCGTTAACTTTGGACAGAGCCAGTCAGCGTCAACCGTTATGCTAAGCTATAAGCCAATCTTCTCATCTCCCTCTTTGCGAGAAAACGAATAAGCGTATGTCCCAAAATGTTGAACTACCCCTTTAAGTGAAGTAAACTTCTTAAGTTAAAACACTAAAATAAAAGTAAAATGACTACACAGGAAATGCTAAATTGTTTCAGTGACAGGTGTCGCACATTCCGTACATGTTGAAAATGTGAATCTAATAATTTTTTTTTTTAAAGGGTGCATGTTTCTCAGCTGATCATAATTCAAACCACTGTTGTGCCACATTAGGGATGTAATGACATAGATTTAATTTGACATTAATGACAGATTTACAGTAGTTCTTGGATCTTCTTGGTCCCTGTATTTAAAAAAAAAACTGTCAGTTATTTTTGGGAGTGATAGCAGCTTGACATGACACGCTTTGACTTTTACTGGCTTATTTGCTTTGGGATTATGAGTCGTTCCTCCCGCTTTTGTTTTTTTATGACAATGCCGTTGAAGCACGGTGATCAAAACTGGTGCCTAAGAAAACCATAGTGTAAGTTTATGAATCACTGCAACAATTACAATGAGATGTATTTTCTTATAGAAATGTATTGTAATAATATTGTTACGCCTCGCTCACTGAGGGTTGTATTATTGACACCGTTAATCACAGAATTCTCCAGTCCAAACAATTCATCTTTAATGTTCTTTCGATTGCTTTTAAATGGGTGGAACCATATCTCTTATACAACTCTCTTTATAGAGAAAACACAGTATTTCCATGATCTCAATTTAAAAAAAAAGAGGATACTATAAAATGTTATTACAAAACAATTTAATGGAAGTACAATTTACTTCTCTTTTTTATCTAGATTTACCCACACTAAAATACCGGCTCTCCAGTGCGCACATACAGTGCCATAGTGTACATGCTCTACTTTGGATTAACAGGCTTAGAGCCCAGTTTAGTGAAAGGCTTGGAGAAACTTCAACAGCTTTTCACTCTGCGCTATACAACAAAAGTGCCAATTCACCATGAACAAATCAACAAGGTGACTCAAAAAAACCCAACAATGGTCTCATAATAGCATTAAATGAAAACTCCATCATTTGGAAGTCTTCAACTGAGGTTAGGATGCAATGCCAAAAGACGCCATATTGTGCCTCAAAGTGTGGGCCCTCCACAATTGCTTAACATCATAAATTAAACACGTTAATAATTCTCACCTTGGTCATTACTACCTCGCGTTCCTCTCGCATTTAGCTTTCTCGCCTCCATCCCCGGGCAGCATATGGGTCCTTGTGCCTTTATAATCCCTCTGCTTCCCTTTGTGTGTGTGTGTGTGTGTGTGTGTGGATCTTGGGCTAACCATTAAGCGGCTCTGTGTTATCGCAGCGATGCCTCTGTCACAGGCTGAGGTCCAAGGGATGGACCCCGGAAGCTAAAGCCTGGACCCACCTGAGGAACAAAAAAACGTCTGTGTGCAGTATTGATCTGGCACCGGGACGCTGTGGCTGCATGTATTGTGTCTTTAGAGCGGTACAATAGGCGCACAAAATGTGTGCGATGTGTTAGGGTTATCAGTGACCCACAGCAGCCGGGCGTGTCGGGAAAGCTGCCAAGAACACACACTTATTGATAGATAATAGAGCTGACTGTAAAACTTCAATTAGACTATTAACAGTGTTTTTTGTTTATGTTGGTTCCCAACCTACAAGCAGTTGTGATAAATATTTGTTTATAACATTTGTTTAAAATGTAAAATGTTCTGTCTCTCAAATCTCTTTTGATAATCAAAACAAGCTGATTTAAAGAATTTTAAGGTTATTTACAAATTTACTTTATTTATTTATTTGTAACCATAAAGTGTGTCTGTGAGCAGATGTCAGTCCTGACATGGTGCCACTGCTGAGTCCTGTGTGTTTGTTCTGTGTGTACTCTAATAAAACAGTTTGATGAATGGCGGACCTTTGGATCAGAGTCCAGTGATTCTAGCAAACACACCTTCAGGGCTGGGAAGGGGGACTGCACCGCTGTATGGGAGTCAATGACCATAAAGTCGTCGAGCAGACAAAGGTCGGACTCTTCGCACAGCTGTGAGCCGGGCTCACTCTGTGTGTGTGTGTGTTGCATTGTTTGATGGTGAATTGTCACCAAAGAATATTTGGTTAGGGAAATCAAGGTCATAACAGCACAGAGAGCCTTCACTTGTTGCTCTTTTCGAATCACTCATCATCATTGTTGAGTCGGTCTGGTGTGGTAAATTGAACGCACATAAATTAGATTGAAATTAATTGAAATGAACAAAGATGAGATGAGAGAAGATGAGAAAAAAAACAGGGTGTGATGGGATACGATGAGTTCCTAGAAAATGAGGGATGGTGAGTTGTGAGAAGCTGAGATGCTGTGATGAGATTTGAGAATATAAGAGACGATGTGATGAGATGGGAGAAATTATGACATTTGAGAAAATGAGAGGTGAGAAGATGAGATGGTGTGATGAGTTGTGAGAAGATGAGATGAACATAATGAGATTACACAATATCATTTCTGATGGAGCCCTGGCAAAGACAGCAGCAATGTTGTATTTAAATCTTTTGACACCACGCTAAATTTGTCATTGATTTAACTTTTGTGCAGTATGATAGTGAACACTTTAAGCGGATGTCTAATGTGTCTTTGACATTCTTCTGCAAGACATGTTTTACTTTGAAAATATTGAGGACTGTGAGTGTTTCCGTTTGTCTGGCAGTGGCTACGAGCAAGATATCGTTGATCCTTCTCTCTGAAGACTTGCTTTACATTCAACGCCAACCACAGACATGTAATGTTTTATGTTTATGAGCAGGACTACCACAACAGGGAAGACGCTGGAAGGAAAAACTCCCGTATATACTGCCGTATTATTTCGCCATAAATTGAAATGATGTACTATTATGGCAAAGCTCGTATTATTTTTGTTCTGCTCAGAAACCCAGCGGACATGTTTCCGTGTGACACATCAATCATTTCACAGTAACGTAAGCGTAAACGTTTGAGGGGAGCTGGTGCAACAGCGTTTTTGAAGTAAACAAAGACAAGCGATATGTGTGACGTTGCAGTGTGTTTAAAAACCCAACTGCGATGTGGACACAGTGAGCTCCAGTGGCGCAATCGGTTAGCGCGCGGTACTTATATGACAGTACACTGTAGAGCAATGCCGAGGTTGTGAGTTCGAGCCTCACCTGGAGCAGTGTTTTGATATCGTGTAGAATTTGTCAGCCGCGAATTTTGGAAACTCCTTCTCGTTGTAATTGTAGTGGTGTATAACTGTGACAAAAGGAACTGTTAACCATACAAGTACAGACATATACACCTCTAAATATGAAATATACACAGGCACTCTGCAAACGAATCTGCAAGCCAATAGAAATAGAAATTAAAGATATTTAAAACATATTGGCCAAATTTATTATTCTTCATTACTGTCGGATTGAAACCCACTTTTTTTTTTCACCAAATATGACATATTGCATATTATTTATATTTATATTTTGTGACAATATTGAAAACAAAATCCTCATTTAGTACTAACATGGTATTAGAGATATGACTCATAGTAGTATTTACAGTACAAACTGTTAAGATGTATTTCAGCTCTACTGAAGCAGGGGGCAGTATCTCTCCATCCCTGCAGAGATCCAGTCTCGTAAAGTTTGGTGAAAGGACACGTCACTCATGTCCTTAGAGTAGAGACTGTATGCTGACTTCATATTTACATCATATAATAATCATTTACAAATTGTCTAAAATAAGAATTTAATTTGTGGATATCAAATCCTACATCTCGCATTATGTGTGATGTGAGGTCCACTCACAAATAATCAAAGATGGATGTCAAAACTCACTGCATGCCCGAAAACAATCTTTGAAGAGAATAATTCTTCAAGTCATAGATATTCTAATCAAGATATTTTGTAAATATGACATGCTTCAAACAAGAAGCAAGAAAGTAAAACTGTCTAGTAGACTACATTTTTCCCAGGGACCAATTTATTCAGTTAAGGAAATGAAGCATATGCTCAAATTCATTTCATATAACATGGTTTAAACCTCACGGGAAGAATACAAAAACGTAATTCTCATGATAGTGATTAAACCATGAGTCTGTGTGAGAGAAAAGTATGAATAATATCCAATAAAGTGATGACTTGACTGGACACTTTGCTTCCAACCCCTAGGGGTCATTGTTGTCCACTGTTTGAACGTGCTGGTCTTATTTCTTCTTTCCTTTTTTTTTTTCTGACGCAGATGTGACTGCTCGAATATGACTGGCTGTGTCTGCTGTTTGAATGAAAACAGTTGGTCCACCTTTGCTCTTCCCACTCCCGCACTCTATGTATTCTGTGAGCTCATGGTCTTACATTTTACACAAGCCGTGAGAGCTGCACATATGGGCAACGTTTTTTTTAATGTATGTTGATGAAAATGGGCCTTTTTGGAGTGTGTCATCTGGTTGTTCCTGCATGTATAAAAGTTGAACATGAAGAAGTCATTTTTCATCTTGTCATGCTGGCCATTAAAATACTTTGGAAGCAATGAACCTTGTGGGGATATGAATGGCATTATGTATTCATGAATAGGAAGATGGATAGATATGATTTGATGCAAACCTCACACACACACACACACACACACACACACACACACACACACGTCTTCGGATGATGGCTTATTCTTTACCCCAAGCTGGATGCATTATAGCTGCATTTCATTGACTGTCATAAGCTCAAGAACAGGGCTAATGTAGAAAACATGGTCTGCTTGGAGACTTCAATTTGCTCCAAAATGATCACTTGAGGCCAGCTGCATTATGCATGAGATCACCATTTTGCAAAAAACTTGGCGTGTGTGTGTGTAAGAATGTTGGTTTGGGTGCAAAGAGTACTCCATTTGATGAAGTATTTATAGTTTACTTAAGTGTGAAATGGGAAGAGCTCACGCTCAAAACACAACTGTGCCTCATCTGATCTAAAGGTCACATTTTGGTATCGTCGCCGTACCATACTGGTTCGTCCAAACAGGAGTCTTTTAGGTCTGTCAATGTCGTTCCTTGCTCCCCCTGCTCCCATAACCGATTCCCCCCTCTTCACTCGGCTCACCGGCGTGAAATGGCCTTCTCCTCACAAGATGTACCGGATTTGTGTTCACCTTAGAATAAATTTAAAAGGGCAGTTGAAATTGAGTGAAGTGGTGTGAGCGTCAATCAATCAGTTGTCATTGTAAGATAACATGCATTAACATACAGCATGAGATGTGTTACGAGGAATTGAAAAGGAAAAAAATAGGGAAAAGAGAGTGCTAAATTACGAGTAAATTCAGTCAGCATGGTGTTAGCATTGAGCATACAGTGACATAGAAAATGCAAACATTTAGAATACACGGGGCTTCCTGCCTCTCAACATAGGTTATACTAAAATGTTGGTCAGTCAATTAAGTATCAGTTATCAGTACTGTGTCTCACAGCATATGATACACAGTTAGCATGGAGTCTTTTGTCTGTCAATGTGGTGTTTTTGATACGTTAGCATAGAGCAGGGGTGTCAAACATACGGCCCGCGGGCCGGATCCGGCCCGCCACGTCATTTTATGTGGCCCGCGAATCCGCCAGCAAAAAAAAAAAATGTAAAAGTCGGACAATTTACAAATATCCGTTGTATCGAGCACGGCGGAGCTCCTCCCCGATCCGCACGCGCCGCGCACACCTCCACCAGCGTATGTGGCAGCAGCAGCAGCAGCCACCCTCCCCGCCGACGAAGAAGGAGCAGCAGCACCCCCCCACCGAAGACGAAGGAGCACCCCCCCCCCCCCTACTGTATCGTTTAGAGTTTCCTTAAATGTTGGATTCCACGGCCAGTCAATTTAGTATACACTAAGGTATCAGCACGGAGCCTACTATCTCTCACTCAGACAGTCTCACACAGTCTTTTTGTCTGTCAATGTGGTATTTTCAAAATGTGAGCAGAGAGTTCACTGTCTCTCATAACATATGCTAGTGTCACAAGTGTTAGCATGGAGTATTCTTTTCTGGCAATGTAGTGTGGACAAAGTCATTAGCACGGAGTTACTGTAACCGTATCAACATAGTCTGTTCACCCTTCCAAATCACGTTTCGTCTCAAATCCAAACAATGTCTTGGGTGCCAACATCAGTTTACTGCCCGTGCAGAACAGATTAGGGGTTAGTAGTGGTTATACAGCAAATGTTCATATCAACCAACGCATTCCACACATTTTGTCTGTCTGTGAAGTATGTGGGTCATCACGTCTTTAGCTGCACAATAGCGTTTTGGTTTGTTTGAATATACAGCCTGCTGACCCATTTCATTCTAATGTAGAGGAGTAATTGATGTGTGTGTGTGTGTGTGTGTGTGTGTGTGTGAGTATGAGTGATAGGGTAACCGAAAAAGAGAAATCGTGATGGGACAATGGGAGAGTATAAGAGGATGAGAAAGAACCGCAGGATCTAGGTGTGTGAGAGGCCAGAGAATAAACAGAACCTGACCGGCACGCCAACTGCCAGTCTGAAGGTGTTGCCCTCATCTGGCCTGCAGCAATAATCACCTCCTCTTATTATCAGCCATGTTCATGCACACATGCCTTCATCTACCCATCAAGACAAACAACTTTATGTTAATTGTTTCCCACAGGAGCCCTACATGCCTTAAACTTCCCTCAAAAGTTTGCAAAAACTCCGATGTTGCAAAAGGCGCCCTGGGACGGTATATCGAGATCTTCAGATCCAAGCCCACCCCCCGCCCCCGTCAGTAACCACGCAGCTATGTGTCACAAGCTGTAATTCACATCTGCCTTGAGTTAGCGCCGAGTGCTCACTCACTATCTAGCTGTCTGACAGCTCCCAGGCCCAGCTGTTATGTATTGCGAGCCCGTAGGCTCTGCTCATTACGTGTGAAGGTATAATTATTATCATTATTGTTTTTTAGTCCCCCCCCCCCTCTCTCCAAGGCTCGCTTGAGCCCGGAGCGACACCACTGATAAAGCGCCTGTCAAGTTGCCAAAAGGAAGTGATGTCATTTTGCCTGGACGCACACCAGCAAATGTAAAGGTCAAAGGTGTGTCTTGTCAGAAGGGGGAGATATGTGTGTGTGTGTGTGTGTGTGTGTGTGTGTGTTGTATATATAACCAACAGCCAGGGAGGGTGAGCTTTTAAAAAGACTTGCAGTCATGTTTTGTTTCTAGGAAGCCAATTATGTGAGCATTCTTCATGGGAAGTGAGTGAATTTTTGCGGGTCCTCCGGTGAAGAAGTCCCAGATGTGCCATTTATATATATATATATATATATTTTCAACCTCTACTTTCTAACCAGCGAACGTCTCTCACACCTCATCGTCATTATCGTCATGCATGAAGGTAGCCAGGATAGCATTGTGATAGCGATTCGTTGTGAATGGGACCAGGGGTTGCGGCCAAAAATGAAAAAAAGAAGGATGAGTCCCAACCGGTCTATCTATCATACACACGTCTGGTTAACTTCCCCGGCTCAGATAAAGAGCAGCACACAGCTTCTCTTCGGGACTGGCTCTCATGCAGTGGATGAGTCAGGGCTGGATAAACCTCTGCCCAGATGACTGCGGTTGATACAAGATGATTCACTTCATGCTGCATATTTGTAGCGTAGAGCTTCGGGGGAAACAGCAGTTGGTGAGCGTTCAGAGCAAAAAAAAAAGGCACTACATTAAACTAGAAGAGGCCTTGCACTCTCTCGCAATGTTTACGAAAGTCATTAAAAGAATTGCGTATCCGCTCCGAGATTGTGATCCGCTACAAAATGTAATAGGTTCTTCTTTTGGCCCACGCTACACTGTCCCACCAATTTTCCTGAAAATCAGGCCAGTTTGTTTTCCTGAAAAAACGAACCAACAAACAACAGAAATCATTGGAAGAGGTAATAAATGGTCTTTGTTGGACACAGTTTGAACGTGTCTGGGATTTTTGAGGCTTATCAGACGCCAAATGTCTAGATATTGTTTCATTTTCTTTACAGCGATTGACATGGGTTCCATCGGGTGACGAGAGGTAAACAGGACACCATTGTCATTTACCTGTGTTATGATAAAAAAAACATATTTTGGGATCAATCTGACAATATAGTGAAAAACTACATCAGTACAAAGGATTTATAAAGGACTAAAGTCTTTTCTGCATTGTTTTTTCTTTGCCACAGACACTAAAAATAAACGAAAGGTCGCTGGCTACGGCAACGTGTGCTGTGCTTTTCCTCTCGGGGGAAATGAAAAGTGAGAGCAGCAGCAGGTGGCAGCTAGAAAACTTAACAGTATTCCAAGTTTTTTCGTGTACCGAACAATGTGCTGAGCCCGAGGAGCCAGATGCACTTAAGAAGTGGAGGCTTTCTACAAGTGTGTGTGTGTGTGTGTGTGTGTGTGTGTGTCGAGGACAAGGATGTGAAGGGCCAGTTGGCTGTCTTCCCTGCTGCACCTCCTTAACCTAATTAAACATCCCTCTAACAGCCCGGCTCCTTTTGCCAACTCTAATCACACACAAATACAGTACACACACACACACACACACACACACACACACACACAGTCTTCCTGGAAATTACAGTGGCTTTAAAGGATTCGCAGCGCTTCACTCTTCATTTTGACGGACTCTCGGGTCAGATGCGCAGCATGCCGTATGAATCAGTGTTTGTGTGAGCGTTCAGGTGCACGCGAATGTACTCGTACATTTGTTTTACATCCAGGAAACTTGTACTTAAAACTTTACCAACAAATCATTGCAGCGTCCCACAACGTCCAGGAAAGTCAGACTCCTTAATTTGTGCAACTTCCTATATCATCCCAGGTTAAGGCTCTCATTTGTCAAGGAAAGAAAAAAAATAAAAATACACCACGGGGAGTATTATCATCCCAGCCAGAGATTTAGTTTGCATCCCAGCCTCCACCCCTCTCCCCCTGGCCCGGGGATTCTGGCATGGCGGGGCCTGGTGAACGACCACATCCTCTACGAACGCGCCTGCCCATCCAGATAGATGTCACAATTAATGGGGGGGAGCGCTGGGAGTGTTTGATTTATGTATGCGCAGAGCCCTCTGGAAGGGGAAGACTGTGTGACCTGACGGAGGGCCAGGATCTCTAAAAGGGGTCCTTCCTGAGAGTCTGAGCCAAGCGGCGTTCTTGGCTTCACCGACCTGAACTCATCACAGAAAGAGAGGGGAGACTTTTTATACACAATATATGTGGCTAGCACCAACGCATACTGTGTGGAGCTTTCCCAGTTCCCCGTTGCTCTGTCTCTTCCCATGATGTGCAGATAAACACAAGCTCTAATTTTGACCGTTCTTTAAAACATCTGCTTCGGCAACAACAGACACTGACATAAACACACACATGCGCTCCCCTCCGGTCCAGCATGACTTGTGTGTTTGCTGCTTTGTTGCTACGACAAACATCATAATCTTCGTTTTGGCGTGAGCCAGGTGGGTTTCATCAGTCTTCCAAATGCTTAATATGGACTCAATGATTTTATAATGCGTCCATTGTGTCCGCTTTGCCCGCTCCGCAGCGATGGCAGAATGAGTCAGATGTGGAGGGTATAACTAACAGAAACGATGACCTTTGATGGAGGAGGTGGACTGTCTGATCCCTCGCCATGTGTGATTGTGTACTCTACCTGCCCGGCCAGCTTGACGTCACCGCGGCCAGAAATAGGAGGGGGGGGCACACCTGATTAGTGTGTTTAGTTTGTGTGTGAGAGATACATGCCTATCTGCTTGAGTATGAGTGTCCAAGGCAAAGACGCTTGGTGTTTAACACGTATTTTTGTGGATGAATGTATAATCTTTTATTTTTTTGGAAGGATTTTTGGCGAGGATTATGGAATAACCAATTCTTCCTGTCCCCTTAAGTTACGGTTGCTAGGTCGGACAAGTTCAACTAAAAGAAACATGGCAACGTCGGTTCGGTATTGCCTGTGGATGTAAAAAGAGAAAGTGATCCAGCGTTTTAGGCGGGGCCTCATTCATTCCTATGAAAGTTGCTCAGTGGCACACAAAAAAAACGAGTATAAAATTAAGATAACATTTCCCGGATCTTTCGTTAATCAAGAAGCTGACAGTAAGGACTACAGTATGCGATAAAATGATGTATTCACAATGATAACTGTTAATCAGGTAATGTCTCTCAGTGGGATGTTGAAGGCCATGTATAAAAAAACAAAGGAACGTTAGCCTTTATCTTTTCTGGCTAACGATATGTCATGTCATCTTAAAAATATGTCGGAAACCAACTTATCTGTCTTTTTTCAAATCTCATTAACCTTACCTGTACAGAAATAAGGCAGAAGCAAACCTGGCTTACGTTGGTGACCGCACACAATCCTCTCGATGTTACGTTAGTTATATGTTAGCTAGCGTTTTTTCCTAACATTAGCAACCTAACAACTTAAAATGGGACTAAATACAAACTAACATGTCCATGAAGACTTTGACATCAATGCAACGTGACTTAAATAGTAATGTAACCTTTGAACAGAGCATATCAGTAGCATATCTAAGCATACCGACAGTTCAGACGGGGTCCAAACTTGATCAACTGTTACTGGAGTACAGAGCAAAAAGGGGCGGTACTTAGGAATGGTCTGTTGGGCGCAGGGGAGTTGGAGAGATGGAATATTTTATGTTTGAAGGGGAGGCATTGCTGCTATGTTGCTTTTGTTAATAGCTCTGCTCTTTGGCTCAACCCCTGTGTATTACTGAATGCATGATAAATGCAAAACTACAGCCAATGGCCCGTACTCCTCCGCCTTTTTTCCTGTCTTATGTGTTCTGCACATGCTTGTATCAGCGTCTCATGACAGACAGGGCACGACCAAGTGTGTGTGTGTGTGTGTGTGTGTGTGTGTGTGTGCGTGCGTGCGTGCATTAGTCCCGGGTGTTGTGTGGATCTGTCGGCACCCAGCCTATCGCTCCCCGTTGGCACATGAAGGGCAGTATGGTGGCTGGGGGCTGGGAGCTGCTGACATGACCGCCCAGTTCAAAGAGATGGAGCAGGAGATGCAGGCAGAGAGCAAACAGAGCGGCCTTTATACTCACCTTGGCTAAGCCTGGGAAAACTCTGCAGCCCCAACACACCCCCCCCCCACACTCACACACACACACACACACACACACACACCCTCCCGTGTTCGTAGGCAGGGAGGCAAGTGGACTTACAGGTGCTGTATAGTGCTGCTCTGTGATCGGTCGAAGAAAACTCCACAACATGCATGAATTTCAATGAGGCTGATGGTTGGCACCCGAGTGTGGTGTAGAAAATGTGAAAATATCACAAGCAGGTGTGTCCACAAAGTCGAAAAAATGTCAAAGTTTCCATCCATTAGAGTCAGTATGGATGCTGAGGCTGAAAATGTCTTCTGACCTCTGACCTCCATCCATGCCAATGTCTTTGGTGGTAGCTCACCTGTTTTCCTGTTGCACTTACTGTAATTGTGAATTAAAAGCTACTGTAATTTACTCTCTGACTTCAATACAAAGTGAAAGCCCCAACGACCAGGGTGGTTTCTACATGTTCTTGTCTTTGCTTTTGACAATCGGCTACGTCCATTAATGCAACTTGAAGGGAGTTACGGTTTATTAATTACTAAAATAACAAATATAAAATCCAAGCTGTTATGAACAGGTAACAGGTAAAAATGTAATAATTAATTATTAAGAAGCGTAAAAGTATATCCCCACAAGTCGTCATAGTGTCTTGATATTACTCTAAACTCTCAAATGGTAGCCTGCATTTAAGAATTGTTGTCTTGATACAGGTAACTCCTTCCCCTTTATTAACGAACTTAATTAATTTGGTGTCATTATTTTGAGATGTGGGCATTATTTGAAGACCAAAGACTTGTTTTTTTTTAATCAACTATTCAAAACTTAATGGATAAAGGCATTTATGCACCAGGGGTGGTTTTTTTACTGTTGTTTTTGTTGTGATTACCTTCACACAGGATGTGACTATGAAGTGTTGCGACATAATGTCGTTTTGGAAAGAGGTTGATTTTCGCACTGCAATCAAGTTGTGTGGACATAATCACAACGTACAATGTAGTGTCGCTGAGAGAAACCACAACGGCAAACTTTAATACTCCTTTCAACCGTGACAAAGGCAGCGCATACCAGATCCTATAATATGGATTATGATGCTATCTATTGGTTCCGTGTACAGGGTGTTGTTCGGAACACAACTTTATGTTGCAAAACCGAAAGTTAGGTTTAGGCAACAAAAACACTTAGGTTGAGGAAAAACATCATGGTTGGTTCTTTTTTTTGGGGGGGGGGGGGCTTTGGGAACAACTGCTAAATGGAGCTCTATAATGCTAACACATGCTCCTCACTACCCCTCACTATGCTCTCTCCCTGGTTTGTTCCATTGGCTCTCTATATTGCACCACTCTTCCCCTGCCCTAGGGCTGGCTATCACCTCCGACACTTGGGTGTTTACAACCTGCAGTACCAGGCACTCACGCCTGGCTGTAGATACTGTTATACTTGTTGCGCTGCCATCATACCATGCCCCAAAGCAGCACTGCAACCATCATCCCCCCCCCAAGCCACACACTAATTACCCTTCAGGATCTTTATTTTTCCAATGCTTTTTTTTAAAACTCTTAACGTATTTTTATGACACCTTCCTTTGGACTGACTATGATAACACTTGTTGCTGGAGCGGGCTTACGTGTACATTGGCAGGGCCGTGCAGGTGTCACTCAGCAGGCCCTTGCTGTTTTATTAATAGTGTTTTATGTTTCGCCGCAGACGGCTATGAATGTGGCCATTCAGCGGAGGGCGCGAGGAAGGGCTGGAGAGCAAAGCAAAGGAAGCTGCGTGTGTGTTTTGTAAGAACTGGCTTAAGGAAGGCTGGTATATAAACGCTGCGCCAGTGTCTGATTTGTGCGATCGGGGGGGGTGTTGGTTGTTTGTGTGTGTGTGTGTGCTAAAGGAGGGGAGAGGCTGACATCACTCCTTCCAGGGCCGAGGGGGTTGTTATTGTTGCCATTCTCAGCCTAGAGGAGCTGGAGCGCCGGCAAACATTTCAATGGAACTTCACATCACAGGAGCTCTGTCATTTCCTACTGTAGACTAACACACACACACATTCACACACCTACACACACACTCACACACTCACACACACACACACACACACACACACACATACAGTGAAGGAGACAGAAACGCGTACATGCTAAGATGCAGTCAGGCTGACTGGAATACACATTCTCACACATACGTAAGCTTGAAAAAGGACCAACGCACTTCACACAATCACTCACACACACACACACACACACACACACACACACACACACACACACACACACACACACACACACACACCATCACACACCAACAGATAATTTCCAGTTTAATTACAGAGTATAGGGCTGACTGCTGCATTATCACTCTTGTTGAAACCTCCAATTATGGCTCAACATCAGCTGTAAATCTGCCCATTTTAATAAATTAAAGGCGGGCTTGTGGGGGGTTACATCACAGCGTGTGTGCCTAGGTGTGCGTGTGTGTGTGTGTGTGTATGGTTACAGCACAAGCAGGCACTTGCTTGCACATGTTGCCCAGACTCGGGGCTTAAACACATCAGGCTGCATGCAGAGAACATGCTTTCAGGGGAAATTTATGAATCCTGACAGCGCCGTGCGGGCGAAGCAGTTATTTTCACTGAATGGAGTTTAAAGGTGCAATCTGGAATTTATTTGACCATCCACACAAGTTTGACTTTGGGAAATAGCTGATGGGAAATAAGCCTTTTTTAAAACTTTGTTAAGCCACAGTAACTCGATACAAATGTTAGACATATGAACGAACCTTTGATGCACTTATCACTCCTATTTTGGCCTTGTATGAAAAGAAGTACTGTACATTTAAATTTGAAGCTTAAGTCTGAAAAAACATCGTAACCAAAGTAGAGTGGGGAATGGGGGAAGCATAGGCTTATTTTAGATTTACCTGTTTGTATGGGACACTATCTTTACCTACATAGAAGCGTGACACAGACTTTGCGATGCCTTCGGCTCTTTTTTGTGGTTTTGTGTCTCTTTGTTGAAGATTTTGTGTCTCTTTGAAGTCGTTTTGTGTATCTTTGTAATTGCTTTGTGTCTCTTTGTGGTTGTTTTGTGTCTCTTTATGGTTGTATTGTATCTCGTTGTGGCTATTTAGTGACTCTTTGTAGTTGTTTTCTGTCTCTTTGTGGTCATTTTACATCAGTTCAAAGTTGTTTTGTGTCTGTGGTCATTTTCTGTCTTTTTGTGATTGTTTTGCATCTCTTTGTAGTTGTTTTGTGTCTCTTAGTGGTCTTTTTGTGTCTCTTTGGCCCATTTGTGTCTCTTTGTAGTTGTTTTTATGTCTCTCTGTGGTCATTTTATGTCAGTTTGGAGTTGTTTTGTGTCTCTTCGTAGTCTTTTTGTGTCCCTTTGTGGTTGTTTTATGTCTGTTTGTGAAGTTGTTGTGTCTCTTTATAGACATTCTGTGTCTCTTTGTAGTCATTCTGTGTCTCTGTGTGGTCTATTTGTCTCTTTGTAATCATTTTATGACTCTTTGTGGTCATGTTGAGTCTCTCCCTGGTTGAAACGTGTCTCTTTTAGTGACATTTTGTAGCTGAAGGCAGGGGGCCTGACACTTTGGACAGGTAGGCTCGTTCAGTAGTCCATCTGTGCCTGTTCAACACAATAAATCCAAGCCTTCTGCATGGGACTTAATGAGGACTACAATGAGATTTAGAGGACGTTTAACTTGAAATAATGCAGAGACAATCTTTTCACATCAAGTAAAAAGTTATGCTGAAGTCTTTCCTATCCTTTCTGACTGTGTGGTACTGGTTATATCAAAAGGAATGAAAACATTTCCTCTTCCTTTCCATTTCAGTTTGGAATGAAAACATGGACTTCACCCCCCTTCCTTCTGTCTGGCTGTCTGTCAGTCTCCCGTGTGTGTGTGTGTATACTGAGTGCCCAGGGTGGAGATTAGGTCTGGTATTAATGGGATGTCCCTTGCTGCATGTCCCCCCTCTATTCCCTCACATTCCACTGTCCCTACCATACACACTCACATACACGGCCTTATGTGACCCTGCTCCCCCTGCCCTACTTGAACATACACATGTACACAAAACCACACACACATTCCCCCTTTGGCAACGCTCCACTCCACTCCCTCCCTCACCCTCCCGGGCCTTTGGACATCAGAGCAGGCCTCCCCAATCCCCCTTTAGCAAGCACCCAGACCTGTTAAACCAACAGACAGCCAGGTCTATTGTCCCACAGCTTGATCTGGAGTGTGTGTGTTGGTTTGGCCCGGACGGTAGGTTAGGATAAGGTTTGGACAGCATTGGATCCCTTCTAATCCCAGAAAAGCAAGCGTAAAGCCGAGTCCAGGACCTCCGGCGCTTTCAGTGATACACCCTCCCTCACCTGGAAACACACACACACACACGTACATACACAATGTCATGATTTCCACAGTGGAACCCATAAGATTAGCAACGTTGTCTTCCGATACCTAAGAGGCACAGTCACAGCAGTAAGTGGCACACAGCGATATTCATCTGCAAGTTCACTAATATGGCTCTAAGCTTCAATTTACTCTCCTCTGGCAGTTTGTCCTCAGGATTGATACTTCATACTTTCCATCCATTAACGTTGAAGAAGGGGACAAAAATCTGTTGGAGCTGGCAAGCTTGCTATGTGTCAGCGAGATTGTCAGTTAGTAAGTTCCTTTGCTCGGCCCTTAGGACATTAATCGTGCACGGTTTTCTCAAAAGATGAATCATTGACCTACATTTTATAACTGTCTGCAAATCATTGTGCCTTTGTTGGGCAGTTTTTACTCAGACAGGAGTATATAGAAGTGCGTGGTGCATCAAAGCTATATAACGACGATACATTTTTTCATTGGATGACACAAAACAGGACTTTCACCCAGGAGATTGCTGTTCATGCATCATGCCTGTGTGAAACCAAAAGTAAGCGCTGGGTTGTTGCGTGACATTGTTGCGTGACATTGTTACACAACGTTACCTGAGAAAGTCCGCTGAGGGCCGTTGTTACCATTTTGCGCTAGTTACATTGTTACGGCTGTTACGTTACGTCGTTGTGTTATTATTATGTTACGTTATTATCCGCGTGGCATTGTGAGTTTCTGCAAGCGTGATACGAGGCTGATATGAAAAATATTTATAAAACTTAATTTTGGTTTGGAAGCATCAACGTTTAACGTATCCCGTGGTTTGAAGAAATGCAATGTCTTTTTACTGGCGCCTTGATAGAATTGGATGTAAAAAACTCACATAAACACACATATCTTATCTCACCCCTGGACTTTACCCTAATAAACCGATAGTTCTATTTTTAACCATCAAACCAGGCCGAAAAAACTCTATTATAAGACAGTATTACTCCAACATTTAAAAAGCTGTGGTTCACCATTCTCAGAGGAAGAAAGAGTTTCTAACACAAAAAAAGAAAAAATATTATTCATACATGGGCAAACTTTGAGTCATTTCCACTATATGTCATTCATCACACCTTACATTTCCCATACTTACAATACTGAACGCCTTTCAGGCTTCCCATTGGCATACATAATACATGATGCGCATTCAAACGCCTGTACATTCAAAGTAAGCTTTTATATTCCCCCCCTACCTCTTCTTAACCTCCAGCTCCTGTACACTCCTCTGTGACTGTCAAAGGAAAGAGTTAAGCCTCGGGGTGTAAGCGTAATGCACACTGCCCCTGCGAATTGACTTTAAACGTGGGGAAAGAGAGTCAGAACACAGCAAACGGTTTTGATTTATGGGAGCAGAACCACATTTGATATTCATTTCCGCAGCTGTGGCCAGCTAAAAAAACAGCCCGCAAATAGACCCACACTGACAATGGCGCAGTGTAGCCCTCCAGTGTGTGTGTGTGTGTGTGTGTGTGTGCGTGTGTGTGTCTCGGAGCCTGCGTGCGTCAGTCCTATTTTAGAATTGTTTTGCGGCTCCGCAGATGTTTCTGATCCGCAAAACACATATAATAAGTAATTATTGAAAACACCTTTCGGTTGCCCAGGGTTGTGTGGCACTTCATTTTGTGCAATCGAAGCTGCGGTTCGTTTCAGAGAGGCGCGGGATCCAAGAGTTTATTGAAAGCCAGCAAAACAGCCCCGCAGTCAGAGTTTCCTGAGAGGAGAAAAGGGAGCTTAAAGAAATATTCCCCATCCCGCCTCAGTGAAATGAGAGAGAGATGGAGAGATGAAGAGGGAGGAGATCAGCAGCAATCACAGCCAGTCAGGTGGAGAGAGATGAGGAGATTTGGTGGTTAGAGATAGAGGGAGGCTCATTGCCAGGATGTTTAACTAACTGAGCCAACCATTGGCCTGTAACCGGGCATGTAAACTGAAGTATTTGCCCCTGATAAAACAGGAATTCTTACATTTTATATAATTTCTTCTGACATTAAAAAAGATACACCTACAAACTGTGAGCAAACACATGCACAAACACATGTACCTCTACTGTACTTTGTATGACTGACTCTAAAGGCCTGGTCACACCTGCAATTAGAACAATGCTATTTTGCCAACAATGGTGAAATACATCCTTCCTTTTACAACCTCAAATTTGCATCGTTGGCCGATAGCAAGCCACCCTGAGAGAGCTGACCTTTGAAAGAGCGGAGGGAAATGGAGGACACTATCGTAGGTTATTAGTTGCCTTTAAAGCCCAGTTTTATTTAACCTCATAGCGTAGTCCACAAATTAGGAATGGTTCACAGACATGACACAGAGGATTGTACAAACTCCTGTGAAACTTATTTTCCAGTTGGCGACCAAGCTAACGTGCTTCTTGACCGACAAGCTAGCTTTAGCAAGCTAGCTTTAGCAAGCTCGCTAGGTGGTAAAGCTTCTTTTCCCACATCAATAACTTTCTACTTATTGAAATGATGACCAGTACTGAGAACAAAAGGCCGGACCGGGTGAGTCAGAGGGAGTAAACGGTGCATTACAGAGAAAATAGAAAACATTACAAGCCAATAAAGCTTTTTTAACTTCCAGGAATCCAATTCAAATGTGGATGTGAGGACGTTTTGGCATCAGTTTACTCTTATGTTCATCTCTTCGTACAATCACTGTAGAGCTGCATCTACTTGCCACGGCCTCTGCGACTTCAGAGCCGTGTTTGCACAAGCGTACATGTCTACAAATTGATGCCCGTGATTCTGTGCGGGTGTCTGAGTGCTTGTTCTGTATGCGGGTGTTTGTGTTCTGCATGTGTGCATGTCATTTAGAGAGAGAGACAGGGGTTGAGGAGAGAGAAAAAGAGAGAGAGAGAAAGAGAGAGAGAAAGAGATTGGAGACAGGATGGGGGATGACAGGCTGGATCTGATTACGGGGTTGGAATGACTGGGAGGGTTTTTGCGGTGCAGCGCTTTCTCAATAGTACATTCCTGTGTGCAAGCCGGGGCAGGATCCACGGCTACAGGCCGGCCTCTGCCAGAGGGATTGAGCAAAAAGAAAGAAAAAAAAGGGCCTCGTCAGAACATGCAGCGGGGTCAGGACTTACAGTCGGTAGGCCTTCGCTAGATAGCCGGACAGATGGCGAGTTATTCACACATCCTGTGCCAGCCTCCGCGACACTGGTAACACGGTTTAACAGGAACGGGGGGGGGGGGGGTTATTGTTTTTGGACACTAGTTTCAGACGTGCCCTCTGAAACTTGTCAGCACTGAGCGGAGTGACCTTTAAAGAAGGAAGACGTTTCTTTTTCTTCTTTTTTTTACCGGGGCCCAGAGGTTTGTGGGTGCCAAGGTTTTGTGTGTTGCCAGCGTGCCAGCAGGAAAACGTCTGACAACTGTACAAATCAGCGCTTTTCAAAAGTCAACAGATGCATGCCAGCGTGAGCCCTCAGTGCTGGAAAAATCAAAGGCTCACCTGCTTTGTCGGGTGAAATGCTAAAAATCGCTTGAGGTCCTTCTATACAAACGGGCACAAAATAAAAAACACCAGTTAACGGATCAGACCCTGTCTATCAGCCCCACTGGCGATACGCCAAAACGTCTGTCTCTCTGTCAACTGTCTTGACTCGCTGTTTGTACTTGTCAGTTAACGACAGACTGTTTCTCTTCCTGTCTCTGCAGATTATGTGCCCCCTCTCTCTTCCTTACTTACACACAAACACACACACACACACATGCACTCCCTCTGCGTCAAGTTCAGGCCAAGGTTTTGACACGAGTCGGTGAACAACACAGAGGTTCCCATGCTGAAAGCTGATAAGGAGGCCTTCCTCCCACTGCCAGCTCCTCTCTCCTCCCATGCAGTGCTAGCCAGTGTGTGGATGTTTTTGTATGAGTGTGTGTGTATGTGTGCGTGTGTGTACGCGGGCAGCTGGGGAAGGTAAGTAGGAGGATGAGGAGGGTGATGCAGGCTTTCGCCCAGGCCTTTGTTCCCTCTCTTACTCCTGCCGCCATCGCTGGTGACTGTACACCTCCATCAACTCACAAAAGCCCCCCCCCCCCCCTCGCTCTTTAGTTTGATTTACTACACAAAGGAAATAACATTAACTTGTCTGTACACCCCAGCCCCCTCCGACTCTCTCTTTGTTCGCAGGTTTGTTTACTATTCTCTGTATGGAAAATCCTTCAGGAATGTAGAGGAAGTGGGTGTTTCCTCCAGTAGCTTGAGTTTTTAATGGGGGAGGATGGGGGGGGGGCTGTTCCAATATCCCACAATGCGTCAGGTGGTCATGCAAGCAGGGTGTGTGTGTGTGTGTGTGGAGTTCAGGTTACCCGAGGCAGCGGGGCCTACTTTTCGTCAGTCCTCGGGTTGCATTAATTAAAGGGTTTAGTCCACACCTACGGACACGTGACCAAGACGGCTCTTCTTCCGCAGTCCATTGCCAATTTTCATCCGCCAATTATCCGTGCCCAGTTACCCATTGGATGGTAATTATGACTCAGTACCTTGAGAATTTCCTTGATCTGAATATCGTCTCATTTCTATTCTAGTTCTTGCATTTTACACACAACTCAGAAGCGAGCATCCCTTCAAATTTGCTTGATAAGTTCTTGATTTGTCTTTGACAAACATACAGAACATTGAGTTTGAAAGATTGATAACAGCAAAACAGTGACACCTACACAAGATCCATTTAGTAACTGTGTCCAAGATCAAGAATTCAATCTCTCAGCGTTGGAAAAAAAGACTTCAAGGTGCTCAATACGAAATTCAGAACGTATCTATTGTCTCCCCACGGCTCTCAAGATGACGACAACTGAGCCGGTGGCTCACAGCTAACGGTGCTAACGGAGCTAACAGCGCAACAACGGCAACAGTGCTGAAAGAGCTAACAGTGTTAAAGAAAGGTAGGGTAGACATTACTCCACCATATCTTTACATAGCAAATAGCTGTTTTCTGCTATATTGATGCTCTGATTATTCTATAAACTTCATGTTGAGGAAGGTCACGGTGCCTGATTTCCCCCCTAGCTCACACATTCTTTTGAAATATTTGACAAATCCGAAAAATATGATATTAGGGGTTCTCAAAAAGCCAAGACCAAACCTTTAAAGCTGCCCTACTTAGTATTTTTATATAAATAACTGTGTAATGTGAAAGGAGCTCAAAGAGAGTATAGATTGGTGTTACATTCATCAGGTGGTCAGAAGCAGGGCTTTAAATGAATGCTCATGTTGCTCTGTGTCTACTGGATGTGAATAAAGAACGCATTTGCCAGAATAACTTAACTAGGACAAATAGGTATATGAGAATACTGTGCTCATCACTTGTTTCCGCTGCCCCAATGTTGAGCCAAATTTGATTTAAAAAACCCTTAATTAACAAATCAAGTTTAATGGCTACATGACTTTCATTTTAAGATGTTAAGAGATTAAGATTTTATCCATAAAAGCATAGCAGTTTAAGTTTAGGTTTGAACTATGGCCCCTTTAAGGTATAAATTAAGGGTTGACTTTTATTTCATACATTTTGATGGATTTATGCCTTTTAATTAAACTGTGCCCCGGCTCAATTCCTCTTTAGTTATTATTCCTCACATCACTGTTATGTCTGTCGTTGCCAGTAGTTTACTGTTGCTGCAGTGACCTCTGACCCCCGCCTGCTACCAGTAAAAACACACCTCTGTGATTACACACACACACACACACACACCCATCTGCGGTCACCTGCAGCCCTCCTCACCGACCTCTGAACTCTAGAGCTTCAGTAGCTGAATTACAAATCTGGACAGCGCGTCTCAAGCTGTTTAACTTTGAGTGATTATATGAGGAAAACATGACGGCGGTAGCAGCGAGGGTAATAATGTTATTAGCTCCTGGCACCTATGCGGGGAAAAAAATGAACTGTTTGCAAATACTGGAGGTCACAACCTTTCCGTTATAAGCAATACTTAAGCAGATGAAAGTCTCACGCCCACTATAACCCCCCCTTCACACACACACACACAGCCCTGTGAAAAGGGGCTGAATCATCTGCGCTAATGAGGGCCTTCGATTTCCATGCTGCTCCGATTCTGACTGTGTCTGCGTCTGTCTTGACCACTAAAGAGCCCCAGCTGCCCACAGAAATGCCTACAAGGGGATGCCTGCCTCCTGACTCCATGTGCTCTCGTGTGTGCGTGTGTGTGAATGTGTGTGTGTTTGACCAGCATGAAAAAGTACATTGCGCAACTCCGTTTTGTGAGTGTGCGTGTGTGTGTGTCTCCCAGCTAGCAGCAGCAGATGCGATGGCCTCCTGGATGGAAACATCTGAAATAAACCTGGCTTGAAAGTATTCGCTTGGAAAGTTTGGATGACTCCCAAAATACAGGTATATCAAAAGTTGCGCACTCTTGTGTGACGTTGCCGCTCACCCGGAGTGACCTGAATCATCCCAGCAGAATGAAACAGACCCATTGAATGAGTTGCAAACACTGCAGGTCTGCTTTGATTCACGGTGCCTGTTGTTGCAGCACATCCAGTCCTTGAGGTTCCTGCGTTCTGTGGACCGCGTGTGTGTGTATGTGACTGTACGAGGGCGGGGGGGTCTAATCTGCGTGCTTGTCCGTCTATCTGCAGGTGATGATCTGATCTCAGGTGGCAGCTCGTGTGTGATTGTGTTCGAGGAATCCGGCCCCCCCATCTTCCAATCTGTCCATCTCTCAGCGCTCTTGTAGCAGCGGATGAGAGTCCCGCCCCTCTTCAGCAGGTGATCACAGGACTCCTTTTTCTGTCTTATGGAAACAGGCCTGTCACACTGGTATGTGGCCCGTTAACACACATGAGCCCACGCTACTAATGTCTGTTTGTAGAGCTAGTCACTGGACCTTCTTTTGATATTTAGCAACATGTACTTACTGTTTAACTTTATCTAGGAATTATCCCAATATTATAAGTATATACCAGGAGGCAACCTCCGGGTCTGAAAGTGAAGCCAAAGCGGAAGTGTTTTAAACTTGCATTCTTTCTAATGGTCAGCAGTGAGCGACTCCTGCTATACTGGTTGTATAGAAGTCTATGAGAAAATGACTCTACTTCTCATTTGATTTATTACCGCAGTAAACATTGAAAACATTGAGTTTATGGTCTCAATTGCTAGTTTTCAGTGTTTTCAGTTCACCTTCTTGTGTCACTTCTGGCTGCAAAAAAACAAGATGGCGACAGACTAAAACAAGATGGCGACGGGACAAAATGCCAAACAGTCCACGAACCATTGGGTGACGTCACAGCGACTACGTCCACCTCTTATCTTATCTATGGTATGTACTAAATTCACAGACGAAGAGGATTCAAAATTCAATATTTTCTAACCAATCAGAGATTTCAGTTGTTTGTCCCTACAAAGTTGGAAAGTCCCCCACTAACCATAACAATCAGCAGAATTCAAATTAAAGGGCACATATGATTGTGTTTTATTTTCAGAGATATGACTTTAGATTGGTATGGAGGCATTTTACCAATCAGTGCATAGTGAAACCACACTCTCTTTGCCTTAAGGGACCTCTAACCTACCTCAAACTATTTTGTTCCCTTCTACTTTTTATGAGCCACAGATGGTTCTGGGGATGTCAATGTCAGCCGGTTGGTACACCACTTCATTCATCTACCAGATGGATTGCCACAAAATGTTTTCTAGACGATGAAACCTATTGTCTTTGGTGACCCCCTTAGTTTTCCTCCAGCACCAGGTTTGGCATTTGTCACGCACTATGTACTTATACTTGCGTAGTGTGGGATTTTCGACAGAGTAGCGTTGTCTCAAATCGAACACAGCTTTTGTGCACTTACCAGAAATGATGATCCCAACATCGTCTTCTTCTATTTAATGGAAAATTGCAACGGGGTCGAGCATTACCTCCAACATTAGACTGATCTTGATCCGTCGGCTTGTTTACTCACTTGATAATTATATCAAAATAGAATAAAAATGAACACAATTTTTACTTGCTTTTATTTTCACAAGTTTGCAGGTCCCGCCATCTTGGCTACATCTATGTAGCCAAGATGGAGACCGTTGAGGGAGAGAAATGTCCATCGTTCCACAATCAGCTTTTTGTGTGTGATGAGTGCACCATCCGGCTACTCATGGGTTACTGTATTTTGCCCCACTTATCAGTGTGAGCGCACTTATGCACTCAAAATAGCAAGTGTAAGTACAGACCAACTCAAAGTGAGACACAGAAATGGTGACACCAGCATGCTGTGAGCATGTTGGCACGCTGACGTGTGGCTGCAGGCTTTTTTACATTTCTGTTTTAAACCAACAAGAAACGACGTGTTAATAAGTCCGCTTTAGATGTGCACAAAGATGGATTTCTGAACTATTCAGAGTTGTTTCCCCCTTCTTCCTGTCTTTATGCTAAGCTAAGCTACAGAACTGCTACTTTAATCATCCTACTATATGTCATCTATTGATCTCAGTGGAGACATTTGTCTCATTTCAAGCTTTCACCTACTAGCATAAACTCAGGAGGTCAACTTTAAAACTTCATCGGTGGGAAAATGGGTATAAAATTTCGGAATATTCAAGTACTTTTCAGAACCTTCAAGTAGTATTTCAGATTACTTGGTCGCATTAAGCCCTTTTTGATATAAAGTAAAATCAGACTGAATTTGGCAATTAGGCTTTACTAGACCATCAAGTCATCGAGATAAAGATACAACAACAATCTTGACGAGCTATGATTGACATTCTCCTCTCAGCTCTGTGTTTCTAACATCCACCAAATCCCAGCTCTACACACCACTCATACTGCTCAGATTAAGCCGGGCTAGCATGTAAACATAAATCCAGCGTGTCTGTGCACCAGACAGCTGTACATAACCACAGCAATGTTACTGCTGCCATTTGTTTTTTCTTCTTTTTCCTCCAACTTTTAAGGGAGGAGGCTTCAAACGAGGGCTTGATTTGGATGGGAGATGTCATCTTTTATAAATATCGAGCGCCGCTCGGAGACGACGACTCGCTGCGCGGTGTGCGTATGGAGCGAGAGGCTGCCCCGCCGTCTGTGGTCGATCCTGCAGATAACACGTAATGGAGGGGTTAGAGGTGTGCTTTGGATCAATACGATTACTGTGATCGGCAGGCTGGATTGCAGGGGCAGATCGGCCTGGATGTCACGGCTGAACAGACCGTGACCTAACGGATGGTGGGAGTTAAACACATAGCGCACAGACCACGTGCACGGTTGCAAATTGAATTTAGAAGGAGAGGAAAACAAAACAGCCTATAATCTATTTTGAAACGCAAACAGGAGCGTGTGTCGTAGTGCTCGAAGCAGGATGGCTCCTAATAAAAAAGGCGAAAAAAAGGCCACTGCCGTCTCATCGCCCCCCCCCCCCCCCCCCCCCCCACCCCAGAGTGACGCACTCACAGGCCCCAGCCCCAACATTTAACCACAGTGTTTACCGTTATCAGATGGGCCTGTAATCTGATCTCTCGGAGAGGGGAGGAGGAGGGGGATGCTGAGGAGATACAGGAGATGGATAGTGGGGTCATGGTCAGGAGACAGAGGGATAGGGATTGCATGTGCATGTGTGGTTCAGATGGTTTGCGGCTGTAATTGCTACCTATAGAGCCCCCCGGGGTGAGCTCATGATCTGTGCTGTAAATGGGTGTTGCTGGTGTGCCTAGGGGGGTGTTTCTTTAATCAAAGCAACACATCGCCAACTTAACCTTTTTGCCTCCAAGGCTCAGGGAGTAAAATGCTCGTCTTTGAAAGAAAAACATGTCCGTCTTCTTTGTTTCTACATGCGTTGTGGAAACATATGCATTCTCATCAGTTTCTCCTAAAACAAGGGCTGCACATTTTAAACAACTTCCTATATCAGTAAGTGGATGTGTTAATGGTCGGATATTTGTTACAAATCACATTTTTTCTTTATTTTCCCACCAGTAAAATGGTTTTGCACCCAAAGAAAGGGAGAAAATCCATTAGAAAGCTAATGAATTCCTGTTTGAATGTTGGAAAATGCTTGTCTCCAGTGTTCGTAACCGTAACTTTCTCCTGTTAGTTGGTTCTGTTGAAGCTGGTGGTTTGGCATTAGCATGAGGGTTTGGATGGTTAGCTAAACCGAACAGCTGCCACATTTTTTTGTTTGTTTCAGGAGTCACTGACACATACCGACTGGTTAGTCGGCCAGAGGAGTTATGGCATGGGGATTAAAAATGATCTTTTATGTATTAGTACAGTGCCAGTTCGAAGGGAATGGCCGTTTGGGGCGCATCCCGTTCGGAACAGACCGCTTTGCAGTGTTGTGGGGATCTACTCATCGCTCATTGACACCAAAGAAAGGGTTCCCTGTTATTATATCCAACATCCGGCAGCAAAAGTGAATGAGCCACGGCCCGTAAAAGCCCACTGCAGAAGACTTGACTCTGACTGCCACCCTGCTGCTGCACAAAGCGCTGGTCGCATGTTTATACAATGTGTCGCGTGTCCAAATTGCACCAACTTGGACACTGCACTCCCTTGGGTCCCCAACAATACAGATACAGAGATTCCTTGCTTTATAGTCAGATGAAGTGCAGTTGAAGAGGGGCGCTCAATAACTCCATGTGTGGACCTTACGGGCAGTCGGTACGAACGTCTTTAACCCCATCTTTAAGCAGACAGAGGCACCACCAACCTAGAACCCCACAACCACAGCATATGTGGTGCGTTCGCATCATTTCAACGTTGGCGGATATATTTTAAATATATATATATTTGAACATGCTTACCTTTTTAGTTTTCACCACCATTGGTGAAACAATCTAAACCTTGGATTGGATCATTGCATTGATTTCTACCCTTCAAATACTTGGCCTCCAACAGAGTGTAACATGAAAAGAATTCACTCTGTAAAGTTTAGAAAGGTAAAAACCATGAAAAATGTTTGGTAATAACAAGAAGGGTCATTATATCTCTACATGGCTGCCCTTTGTCTTTGCTTTCTCAACTGTAAACTGTTAGCTGTGGGTGCAGAAGGACCCAGTAGAGTTCCCCCTGACCCAGCACCTCCTCCCACCCGGTCCCACAATGCAGCACTGGTGCCAGGGGAAGTGTAGTTTGGGTTCATGCTTGGTTCATTGTGTTTCCAGCATGCCACCTCCACAATGGCATGAAAGACATCTTGCTGGGGGAGGTAGGTGATGGAGGAAACCAGAGCAGCTGGAAAAGCCCTGCGTTTTTCCATTGCAAAGAGAATTTTTTTTTCTTCACTTTTGTCTTGCCATATCGTAACAACAAAAATGCAGCTTTTGTCACAATGCTTCCCCTCGATCCCGGGACTGCCGCCGCCGCCGCCTTCTCGCATTCACAGAGAGTTGTTGTTGCCGGTTTTCATCGAGCCAGTCGGGGTGTGTCCTTGCTTTCTGCCTACGTCACAAGGCACTTCCTGCTATTTGGAGAAATAAGGATGTGATAGTATCTATGTGAAGCAGACGGAGGGGGGCGGGATAAAAGACCACAGAGCTGACATTTCCTCAGATGACGTCGCACAGCTATAAATACACAATACAATATGGCTGATGGACAAAATGGCCCCCCAGTTTCCTGTCAGACTAGGAATTAACTTAAAAAAGACAAATTAGATTGATTGATTTAATTTTTTAAGAAATTATGGGAAATGCTGCAGGATCAGGCGGCAAAGTGAAGCCAATAAGGAAGAGCCTTAATCTTGCATTCTTTCTAATGGGCAGCAGGGGGTGACTCCTCTGGTTGCAAAAATAAGTCTGATTGTGTGGAAGTCTATGAGAAAATGACTCTTCTTCTCACGAGATTTATTACCTCAGTAAACATTGTAAACATGAGTTTATGGTCTCAATCGTTAGTTTCAAGTCTTCTTCAAAACAGCATGATGTTAAATTATGGTCCCATTTAGAGTAAAATAGACGATAAAGCAGGGTATGATCTAGGGTGGAAGCTTCCTTGTGATTGACAGGTCGCTACAACAGCATCGTCCGGTCTGGGAGCTGTCTTTCATAATGTACTGAAAGTGACATTATATATTGCACATGTTCCTGTTATTGACTTATACGTCTTAAGTCTTCAGGCAAGCAGGTTTCAAAAAACTAAAATCTCAATTTTTTATAAGGTCAAAGAAGACTGACAGTTGTTGTTGAGGTTTAATTGATTTAGGCAAAGCAGTGGGTGTTATTATGGGTGAGTGAGTCATCCTCATTGCGCCAACCGCAGGCCTGTTCATGTCTCAGAACATCAGTTGGTAACCAGTAAAGTCAGTTATGAGGAGTGCATGTGACGTGACAGTTATACACACATAGTGTGTGTGTGTGTGTGTGTGCTTGTGAACCAGAGAGTGTATGCAGCGTTGCTCAAACTTTGCAGCAGTTTATATTTTACTCTTGTTGAAGTGAAGGTCTTAAAGGGGTAGTACGCCCATTTTCAAAAATTGTAAAACAGTCCGAAAATATCAGTAAAAATTAACGACTTTCTCTCAAATTCAGAAACTGGAGAGTTAAAACTCAAATGTGTGATGTCATCAGGTATAAAGTGTGGAACAGCGCCATAGACAATGAGTTGGGAAAGATGTTAAAGAAGACACTGACAGCAGCCAGGGGAATGTTCTGAGTGTATGGTACATTTTCTGTTTCACGACAGAGAGCACTCCAATAAAATAAAAAATAAAAACATTCTGCGAATCCATAATAATAATAATAATATTTCAATACATCAAAAGACTGTAATCAGGGATGACTAAAATTATTATATCTAGTTAAAGTCACAGTGTGGAGGAGGGTGCCATGTTGCACCACCATGTTTCTACATTAGCCAGAAACAAGCACAGGCTCTAGAGGCGTTCACATTATTATGCAACCTCACTAGATGCCACTAAATCCTACATACCGCTCCTTTAATAACTTCCCCATTTTAGAAAAAATGACACAAAATCAGTAGATGTGTTTTATATTTTCTTCTAGGTTTAAACAAAATAAATGTTTTTGCCACAATTGGATATAGGTGCAACAATAATCACACAAAAACTTTGTATAAAATTGAATTTTAAGTTGAAAACATTAAAAAACATTTGAAATAATGTAATCGAGTTCATCACATCTTTAATTAAGGTGCCTTACAGTTTAAATGCAGGGTCACAGTCGGTCAGTCAGTATGATTTGTGGATGTACTTCCAACACTACAACGCTACTATGTAATTGTTCTTAAGTATCCCAGGCTTTTCCAACCCAACCTTCCACCTGTGGCTCCTGGGGACACACATCTCACAGTGAGAGGCTCCAGAATTCCGATGTTTAACGTCAGAATCCACTGATCTTTTAAAGGACAGAGGCAACTCCTCTGGCTCTACCCTGATTCTATATGTGTTCTTAAGTGGGAATTGATTGACGGGCAAGTGGAGGCAAGCTCCCCATCAGCATCAAGTGAGCCTCAAGGCAACATACTGACTCAGAGACATAAAAACATATTGTTTCCACACACACACACACACAGATTTATAGCTCTGGTCCTGGAGGCATGAGTTACTCGCTGTCTCCTCTAAATGTAGCCACTCACCCAGAAAATAATGACCCTTGGAGCGGCAGTCAATCATTGCTGCCCAAAGACCATTCAGTCCCCCAGGAAAGCGGCAAATTTATGAGAGGACTCGTATTATCTGGGCTTCCCATAGGACATACTCGCACAATCGGGCCCCCCGGAGAATACTTACATATCTGTCAGAGCACTTCGGTTACCGGTACAAACAAACTCTAAGGAGATCGGTTGAGGTTGCGCAGATAAGGCTGCCTAATCACAGTCACCACAAACCAGGTGTAATTATTTTTCCTGCCTTATTATCTGTATGTATGACCTTGTTCTTTCATCTTGTGGGGCCCTCCTGACTTTCAATCAATATCAATATGTGTTGGGGATCGATATGGCCCAAGTGCCTTGCGTAAGGGTACTTCCATTGGGGTGGTGAGGGTATTGCACCTCCATTCACAGTTCGGCATTCCTTTACACCGGGCCAATTGGCCAATCTACTGGCTGCTAGTTGAAATCCCAAGACGTGTTATTGTGGTTCCGCAGTGCAGCCATCAGGTGTGAGCGTTTGATCCTCCCCTTTCGATTGCTGCCCTCTGGCTACCGCCGTCTATAAAGAGTGGACCCTTGCTGAACTACCTTCAGTAGTTCATCTAATGCGCTCCAACTCTCTGAAGCACGACAGTTTGTTGGTCCTTGTCCAGGACATCTATGACAAATTTAACTACTTAATAGAACAAAAGGAAACTTCAAATTGCACCATTCATAAGCATAATTATCCTAAGAACCCGGCTCACCTCATCTGTCAAGACGCAACTCGGAGTCAGAGTGGTGACACACTAGCCAAAGTAAACCTGCTCCGATTGTTTGCAGATCGGCCAGCCTAATTAAACGAGAACGAATCCAGTCATGTGTTAATGAGCCAACTCGGCGAGCAGGTCGAGTCTTGTTTTGGCCTCACCTACAGCAGAGTTCAGTAGCCGTATGCTCTGGCTGGTGCTGGGAATTCCTTTTTTTTGCTTTAATAGAGTTCACCGTTTTTATTTGTTAGTAAAATTGGCCTGTTAGAAAGGAAACATAGTCATCCATGTGTCCCGAGTAAATCATTTGGCTCCTACTTAGTACTTCAGAATCTGCTGTACTATGTTTAGCACGTTCATATGGCTAGTGTGGTTGTTTTGACAGATAAACACTGCATGACATATGACATCAAAAATATACTAATGGAAGCTAATGGTAGATTCCCTAGGGGCCAAAAATGGGCCCAACAGAGGCCCCAAATCCATTAAGGCTGCTTCTGGGATTGATGCCAAACTTGTGATGAATAGCATGTCAGAGTCGATCCAACACTGGTCCAATTTTGGGTGCCATGCAGTGCTGCTGGGTTGAGCTGATTATCAGCGAATCAGTCAAAGTCTGCACCCATCAAACCTCTTCAAGTAGCCATTGAAGAATGAGTAAACCCTCAAATTGTAGGACCCTTTAAAATAAAAATACAGTAGTAGTGGGGGGAGGGGGGGGGGAGGCAAACATCTGTGTCAGGCAACACTACATAGTGAGTGAAGTCAGAGTCAACCAGACATGACCAGTACTGCTACTAATACTCCGCAATTTTCTGTCTAATTACAATGTCTAAAAACAACCTATGTTATATATGTTGTTGAGTTGTGCACTTACATTGCACCAAATGTATTCCAACAATGTTTAAACCTAGAGAAATCGTTTGGTCGCCTGTCAATGGCGCCACATCCCCTTTTGCGCATGCGTCAGCTTCTGCCAGAAGCTGTCATGAATTGACTTTCTATCCAGTTTAAAGCCATATTTTAGATACACTTTTTAGACCTTGATGGATGACGGATTTTAGTCGTGAGGCTTCTGGAAGTTATAAGAGAAATAAGCTGAGCTGACGTTAGCGAGATGTCCTGTGTTTGAGAGGCCCCTTGCAGCTTAAAATAACATAATGTGCGTTTAAGTGGAAGCCATGTTTGGCCCTTTGGTGCGCTGACACTGAACTTGGCCCCGCTTGGCTATCTGAGTATACAAATCTACAACCTTTATGTGGTCGTTTGCATTATAATAATTCCAGAAAGCTGTCTCTCTATTATACCAATTGCATGTGATCACTTACACATGCTAAAACATTTGCATGATGAACGTTAGTCTGAATGATTTGAAGGCCAATTTTTTGTCTTATTTAATAGAAAGATCGACTCGAAACATTGTTATGTTCCTATATTCTACAAGAACAATATGTTGCAGTCGATAACCAGTTTTCTTGCTGCCCAAAATAAAGTGGACTGTGCGTGCCTAGGCTGCAGGGTGGAGACTGGTGACTTCGCCAATGGCGACGCGATCCGTCAGTGTTCGCCAAACCCAGAAGGAGATAGAATCAGTCAGTGTGAGCCGAGCCTGGAGCGAGACGGACCCTAAAGTCTCCATGTAGAAGGGGGGCGGGGGTTCTCATCCCCTTTCCAGAATCTCCATAAACGGAGCCTCTTGTATCATCGTCATCGTCATCACCATCATCATCATCGCTTTGTTGATTCAAGCTAAAATAGTAAGTGGTCCAGGTATTGGGTGACACGGAGGAGTTGGGTTCTTAGTCTCAGTTGCCGTATCACACCTTTGCATGTTAAACTGTGTATTTGTATGCGTTTGGTATTTGTATTTTTTGTGAATAATACACAACTGTTTGCTTTTTAAAAAAAACTCTTGCCTTTGTGTGTGTGTGTGTGTGTTACCAGCAGATCGGCGGTATGGCTGAAGGCCCGGCCATGAGGAGCAGCAGGATGACATCAGAGGACAAACTGTACTCATAACAATCGTTCGTTTCCACGCAAACGGACGGCAGCTCTGGCGCCGTCTCCGCGGCGTCAGCCCTTCACCTCCAATCAGTGTCCGGCAACATCATCATCACTATCATCATGACCACCTCCAGGAGAGGGGGTGGGAGGGGTCAGATTACGTCGTCCCTCTAGCCTCAACCTCCACGCTGACTGCAAACTATCCATTTCACACTGCTTCCCTATTCTCTCTCTCTTTGTCCTGCTTTTGCTTCCTCCCCGTGTGCCGTTGTCCCCCTTTTCTCTTTCCTTCCCTCCTTGTCTGTCTCTCTCTCTCTCTCTCTCTCTCTCTCTCTCTCTCTCTCTCTCTCTCTCTCTTCTTCTTTCTCCTTCTGTGTTGTTGGTGATGGCTGTTTTTCTTGGCAGGTGACGAGGCTCGATGGTGGTTTGGTCCCAGTGACAGTGCACATTTTCCCCTTTTCCCCCCCGACAGTCTATTCTTGGCTGCGCGTCCTCAGCAGTTTACAGGCGTTGCTCTCCCGAGGCGTCGCAGCTAATCGTTGTTCCATTTCCCCACCGCTACGTCACTGCATCTGAATGTGTGACCAAGCATGCATTTGTCTTTTTCGGGTCTGTGTGATCATTCAATCAGCTTTGTGTATTTGTGCGAAAAAGTGTGTTTTATATGCACTTCCCTCTGTTTAAGCGCTCGTTTGTGTACATTTACGTTGTCATTTTGTATAATTACGCGCGTGGGTGTCACTTATCGTCCAAGCGTCTCTTGTTTTAGGAAAGCCTGGCTTGGTTGCCGGTGTTCCGCGGGGAGCGGGGCAAGTGTTATGTAATTAGACCTAGTTCTATGGACGCTGCAGATGTCTGTGTGTGTGTGTATGTGTGTGTGTAGGTGGGTGTTATGGTTAGCTATCCATCTCCAGGGCATCTGCTCTCCATTATGGCTTAATGGATGACAGATAAGAACATAACAAACGGATGCAGAATGCTTGAGAGACCTGTGCCGCCCCACTGGGGGAGCTAGAGATTCATGACGGAGAGGATAACCCTTCCAGTTTTTCCATCTCCCCTTCCCCCCTCCCCCTAATTTCCCCACCAGGGACCCAGATAAACGAAGCCAAATCATTTTTTGACGATAATTTTTATGATTTGTGTTGGCTCTGCCTCGGTGCCAGATGGGTGGGATTTGCCACATAGAACAATAAAATGAGTGCCAGAACTATTAGACAATCATTTTGAAAGTATTTGAAAGTCAGTTTGTTGAACTTTTCTGTGGCTGGCAACTTCACTTGACACTGTTTGAGCTTCTACAAGGGTGTAAACCCCACCTAACCTGCTGGTACTCTCGAACAGGTCAAAGTAAATGTTCAAGATTATTTGACCCGGGTTTGTTACGCTTTCTGTCTGTTCCCATTTATATCATCATTGCCTTCTTTTCTCCCATTGACCGCTTTTCTCTTCCTTAATTTTTCAGCCAACTAATACAATTTGACACTTTTTGTAAAGGAGGGACTGCTTAGATAAACAAGTCCACGGCAGACGGACAGCTCCATAGTTAAAGAATATGAAATACAGACTTAAAATCCCTTTGCGTCAATATACCTCCGACGCATTACTCTGTTAAAATCCTGCGTCAGCTACGTATTTAGCATAATAATTAGAGAGTGGAGGGAAAAAGCGTATTTGTCCAAATGATGTTCTTGAAAAACATTTCCTTGAGACAATAGAGTGATGCAGGAATGACTTCATTGACATAGCAATAATAAGAGACATGAATAAGACAGGTCCCAGGATTGACACTTGAGAAAGTCCTCAGGTCAGAGATGTAGTCAGACACTTTCTCAGCAATGGATTAAAAACAACTGGTGATTCCCAGGACAGCCATCTCTGGGCTGTACCTCTGACAGAAAAGACAAAATATCCCACCATTCTCCCCCTTGCATTGCTTCTTTCCCCCTCTGTCCTCTCGTTTTCTTCCCCTGGATCCCCTCACATTTTTCCAGATGTTCTTTTCACACTCCATTCATTCTGCTTGGACAGCAGGAAGTCAAGCCTGTATGGGACACTGGGACACGAATGTGTCCTCCTTGGATGCAGATCCACCCAATGGAAATTAATTGGAACTCTGGGTTCTCTGGGATCATCCAAGCTAGCACTGCCAAACTGGCCACCGAGCCAACTAAATGAGTTACGGTGTAGTTGACCTTGATTTAACGGCCTGTCACTACTCTGCTCACTGTTTTCCCCTTTTCTTATTTTCTTGCCGGAACTTGATTTCCAAATGTGAGATGGTTTAATATTGATCTGGCGTAAGGTATTCATACCAGTTGCAGTTGCAACCATGAAAACGTGTCAGAAATCAAATTTTCCCACATCAATTCTTTTCTGTAATACACTCCATCCTTTTTTTACCTCCCCCCAAAGTCTGTTTCTCATTGCCGCTCTCTGTTGGAGCGCCAGCATGCGTCACAATCTCCCTGTGGCCCAATGTCAAATAAAGACAGTATTGCACATGACTTAAACCAAGTGCTATTCCCGTAACCATCTTCCTCCGACACTAATCAGGTGCAGTGGTTGCACTCCTGTCCCGTGTTGCGACCCCTCTTTGAGACTGTCAGAATTTGGTCCTGGAGACAACACGGTTTACGAGAACTATGCAACAGTGCTCAAAGAGGCCCTTAGGTCTTCCATTAAAGCCTTGCGCACACAAGGAGATGTTACAGCTGAAGCCCTGCTCCAGTTCTCAAACATTGTCAAGGCTTTAAAGAAAAGGCTCAATGTTTTGGTAAATATTATTTTTTTCTCTTTCTTGCCGAGAGTTTGATGAGAAGATCGACACCACTCTCAATATCCTTCCACCATTGATACGCTGCTTGTTTTACCTTTGGGCAGAACTATGGTAGCTGTTTCCCCCTGTTTCCTGTCTTTATGCTAAGCATAAAGACAGAAAGTGAAACTAAACAGATACTGAAATGTCACTGTGTGCTTATGTTATTGTGTAATTGTATAAACTCGCAAACTGTGAGCAAAATATTACAGATATCAAACACGTTTGATACAGATAGGGCTCCAGACTCTGTTGCACTGCTCCATAACAGCGGGGGGCTGACTTCCTCCCAGCAGGGTCGCTACAAGACCTGACAAATATGTGCTCTGATGATTTGACTTGAACCAGTCTTGTTTACTGAATGGCTTTAGACCTAAGGAGCTTTACTCCAGACCTACATGAGTGACAGTATTTGTGAGGCTACATGTCTCTGAGTTCAACACAATTCTCATCCCTAATTGTCAGACTTTGCCGCTCGGGCAGAAACCCCCCCCTGGCGTCACCTTTTGTGTAGTATCTTGGCTCAGAAGGTCCACGCGTGGTTAACGTTGATAAACCGTCGCTGTTAACGCTGTAACAGGTGGTTAACGTTGTCAAATGGTGACGATCAGGTTTGAGCAACAAAACTACTTGATTCGGGTTCGAAAAACATCATGGTGTGGCTTAAAATAAGTACACTTGTAACGTATGGGACTCTGATGGGGTGGCGGCACATTATGTCACGTGACATAACGTAATAAGCTAAAGTTACAAAACTTTTGGTTCCACTTTGAGACATGAAAGCTGGTCCCCTGAGATAAAAGTCCTGTGTTTGCCCCCATCCACCCACCCTTAGTGGACATTCTCGCCCTTAACACGTCAATTACCCTGAGCTCCTAATAATGACGTGGTTGGGTTTACGTTTCCCAGTGCGTCTCAGGCGCTAAAGGGTGCCCTGTGCATTGCTATCAAGATGCCGAGGGGCCACTGCCCGAGCGTCGGTATTTGACGCCCTGGGAGTGAGACCAGGCTGCTGTGTTGGAATGCATGCAGACACACATTGACCCTCTATTGCTGTCATTTACACTGGGAGTAGAGCCTATATGCCAGGTCAGCATCTGTAAATGTGTGCATCTATGTGTGCTTGTGTGTAGACACAAAAGGACACCATACAAGTATTTCTGCATACTCATACCTTGTGTGTTACTGTGTTAAGTGTGTTAATACTGATTGCAACACGTAACCGGCCTGGACGCGTGCAGTCGGTGCAGATTTTCCGTATGAGTGTCGGTGTGTGTGTGTGTGTGTTTATGTGTGTAGGTGTTTGTGTCCATGAGTCAGCGGTTGGAGGTGAGGTGTAGGTGCTGAGGGACACCTAATCCACACACAAACACACACACACACGGCTGTACTACTGTGAGAAAAAAAGGTACAGCACTAGTGAAACAAATAGCTTGAATCAAAGGTTGAACTGCCATTTGGAGCACCAATGTCTGAGGGACCAAATTTGCACAAATGAAATCGTGTTGGTGGTATCTTCAGGGCTCTTTTCATAAGACACGATAAATCAACCCATACAAATGGAAATAAGAGAGGGCTATGCCCATCAAAAGCCGGACTCATCAACTGTGGATGTATCTCTCTCATGTCACAACACCTCGGTATGTGCATTTGGCACTCAAACCAATGTCTTTGAGTATGTTTTACCTCCATATGTAAGTAGTAAATGATGGCATAGCACTTTATTTTAAAGACTGCTGTGGTCGAACAAGTCCTTTGGAAGTCTTCCCTTGACCCCTCTAAAAGACAATGCCCGCATTACTGTTCTCCTGAAAAGATCCAGACAAACACAGCAACAAACCAGCTACTGCACAGTACTGAGACAGCACTAGACCACTTTCTAGGTGATTGAGTAAGTGATTTTGTAAAATCATGTTTTCCTATCAAATTAAGTGCAGCTTTTGTCGTGGTTTACCGCTCTTTCTTACACCGGTCTTCATTAGGAAACATTAACACATAACATTGCTTGCGGAGTACCCCAGGGATCCACCCTTGGTCCCATTCTCTTCTCAATCTACACAAAGTATATGCCCTAAAACAGGTAGTATAAGATATCAACATAACTTTCAACTTCTATGCAGATCCTAAACTCTGGCCTGGTGTAAGGGGGAAACTCTTTTTTCCCTCCTGAAACTCTATTTTGGATGTTTTGTTGGTTTTCCATCTTTTTGTGAAGCACTTTGAGTATTAAATACAATATTCTTATTGTAATCTTTTAGTTGTCCACCTTTAGGATGAAAGACACACAAATAAACAGAAAGTATCCTCACATGACAATAGCGCTCCTCATCTTTTGTAACACAGTGACCCGGATGACGAGCGCTGGCTGCCTCCGAGTCTGCTCGCCGTTCAATGAGCCTGTCTCTCATTATGGAGTGGTGGGCGTCTCCATCCTTTGTCCACGGTGGTTGGTAATGCCGGTCCTTGATGAGGCAAAGCATGAGGTAAGCTTTTTTTGAGTGTTTATAATGGGGTTATAGGGGTCTTATGAAGGATTCTGCGGGATTTCCAAAGGATTGCTTTGGTTAATAAAATGCAGGATTGTTGCTTGTTGGGTCGTGCTTTTGAGCGACAGAAAAGGAACGCTGGTTGGCGGGGGAGACCAACGCATCCATGCCTGTACGCACAAACAAGCACATGCACATATCTCAGGCTTGCAGTCGCTGTGGTGAGGTGAAACCGGCTGCGGGAGCTCTCTTCATCTGATATAGGCCCCGCTCATAAATCCAACAACAGATCGGTGGAAACGGCACTGGCGTGTTCACACCCCCACACACAAACACACTGACAGGCATACACATCTGTAAAGTATCACGGCACCCCCATCCACCAGGGGACTATCGCTGGGCTCTTGAAAAACAGACAGCAATCACCATCTGAGAGAATGGAAAGCAGCAGAGCGTGTAAAGAGGGGGGGGGGGGGGGGTACTCACTAAACACCACAGAATAAGATCCCACTTTCTTAAGCTATTGGTTGGAACCCAAAATGAATCGGGGGGTTTAGCTTTGCTTATTTCCGCATGTAAAGAAACACCAAGAAGTGTCAACGAGCGTGTTTGAGTTTCTTCACCGGAGGCCACAGGCAGCAGACAATTTCAATTCAAATGAGTTGTTTCCCTGCGAAGTTCTGGAAAAACAAATTGATCCTTCATGCCTTCTCCGACATTTCTGGCTTTTCTCACTGAACACAAGGGGAACATATTGTTGTCATGAAGTATGATAATATGTAAAGTAATAAAGTGCCAGCAAAGAGTGTTTTCCTATTGTCCAGGCAGCAGGTTATTCAAATTGATACTTATTTGTGTTTTTCCATATGAGTTTAACCTGTGTTCAAATGGATCAGAATTTAAAATGAGTGCAGGTTAAGGCCTGTGTGTGTGTGTGTGTTTGTGTGTGAGTGTGTGTTTGTGTGTGTGCTTGCGTGCATGCATGTGTTTAGATTTCGCGGTCCACTGAGTACACATAACTCAAAAAACACACTCGCGCTTTGCACAAAAGACTTCGGGACGGCTGTGATTGGCTGCAATGGGGGCACACTGATCCACGGTAAATCCCTACGGGGAGAGAGAGAGAGAGAGAGAGAGAGAGAGAGAGAGAGAGAGAGAGAGAGAGAGAGAGAGAGAGAGCGAGAGAGAGAGAAACCAAGTTGGAGAGAGGCAGACGTAGAGAAAGATCCAGGCGGATTGAGAGCATTCCTGCCTTTATTGTATATGATGCAAGCTACTAGCTTCTTTAGCCTATTGACCTTTTGTACGGTGCTCACGGTAGGGGAATGAACATGGACACACACACACACACACATCTTCCTCCCTGATCGCTCACTTTGCAGACAACTCTCAGCTGCTCTGGACTACAACCAGCACTGACTGACTCCTAAAGTAAACACTGCTGAGTTATTGCAATCTTATCACCATCCGCTTTCTTCCGTTGAGCCCCCCCCCCAAGCCCAGCCCAACACACACACACACACACACACACACACACACACGCACACACACACACACACACACACACACACACACACACACACACACACACACCATCCAAACATCCCCCTCCTCCCTTTTACAGTGTGCCTTGGAGTGTTTTACAGTAAGGGATTGTCCCTCATGTGATTTATGAGGCCTTGGGTTGTGGCATGTTAATAGCCACCGTACCGCAGGTTTTTTTTCTTTCTTTTTTTTTCTTCCTTTCCAGAGCCAACCAGAGTTACACATCAAGACGTGACTGATACTGATGAGCACGGTCGGTGAAGGAAGTTGCAACCATGATGCAGTTATCTCCATTAGAAAGATCTAAAATCCTCTGTGCAGTTTGTAAATAGGCGGACAGTGACGCATCATCTCTTATGATATATTTGATTTGAAATGAAACAATAACTCACAGCCCTTTCAATACGAGATAAGACCGACAGACAGAGTGAGCGTTTAGCAGCGAAAGAGCTAACAGCAGTGAATGCAGGTTTAAATATGATGAGCCTTTTTAGGTTGATGCTAACCTGTCCAACTGCTCCCTGTCCCAAACTATATGGGTTCCATTCATAAAACATGGGAATCACTTTCTAACGGGACACCCTTTATAAACTGTTCATGAGTTATAACTAATGGCTTAAACAGTGGACAATACATCATTTGGAAATGTTTCCTGATACCAGCCATTAATAAGAGCATATTATTAAGATGGAAGGATGGGAAATGATCATTTATCTGTTTAGCTGTTTATCTTTCTTCAGAATAACGCTTAACATGCTCGCGGTCAACGCGACAAAAAAAGTTTTTTCTAAGGATAAAACAAACACCATGTTCATTTGTGAGCTTTAGAAGAACTGGTTGGCAGGTTTTTAATAAAAAGAAATGTTTTACTTTCTGAAGGGTTTCCTCCTGTTTGTGCTCAGTTAATCGTCTGATTTGCTCCAGCTTTATATTTTGCACACAGATGTGCAAGTGGCATCGATTTCCTTGTTTTTATTATTTTATCAAACTATTCATTCAATGTAACATATGGCCCGATATAAAAACCCAGCTGTTTGCTGGCCACACAGCTTCTCGTGGAAGGTTTCAGATTTGAAAGGAATTTCTGTGACGCCCGTATCCTGATTAACTGTAAAAAATTAAAATCTGAAAGCCTACCAGGACATTTGTTTCTGTAGGAAAAGGCCCTCCCTGTCCCCCCTCCCCCTTCCAATATGGGGCTCTATCTCACCCACATAATTAGGGTCAGATCTTATCATCACCTCCCTCCCGAGTTTCTCCTCCCTCACAATCACTCCGGCCCTCTTTCATCTCCCCCTAAAGAATGCTTGTTTATCTTTCGCCCTCTCCAGATAGGGCAAGAACAAAGATGCTTTCTGTGGTTGTTTGTGTGTGTGTGTGATGGAGAGAGAGGTCCCGCATGCATGAATGAAGTAAAATAAGTTACAAAAAAAAAAAAGCTAAACGGGATATTTGGTGGATGACGGACCCCGATTTGAGTAAATATTTGTGTCTGTGGACTTATTTTGACAGGCTGAGATTTCAGGAATCATTTTATCATCTCCTCTGTGAAAAAAAAAAATAATAATATTTCGATATAAGTGCTCAGAGTTGAAGGGCCCAGAGTTGAAGTTAGGAGAGTTATTGAAGCGAAAAACGCAGAGAAAGTGTTATGTGTGTGCCTTTTCACTGCCGCTGTCCGATGCTCATTTACCTGCGCTGTTTTCTCAATAAACTAAAAGGAAAACAGCACTAAGTGCTGTTTCTCATGTCAGGACCTACTTGGACAGTTCACGTGTGTCTTGACCCTCACAACGCTGTGACTGTAGAGGCAAACGGGTGACACCTCGGGCAGAGAGAGTTACCCACCAAACATGAAAACACACAAACAAATTCATAAATAAAAAGCTTGTACGAGGTACTTTTATTTTGTGTCGATTTCGGTGGCCCCTTTGGATGTGTTTTCGGGGCACCAGATTCCCTTTAGAGAACTTCTCATTTGACTGTAGCAGGGTCTGACAGTCTTCCCCCGCTCAGTCCTGGTTCTGGTTCTCCCGTGCCTCCCTTCTTCTCCAGCGGGGCCCAGCGATACGGCCCCGGGCCTCCAGCAGCGTGGTGTCGGTGGCTGGCTGCCAGCGGGGGGCACGGCGGAGCAGGTCGAAGGCGGCAGCGAAGCCGGATCTGGGGTCTATCTGCGATGGACTGGTTGCTGCCGGGATCCCCGCTGGTCTGAGCTGAAGGAGTTTCTGGTGAACCTGCATGATTTTGTCAAGATTTTGCGCAGAATTCGACCCGGTTGCACTGATGACAATCAATAAGAATAACTATACAGAAACAGTCAACTTCTTGCTGATGGTCTTGTTTACTTACGTCGGTACGGTATTGAGGCCGTTTAATATCCACTTTAAAGTCCCTCACGGTAACTTTTAACTGAAAACACAGAATATGATGTTTGGGAAGAATTACACATTTTTTGGAGGAGTGGTGTTGTGTTTGCAGGGCGCGAGCCAATCCAAATCACCTCCGACCTCCAACACTGGCAAAGACCAACCATATGTGTGCTGAGCTCCTCAACCCTTCCTTTGTGTGCATACGTGTTTGTTTGTGTGTGTGTGTGTGTGTGTGTGAGTGAGTGTGTGAGTGTGAGATGTGGATGTCAGGTTAGGCTCTGTGGCTTCAGTGTGGAGGAGGGGGAGGGGGGCTGGATGGAGGGGGTGCTGATGGAGAAAAGACTGAAGGAGAGGATGGGCGGAGGATTCGGAGGGCTGCACAAGAAAAATAAGAAACAGCTGGATTCGTTGGCTATTCGTCAAATGGGGGGGGGGGGGGGGGGGGGGGTGGCGTCACTGAGCAAACTGAATGGATTGCAGTGGAGTAGTAATGCACATACGCACGTCTTATATTTATAGCATGCTTTCATTTGAGTTCTTATAGTTTTTCAAGCACATAACCCTATCATCTCCTTTCCTAATCATTGTCAATGCTCTGACCACTGGCTGCCCCCAAACCTCTCCTGGGTCCAAGTGTTATGTGTTATGTCTCCCAATCTGTTGTAATTTTTATTCTGTCAAGACCTTGTGTTCCAAGGCCTCCACCCAGCCGTGTTACACCCTCCCTCGGTTGTCCCGCTGGGAGTCCCACATGGCCGGGGCCTCTGGATGAGAACCCGCCGCTACATGAGTCGGGCCACAGTCTTGTTAATGCTCGTCCCTGAAACGCAAAGTGGTTTAAACTCACAAAAGGTTTAAGACCGATATCCTCCAGATGCTTATTCCGATCAGGGCATAGCCGGTATATAAGAATTGGACGGAGTTTGGCGTTTTTGGCATCGTATTTGTAAAAGTCTTTCCAACAACACTGCCTTCGATAAAAAATAAGTTCGATGGGGCAATACAAAATACAAGCAATGAGGGCTTATCACCAATATTTCTCGCACGCTCACTCTCCGCTTTTTATCTTGAAATAGAGGTCGGCTTGTCCTTATCCTCCCCTATTCAATCAATCAATCAATCAATCAAGTTGTATTTATATTGCACTTATCAAACAAATCAAATGCAGTCCAATGGGCTTCACAGATGATCGACAAAACGATAACAAGACTGTAACGGAGAGAAGATGTTGTCGTTGGACTTTCGCTACGTTGCTTGTTCCCAGTTCGGCAGCAATTACTTCGTGAGTACAACGTCATCATCATTAATGCCAGAAATGATGGCCAAAGCTATTAAAATGTGAGCCGGATCACACACTGGCCAGTCGCCAGTACATCTCTAAGTGAGTCCAACATCAGTCCGAATCAAACTCATGCATGAGTCGGACCCCACGCGCAGCCCCTTGCTGTGGGTGTGAACATACGTGTGTGTGACTTTACAACACCAAATTCCCGATTTAGTTTGATTCATTTCAGAAGGTTTGGAGGCTGCAAATAGCTAATTTCATTTTGAGGAAGAAAAAAAAGTCACATCACACAGACGCGAAGCTGTGAATTGAAGTACCGTGTTTTCACGGGCCATGAAACGTCTCGCCGCTCGTTTGGGGTTCATGATCCCCAAAGGAGCAGCGAGATGATTGACAAAAAAAACGCCGCACTAGCGGACAGAGGAAGTAACCGAATGACGGGGGGGGGGGAAGATAAACGGTAGTGTTGTGAGGTTCTTAGATTCAGAGTGGGGACAGAGAACTGTGGAGCGACCCCCCCCCCCTCACAAATCATAGAGGAGTGTGAGTTCGGTCCATTAGCGGTCAGTTTGTGGCCATAACTCAGGGCTCAGCCTGTCCCCCCCCCCCCAACTGTTTTTACTCCTCAAGACTCGCACTCCTCCTGGCCCTCAATCTGCTCAACCCTATAATTTGGGTGAAAGATTCGGCGACTGTTGTTTTTATTGAATTCCCAGTAAACGTCGCCGTGTTGGGTGATGCTGAGGCTGGTGCCAGGGTGGGTGGTGGTGGTGGTGGTGGTGGGGGGGGGTCTTTTTTTTTTTTTTTACGCAGCGCAGGGGAAAACGCAGAGCAACAATCATCACATTTAAGGATGGCTCGCCGCCCTCTCTGGGGCCCCGGGGAGACGCTGCCAAGTTTAAAAGCCAGCCAGCGGGCTACTGGCCGCCAATAAAGGGATTTCATCCACATGGAGTTGTAAAGATGGTAAACAGAGATGTGTGTGTGTGCAAATACATATTCAAGCATGTGTCTGGTGGATTAATTTAGTGTTCTAATGAGACTACTTCTGTGTTCGTGCATTGTATCCGAGCTCTTCAGTGCAGCGTGACGACACTCATGACTCAAACCTTCGCCATCCAGGGCTTCATGTCCTCTTTTATGAATTTTCACTGAATCACATCGACTAATTTGTTCCGCAACAGTTGTGTTTTTGTTGCCGTCGCCAAGCGACGGATCTGTGATGAGCGATTATGAATGGAGGCCTATTTGGCCCTTTTCAAGGCTGACACAGTGACGTCAAACACAGGGCTGTTATTCATCCTTCCTCTCAATCGGCCGGGTATCAGACTTGCCATCGAGTGTGTGTGTGTGTGTGTGTGTGTGTGATTGTTACGATTCGAGGACCTGAAGTTCCATAATGTTGAAGTTGCGACCTGAAATAGTGTCATTCTGAGTCGCACAGCGGATGGACAAAACAAAAGCAACTCCTGTTCAATATCGGCTCTGCAACAGCTGTAAAACCTGCGAATGACCCGTTGCCTAATCCTCATTGTCCAATCAGAGCTCAGCAACCTTAAGCAGTTTACTTT